>NC_090391.1:10779107-11471872 GCF_036365525.1 Heterodontus francisci
CACCCTGTGGAGATACTTTAATAACAGACCCACTCAGTGACTCTCCCTGTGGAGATACTATAATAACAGACCCACTCAGTGACTATCCCTGTGGAGATACTATAATAACAGACCCACTCAGTGACTCTCCTTGTGGAGATACTATAATAACAGACCCACTCAGTGACTCTCCCTGTGGAGATACTATAATAACAGACCCACTCAGTGACTCTCCCTGTGGAGATACTATAATAACAGACCCACTCAGTGACTCTCCCTGTGGAGATACTTTAATAACAGACCCACTCAGTGACTCTCCCTGTGGAGGCACGCCAATAACAGACCCACTCAGTGACTCTCCCTGTGGAGATACTATAATAACAGACCCACTCTGTGACTCACCCTGTGGAGATACTCTAATCACAGACCCACTCAGTGACTCTCCCTGTGGAGGTACGCCAATAACAGACCCACTCAGTGACTCTCCCTGTGGAGATACTATAATAACAGACCCACTCAATGACTCTCCCTGTGAAGATACTATAATAACAGACCCACTCAGTGACGCACCCTTTATAGATACTCTAATAACAGACCCACTCTTTGACTCTCTCTGTGGAGATACTGTAATAACAGACCCACTCAGTGACTCTCTCTGTGGAGATACTATAATAACAGACACACTCAGTGACTCTCTCTGTGGAGATACTATAATAACAGACCCACTCATGGACTCTCCTTGTGGAGATACTACATTAACAGACCCACTCAGTGACTCACCCTGTGGAGATACTCTAATAACAGACCCACTCATGGACTCTCCTTGTGGAGATACTACATTAACAGACACACTCAGTGACTCACCCTGTGGAGATACTCTAATAACAGACCCACTCAGTGACTCACCCTGTGGAGGTACTACAATAACAGACCCACTCAGTGACTCTCTCTGTGGAGATACGCCAACAACAGACCCACTCAGTGACTCTCCCTGTGGAGATACTATAATAACAGACACATTCAGAGACTTTCCCGGTCAAGATACTATAACAACAGACCCACTCAGTGACACTCCCTGTGGAGGTACTACAATAACAGACCCACTCAGTGACTCTCTCTGTGGAGATACGCCAACAACAGACCAACTCAGTGACTCTCCCTGTGGAGATACTATAATAACAGACACACTCAGAGACTTTCCAGGTCAAGATACTATAACAACAGACCCACTCAGTGACTCTCCCTGTGGAGATACTATAATAACAGACCCACTCAGTGACTCACCCTGTGGAGATACTCTAATAACAGACCCACTCAGTGACTCTCTCTGTGGAGATACTATAATAACAGACACACTCAGTGACTCTCATTGTGGAGGTACGACAATAACAGACCCACTCAGTGACTCACCCTGTGGAGATACTCTAATAACCGACCCACTCAGTGACTCTCCCTGTGGAGATGCTATAATAACAGACCCACTCAGTGACTCTCTCTGTGGAGATACTATAATAACAGACACACTCAGTGACTCTCTCTGTGGAGATACGCCAATAACAGACCCACTCAGTGACTCTCCATGTGGAGATACTGTAATAACAGACCCACTAAGTGACTCACCCTGTGGAGATATTTTAATAACAGACCAACTCAGTGACTCTCCCTGTCGAGATACTATAATAACAGAAACACTCAGAGACTCTCCCTGTCTAGATACTGCAACAGCAGACACACTCAGTGACTCACCCTGTGGAGATAAATTAATAAAAGACCCACTCGGTGACTCACCCTGTGGTGATATTATAATAACAGACACACTCAGAGACTTTCCCTGTCAAGATACTATAACAACATACCCACTCAGTGACTCACCCTGTGGAGATACTATAATAACAGACCAACTCAGTGACTCACCCTGTGGAGATACTTTAATAACAGACCCACTCAGTGACTCTCCCTGTGGAGATACTATAATAACAGACCCACTCAGTGACTATCCCTGTGGAGATACTATAATAACAGACCCACTCAGTGACTCTCCTTGTGGAGATACTATAATAACAGACCCACTCAGTGACTCTCCCTGTGGAGATACTATAATAACAGACCCACTCAGTGACTCTCCCTGTGGAGATACTATAATAACAGACCCACTCAGTGACTCTCCCTGTGGAGATACTTTAATAACAGACCCACTCAGTGACTCTCCCTGTGGAGGCACGCCAATAACAGACCCACTCAGTGACTCTCCCTGTGGAGATACTATAATAACAGACCCACTCTGTGACTCACCCTGTGGAGATACTCTAATCACAGACCCACTCAGTGACTCTCCCTGTGGAGGTACGCCAATAACAGACCCACTCAGTGACTCTCCCTGTGGAGATACTATAATAACAGACCCACTCAATGACTCTCCCTGTGAAGATACTATAATAACAGACCCACTCAGTGACGCACCCTTTATAGATACTCTAATAACAGACCCACTCTTTGACTCTCTCTGTGGAGATACTGTAATAACAGACCCACTCAGTGACTCTCTCTGTGGAGATACTATAATAACAGACACACTCAGTGACTCTCTCTGTGGAGATACTATAATAACAGACCCACTCATGGACTCTCCTTGTGGAGATACTACATTAACAGACCCACTCAGTGACTCACCCTGTGGAGATACTCTAATAACAGACCCACTCATGGACTCTCCTTGTGGAGATACTACATTAACAGACACACTCAGTGACTCACCCTGTGGAGATACTCTAATAACAGACCCACTCAGTGACTCACCCTGTGGAGGTACTACAATAACAGACCCACTCAGTGACTCTCTCTGTGGAGATACGCCAACAACAGACCCACTCAGTGACTCTCCCTGTGGAGATACTATAATAACAGACACATTCAGAGACTTTCCCGGTCAAGATACTATAACAACAGACCCACTCAGTGACACTCCCTGTGGAGGTACTACAATAACAGACCCACTCAGTGACTCTCTCTGTGGAGATACGCCAACAACAGACCAACTCAGTGACTCTCCCTGTGGAGATACTATAATAACAGACACACTCAGAGACTTTCCAGGTCAAGATACTATAACAACAGACCCACTCAGTGACTCTCCCTGTGGAGATACTATAATAACAGACCCACTCAGTGACTCACCCTGTGGAGATACTCTAATAACAGACCCACTCAGTGACTCTCTCTGTGGAGATACTATAATAACAGACACACTCAGTGACTCTCATTGTGGAGGTACGACAATAACAGACCCACTCAGTGACTCACCCTGTGGAGATACTCTAATAACCGACCCACTCAGTGACTCTCCCTGTGGAGATGCTATAATAACAGACCCACTCAGTGACTCTCTCTGTGGAGATACTATAATAACAGACACACTCAGTGACTCTCATTGTGGAGGTACGACAATAACAGACCCACTCAGTGACTCTCCCTGTGGAGATGCTATAATAACAGACCCACTCAGTGACTCACCCTGTGGAGATACTCTAATAACAGACCAACTCAGTGACTCACCCTGTGGAGATACTCGAATAACAGAGCCACTCAGTGACTCTCCCTGTGGGGATACTCGAATATCAGACCCAAAAAGTGTCTCTCCCTGTCGAGATACTGTAATAACAGAAACACTCAGAGACTCTCCCTGGCTAGATACTGTAACAGCAGACCCACTCATTGACTCACCCTGTGGAGATACTCTAATAACAGACCCACTCAGTGACTCACCCTTTGGAGATACTCCAATAACAGACCCACTCAGTGACTCTCCTTGTGGAGATACTACAAAAGCAGACACACTCAGTGACTCTCCCTATGGAGATGCTATCAGAACAGACCAACTCAGTGACTCACCCTGTGGAGATACTCTAATAACAGACCCACTCAGTGACTCACCCTGTAGAGATACTATAATAACAGACCCACTCAGTGAGTCACCCTGTGGAGATACTCTAATAACAGACCCACTCATTGACTCTCCTTGTGGAGATACTACAATAACAGACACACTCAGTGACTCTCCCTGTGGAGATGCTGTAATAATAGACCCACTCAGTGACTCACCCTGTGGAGATACTCTAATAACAGACCCACTCAGTGACTCTCCCTGTGGAGATAACATAATAACTGACCCACTCAGTGACTCTCCCTGTGGAGATACTATAATAACAGACCCACTCAATGACTCTCCCTGTGGAGATACTCTAATAAGAGACCCTCTCAGTGACTCTCCCTGTGGAGATACTATAATAACAGACCGACTCAGTGACTCTCCCTGTCTTGATACAAAAACAGCAGACCCACTCATTGACTCACCCTGTGGAGATACTCTAATAACAGACCCACTCAGTGACTCACCCTTTGGAGATACTCCAATAACAGACCCACTCAGTGACTCTCCTTGTGGAGATACTACAAAAGCAGACACACTCAGTGACTCTCCCTATGGAGATGCTATCAGAACAGACCAACTCAGTGACTCTCCCTGTGGAGATACTCTAATAACAGACCCTCTCAGTGACTCTCCCTGTGGAGATACTTTAATAACTGACCCACTCAGTGACTCTCCCTGTGGAGATACTATAATAACAGACCCACTCAATGACTCTCCCTGTGGAGATACTCTAATAACAGACCCTCTCAGTGACTCTCCCTGTGGACATAATATAATAACAGACCCACTGATTGTCTCTCCCTGTATAGATACTGTAATAACAGGCACACTCAGTGAATCTCCCTGTGGAGGTATAATATTAACAGCCCCACTCAGTGACTTTCACTGTGCAGATACTACAGAAACAGACTCACTCAATGACTCTACCTGTGGAGATGCTATAAAAACAGAACCACTCAGTGACTCTCCCTGTGCAGATACGACAGAAACAGAGTCACTCAATGACTCTACCTGTGGAGATATTATAAAAACAGAACCACTCAGTGACTCTCCCTGTGGAGATATTATAATAACAGACCCACTCATTGACTCTCCCTGTGGACATGCTGCAACAACGGACACACTCAGTTACTCTCTCTTTGGAGATACTATAATAACAGCCCAACTCAGTGACTCTCCTTGTGGAGATACAATAATAACAGACCCACTCAGTGAATCTCCCTGTCGAGATGCTATAATAACAGACCCACTCAGTGACTCTCCCTGTGGAGATACTCTAATAACAGACCCACTCAGTGACTCTCCCTGTGGAGATACCATAATAACAGACACACTCAGTGATTCTCCCTGTGGAGACACTATAATTACAGACCCACTCAGTGACTCTCCCAGTGGAGATTCTATAATAAAAGACCCACTCAGTGACTCTCCCTGTGGAGATACTAGAATAACAGACCCACTCTGTGACTCTTACTGTGGAGATACTATAATAACGGACCCACTCAGAGACTCTCCCTGTGGAGATACTATAATAACAGACCCACTCAGTGACTCTCCCTGTGGAGATACTAGAATAACAGATCCACTCAGAGATTATCCTTCTGGAGATACTTTAATAACAGACCGACTCAGCAACACTCCTTGTGGAGATACTGTAATTTCAGAAACACTCAGTGACTCTCCCTGTGGTCATAGTTTCAGAACAGACCCACTCAATGATTGTCCCTGTGGAGATACTATCATAACAGACCCACTCTGTGACTCTCTCTGTGGAAATACTAAAATAACAGGCCCACTCAGTGACTCTCCCAGTGGAGAAGCAACAGCAACAGACCCACACAGCGACTCTCCCTGTGGAAATACTATAATAACAGACCCACTCAGTGACTCTCCCTGTGGAGATACTATAATAACAAACCCACTCAGTGACTCTCACTGTGGAGATACTCTAATAACAGACCCACTCAGTGACTCTCCTTGTGGAGAAACTATAATAACAGACCCACTCAGAGACTCTTCCAGTGGAGATGCAACAACAACAGACCCACACAGTGACTCTCCCTTTGGAGATACTGTAATACCAGAGACACTCAGTGACTCTCCCACTGGAAATAGTATAACAGCAGACACACTCAGCGACTCTCCCTGTGCTGATACTGTAATACCAGAGACACTCAGTGACTATCCCACTGGAGATACTCCGATAATTGACCCACTTAGTGACTCTCTCTGTGGACATGCCACAACAACAGACACACTCAGTGACTCTCCCTGTGCAGATACTGTAATGCGAGAGACAGTCAGTGACTTTCCCACTGGTGATACTCCAATAACAGACCCACTCAGTGACTCTCCCTGTAGACATGCTACAACAACAGACTCACTCAGTGACACTCCCTGTGGTGAAACTATAATAACAGACTCACTCAGTGACTCCCCCTGCGGTGATATTAGAACAGACCCACTCAGTGACTCTCCTTGTGGAGATACTATAACTGCAGACACAATCATTCACCCTCCCTGTGGAGATACCCTGACAACAGACCCACTCATTGACTCTCACTGTGCAGATACTACAGAAACAGGCTCACTCAATGACTCCACCTCTGGAGATACTAGAAAAACAGACCCACACAGTGACTCTCCCTGTGGACATGCTACAACAACATACACACTCAGTGACTCTCTCTTTGGAGATACTATAATAACAGACCCACTCAGTGACTCTCCCTGTGATGATACTATAATAACGGACCCACACAGAGGCTCTCCCTGTGCTGATTCTACAATAACCGACCCACTCATTGAATCTCCCTGTGGAGATACTATAATAACAGACCCACTCAGTGACTCTCCCTGTGGAGATGCTATAATAACAGACACACTCAGAGACTTTCCCTGTCTAGATACTTTAACAACAGACCCACTCAGTGACTCACCCTGTGGAGATACTCTAATAACAGACCCACTTAGTGACTCACCCTGTGGAGATACTCTAATAACAGTCCCACTCAGTGACTCTCCCTGTGGAGATACTATAATAACTGACCCACTCAGTGACTCTCCCTGTGGAGATACTATATTAACAGGCCCACTCAATGACTCTCCCTGTTGAGATACTATAATAACTGACCCACTCAGTGACTCTCTCTGTGGAGATGGTATAATAACAGACAAACTCAGTGACTCTGATTGTGGAGATACTATAATAACAGACACACTCAGTGACTCTCCCTATGGAGATACTATACTAACAGACCCACACAGTGACTCACCCTGTGGAGGTACTCCAATAACCGACCCACTCAGTGACTCACCCTGTGGAAATACTCTAATAACAGACCCACTCATTGACTCTCCTTGTGGAGATACTATAAGAACAGACACACTCAGTGACTCTGCCTGTGGAGATGCTATAATAACAGACCCACTCAGAGACTCAACCTGTGGAGGTACTCGCATAACAGACCCACTCATTGACTCTCCCTGTGGAGATACTATAATAACAGACCCACTCAGTGACTCACCCTGTGGTGATACTCTAATAACAGTCCCACTCAGTGACTCTCCCTGTGGAGATACTATAATAACTGACCCACTCAGTGACTCTCCCTGTGGAGATACTATAATAACAGGCCCACTCAATGACTCTCCCTGTTGAGATACTATAATAACTGACCCACTCAGTGAATCTCCCTGTGGAGGTATAATATTAACAGCCCCATTCAGTGACTCTCACTGTACAGATACTACAGAAACAGACTCACTCAATGACTCTACCTGTGGAGATGCTATAAAAACAGAACCACTCAGTGACTCTCCCTGTGCAGATACTACAGAAACAGACTCACTCAATGACTCTACCTGTGGAGATATTATAAAAACAGAACCAATCAGTGACTCTCCCTGTGGAGATAATATAATAACAGACCCACTCATTGACTCTCCCTGTGGACATGCTGCAACAACGGACACACTCAGTGACTCTCTCTTTGGAGATACTATAATAACAGACCAACTCAGTGACTCTCCTTGTGGAGATACAATAATAACAGACCCACTCAGTGAATCTCCCTGTCGAGATGCTATAATAACAGACCCACTCAGTGACTCTCCCTGTGGAGATACTCTAATAACAGACCCACTCAGTGACTCTCCCTGTGGAGATACCATAATAACAGACACACTCAGTGATTCTCCCTGTGGAGACACTATAATTACAGACCCACTCAGTGACTCTCCCAGTGGAGATTCTATAATAAAAGACCCACTCAGTGACTCTCCCTGTGGAGATACTAGAATAACAGACCCACTCTGTGACTCTTACTGTGGAGATACTATAATAACGGACCCACTCAGAGACTCTCCCTGTGGAGATACTATAATAACAGACCCACTCAGTGACACTCCCTGTGGAGATACTAGAATAACAGATCCACTCAGCAACACTCCTTGTGGAGATACTGAAATTTCAGAAACACTCAGTGACTCTCCCTGTGGTCATAGTTTCAGAACAGACCCACTCAATGATTGTCCCTGTGGAGATACTATCATAACAGACCCACTCTGTGACTCTCTCTGTGGAAATACTAAAATAACAGGCCCACTCAGTGACTCTCCCAGTGGAGAAGCAACAGCAACAGACCCACACAGCGACTCTCCCTGTGGAAATACTATAATAACAGACCCACTCAGTGACTCTCCCAGTGGAGATGCAATAACAACAGACCCACTCACTGACTCTCCCTGTGGAGATACTATAATAACAGACCCACTCAGTGACTCTCCCTGTGGAGATACTATAATAACAAACCCACTCAGTGACTCTCACTGTGGCGATACTCTAATAACAGACCCACTCAGTGACTCTCCTTGTGGAGAAACTATAACAACAGACCCACTCAGAGACTCTTCCAGTGGAGATGCAACAACAACAGACCCACACAGTGACTCGCCCTTTGGAGATACTGTAATACCAGAGACACTCAGCGACTCTCCCACTGGAAATAATATAACAGCAGACACAATCAGCGACTCTCCCTGTGCTGATACTGTAGTACCAGAGACACTCAGTGACTCTCCCACTGGAGATACTATAACAACAGACACAGTCAGTGACTCTCCCTGTGCAGATACTGTAATACCAGAGACACTCAGTGACTATCCCACTGGAGATACTCCGATAATTGACCCACTTAGTGACTCTCTCTGTGGACATGCCACAACAACAGACACACTCAGTGACTCTCCCTGTGCAGATACTGTAATGCGAGAGACAGTCAGTGACTCTCCCACTGATGATATTCCAATAACAGACCCACTCAGTGACTCTCCCTGTAGACATGCTACAACAACAGACTCACTCAGTGACACTCCCTGTGGTGAAACTATAATAACAGACTCACTCAGTGACTCCCCCTGCGGTGATATTAGAACAGACCCACTCAGTGACTCTCCTTGTGGAGATACTATAACTGCAGACACAATCATTCACCCTCCCTGTGGAGATACCCTGACAACAGACCCACTCATTGACTCTCACTGTGCAGATACTACAGAAACAGGCTCACTCAATGACTCCACCTCTGGAGATACTAGAAAAACAGACCCACACAGTGACTCTCCCTGTGGGCATGCTACAACAACATACACACTCAGTGACTCTCTCTTTGGAGATAGTATAATAACAGACCCACTCAGTGACTCTCCCTGTGATGATACTATAATAACGGACCCACACAGAGGCTCTCCCTGTGCTGATTCTACAATAACAGACCCACTCATTGAATCTCCCTGTGGAGATACTCTAATAACAGACCCACTCAGTGACTCTCCCTGTGGAGATGCTATAATAACAGACACACTCAGAGACTTTCCCTGTCTAGATACTTTAACAACAGACCCACTCAGTGACTCACCCTGTGGAGATACTCTAATAACAGACCCACTCAGTGACTCACCCTGTGGAGATACTCTAATAACAGACCCACTCAGTGACTCTCCCTGTGGAGGTACTACAATAACAGACACACTCAGTGACTCTCTCTGTGGAGATACTCCAATAACAGACCCACTCAGTGACTCGCCCTGTGGAGATACTATAATAACAGACCCACTCAGTGACTCACCCTGTGGAGATACTCTAATAACAGACCAACTCAGTGACTCACCCTGTGGAGATACTATAATAACAGAAACACTCAGAGACTCTCCCTGTCTTGATACAAAAACAACAGACCCACTCAGTGACTCACCCTGTGGAGATACTCTAAAAACAGACCCACTCAGTGACTCACCCTGTGGAGATACTCTAATAACTGACCCACTCAGTGACTCTCTGTGTGGAGATACTATAATAACAGACACACTCAGTGACTCTGATTGTGGAGATACTATAATAACAGACACACTCAGTGACTCTCCCTATGGAGATACTATACTAACAGACCCACACAGTGACTCACCCTGTGGAGATACTCCAATAACCGACCCACTCAGTGACTCACCCTGTGGAAATACTCTAATAATAGACCCACTCATTGACTCTCCTTGTGGAGATACTATAAGAACAGACACACTCAGTGACTCTGCTGTGGAGATGCTATAATAACAGACCCACTCAGTGACTCAACCTGTGGAGGTACTCGCATAACAGACCCACTCATTGACTCTCCCTGTGCAGATACCACAGAAACAGACTCACTCAATGACTCTCCCTGTGGAGATAATATAATAACAGACCCACTCATTGACTCTCCCTGTGGACATGCTGCAACAACGGACACACTCAGTGACTCCCCCTGTGGACATAATATAATAACAGACCCACTCATTGTCTCTCTCTGTGGAGATACTGTAATAACAGCCCCACTCAGTGACTCTCACTGTGCAGATACTACAGAAGCAGTCTCACTCAATGACTCCACCTCTGGAGATACTAGAAATACAGACCCACACAGTGACTCTCCCTGTGGACATGCTACAACAACATACACACTCAGTGACTCTCTCTTTGGAGATACTATAATAACAGACCCACTCAGTGACTCTCCCTGTGATGATACTATAATAACGGACCCACTCAGTGGCTCTCCCTGTGCTGATTCTACAATAACAGACCCACTCAGTGACTCTCCCTGTGGAGATGCTATAATAACAGACACACTCAGAGATTTTCCCTGTCTAGATACTATAACAACAGACCCACTCAGTGACACACCCTGTGGAGATACTCTAATAACAGACCCACTCAGTGACTCACCCTGTGGAGATACTCTAATAACAGTCCCACTCAGTGACTCTCCCTGTGGAGGTACTACAATAACAGACACACTCAGTGACTCTCTCTGTGGAGATACTCCAATAACAGACCCACTCAGTGACACGCCCTGTGGAGATACTATAATAACAGACCCACTCAGTGATTCACCCTGTGGAGATACTCTAATAACAGACCAACTCAGTGACTCACCCTGTGGAGATACTCTAATAACAGACCCACTCAGTGACTCTCGCTGTCGAGATACCATAATAACAGAAACACTCAGAGACTGCCCCTGTCTTGATACAAAAATAACAGACCCATTCAGTGACTCACCCTGTGGAGATACTCTAATAACTGACCCACTCAGTGACTCTCTCTGTGGAGATACTATAATAACAGACACACTCAGTGACTCTGATTGTGGAGATACTATAATAACAGACCCACTCAGTGACTCACCCTGTGGAGATACTCCAATAACCGACCCACTCAGTGACTCACCCTGTGGAGATACTCGAATAACAGACCCACTCATTGACTCTCCTTGTGGAGATACTATAAGAACAGGCACACTCAGTGACTCACCCTGTGGAGATGCTATAATAACAGACCCACTCAGTGACTCAACCTGTGGAGATACTCGCATATCAGACCCACTCATTGACTCTCCCTGTGGAGATACTATAATAACAGACCCACTCAGTGACTCACCCTGTGGAGATACTCTAATAACAGTCCCACTCAGTGACTCTCCCTGTGGAGATACTATAATAACTGACCCACTCAGTGACTCTCCCTGTGGAGATACTATATTAACAGGCCCACTCAATGACTCTCCCTGTTGAGATACTATAATAACTGACCCACTCAGTGAATCTCCCTGTGGAGGTATAATATTAACAGCCCCACTCAGTGACTATCACTGTGCAGATACTACAGAAACAGACTCACTCAATGACTCTACCTGTGGAGATGGTATAAAACAGAACCACTCAGTGACTCTCCCTGTGCAGATACCACAGAAACAGACTCACTCAATGACTCTACCTGTGGTGATACGATAAAAACTGAACCACTCAGTGACTCTCCCTGTGGAGATAATATAATAACAGACCCACTCATTGACTCTCGCTGTGGACATGCTGCAACAAGGGACACACTCAGTGACTCTCCCTGTGAACATAATATAATAACAGACCCACTCATTGTCTCTCCCTGTGGAGATACTGTAATAACAGACACACTCAGTTAATCTCCCTGTGGAGGTATAATATTAACAGCTCCACTCAGTGACTAACCCTGTGCAGATACCACAGAAACAGACTCACTCAATGACTCTACCTGTGGAGATACTATAAAAACAGAACTACTCGGTGACTCTCCCTGTGGAGATAATAGAATAACAGACCCACTCATTGACTCTCCCTGTGGACATGCTGCAACACGGGACACACTCAGTTACTCTCTCTTTGGAGATACTATAATAACAGACCAACTCAGTGACTCTCCTTGTGGAGATACAATAATAACAGACCCACACATTGACTCTCCCAGTGGAGATGCAATAATAACAGACCCACTCAGTGACACTCCCTGTGGAGATACTATAATAACAGACCCGCTCAGTGACGCTGCCTTTGGAAATACTATAATTGCTCACACGATCATTCACCCTCCCTGTGTCGATACTCGAATAACAGATCGACTCAGTGACTCTCCCTGTGGAGATACTATAATAACAGACACACTCAGTGATTCTCCCTGTGATGATACTATAATAACGGACCCACTCAGTGGCTCTCCCTGTGCTGATTCTACAATAACAGACCCACTCAGTGACTCTCCCTGTGGAGATGCTATAATAACAGACACACTCAGAGATTTTCCCTGTCTAGATACTATAACAACAGACCCACTCAGTGACACACCCTGTGGAGATACTCTAATAACAGACCCACTCAGTGACTCACCCTGTGGAGATACTCTAATAACAGTCCCACTCAGTGACTCTCCCTGTGGAGGTACTATAATAACAGACACACTCAGTGACTCTCTCTGTGGAGATACTCCAATAACAGACCCACTCAGTGACTCGCCCTGTGGAGATACTATAATAACAGACCCACTCAGTGACTCACCCTGTGGAGATACTCTAATAACAGACCAACTCAGTGACTCACCCTGTGGAGATACTCTAATAACAGACCCACTCAGTGACTCTCGCTGTCGAGATACCATAATAACAGAAACACTCAGAGACTGCCCCTGTCTTGATACAAAAACAACAGACCCATTCAGTGACTCACCCTGTGGAGATGCTATAATAACAGACCCACTCAGTGACTCAACCTGTGGAGATACTCGCATATCAGACCCACTCATTGACTCTCCCTGTGGAGATACTATAATAACAGACCCACTCAGTGACTCACCCTGTGGAGATACTCTAATAACAGTCCCACTCAGTGACTCTCCCTGTGGAGATACTATAATAACTGACCCACTCAGTGACTCTCCCTGTGGAGATACTATATTAACAGGCCCACTCAATGACTCTCCCTGTTGAGATACTATAATAACTGACCCACTCAGTGAATCTCCCTGTGGAGGTATAATATTAACAGCCCCACTCAGTGACTATCACTGTGCAGATACTACAGAAACAGACTCACTCAATGACTCTACCTGTGGAGATGGTATAAAACAGAACCACTCAGTGACTCTCCCTGTTCAGATACCACAGAAACAGACTCACTCAATGACTCTACCTGTGGTGATACGATAAAAACTGAACCACTCAGTGACTCTCCCTGTGGAGATAATATAATAACAGACCCACTCATTGACTCTCGCTGTGGACATGCTGCAACAAGGGACACACTCAGTGACTCTCCCTGTGAACATAATATAATAACAGACCCACTCATTGTCTCTCCCTGTGGAGATACTGTAATAACAGACACACTCAGTTAATCTCCCTGTGGAGGTATAATATTAACAGCTCCACTCAGTGACTAACCCTGTGCAGATACCACAGAAACAGACTCACTCAATGACTCTACCTGTGGAGATACTATAAAAACAGAACTACTCGGTGACTCTCCCTGTGGAGATAATAGAATAACAGACCCACTCATTGACTCTCCCTGTGGACATGCTGCAACACGGGACACACTCAGTTACTCTCTCTTTGGAGATACTATAATAACAGACCAACTCAGTGACTCTCCTTGTGGAGATACAATAATAACAGACCCACACATTGACTCTCCCAGTGGAGATGCAATAATAACAGACCCACTCAGTGACACTCCCTGTGGAGATACTATAATAACAGACCCGCTCAGTGACGCTGCCTTTGGAAATACTATAATTGCTCACACGATCATTCACCCTCCCTGTGTCGATACTCGAATAACAGATCGACTCAGTGACTCTCCCTGTGGAGATACTATAATAACAGACACACTCAGTGATTCTCCCTGTGATGATACTATAATAACGGACCCACTCAGTGGCTCTCCCTGTGCTGATTCTACAATAACAGACCCACTCAGTGACTCTCCCTGTGGAGATGCTATAATAACAGACACACTCAGAGATTTTCCCTGTCTAGATACTATAACAACAGACCCACTCAGTGACACACCCTGTGGAGATACTCTAATAACAGACCCACTCAGTGACTCACCCTGTGGAGATACTCTAATAACAGTCCCACTCAGTGACTCTCCCTGTGGAGGTACTATAATAACAGACACACTCAGTGACTCTCTCTGTGGAGATACTCCAATAACAGACCCACTCAGTGACTCGCCCTGTGGAGATACTATAATAACAGACCCACTCAGTGACTCACCCTGTGGAGATACTCTAATAACAGACCAACTCAGTGACTCACCCTGTGGAGATACTCTAATAACAGACCCACTCAGTGACTCTCGCTGTCGAGATACCATAATAACAGAAACACTCAGAGACTGCCCCTGTCTTGATACAAAAACAACAGACCCATTCAGTGACTCACCCTGTGGAGATACTCTAATAACAGACCCACTCAGTGACTCACCCTGTGGAGGTACTCTAATAACTGACCCACTCAGTGACTCTCTCTGTGGAGATACTATAATAACAGACACACTCAGTGACTCTGATTGTGGAGATACTATAATAACAGACACACTCAGTGACTCTCCCTATGGAGATACTATAATAACAGACCCACTCAGTGACTCACCCTGTGGAGATACTCCAATAACCGACCCACTCAGTGACTCACCCTGTGGAGATACTCTAATAACAGACCCACTCATTGACTCTCCTTGTGGAGATACTATAAGAACAGGCACACTCAGTGACTCACCCTGTGGAGATGCTATAATAACAGACCCACTCAGTGACTCAACCTGTGGAGATACTCGCATATCAGACCCACTCATTGACTCTCCCTGTGGAGATACTATAATAACAGACCCACTCAGTGACTCACCCTGTGGAGATACTCTAATAACAGTCCCACTCAGTGACTCTCCCTGTGGAGATACTATAATAACTGACCCACTCAGTGACTCTCCCTGTGGAGAGACAATATTAACAGGCCCACTCAATGACTCTCCCTGCTGAGATACTATAATAACTGACCCACTCAGTGAATCTCCCTGTGGAGGTATAATAGTAACAGCCCCACTCAGTGACTATCACTGTGCAGATACTACAGAAACAGACTCACTCAATGACTCTACCTGTGGAGATGGTATAAAACAGAACCACTCAGTGACTCTCCCTGTGCAGATACCACAGAAACAGACTCACTCAATGACTCTACCTGTGGTGATACGATAAAAACTGAACCACTCAGTGACTCTCCCTGTGGAGATAATATAATAACAGACCCACTCATTGACTCTCGCTGTGGACATGCTGCAACAAGGGACACACTCAGTGACTCTCCCTGTGAACATAATATAATAACAGACCCACTCATTGTCTCTCCCTGTGGAGATACTGTAATAACAGACACACTCAGTTAATCTCCCTGTGGAGGTATAATATTAACAGCTCCACTCAGTGACTAACCATGTGCAGATACCACAGAAACAGACTCACTCAATGACTCTACCTGTGGAGATACTGTAAAAACAGAACTACTCGGTGACTCTCCCTGTGGAGATAATATAATAACAGACCCACTCATTGACTCTCCCTGTGGACATGCTGCAACACGGGACACACTCAGTTACTCTCTCTTTGGAGATACTATAATAACAGACCAACTCAGTGACTCTCCTTGTGGAGGTACAATAATAACAGACCCACACATTGACTCTCCCAGTGGAGATGCAATAATAACAGACCCACTCAGTGACACTCCCTGTGGAGATACTATAATAACAGACCCGCTCAGTGACGCTGCCTTTGGAAATACTATAATTGCTCACACGATCATTCACCCTCCCTGTGTCGATACTCGAATAACAGATCGACTCAGTGACTCTCCCTGTGGAGATACTATAATAACAGACACACTCAGTGATTCTCCCTGTGGAGATACTATAATAACAGACCCACTAAATGAATCTCCCTGTGGAGATACTATAATAACAGACCCACTCAGTGACTCTCCCTGTGGAGATACTATAATAACAGACCCGCTCAGTGACTCTCCCTGTGGAGATACTATAATAACAGACCCACTCAGTGACTCTCCCTGTGGAGATACTATAATAACAGACACACTCAGTGATTCTCCCTTTGGAGATAGTATAATAACAGACCCACTCAGTGACTCTCCCTGTGGAGATACTAAAATAACAGACCCACTCAGTGACTCCCCCTGTGGAGATATTATAATAACAGACCCACTCAGTGACTCTCCCTGTGGAGATACTATAATAACAGACCCACTCAGTGACTCTCCCTGTGGAGATACTATAATAACCGACCCCCACAGTGACTCTCCCTGTGGAGATACTATAATAACAGACACACTCAGTGATTCTCCCTGTGGAGATACTATAATAACAGACCAACTCAATGACTCTCCTTGTGGAGATACTATAATAACTGACCCATTCAGTGACTGTCCCTGTGGAGATACTATAATAACAGACCCACTCAGTGACTCTCCCTGTTGAGACACTATGATAACAGACCTACTCAGTGACTCTCCTTGTGGAGATACTATCATAACAGACACACTCAGTGACTCTCCCTTTGGAAAAACTATAATAACAGACGCACTCATTGACTCGCCCTGTGGAGATAAGATAATAACAGACCCACTCATTGACTCTCCCTGTGGACATGCTACAACAGACACACTCAGTGACTCAGTCATTGGTGATACTCGAATAACAGACCATCTCAGTGACTCTCCTGTGGAGATACTACAATAACAGACCCACTCAGTGACTCTCCCTGTCGAGATACGATAATAACAGATCCACTCAGTGAATCTCCCTGTGGAGTTGCAACAACAACAGACCCACTCAGTGACTCTCCCTTTGGAAATACTGCAATAGCAGACACACTCAGTGACTCTCCCTTTGGAAAAACTATAATAACAGACCAACTCAGTAACTCTCCTTGTGGAGATACTATAATAACAGACACACTCAGTAACTCTTCCTTTGGAAAAACTATAATAACAGACCCACTCTGTGACTCTCCCTGTGGAGATACTATAATAACAGACCCACTCAGTGACTCTCCCTTTGGAGGTACTATAATAACAGACCCACTCAGTGACTCTCCTTGTGGAGATACTATCATACCAGACACACTCAGTGACTCTTCCTTTGGAAAAACTATAATAACAGACCCACTCTGTGACTCTCCCTGTGGAGATACTATAATAACAGACCATCTCAGTGACTCTCCTTGTGGAGATACTATAATAACTGACCCACTCAGTGACTGTCCCTGTGGAGATACTATAATAACAGACCCACTCAGTGACTCTCCCTGTTGAGACACTATGATAACAGACCTACTCAGTGACTCTCCTTGTGGAGATACTATCATAACAGACACACTCAGTGACTCTCCCTTTGGAAAAACTATAATAACAGACGCACTCATTGACTCGCCCTGTGGAGATAAGATAATAACAGACCCACTCAGTGACTCTCCCTGTGGACATGCTACAACAGACACACTCAGTGACTCAGTCATTGGTGATACTCGAATAACAGACCGACTCAGTGACTCTCCCTGTGGAGATACTACAATAACAGACCCACTCAGTGACTCTCCCTGTCGAGATACGATAATAACAGATCCACTCAGTGACTCTCCCTGTGGAGTTGCAACAACAACAGACCCACTCAGTGACTCTCCCTTTGGAAATACTGTAATAGCAGACACACTCAGTGACTCTCCCTTTGGAAAAACTATAATAACAGACCCACTCAGTGACTCTCCCTCTGGAGATACAATAATAACAGACCCACTCTCTGACTCTCCCTGTGATGATACTATAATAACAGACCAACTCAGTGACTCTCCTTGTGGAGATACTATAATAACAGACACACTCAGTGACTCTCCCTTTGGAAAAACTACAATAACGGGCCCACACAGTGACTCTCCCTGTGCAGAAACTCCAATAACAGACCCACTCAGTGACTCTCCCTGTGGACATGCCACAACAACAGACACACTCAGTGACTCTCCCTTTGGAAAAGCTATAGTAACAGACCCACTCTGTGACTCTCCCTGTGCAGATACTACAATAACAGACCCACGCAGTGACTCTCCTTGTGGAGATAATGTAATAACAGACCCACCCTGTGACTCTCCCTGTGCAGATACTACAATAACAGACCAACTCCTTGACTCTCCTTGTTGAGATACAATAATAAAAGACCCACTCAGTGACTCTCCCAGTCGAGATACTATAATAACAGATCCACTCAGTGATTCTCCCTGTCGAGATACTATAATAGCAGACCCACTCAGTGACTCTCCCTGTGGACATGCTACAACAGACACACTCAGTGACTCTCCCTGTGGAGATACTATAATAGCAGACCCACTCAGTGACTCTCCCTGTGGACATGCTACAACAGACACACTCAGTGACTCTCCCTGTGGAGATACTATAATAACAGACCCACAGTGAGACTCTCCTTGTGGAGATACTATAATAACAGACCAACTCAGTGACTCTCCTTGTGGAGATACTATAATAACAGACACACTCAGTAACTCTTCCTTTGGAAAAACTATAATAACAGACCCACTCTGTGACTCTCCCTGTGGAGATACTATAATAACAGACCCACTCAGTGACTCTCCCTGTGGAGGTACTATAATAACAGACCCACTCAGTGACTCTCCTTGTGGAGATACAAAATAACTGACCCACTCAGTGACTGTCCCTATGGAGATACTATAATAACAGAATCACTCAGTGACTCTCCCTGTTGAGACACTATGATAACAGACCTACTCAGTGACTCTCCTTGTGGAGATACTATCATAACAGACACACTCAGTGACTTTCCCTTTGGAAAAACTATAATATCAGACGCACTCATTGACTCGCCCTGTGGAGATAATATAATAACAGACAGACTCATTGACTCTCCCTGTGGAGATACTATAATAACAGACCCACTCAGTGACTCTCCCCGTGGATAATCAATAATAACAGACCCACTCAGTGAATCTCCCTGCGGAGCAACTACTATTACAGACCCAGTCATTCACTCTCCTTGTGCAGATAGTATGATAACAGACCCACGCAGTGAATCTCGCTGTGGAGATACTACAACAACAGACCCACTCAGTGACTCTCCCTGTGGAGATACTATAATAACAGACCCACCCAATGACTCTCGCTGAAGATGTACTCTAATAACAGACCAATCAGTGGCCCTCCCCGTGGAGACAATATAGTAACAGACGCATTCAGTGACTCTCCCTGTGGAGATGCAACAATAACAGACACACTCAGTGACTCTCCCTGTTGAGACACTATGATAGCAGACCTACTCAGTGACTCTCCTTGTGGAGATACTATCATAACAGACACACTCAGTGACTTTCCCTTTGGAAAAACTATAATAACAGACGCACTCATTGACTCGCCCTGTGGAGATAATCTAATAACAGACAGACTCATTGACTCTCCCTGTGGAGATACTATAATAACAGACCCACTCAGTGACTCTCCCCGTGGATAATCAATAATAACAGACCCACTCAGTGAATCTCCCTGCGGAGCAACTACTATTACAGACCCAGTCATTCATTGTCCTTGTGGAGATAGTATGCTAACAGACCCACGCAGTGAATCTCGCTGTGGAGATACTACAACAACAGACCCACTCAGTGACTCTCCCTGTGGAGATACTGTAATAACAGTCCCACTCAATGACTCTCGCTGAAGATGTACTCTAATAACAGACCAATCAGTGGCCCTCCCCGTGGAGACAATATAGTAACAGACGCATTCAGTGACTCTCCCTGTGGAGATGCAACAATAACAGACCCACTCAGTGACTCTCCCTGTAGAGATGCTTTAATAACAGACCCACTCATTGACTCTCCCTGTGGAGATGCAATAATAACAGACCCACTCAGTGACTCTCCCTTTGGAGATACCATAACAGCAGACATGATCATTCACCCTCTCTGTGTCGATACTCTAATAACAGATCGACTCAGTGACTGTCACTGTGGAGATACTGTAATTTCAGACCCTCTCAGTGACTCTCCCTGTGGAGATACTGTAATAACAGACCCACTCAGTGACTCTCCCTGTGGAGATACTGTAATTTCAGACCCTCTCAGTGACTCGCCCTGTGGAGATACTATAATAACAGACCCACTCAGTGACTCTCCCTGTGGAGATACAATAATAACAGACCCACTCAGTGACTCTCCCTGTGGAGATACGATAATAACAAACCCGCTCAGTGACTCTCCCTGTGGAGATACCATAATAACAGACACACTCAGTGACTCTCCCTGTGGAGATATTATATTAACAGACCCATTCAGTGACTCTCCCTGTGGAGATACTAAAATAACAGACCCACTCAGCGACTCTCCCTGTGGAGATACGATGACAACAGATCCACTCAGTGACTCTCCCCGTGGAGACACTCTAACAACAGATCCACTCAGTGACTCTCCCCGTGGAGATACTCTAATAACAGACCCACACAGTGACTCTCCCTGTGGAGATACTATAATTGCAGACACAATCATTCACCCTCCCTGTGGAGATACTATAATAACAGAGCCACTCATTCACTCACCCTGCGGAGCAACTGCTATAACAGACCAACTCATTCACTCTCCTTGTGGAGATAGTATGATAAAAGACCCACACGGTGAATCTCGCTGTGGAGATACATTCAGAACAGAGCCACTCAGTGCCTCTCCTTGTGGAGATACTAGAATAACAGACCAATCAGTGACCCTCCCCGTGGAGACAATATAATAACAGATGCATTCAGTGACTCACCATTTGGAGATGCAATAATAACAGACCCAATCAGTGACTCTGCCTGTGGACATGCTCCAACAACAGACCCGCCCAGTGACTCTCTCATTGGAGATACAATAAAAACAGTCCCACTCAGTGACTCTCCCTGTGGAGATACTATAATAACAGACCCGCTCAGTGACTCTCTCTTTGTAGATACTATAAGAACAGACACTCTCAGTGACCATCTCTGTGGAGATACTGTACTTTCAGATCCACTCACTGACTCTCCCTGTGGTGATCGCATAAGACAGACCCACTCAATGACGGTCCCAGTGGAAATACCATAATTACAGACGGACTCACTGTGTCGCCCTGTAGAGATGCTACAACGACAGACCCACTCAGTGACTCTGCCTGTGGAGGGACTATAATAGCAGACCCACTCAGAGACAATCCTTGTGGAGATACTAAAATAACAGACCCACTCAGTGACTCTCCCTGTGGAGATACTATAATTGCAGCCACAATCATTCACCCTCCCTGCCTCATCCACGGGGGTGGGGGGGATTTTAACTGCACCCTCGAGGTGGGGGATCGCTTCCATCCCCAGTGCAGCTAAGCATCGGTGGACAAGTTGAGGGAACTGATCAGCTCCCTCAACTTCATGGACATTTGGCAGAATCTCCATCCCGACTCCGGCGCCTTCATGTGGAGGTCTGGAGGAGGAGGGTCCCGAATCGACCGCCTCTACATTTTGCATGCGTACTTCTCCCGCGTCTCGGCGGTCTCCATGCGGCTGGTGCCGTGCTCGGACCACCACCTGGTGTGCGCGGAGTTCATTGCGCTCCGCACGCGGGCGGGGTCCGCGAACTGGCACTTTAACAATCGGCTGCTGGAGGACGAGCGATTCCGGGACACATTACATCGATTCTGAGCCGACTGGAGAAGGAAGCAGGGGGCTTCCCCTCCTTGAGGCTATGGTGGGATGTGTTCAAGACTCACATCCGCGTCTTCTGCCAGGCGTATGCGAAGGTGTCGACCAAGAGGCGGAAAGGTGAGATCGGGCGCCTGGAGAGGGCGGTGCTCGACCTGGTGTCCCGACTCGGTCATGCCGTCACGGACCCGGTCTTGTGGCAGGCGTACAAAGAGAAGAAGGGCGCGCTGAGGGACCTGCAGCACATCGGGTCCCGAGGCCCGTACGTGAGGTCGCGGATCCAGCTCCTGGAAGATGTGGAACGCGCCTCACCCTTCTTCTACTCACTGGAAAAATGGCGTGGTGTCCGTAAGCAGCTCGTTGAGCTGCTGGACGATGACGGATCCTCCATCACGGATCCGAAGTGAATGGGCCTTCTGGTCTGTACTTATTGCAGTTCGTTTTTCTCTCCAGATCCGTCCAGCGAGGACACGCGCAGAGCTTTGTGGGAGGACATGCCACAGGTCAGCCCAGAGGGTGCCGAAACGTTGGAGGCCCCGCTCACGTTGGCGGAGTTGACCGGCGCCCTCCACCAGCTCTCAAGGGGCAAATCCCCAGGGCTGGACGGGCTGACCGTGGAGTTCCTCGGGGAGTTCTGGGTTGTCCTGGGGGACGATTACGCGCGGGTCCAGGGGGAAAGCCTGGCGACCGGGGAGATGCCCCTCTTGTGGCACAGGGCAGTCATCTTCCTGCTGCCGAAGAGGGGTGAACTCTGCCTGCTTAAAAACTGGCATCCAGTCTCCCTCCTCAGCACGGATTATAAGATCTTTGCCCGGGCTGTGTCTACCCGCCTGGGCTCCGTGCTGGCCCACATGATCCACCCCCGACCAGCCCTACTCGGTCCCGGGCCGGTCCATCCAGGACAACATCCACCTGGTCCGGGACCTGATCCATCTTTCCCAGAGGACTGGTCAGTCAGTCGCCTTTCTCTCCCTCGATCAGGAGAAAGCGTTCGACAGGGTGGATCATGAATATCATTTCGGGACTCTGCGCGCTTTCGGACTCGGGCACATTTCGTGTCCCTGGTCCGACTTTTGTACGCCGCCGCAGAGTGTCAAGTCAAAGTTAATGGATCCTTGATGGCGCACCTTCGCTTTGGGAGAGGAGTGCGTCAGGAATGCCCAATATCCGGCCAATTGTGTGCCATCTGCGTGGAGCCCTTCCTGTGCCAGCTTCGCAGGAGGATGACGGGATTGGCTCTGTGTGAGCCGGCTATGGGGGTCATCCTCTCGGCTTACGCCGACGACGTGCTCCTCATTGTCACAGATCCCGCTGACTTGCAGAGGATGCGCGACTGCCAGCAGACCTTTTCTGCCACGTCCTCTGCGAGGATCAATTGGGAGAAATGTTCTGGACTCCTGGTGGGTCAGTGGCGGGTGGACTCCCTGCCGGAGGAGTTGACATCTTTTGCGTGGAGCACCACTCACCTCCTCTATCTGGGAGTTCACCTTAGCCCCGCTGAGGAAGCCTGGCCGGCAAACTGGCAGGAGTTGGAGGCGAAAGTCAACACTCGGCTGGGTCGCTGGACAGGACTGCTCCAAGTTCTTTCCTACAGGGGCCATGTGCTGGTCATAAACCAACTGGTGGCCTCCATATTGTGGTACCGGTTGGTCACTTTGGCTCCGCCCCGTGCATTTGCCTCCAAAATCCAGAAGAAACTCGTCGATTTCGTCTGGAGCAAGAGGAAACACTGGGTCTCTGCCGCGGTCCTGAGTCTCCCAATCGAGGAGGGTGGCCTGTCGCGGGTGTGCGTCCGCACCCAGGCTGCGACGCTCTGCCTTCGGACCCTGCAGAGATACCTGTACATCTAGCATCCTCCCAGATGGTGTGCGCTGGTGATGTATTTTTTCCGCCAGTCTCACTGCCTTCAAGATGACACGCAGCTCCCAGTGGAGTGCTTTAGCCGCGCCTCTCTGAGGGTGTTGCCTGTCATTTACCGAGATCTATTCCGAGTCTGGAACATGGTTGCCTCCAGTCAGGGCACTCCCCCGCCTGCGGAGGTGAGCGCCTCGGCTGTCCAGACGGCTGACTCCGAGGACGGTCCGGCGGGCGGACGATTAGCCGTAACCCCCGGGACGCCGCTCACTGTGGGTGGCGAGGGGGCTCGGGAGTGTGGAGCACTCCCGGCAGAGCTGACCCCCATTTGGTAGGAACTGCTCATCGACCCAGGTCCCGAAACCCTTATCGGGCGCCGGTCCTGCACAACCTGATCTGGCTCTCGGAAATGCCCTCCATGCCATTCCAATCGGCGTGGTGGGGTTTCCTGTATGGGCTGCTCCTGCACTCTCTGCACTTTCTCGCCCTCGGCAGTCGGCCGGACACGCCCTGGCGGTCCACGTTGTATTCTGGTGGCGAGGGAAACCCCAATGGAGGTCTCTCTCTGCGGGTGTCTTCCCCCTTTACATCGGGGACCTGGAGTGGAGGGTGTTGCACAGGGCAGTCCCGTGCAATAGGCTTTTAAGTAGGTTCACGGACCCCCAGGCCACCTGTACGTTCTGCGGCCTGGACGAGTCCGTGATCCATGTTTTTATGCAGTGTGCGAGGTTGCAGCCCCTATTTGAGTATTTGAAAAGGCTGCTCCTCAGGTTCTGGCTGCACTTCAGTCCCACGCTCCGGATTTTTAGGCACCCGGAGCGGAAGGGCGTGTGCCAGGAGGAGGATCCCCTCATCAGTCTGCTCCTGGGCCTGGCCAAGGTGGCAATTCACAGGTCCAGGCTGCGGGCCGTCGGGGTTCCGTCCTCCCCGATTGCCTGCCCCTCTTCCCCGGTTATGTCCGTGCCCGGGTGTCCCTGGAGAAGTAGCATGCGGTGTCCGCTGGTACGCTTGAGGCCTTCCGCGACCATTGGGCACCGCAGAGACTGGAGTGCATTGTCGACGCCGAGAATGGCATTTTAATTTGCGTTTTTGTTTATTTCTGTTTATAATAAAGTTATTAAAAAATATATAAGATGTATATAAAGTGGCCTGAGGACTAAAGGCCCCCTCGTCATGAAAAATATAAAAGGGGCCTGGGGAATAAAGGCCACAAAGAAAACGGGGTTAGATACGGAGTAAAGCTCCCAAAAAAAGAAAAAGAAAACGGGAGTTAGATACAGAGTAAAGCTCCATCTACACTGTCCCCATCAAACAGCACGGGGTTAGAAAAAAAACGGGGTGAGATACAGAGTAAAGATCCCTCTCCCAATGCCAGCCTCACTCTTCCTCTGTTTCTTTCTCCTCGCTCACTATCTGCGAAACCTTTTCTCTGCTCTCTTTCTCCATCTTCCCATCCTGAGAGCAAAAGGGAGAGACTGAGATAGTGTACAGTGGGAGATAGAGAGAGAAAAGGGAGAGATGCTCTTGGAAAATGAATAACAGAGAAAAGAAATAGGGCTTCAAGAGTAGAAGAGAGGGAAATAGAGAGATAGGCACGGAGAGAGATTACCAGTAAGAGATATTACCAGAGATTACCTCTCTCTCCGTGCCCATCACTCCTTTCCAATTTGTTAGCCTCTCCGTCTATTTTTCTTCCTCTACCCCGATGTTTCACACACCATGCCTCTCTCTCGATTGTCTGTGTGTACTGCAGTGAAGGATTACATCAAATGATCATGTTTTACATTTGCTCTTTCAATCTAACAGAACCATCTCTCTGTCTGTGAACAGAGGGGCCTTAGAGTGAATGTCCACTGATTCCTGAGGGTAACAGGACAGGTGGAAAAGGTGGTTACAAAGGCTTATGGAATAATTTCCTTTATTGGCCGATGTATAGAAAATAAGAGCAGGGAGGTTATGTTTGAACTGTATAAAACACTGGTTAGACCATAGCTAGAGTACTGTGTACAGTTCAGGTGACCACATTACAGGAAGGGTGTGATCACACCAGAGAGGGTACAGAGGAGATTTACAGAAGATGTTGTCAGGAATGGAGAATTTTAACTATGAGGAAAGATTGGATAGGCTGGAATTAGCAGCGGCATACATTACAAGATTTACAAAACAATATCATGAGTGTGAGATGGCTCCCATGTTGGAATAGCTTGCTGAAGGTTTACAAAGGAGCGTTTTCATTCTGGATCATCAGAACCGGCTGCCTGGGCCCCAACTTCATTTACATTTCTCCCTCTCTACCAATATTTCACTGTCTACACCGACCTTTCTCTGTTTCTGTACACAGCAGTGAAGGATTACATCAAATGAATATATCTCACATTCTCTCTTTCAATCCATCCCATCAATCTCACTCTCTAAAACCTTGTCCCTCTCTGCAGCCCTCTCTCTCTGTCTGCATATTTAACCCTCTCTCCCTCTGTCTCTCTCCCAGTGTCAGAAACAGCAGGGGAGAGAGATATAGAGAGGAGGACAGAGAGAGACACAGAGAACAACCCTGGCTTCTCCAATTTCCCAGAGATGAAATGAAGGGATAACTTCTGCTCATCTACCCTGTCCCATCGAATACACTCAGAGAAGGTACAGCACGGGTTAGATACAGAGAACGGCTCCGTTTAAACATTCCCTGGAGTGTCGGATTAACCCGGGTCACTCACTGTGCCCGGCTCAGCCTCAAGACTCACCTGCCTCAGTCACTGAGACGCTCCTGTATCACTTGCCTAAATGTAAGCGGATGCCAGGTTTGGGAGCAGGAAAGGCACACGGGATAAGGACGACTGCTCATGTGGAGGAAAAGCATCAGTAATCCCTCAGAGAATCAGAACAGACCAGCGAGACTCAGAAAAGGAAACTTGTGTTGAATTTGAGAGTCTTGCATTGTGGAATGTTTTAGTATTTGGTGAGATTGTTGAGCCAGTGAAATTTTGCCCCAGTGGGATGAATAGATACTGTATGACCTTATTGCAACAGTAAGGTACATGTGTACTGTCAATATAGCCTGAAATAACAATGTAACTGATCAAGTTTCAGCTGAATACTTTGACGACAGTTATAGAGTCGGAGAGTCATAGAGTTATACAGCACAGAAACAGACTCTTAGGCCCATCGTGTCTGTGTCCACCATCAAGCACCTACCTATTCTAATCCCATTTTCCAGCACTTGGCCCGTAGCCTTGTATTCTATGGCATTTCAAGTGCTCATCGAAATACTTCTTAAATGTTGTGAGGGTTCCTGCCTCTACCACCTCTTCAGGCAGAACGTTCCAGATTCCAACCACCCTCTGGGTGAAATAAATTGTCCTCAAATCCCCTCTAAACCTCCTGCCCCTTACCCTTAAATCTGTACTCCCTGGATATTGACCCCTCCGCTAAGGGAAAACGTTTCTTCCTATCAAACCTATCAATTCCCCTCATAATTTTGTATACCTCAATCATGTCCCCCCTCTGCCTTCTCTGCTCGAAGGAAAACAACCCCAGCTTATCCAGTCTCTCTTCATCGCTGAAATGCTCCAGCCCAGGCAACATCCTAGTGAATTTCCTTTGCACCCTCTCCAGTGCAATCACATCCTTCCTCTCGTGTGGCACCCAGAACTGAACACAGTACTCCAACAGTGGCTGAGCTTGTGTTTTACACAGCTCCATCATAACCTCCCTACTATTATACTCTATGCCTCGGCTAATAAAGGCAAGTATCCCATATGCCTTCCTAACCACCTTATCTACCTGTGCAGCTACCTTCAGTGATCTATGGACAAGTGCACCAATGTCCCAATGACGCTCTGTACTTCCAACAGTCCTACCATTCATTATATATTCCCTAACCCTAACCCTAACCCTAACCCTCCCAAAGTACATCACCTCACACTTCTCTGGATTAAATTCCATTTGCCACCTCTCCGCCCATCTTACCAGCCCACAGATATCGTCCTGTAATTTAAGGCTTTCCTCCTCACTATTTACGACACCATCAATTTTCGTCTCATCTGCAAACTTACTGATCATACCTCCTATATTCATATCTACATCATTAATGTAGACTAGAAACAGCAAGGGTCCCAGCACCAATCCCTGCAAAACAGCACTGGTCAGTTATACCTGCTATCCTGTGAGAGAACACGATGGTGATGAAGTCAAAGTGGACACTGTTGAATTTGCGAGCTTGATCTGCGTGGGAAGACAAGGGTTAAAAAAGTTAAAAAAATTAAAATGGTCAATTCACTTGTACAAGTAAACACTCAACAGCAATGGGTCTGGAATGTCCTCCGTGCTGCATTCCTAAGACAAGATATGGACAGTGAATGACCAAAGCCCTGGAATTACAAAAAGGCAGGATATGGAGAATAAAATGGAGTATTTTAATGGCACGAAATTAGGTCCGGGTGAGGCTTGGAATGTAGAAGCAAATGCAATGTGTGTTTGGGGTGGTCCAGGCAGTGTAGGAAAAGATATTGATCACACACAGGGGTTGATCATGCAAGGAAAGACCCTAACACTGGGCCCAGTGATATGGTGTACGAGGGGAGAGTGAAGGTTAGTCCTGGATATAAGCGGGTCCCTTTCCTTTATCTGACACTGCAGTCCAGATAGCTGGGCCAGCTATTGGAAGAAGATCCCTCCTGAACGACTGATCATCGATCAGTGGGAACCTGGTGAGATTAAAAATACAGACGAGTGAGAGTCTGTGGGGATCATTTGCTGCATTGATTTTTCCAGGAATATTCACTGGGATTTTAGTGCAATTTTCCTGGAATTCTGTGCAACCTAACCAACGTGTAACCGTTCATCTTGTAGTGCATGTGTAATGTTTTCTTCTTTTCTTTTGGGCCTCCTTATCTCGAGAGACAATGGATACGTGCCTGGAGGTGGTCAGTGGTTTGTGAAGCAGCGCCTGGAGTGGCTATAAAGGCCAATTCTGGAGTGACAGGCTCTTCCACAGGTGCTGCAGAGAAATTTGTTTGTTGGGGCTGTTGCACAGTTGGCTCTCCCCTTGCGCCTCTGTCTTTTTTCCTGCCAACTACTAAGTCTCTTCGACTCGCCACAATTTAGCCCTGTCTTTATGGCTGCCCGCCAGCTCTGCCGAATGCTGGCAACTGACTCCCACGACTTGTGATCAATGTCACACGATTTCATGTCGCGTTTGTAGACGTCTTTATAACGGAGACATGGACGGCCGGTGGGTCTGATACCAGTGGCGAGCTCGCTGTACAATGTGTCTTTGGGGATCCTGCCATCTTCCATGCGGCTCACATGGCCAAGCCATCTCAAGCGCCGCTGACTCAGTAGTGTGTATAAGCTGGGGATGTTGGCCGCTTCAAGGACTTCTGTGTTGGAGATATAGTCCTGCCACCTGATGCCAAGTATTCTCCGAAGGCAGCGAAGATGGAATGAATTGAGACGTCGCTCTTGGCTGGCATACGTTGTCCAGGCCTCGCTGCCGTAGAGCAAGGTACTGAGGACACAGGCCTGATACACTCGGACTTTTGTGTTCCGTGTCAGTGCGCCATTTTCCCACACTCTCTTGGCCAGTCTGAACATAGCAGTGGAAGCCTTACCCATGAGCTTGTTGATTTCTGCATCTAGAGACAGGTTACTGGTGATAGTTGAGCCTAGGTAGGTGAACTCTTGAACCACTTCCAGAGCGTGGTCGCCAATATTGATGGATGGAGCATTTCTGACATCCTGCCCCATGATGTTCGTTTTCTTGAGGCTGATGGTTAGGCCAAATTCATTGCAGGCAGACGCAAACCTGTCGATGAGACTCTGCAGGCATTCTTCAGTGTGAGATGTTAAAGCAGCATCGTCAGCAAAGAGGAGTTCTCTGATGAGGACTTTCCGTACTTTGGACTTCGCTCTTAGACGGGCAAGGTTGAACAACCTGCCCCCTGATCTTGTGTGGAGGAAAATTCCTTCTTCAGAGGATTTGAACGCATGTGAAAGCAGCAGGGAGAAGAAAATCCCAAAAAGTGTGGGTGCGAGAACACAGCCCTGTTTCACACCACTCAGGATAGGAAAGGGCTCTGATGAGGAGCCACCATGTTGAATTGTGCCTTTCATATTGTCATGGAATGAGGTGATGATACTGAGTAGCTTTGGTGGACATCCGATCTTTTCTAGTAGTCTGAAGAGACCACGTCTGCTGACGAGGTCAAAGGCTTTGGTGAGATCAATGAAAGCAATGTAGAGGGGCATCTGTTGTTCACGGCATTTCTCCTGTATCTGACGAAGGGAGAACAGCATGTCAATAGTCGATCTCTCTGCACGAAAGCCACACTGTGCCTCAGGGTAGACGCGCTCGGCCAGCTTCTGGAGCCTGTTCAGAGCGACTCGAGCAAAGACTTTCCCCACTATGCTGAGCAGGGAGATTCCACGGTAGTTGTTGCAGTCACCGCGGTCACCTTTGTTTTTATAGAGGGTGATGATGTTGGCATCGCGCATGTCCTGGGGTACTGCTCCCTCGTCCCAGCACAGGCATAGCAGTTCATGTAGTGCTGAGAGTATAGCAGGCTTGGCACTCTTGATTATTTCAGGGGTAATGCTGTCCTTCCCAGGGGCTTTTCCGCTGGCTAGGGAATCAATGGCATCACTGAGTTCCGATTTGGTTGGCTGTATGTCCAGCTCATCCATGACTGGTAGAGGCTGGGCTGCATTGAGGGCAGTCTCAGTGACAGCATTCTCCCTGGAGTACAGTTCTAGGTAGTGCTCAACCCAGCGGTCCATCTGTTTGCGTTGGTCAGTGATTATGTCCCCCGATTTAGATTTGAGGGGGGTGATCTTCTTGATGGTTGGCCCAAGAGCTCTCTTCATGCCATCATACATTCCTCTGATGTTTCCGGTGTCTGAGGCCAGCTGAATATGACTGCATAGGTGTTGCCAGTAGACGTTTGCGCAACGCCTAGCTGTTCTTTGTGCAGTACTTCTGGCTGCTTTAAGTGCTGCGGATGTTAAATCGCTGGGGGCTTTCTTGTAGTTCAAAAGTGCAATGCGCTTAGCGGCTATGACAGGTTCCAGCTCTTCATTATGAGATTGAAACCAGTCTGCATTTCTCTTCGCACTTTTGCCGTAGGTGGTCAAAGCTGACTCATAGATGGCGTCTCTGATGTGGGCACATTTGGTCTCAGCATCCCCTGTGGGAGTGTTTTGAAGGGCTGTTACAAGTGAATTTAGAAATTTTTGTAACAGCTGTGGGTGAGAAATTCTGCTCGTGTTGATGCGCGGGTGGCCCTTCTGCTTGGAATGATGCAACTTCTTTGGTCTGAGTCTAACCTTGCTGCACACCAGGGAGTGGTCGGTGTCGCAGTCCGCACTGTGGAAGCTGCGTGTGATTTGAACACTGTTTAAGGCGGCTCGCCTTGTGACAATGAGGTCTAGCTGGTGCCAACGACGTGATCTTGGGTGCCTCCATGAAACCTGGTGACAGGGTTTAGTGTGAAAGAACGAGTTGGTGATGCAGAGGTTATGATAGGTACACAACTCAAGCATTCTCTGCCCGTTCTCATTCATCCTTCCAACGCCATAGCGCCCAAGGCAGGAGGGCCATGAGTCATGGTCGGCCCCAACCCTGGCATTAAAGTCCCCCAGCAGGAATAGGTGTTCGGTGTTGGGGATGCTGCTAATGATGTTATGGAGTTGTTCATAGAACTGGTCTTTAGCATGTGTAATGTTTAATTTTCTGAAAGCCATACAGAGCAGAGTTTAAGATACCACAACAAGGTCAAGATTGTTGGCATTTATTACCTTTCGGGTCTAATCCGTAGTTAAGTTGGACTGGACTTGTGAATAATTGTTTTTAAGTTGCTTTTCCTACCGTACTGCAGCATCCCACCATATAATATACTTTGCTGCCTATATTGTCTGAATATAGACATAAAATAGCAACAAATTTTACTATTCATTCCGGGGCAGACAGTGAAGTGTTTATTTTGTCTGTGATTTTACTGGACCCCTAATGATAAGTAACTCCTTTTGTCAGCCACGATTGATTCACATTTTCTGTTGGGTTTTTGTTTCTTCGAGGAATTTCCATTTGCTGCCAACCGTGAAATAACTTCTTTAAATACTAGTCATTGTCTGGCTACTGTCAAATCATTTGATGCATTTTCCCAATACACCATCGGCAACTTGCCCTACTTATCTTCATAGTTCCCTTTGTTCAGATTTAAAAGCCTAGTTTCAGAATGAAATATATCTTTTTTTCAATTGTAAAATTCTATCATATTGTGGTCAGGATTTCATAATGGCTCCTTTACAACAAGGTGATTAATTAGCCATTTCTCATTACAAAATACTAAATCTAAAATAGCTCAATCCCTAGTTTGTTCTTCAACATACTCCTCCAGTCATCCATCTCATACACATACTAGCAATTCATCCTCCACAGAATTAGTGCTAATTAGGATGAGACAATCTATCTGTAAATTGAAGATGCCCATTGTTACTGTATTGCCCATGTTACATACAGCTGTAATTTCCTTATGTTTACCGTGTTAAACATTACCTCTGTCGTTTGGTGGTCTACTAAACATCTCCCACCAATGTTTGCTGCCCCTTGCTGTTTCTTAGTTCCACCCAAACTGATTCCACATCTTGCTCCTTTGATCTAAGATACTGTCTCACTAATGTACTGTCTCGTGCTGCATTAACAGCACGATCACACCTCGTTTTCCCCACCGCCCATCCTTCCAAAATGACTGCATCGAGGATTGACATGTTCGTGTCGTAATGACGGGCCATGCCTAAATTAACCAAAGCTTTAATCCATTTTAGAAATCAAGGGCCATAATCCAACAGGCGCACGTTGAAATGAGGGATAAAAAGGCAGACACAAATGCAGGTAGACACATTGAATCCTGCCTCTGGGTGAAGGACACTGTCCAAGGCGGATGGACAGCCTGTCCAATAACATTCCTCATCCCAATGCTCTCTCACTCTCTTGACATGTTGTCATTACTGTTTTCAAAGTAAACCAAATGCCTCCAGGAGCAGAGCAGTAAATTAAATTTAAGTTGGATAAATCAAAGCAAAAGATTCTCAGGAATAGGTGCAGCAAGATCCCAAAACTGTTTTCTCTCAGTTGTACTGACAATCTCTCATTAACATCCCAATACAAACAAATCCCAGTTGGAAAGCAAAGGATCAAAAGTGATATCGATTGAGGCCACACTGCGAGCACACAACCCACACACACCAGACTGAGAGAAATATCCCTTCCCCTGGACAGAGAGGGAGGGAGAGGGTTTGGGAATTGAACTGGGTCTCATTTCCACCCAGACAACCCAGCTCAGCAGTTTGCTTCACCAGTGAATATGTTTTAATTTAAAGCGAGTCTAATGATGGCCATGAAACCATTGTCGATTGTTGTAAAAACCCATCTGGTTTACTAATGTCCTTCAGGGAAGGAAATCTGCTGTCCTGACGTGGTCTGGCCTATATGTGACTCCAGATCCACAGCAATGTGGTTAACTCTTCCATGCCCTTGCAATGGCCTCGCAAGCCACTCAGTTCAAGGGCAATTAGGGATGGGCAATAAATGCTGCCTGGCCTGCGACGCCCACATCCTATGAAACAATAAAAAAAAATGTTACTCGTTGGGATGTTGTTCAATATGTTCCTCGGTGTCCTGTCCATTGCCCCTTGCTATTGCTTAGCTCCATCCTTAAGGGAAGGAAATCTGCTGTCCTTACCGGGTCTGGCCTACATGTCACTCCAGAGCCACAGCAATGTGGTTAACTCTTACAGGCCTCTGAAATGGCCTAGCAAGCAACTCAGTTGTAACTAACCGCTACAAAGTCGATAGAAAGGAATGAAACCAGCATCGACCGAGGCACCGGAAACGACTAAAGCAAACCCAGCCCTGTCAACCCTGCAAAGTCTTCCTCACTAACATCTGGGGGCTTGTGCCAAAGTTGGGAGAGCTGTCCCACAGACTTGTCAAGCAACAGCCTGACATTGTCATGCTCACGGTATCATACCTTACAGACAATGTCCCAGACACTGCCATCACCATCCCAGGGTATGTCCTGTCCCGCCAGCAGTACAGACCCAGCAGAGGTGGTGGCACAGTGGTGTACAGTAGGGAGGGAGTTGCCCTGAGAGTCCTCAACATCGACTCCGGAACTGATGAAGTCTCATGGCATCAGATCAAATATGTGCAAGGTAATCTCCTACTGATTACCACCTACTGCCCTCCCTCAGCTGATGACTCTGTACTCTTCCATGTTGAACAGAACTAGGAGGAAGCACTGAGGCTGGGAAGGGCACAAAATGTACTCTGGGTGGGGGACTTCAATGTCCATCACCATGAGTGGCTCGATAGCACCACTACTGAACACGCTGGTCGAGTCCTAAAGGACATGGCTGCTAGACTGGGTCTGCGGCTGGTAGTGGGGGAACCAACACGAGGGAATAACATACTCGACCTCGTCCTCACCAATCTGCCTGGCGCAGATGCATCTGTCCATGACATTATTGGTAGGAGTGACCACCGCACAGTCCTTGTGGAGACGAAGTCCCGCCGTCACTTTGAGGATACCGTCCATCGTGTTGTGTGGCACTATCACCGTGCTGAACGTGATAAATTTCACACGGAACTAGCAATGCAAAACTGGGCATCCATGAGGCGCTGTGGGCCATCAGCAGCAGCAGAATTGTACTCAACCACAATCAGTAACCTCATGGCACGGCATATCCCCCACTCTACCATTACAATCAAGCCAGGAGACCAACCCTGGTTCAATGAAGAGTGCAGGAGGGCATGCCAGGAGCAACACCAGGCATTCCGCAAAATGAGGTGTCAACCTGGTGAAGCTACAACCCAGGACTACTTGTGTGCCAAACTGTGCAAGCAGCATGCGGTAGACAGAGCTAAGCAATCCCATAACCAACGAATCAGATCTAAGCTCTGCAGTCCTACCACATCCAGCTGTGAATGGTGGTGGACAATTAAACAACTAACTGGAAGAGGTGGCTCCACAAATATCCCCATCCTCAGTGATGGGGGTGCCCAGCACATCAGTGCGAAAGATAAGGCTGATGCATTTGCAACAATATTCAGCCAGAAGTGCCGAGTTGATGATCTATCTCGGCCTCCTCCAGAAGTCCCCAGCATCACAAATGCCAAACTTCAGCCAATTCGGTTCACTCCACGTGATATCAAGAAACGACTGAAGGCACTGGATACTGCAAAAGCTATGGGGCCTGACAACATTCCGGCAATAGTATTGAAGGCCTGTGCTCCAGAACTTGCCGCGCCCCTAGCCAAGCTGTTGCAGTACAGCGACAACACTGGCATCCACCCTGCAATGTGTAAAATTGTCCAGGTATGTCCTGTACACAAAAAGCAGGACAAATCCAATCCGGCCAACTACCGCCCCATTAGCCTCCTCTCAATCATCACCAAAGTGATGGAAGGTGTCATCAACAGTGCCAACAAGCGGCACTTGCTGAGCAACAACCTGCTCAGCGATGCTCAGTTTGGGTTCCGCCAGGGCCAATCAGCTCCTGACATCATTACAGCCTTGGTTCAAACATGGACAAAAGAGCTGAACTCAAGAGGTGAGGTGAGAGTGACTGCCCTTGACATCAAGGCAGCATTTGACCGAGTATGTCATCAAGGAGCCCTAGCAAAACTGAGATCAATGGGAATCAGGGGGAAAACCCTCCGCTGGCTGGAGTCATACCTAGTGCAAAGGAAGATGGTTATGGTTGTTGGAGGTCAATCATCTGAGCTCCAGGACATCGCTGCAGGAGTACCTCAGGGCAGTGGCCTCGGCCCAACCATCGTCAGCTGCTTCATCAATGACCTTCCTTCAATCACAAGTTTAGAAGTGGGGATGTTCGCTGATGATTGCACAATGTTCAGCACCATTCGCAACTCCTCAGATACTGAAACAGTCTGTGTAGAAACGCAGCAAGACCTGGACTATATCCAGGCTTGGGCTGATAAGTGGCAAGTAACATTCGCGCCACACAAGTGCCAGGCAATGACCATCTCCAACAAGAGAGAATCTAACCATCTCTCCTTGACATTCAACGGCATTACCATCGCTGAATCCCCCACTATCAACATCCCAGGGGCTACCATTGACCGAATACTGAACTGGAGTAGCCATATCAAGACCGTGGCTACAAGAGCAGGTCAGAGGCTAGGAATCCTGAGGCGAGTAACTCACCTCCTGACTCCCCAAAGCCTGTCCACAATCTACAAGGCACAAGTTAGGAGTGTGATGGAATACTCTCCACTTGCCTGGATGGGTGCAGCTCCAACAACACTCAAGAAGCTCGACACCATCCAGGACAAAGCAGCCCGCGTGATTGGCACCCCATCTACAGACATTCATCCCTCCACCACCGATGCACAGTGGCAGCTGTGTGTACCATCTACAAGATGCACTGCAGCAATGCACCAAGGCTCCTCAGACAGCACCTTCCAAACCCGCGACCTCTACCAACTAGAAGGACAAGGGCAGAAAATACATGGGAACACCAACATCTTCAAGTTGCCCTCCAAGTCACACACCATCCTGACTTGGAACAATATCACCATTCCTTCACTGTCGCTGGTCAAAATCCTGGAACTCCCTTCCTAACAGCACTGTGGGTGTACCTACCCCACTTGGACTGCAGCGGTTCATGAAGGCAGCTCACCAGCACCTTCTCAAGGGCAATTAGGGATGGGCAATAAATTCTGGCCTGGCCATCGACGGCCACATCCCATGAATGAATAAAAAAAAAAATACAGGGGACCTGTTTTGTTGATGTAACACATTTAACTCTAAGCCCTTGTCGGGAACAATACTGCAGTTTGAAAATGTCTGATCCCCTTTACAGGCCCCACACAGGGATTGGAAAATGTTCGGGAGGCAGTGACACATGCCATCTAAAGCTCAGCTCAAAACGCACGTTGAACAAATTCAGATCCATATGTCTGGATTTCTCTCTGTGTCTGTCTGTCTCTCTCCCATGCTCTTTCTGTCTCACTGTCACTTCCCCCTCTCTTTCACTCGTTCTATGTCTGTCTCTCTCCGTGTCTGATTTACTCTCTCATTCCACGTCAGTCTCTTTCTCTTTATTTCATGCTCTGCCTGTCCAACTTTCGTTCGCCCTCTTTCTCTCCATCTCATTCTCTCTCACTCTTTCTCTCTCTCTTTTTCATTTTCTTTGCAAACCTGTCTCTCTCAAACTATCATTCTCCCTACTGTCGGTCTGTCTCAATCCACGCCAGCCACTCTCTTTCTCTGTCTCATTCATTGTCAGCCCCTCTCTTTCTCTGCCTCATTCTCTCTCACTCGTCTTCTCTTTCCCTCTCGCACTCCATCTATCTATCTAGCCTACTGGCTCTCGATCTATCTATCTATCTATCTATCTATCTATCTATCTGGCTCTATCTCTCTTGGTTTTTTGCTCTGTCTGACTCACTCTCACTTCCGTTCTCGTTTTTTCTCTGTCTCATTCCCTGTCTGTCTCTCGTACACATTCCGTCTGCCTAACTGTCTTTTTCATTCCTCTCCTCACGTCTCTACCTCACTCTGTTTGGTGCTCTGTACTTTTCTACTCTCTCTCGCTTCAATCCTCTCTCTCACTTCCAGTCTGCATTTCTTTATCAATCTTTCTGCTTCCTTTATCTCATTCTCTGTCACCTCGTCTCTTTCATTCATGTGGTCTGGCACCCCGTCTCCTTCCTCTCTCTCTCTCTCTCATTTTTTTTGTTATTCATACATTGCCACATTGTAGCTCTGCCTTTTATCTGGGCCAGAGAGAGGATCTCCCATTGTACAATACACACTGTAGAATTTTGTCATTCACCTTTTGGAACTGCGTGTTTTCTGGGCCAGAGAGAGCAGGTTGCATGGTTAAATGGAGTTTTGATATATGTTCATTCCCACATTGGAATTCGATGCTACGTTTATTGCAGCAAAGGTATTATTCTGGCTGGAGGGCTAAATATTAACAAGAGAACGTCAGTTCTTGGCTAATTGATCCGAAACGTTAAATCTTAGAAATAGAATCTGAGAAAGTTTAACGCACAGAAAGAGGCTACTTGGCCCATTGTGTCTGTGCCAGCCAGAAAACGATCCACCTATTCTAATCCCACCTTCCAGCATTTGGTCCGTAGCCCTGCAGATTATAGCACTTGAGGTGCATATCCAGGCTCCTTTTGAAGGAGTTGAGGATCTCTGCCAACCATCTTTTCAGGCAGCGAGTTCCAGACCCACATCAGCCTCTGGGTGAAAACATTTTGCCTCATCTCCCCTCTGATTATTTTGACAATCACTTTACATCTATTCTCCCAAGTCACTGAACTCTCTGCTAAGGACAATAGAACCTTCACCTCCACTCTATCCAGGCCCCTCAACATTCTGTACATTTCAATCCGATCTGTTCCAAGGAGAACAAACCCAGTCTATCCAATCTTTCCTCATAGCTGCATTTTTCCTGTCCTGGCAACATCCTCGTAAATTCCCTCTGTACCCTCTCCAGTGCAGTTACCTCCTTTCTTAGTGACGTGACAAGAACTGCACACAGTACTCAAGTTGTGACCTAACTAATGAATTATACAGTTCCAGCATAACCTCCCTGCTCTTATATTCTATTTCTCGGCTAATAAAGGAAAGGATTCCATATGCCTTCTTAACCACCTTATCGATCTGTCCTTCTACCTTCAGGGATCTGTGGACATTCACTCCAAGGTCCCTCTGTACTTCTCAGTATTTCCCCATTAATTGTACATTCAGTTGTCTTGTTTGACCTCCCCAAATGCATCACCTCACAATTCTCTGAGTTGAACTCCATTTACCACTTTTCTGCCCATCTTACCATATCATCAATATCTTCCTGCAGCCTACAACTGTACTCCCCGCTATCTACTACAAGGCCAATCTTTGTGTTGTCTGCAAAAGTCTTGATCATGTCCCCTACATTTCCGTCCAAAACGTTCATATAGGCCACAAAAAGCAGGGGACTCAGTACTGAGGTCTGCAGAAGGCCACTGGAAACAGCCCTCCAGTCGCTGAAACACCCGTCAACAACTACCCTTTGTGTCCTGCCACTGAGACACTTTTGTATCTATCTTGCTGCATTTCTCTTGATGCCATGGGATTTTATTTTTTTAACCAGTCTGTCATGTAGGACCTTGTCAAAATCTTTGCTATAATCCTTGTGGACCACATCAACTGCACTACCCTCATTGATCTTTCGTGTTATTCCTTCAATCAATTCAATCAAGTTGTTCAAACAAGATCTTCCCTTAACGAATCAATGCTGACTGTCCTTCATTTGCTTATGCCTTTCTAAGTGACAGTTTATCCTGTCTCTCAGAATATATTCCAATCATTTGCCCACTGCTGAGGTTATACTGACTGGCCTGTAACTCTTCGCTCCCTTTTTAAACAGAGGTACAATGTCAGCTGTTCACCAATCCTCCAGCACAACACCTTTGTCCAGTGAGCACCCAATCTCCCCATCTCGGTCACCTCCTCCAACTCATAAAACCCTCCCTATCTCTGTCACCTCCTCCAACCCATTAAACCCTCCCTATTTCTGTAACCTCCTCCATCCCCTACAACCCTCCCTATTTCTGTAACCTCCTCCAAGCCCTGCAATCCTCCTAGCTCTGTTACCTCCTCGGCACCCCATCTCTCCCTACCCCTGTAACCTCCTCCAGCCTGGAAAACACTCCCTCTCTCATAGCATCCTTCAGCCTCTACAACCCTACCTTGCTCTGTTACCTCCGCAGCCCCTACAACACTCCCTATGTGTATGACCTCCTCCATCCCCTGCAACCCTCCCTATTTCTGTCACCTCCTCCAGTCACTGCAACTCTCCCCATCTCTGTTATATCCTCAGCACCTCAACACTCGCTATCTCTGTAACCCCTTCCAGCCCAAACAGCACTCTCTTATCTCTGTAGCCTCCACCAGACGCTACAACCCTCCCTACCTCTTTTACGGCCTCAGCCCCCAACACACCCTATCTCTGTAAGCTCTTCAGCAGCTACAATCTTCCATAAGTCTGTAAACTCCTCCCTCCCCTATAACCCTCCCTATCTTTATCACTTCCTCCAGGTCCCAAGACCCTCCCTATCACTGTGACCTCCTCCTGCACCTACAAACCTCCCTATCTCTGTAACCTCCTCCAGCCCCTACAACCCTCCCGAACTCTGCCACCTATTGCAAACCTGACAACCCTCCCTATCTCTGGAACCTCCTCAGCCCCTAGAACCTTCCCTATCTCTGCCTTTTCCTCCAGCCCTTACAACCCTCCCTGGCTCTGTAATCTCCTCCAGCCCCGACTACTCTCCTTATCTGTGCAGCCTCCTACAACTCTCCCTATCTCTGTCACCTCCTCCAGCCCTACAACCCTCCGTATTTCTGTAACCTCTTCCATCCGCTACAACCCGTCGTTTCTCTGTTATCTCCTCAGTCCCACAGTACTCCTTATCTCTGTTAACTCCTTCAGCCCTAAAACCCTCCCTATTTCAGTAACCTCCTACATCCACTCCAACCCTCCCTATCTCTGTCACCTCATCCAGCCCCAACAACTGTACCTGGCTCTGTCACATCCTCCAGGCCCTACAATCCTTCCCTCTAAATAAAAGGCCCTACAACCCTCCCCAGCTCTGTCGCCTCCACAAGCTCCGACATCTACTCCCTATCTCTGTTGCCTCCTCAGCACCGAACAATCCCTATCTCTTTAACCTCCTCAGAACCTACAACCCTCCCGAACTCTGTAATCTCCTCCAGCCCCAATAACCCTCCCAATCCTTGTCACTTCCTCCAGCCCCTACAACTATGCCTATGTTGCCACAACCTCAAGTACCTACAACACTCCCTATATCTGTAACCTCCTCAGCCATTACAACCCTCCCTATTTATGTCACCTCCTCCAGCCCCTACAACACTCCCTGGCTCCGTTACATCCTCCAGCCCCGACAACCCTCCCTATATCTGTAACCACCTCCAGCCATTACAACCCTCCCTATTTATGTCACCTCCTCCAGCCCCGACAACCCTCCCTGGCTCCCTCACATCCTTCAGAGCCTACAACCCTACCTGTCACTGTAACTTCCTCCAGCTCCTAAAACCCTCCCTAGCTCTGTCACCTACGCCAGGCTCCACAAGCCTCCCTATCTCTGTAACCTGCTCCAGTCCCACAACACTCCATAGCCCTGTCTCCTCATCCAGCGGTTGGAACCCTCCCGATCTCTGTAACATCCTCCAGCCCCTACAACCCTATCAATCTATGTATCTTCCTCCAACCATTATCTCTGTAACCAACTCCAGTCCAACAGCCCACCCTAGCTCTGTAACCTTCTCCTGTCCCAACAACTCTCCTTAGCTGTCACCTCCTCCAGCCCCGACAATCTCATTATCTCTGTAACCTCCTACAGCCCATATCACCCTCCGTATCACTGTAACATCATCCATCCCCTCCAACCCTCCCTATCTCTGTAACCTGCTCCAGCCCCACAACACTTCATAGCTCATCCACCTCCTCCAGCGGCTACAACCCTCCCGATCGTTGTAACATCCTCCAGCCCCTACTGCCATACCTATCTCTATAACTTCCTCCAGCCCTCATCTCTGTAACCAACTCCAGTCCAACAGCCCACCCTAGCTCTGTAACCTCCTGCCCCTACAACCGTCCTTAGCTGTCACCTCCTCCAGCCCCGACAAACCTCACTATCTCTGTACCCTCCTCCAGAGCTACAACCCTCCCTAACAATCTAACCTCCTCCATCCCCTAAAACTATCCACAACTCTGTAACATCCTCCAGAAACTAAAACCATCCCGATCTATTTAAACTCCTCCAGCCTCTTCATCCCTTCCTATCACTCAAAACTTCCCCTGCCCCAACAACCCTCAATATCTCCGTAAACCCCTCCACACGCTACAACCCTCCTTATCTCTGTAATCTCCTCCAGCCCCTACAACCCTCCCTTACATTGTAACCTCCTCCAGCCCCTAAAACCATCCCCAACCCTGTAACATCCTCCCGCACCTAAAACCATCCCTATCTCTGTAAACTCCTCGAGCGTCTACAGCCCTCCCTATCTCCCTAAATATCTCCAGCCCCTACAACCCTCCAAATCTCTGTAACCTCTTCCATCCCCGCCAACATTCCCTATCTCTGAAACCTCCCCAGCCCCTACAACCCTCCCAATCTCTCTAACCTCCTCCAGCCCTGCAACGCTCCCTATCTCTGCTGCCTCCTCTGCCCATATGAAACGTCCTATCTCTGTCACCTCCTCCAGGCCAGACAACCTTCCCTAACACTGCCACCTACTCCAGGCTCTACAACCCTCCCTCTCTCTGCAACGTCCTCAGCCCTACAACCCTCCTGATCTCTGTAACCTCCTCCACCCCTACAACCTTCCCTGTCTCATATTTCAGGTCAGTGATGAAGGCTCTGATGAGGGGTCAGCGACATAGATACTGCCAGACCGGCTGAGTATTTCCTGCATTTCCTGTTTTTATTTCACTTTACATCTATGCCCCCTTGTCACTGACCTCTCTGCGAAGGTAAATAGGCCCATCACGTACACTTTATCCCGGCCCTTCAAAACTTACGACATTTCAATCGAACCTCACCTCAGACTTCTCTGTTCCAAGCACAACAGGCCCAGCCTATCCAATATTTCCTCATAGCAAAATTATTTTCCAGACTAGGCAACATCCTTGTAAATTTGCTCTGTACCCTCTCTAGTGCAATCAAATCCTTTCTGTAATGTGGTGACCGGAACTGCACACAGTACTCATGGTGCGGCCCAACCAGTGACTTATATAGTTACAGCATAACCTCTTTCCTATTCTTCACCTCGGCTAATAAAGGAAACGTATTACCTATGTCTTCTTAACTCTCTTAGCGAGCTGCCCTGCTATCATCATGGATCTATGAACATTCACTCCAAGGTCCCACACTTCCTCTACACCTGGAAGGATTCTCCCATTAATTTTGCATTCCTTTGCCGAGCTCGACCTCCCCAAATTCATCACCTCACACATCTCAGCGTTGAATACCATTTGCCACTTTTCTGTCCACCTGGCTCGTCCATTAACATTTTCCTGCAGTCTGCAGCTATTCTGCTGTCTATCAACCACATGGCCATTTTTTTGTATCGCCTGCAATCATTTTGATCATGCCCCCTACATTTATGCCCAAATTCTAAATATATAGCACAAAAAGTAGTGGATCTATTAGCGAGCCCTGTGGAACGCCACTGGAAACAGCCTAACAGTCGAGATATCAGCATGAAAAGAGATATGGCTAAATAACAGGAAGCAGAGATTCGGGATGAATGGGTTATTTTCAGGGTGGAAAGCTGTAACTAGTGGAGTACAACAGGGATCAGTGCTGGAGGCTCAAAGTTTTACGATCTGTATTAATGACTTGGATGAAGTGACATTCAGACTTGTAGCCAAATTTGTTGAGGAGGCGAAGATTGGTAGGAAAGAAAGTTGTGATGAGGGCGAACATAGTCTGCAAAGGGAAATAGATAAGTTAAGTGAGTGGAGAAAAATGTGGCACATGGAGTATAACGTGCAGTACGCCATTCCAGGGTTAATCTGCTGAACCTCCATTGCACTCCCTCTATGGCAAGGAGACACATCTTAACAGGAGGAGACAGCAACTGTATGGAATACTGCAAGTGAGTCTCACCAAGGCTTTTTACAATTGCAGCAACATATCTTTTTAACCTGTATTCAAATGCCATTGCAATGAAGGCCAGCAGACCATTTGACTTCCTAAATGCTTACTGCATCTGCATACTAGCTTTTAGTATGCTAGTGAACTCATGAACCAGGACACCCAGATCCCTTTGGATATCAACACTTCACAGCCACTCACCATTTAAGAAATACTCGGCCTTTCTGTTTTTCTACCAAAGTGGATCACTCTCTGGAACTGCTTCAAGAGTTCACCTACCTGGGCTCAACTATCATCGGTAACCTGACTCTCGATGCAGAAATCAACAAGTGCATTGGAAAGGCGCCCGCTGCTATGTCCAGACTGGCGAAGAGAGTGTGGAAAAATGGTGCACTGACACGGTACACAAATGCCCGAGTGCATCAAGCCTGTCTCCTCAGTACCTTGCTCTACGGCAGCCAGGCCTGGACAACATATGTCAGCCAAGAGCGATGTCTCACTAGAACATTAGAACATTACAGCGCAGTACAGGCCCTTCGGCCCTCGATGTTGCGCCGACCTGTGAAACTATCTGACCTACAGTATTCCATTTTCATCCATATGTCTATCCAATGACCACTTAAATGCCCTTAAAGTTGGCGAGTCTACTACTGTTGTTAGCAGGGCGTTCCACGCCCCTACTACACTCTGAGTAAAGAAACTACCTCTGACATCTGTCCAATATCTATCACCCCTCAACTTAAAGCTATGTCCCCTCGTGTTTGCCATCACCATCCGAGGAAAACGAATCTCACTATCCACCCTATCTAACCCTCTGATTATCTTATATGTCTTTATTAAGTCACCTCTCCTCCTCCTTCTCTCTAGCGAAAACAACCTCAAGTCCCTCAGCCTTTCCTCGTAAGACCTTCCCTCCATATCAGGCAACATCCCAGTAAATCTCCTCTGCACCCTTTCCAAAGCTTCCACATCCTTCCGATAATGCGGTGACCAGAACTGCACGCAATACTCCAGGTGCGGCTGCACCAGAGTTTTGTACAGCTGCAGCATGACCTCGTGGCTCCGAAACTCGATCCCCCTTAATAAAAGCTAACACACCATATGCCTTCTTAACAGCCCTATTAACCTGGGTGGCAACTTTCAGGGATTTATGTACCTGGACACCAAGATCTCTCTGCTCATCTACATTACCAAGAATCTTACCATTAGCCCAGTACTCTGCATTCCTGTTACTCCTTCCAAAGTGAATCACCTCACACTTTTCCGCATTAATCTCCATTTGCCACCTCTCAGCCCAGCTCTGCAGCCTATCTATGTCCCTCTGTAACCTGCAACATCCTTCAGCACTATCCACAACTCCACCGACCTTCGTGTCATCCGCAAATTTACTAACCCACACTTCTACACCCTCATCCAGGTCATTTATCTTCGCTGCCTCTGGAGAATCCTTGGAATCAGGTGGCAGGACCGTATCTCCAATGCAGAAGTCCTCGAAGCAACCAACATCCCAAGCATATACACCCTACTGAGCAAGGGGCGCTTGAGATAGTTTGGCCATGTGAGCCACATGGAAGATGGCAGGATCCCCAAGGACACATTGTACAGTGAGCTCGTCACTGGTACCAGACCCACTGGCCTTCCATGTCTCCGCTTTAAAGATGTCTGCGAACGGGACTTGAAGTCCTGTGACATTGACCACAAGTCATGGGAGTCAGATTCCAGTGATCGCCAGCGCTGGCAGACAGCCATAAAGGCGGGGCTAACGTGTTGCGAGTGGAAGAGACTTATCTGCTGGCAGGAAAAAAGATAGAAACGCAAGGGGAGAGCCAACTGTGTAACAGCCCCGACAACCAACGTTATCCACAGCACCTGTGGAAGAGTCTGTCACTCTGGAATTGGACTTTCTCGCCACTCCAGGCGCTGCTTCATAAACCACTGACCACCTCCAGGCGCTTATCCATTGTGTCTCGAGACAAGGAGACCAAAGAAAGAAAGAACGAGAAAGAAAGAAAGAAGAAAGGATCACTCCGCACTTACTCACATTAAATTCCATCTGTCATGCTCTTGTACATTCACTGAGCCTGTCGAAATCCCTTTAAAGCCTCCTTGCATCCTCCTCACAACTTAATTTCCCACCTAGTTTTGTGTCATCAGCAAATTTGTAAATAATCCACTTGGCCCCCACATCCAAATCATTTATATCGATTGTGAACAGCTGTAGCTGAAGCACTGATCCTTGCGTTACCCGATTAGTAACAGCCTGTCATCCTGGCAATGACTTATTTATTCCCACTCCCTGCTTTCTTTCTGTTAACCAGTTCTCTATCCATAGCAATATGTTACTCCCAATCCCATGTGCTCTAATTCTGTTTATTAATCTCCCGTGCAGGATCTTATTAAAAGCAGTCTGAAAATCCAAATACAGCAGATCTACTGGTTTTCCTTTCTCTATGCTACAAGTAACATCCTCAAATAAAAAGTCCAAGAGGTTTGTCAGACATGAGTTTCGTTACCTAAATCCACGTTGACTCCGCCGATCATATTACTTGTTCCAATGTTATCGTGTTATCTCATTCTTGTTAATAGATTCTAACATTTTCACTACTACTGACATCAAACTAACAGGTTTGTAGTTCTCTGTTTCTCTCTCGCTCTCTTCTTAAACATTATGGTGATATTTGCTCATTTGCAGTGTGCAGGATCCCTTCCAGAATATATAGAATTTTGAAAGATAACCACCGATGCATCTACTATCTTTGTAGCTACTCCTTCAATACTCTGGCATGTCGCTCATCTGGTCCAGGGGATTTATTAATTTACAATACAGTTCATTTTTCAAGTACCACCTCTTTATTTATACTAATTTATTTCAGTTCCTCATTTTTACAAGTCCCATGGTTCCCCAGAATTTCTTGAGGATTTTCTGTATCTTCCTCCGTGAAGACAGATACACAGTAATTGTTTAGTCTCTCCGCCATTTCCTCATTCTCCATGTAAACTCTCCGATCTTTACTTGCAATGGACCCACATCCGTCCTTGTTAATCTATTCCTTTTCAAATACATAAAGCGGCATTAAGTTTCTCTCTAGCTTACATTCCAGATTTATTGTACCTTTCCCGATTAGTTTATTGGTTCTCCTTTGTTGGTTTCTAAATTGCTCCCAATCCTCGGGCTTGCCACGTTTCCTGGCGACCGTACAAGGCTTTCAAGTTTGACCTAATGAAAATTTTAACTTATTTTGTTAGCCACGGTTGATTCACCTTTCCTGTTTGTTTTTTGTATTTTGTGAGGAATGTACATTTGTTGTCAACCATGAAGTAACATTGCCTGGCTACTGTCAAATCGTTTAATGTAATTTCCCAATACACCATAGCCAACTTGCCCTTCATATCTTCATAGTTTCCTTTGTTCAGATTTAAAACCCTAATTTCAGAATGAACTATATCTTTTTATCAAATTAAAAATTCTATCATACTGCGGTCACGATTTCATAATGGCTCTTTTCCAGTAAGGTTATTAATTAGCCCTTTCTCATTTCAAAATACTAAATCAGAAATAGCTCAATCCCTAGTTGCTTCTTCAACATACTGCTCCAGTCATCCATCTCATACACATACCAGCAATTCATCCTCCACAGAATTAGTGCTAATTAAGATGAGGCACTCTATCTGTAAATTGAAGATGTCCATTGTTACTGTTCTTTCTTTTGGGCCTCCTTATCTCGAGAGACAATGGATACGCGCCTGGAGGTGGTCAGTGGTTTGTGAAGCAGCGCCTGGAGTGGCTATAAAGGCCAATTCTGGAGTGACAGGCTCTTCCACAGGTGCTGCAGAGAAATTTGTTTGTTGGGGCTGTTGCACAGTTGGCTCTCCCCTTGCGCCTCTGTCTTTTTTCCTGCCAACTACTAAGTCTCTTCGACTCGCCACAATTTAGCCCTGTCTTTATGGCTGCCCGTTACTGTATTGCCCATGTTACATACAGCTGTAATTTCCTGATGTTTACCGTCTCCAACATTACCACTGTAGTTTCGTGGTCTACTAAACATCTCCCACCAATGTTTGCTGCCCCTTCCTGTTTCTTACTTCCACCAAACTGATTCTACATCTTGCTCCTTTGATCTAAGATACTGTCTCACTAATGATTAGATTAGATTAGAGATACAGCACTGAAACAGGCCCTTCGGCCCACCGAGTCTGTGCCGAACATCAACCACCCATTTATACTAATCCTACACTAATCCCATATTCCTACCGCAATCCCCACCTGTCCCTATATTTCCCTACCACCTACCTATACTAGTGACAATTTATAATGGCCAATTTACCTATCAACCTGCAAGTCTTTTGGCTTGTGGGAGGAAACCAGAGCACCCGGAGAAAACCCACGCAGACACAGGGAGAACTTGCAAACTCCACACAGGCAGTACCCGGAATCGAACCCGGGTCCCTGGAGCTGTGAGGCTGCGGTGCTAACCACTGCGCCACTGTGCCGCCCTGCATTAACAGCGCTATCACACCTCCTTTTCCCCGCCGCCTACCCTTCCTAAATGACTGCATGGAAGATTAACATGCTAGTGTCGGAATGATGGAACAGGCCTAAATTAACCAAAACTTTAATCCATTTTAAAAATCAAGGACCACAATCCAAAAGCTCACGTTGAAATGAGGGATCAAAGGCCGGGGACAAATGCAGGTAGACACATTGAATCCTGCCTCGGGTGAAGGACACTGTCCAATGCGGATGGACAGTCTGTCCAATAATATTCCTCATCCCAAAACTTTCTCACTCTATTCACTTTTTGTCATTACATTTTCAAAGTAGAACAAATGCCTCCAGGAGCTGAGCAGTAAATTTCATTAAATTGGATAAATCAAAGCAAAAGATTATCAGAAATAGGTGCAGCAAGATCCCAAAACTGTTTTCCCTCAATTGTACTGAAAATCTCTCAGCAACATCCCAATTCAAACAATTGCTGGTTAGAAAGCAAAGGGTCAAAATGATATCGATTGAGGCCACAATGCGAGCACACAACCCACACACACCAGACTGAGAGAAATATCCCTTCCACTGGAGAGAGAGGGATGGAGAGGGTTTGGGATTTGAACTGGGACTCCGTTCCACCCAGACACAACCCAGCTCAACAGTTTGCTTCACCACTGAATATGTTACACGTTTGGATGTTGTTCAATTTGTTCCTCGGGGGCCTGCCCATTGACATGTTAATGCATCACAATCGGGGAAAGAACCAAATTGACCAGGGGACCTGTTTTGTTGATGTAAAACATTTAACTCGAAGCCCTTGTGAGGAAGATTACTGCAGTTTGAAAATGTCTGCTCCCCCTTCCAGGCCCCACACAGGGATTGGAAAATGTTCGGGAGGCAGTGACACGTGCCAATTCAATCTTCAGCTCAATACTCACGTTGAATAAATTCAGATCCATCTGCCTGTCTTACACTCTTTGTCTGTCTCTATCTCTCCCTCACTCTCATTGTCTGTCTCACTCTATCATTCTCACTCACTGTCTGTCTGTCTCTCTCTCATGCTCTGTCCGTCTCTCACTCTCACTCCCCCTCTCTCTCACTCGTTCCATGTCTGTCTCTCTCCGTGTCTGATTCACGCTCTCATTCCATGTCAGCCTCTCTCTCTTTCATGCTCTATATGTCAAACTTTCATTCTCCCTCTTTCTCTCCCTCTCATTCTCTCTCTCTTTCTCTCTCATTTTGCTTGCTTACATGACTCTCTCAACCTATCACTATCACTCCCTGCCGGTCTGTCTCATTCCATGTCAGGCCCTTGCTCTTTCATGCTTTCTGTTTCGCTCTCACTCGCCCTCTAACTCTCCATCTCAATCTCTCTCACACCCCCACTCTCTATCCATCCATCCCTCCATCCCTCCATCCATCCATCCATCTTTCTTTCTATCTATCTATCTATCTATCTATCTATCTATCTATCTATCTATCTATCTATCTCATGTTTTTGTGCTCTCTCTGACTCACTCTCACTTTCGTTCTCTTTTTCTCTCTCTCCCATTCGCTGCCTATCTCTCGTACACACTCCGTCTGCCTATCTCTATTTTTCATTCCCTCTGTCCACGTCCCTACCCTCACTCTGTTTGGTGCTCTGAACCTTTCTTCTTCTCTCTTTCTCTCTTCATTCCTTCCTCTCACTCGTCTATATTTCTGTATCAGTCTGTCTGCTTCCCTTTTCTCTCTCTGTGTCACCCTGTCTCCTTCGTTCATGTGGTCTCGCTCTTTTTCTGCCTCTCTGTCTTTCTGTGTCTTTGTCACTCTCTCTATATATATATTTCCATCAGTCTCTCTGTCCATCTATCTATTTGTCTGTCCATCCATCTCTCCTTCTGCCTGTCTTTCCAAATCTATTTCTCTCTCTGTCTCTCTCTCTCTATCTATCTATCTCTTGGTTTTGTGCTCTGTCTGACTCTCACTCTGCTTCATGTTCTGTCCCTTTCTCCCTCTCTCCTCTCAATCTCTTTCTCTCTCTCTCTATCTCTCTCTCTCTCTCTCTATCTACCTATCTACCTCTTGGTTTTGTGCTCTGTCTGAATCACTCTCACTCTGATTCATGTTCTACCCCTTTCTCCCTCTCTCCTCTCTCTCTCTCTCTCTCTTTCTCTCTCTCTCTTCCTCGCTCTCACACTCTATGCTGTTTTCCCCTCTCATCATTTCTTCCTGGATTGGAATGTATCCTGAAATACTCAATTATATAAAGCAAGGAGCATTCAAATCTGTGTTGTATTTTTAATATATTATATATTGAAATCGTGGAAAGAATTGAATCTTCAAAATCGTACACAGGAGCCTGGGAATAAAATCATTTTTTCTTGTTATCCATGCATTACCACATTGTAGATTTGCCGTTGATCTGGGCCACAGAGAGGAGCCCCCATTCTACAATACAAACTGTAGACTTTTGTCATTCACCTTTCGGAACTGCATGTTTTCTGGGCCAGAGACAGCAGGTTGCATAATGAAATGGAGATTGGGGAAACGTTCATTCCCACCTTGCGGAATTGCCCTGTTACTGGACAAGAGAGCGTAAAGGAGAAGCTGGCATTGCTCATTGGAGATGGGGGAGTTTTGAGTTGTTCATTCCCGAATTGTGGAACTGTCTGTTATCTGGGTCAGAGACAGGAGCCAGAACTGATCATTAGAATTTATCTTATTTTTTTTAGCAAGACAGCACTGAAGCACCTTCGGCCCACCAAGTCTGTGCCGACCAACAACCACCCATTTACACTAACCCTGCAGTAATCCCATATTCCCTACCACCTACCTGCACGAGGGATAATTTACAATGGCCAATTTACCTATCAACCTGCAAGTCTTTTGGCTGTGGGAGGAAACCGAAGCACCCAGCGAAAACCCACGTAGACACAGGGAGAACTTGCAAACTCCGCACAGGCAGTACCCAAAATCGAACCCAGGTTCCTGGAGCTGTGAGGCTGCAGTGCTAACCACTGCGCTACTGTTGCACGCATATGTAGTGAAATATTGAAAGCAAAGGTATTATTCTGACTGGAGGCTTAATATTAACAAGAGAACGTCAATTCTTCTCTAATTGATCTAAACGTTGAATCATACAATTAGAATTGTAGAAAGTTTAAGGCACAGAAGGAGGCCACTTGATCCATTGCGTCTGTGCAGGCTGAAAAATGATCCACTTATTCTAATCGCACCTTCCAGCATTTGGTTCGTAGCTTTGCAGATTACAGCACTTGAGGTACATATCCAGACTCCCTTTGAATGAGTTGAGGGTCTCTGCCTCAACTATCCTTTTAGGGTTCCAGACCATCACCACCCTCTGGGTGAAAATGATGTTCCTCATCTCCCCTCTGATTTGTTTAACTTTAAATCTATTCCCCCTAGTCACTGACCTCTCTGCTAAGAACTTGACCTCCACTCTATCCAGGCCACTCAACATTCTATACATTTCAATCAGATTTGTTCCAAGGAGAACAAACCCAGCCTATCCAATCTTTCCTCATAGCTGCATTTTGCCTGTCCTGGCAACATCCTCGTAAATTCCCTCTGTACCCTCTCCAGTGCAGTTACATCCTTTCTTAGTGACGTGACCAGAACTGCACACAGTACTCAAGTTGTGACCTAACGAATGAATTATACAGTTCCAGCATAACCTCCCTGCTCTTATATTCTATTTCTTGGCTAATAAAGGAAAGGATTCCATATGCCTTCTTAACCACCTCAACGACCTGTCCTGCTACCTTTTGGGATCTGTGGACATTCACTCCAAGGTCCCTCACTTCCTCTGTACTTCTCAGTATTTCCCCATTAATCGAACATTCAGTTGTCTTGTTTGAACTCCCCAAATGCATCACCTCAAAATTCTCTGAGTAAGGCGGCACAGTGGCGCAGTGGTTAGCACCGCAGCCTCACAGCTCCAGGGACCCGGGTTCGATTCCGGGTTCTGCCTGTGAGGACTTTGCAAGTTCTCCCTGTGTCTGCGTGGGTTTTCCCTGGGTGCTCCGGTTTCCTCCCACAAGCCAAAAGACTTGCAGGTTGATAGGTAAATTGGCCATTATAAATTGTCACCAGTATAGGTAGGTGGTAGGGAAATATACGGACAGGTGGGGATGTTTGGTAGGAATATGGGATTAGTGTAGGATTAGTATAAATGGGTGGTTGATGGTCGGCACAGACTCGGTGGGCCGAAGGGCCTGTTTCAGTGCTGTATCTCTAATCTAATCTAATCTAATCTGAACTCCATTTGCCACTTTTCTACCCATCTTACCAGATCATCAATATCGTCCTGCAGCCGACAACGATACTCCTCGCTATCTACTACAAGGCCAATCTTTGTGCTGTCTGCAAACTTCTTGATCATGCCCCCTTCATTTATGTCCAACACGTTAATATATACCACAAAAAGCAGGGCACCCATTACTGAGCCGTGCAGGAGGCCACTGGAAACAGACCTCCAGCAGCGAAAACGCCCGTCAACAATTCCCCTTTGTGTCTTGCCACTGACACACTTATGTGCCATCTTGGCTGCATTTTCCTGGATGCCATGGGATTTTATTTTTTTCACTGGTCTGTCATGTAGGACTTTGACAAAAGCCTTGCTAAAATCCTTGTTGACCACATCAACTGCAGTACGCTCTTCTAGCTTTCTTGTTATTTCTTCAAAAAATTCAATCAAGTTGGTCAAACAAGATCTTTCCTTAATGAATCAATGCTAACTATCCTTGATTAACCTCTGCCTTTCTAAGTGAGAGTTTCTCCTGCGTGTCAGAATATATTCTGACTGAGGTTAGACTGACTGGCCTGTAGTTATTCGGACTATCCTTCGCTCCCTTTTTAAACAGAGGTACAATGTTAGCAGTCCTCGAATCCTCCAGCACCACACATGTATCCAGTGAACACTGGATAATGCTGGTCAGACCTTATTGTATTTCCTCTCTTACTTCTCTTAACAGCCTCGGGTACATTTCATCTGGCCCTGGTGAGCTATCAACTTTCAAGGATGCTCGTCCCATTAACACTTCCTCTCTCCCTATGTTTATCACATCCAATACTTCACAGTCCTCCTACTTAACTGCAATATCTGCATCATCCCCCTCTTTTGTGAAGACAGACGCAGTGTATTCACTAACAAAACAACATATTATGCCCGACACATAGGTTACCTTTTGGTCTTTTATAGGCCCTACTCTCTCCTTAGATACATGTTACTCTTAATGTGTTGCTAAAACATCTTTGGGTTCACCTCGATTTTGCTTGCCAATATTATTTCATGCCCTCTCTTTGCTTTCCTGATTTCCTTTTTTATTTCACCCCTGCATTTTCTCTAGTGCTCTTGGCTTTCTGTAGTGTTGAGTTCTCGGAGTCCGACTTAAGCTTGGCTTTTTTACCTTATTTTAACCTGTATGCTCCTTGACATCCATGGGGCTCTAGATTTGTCCGTCTCACCTTTTGTCTTCGTGGGAACCTTTACTCTGAGCTCCCTGAATCTCCCTTTTGAATGCCTTCCACTGCTCTGACATCGATTTACCTTCAAGTAGCTGTTTCCAGTCCGCTTTCGCTAAATCACTCCTCAGTTTAGTAAAATTGGCTTTGCCCCAATTGGGAACTCTAACTCCTGTTCCATTTCTGTCCTTTTCCTTAATTAGGTTAAAACTGACTGAATTATGATCACGACCTCCAAAATGCTCTCCCACTGCCACTCCTTCCACCTGCCCAGCATAATTTCCTAAAACTAAGTCTAAAACGTTACCCTCTCTTGTTGGACATGCTACAGACTGGGCAAAAAGGTTCTCCTGAATGCACATCAAGACTTCTGCTCCCTCAATTCTTTTCACACTTAATCTATCCCAGTTATTAATGGGGTAAATAAAATGCCCTACTATTACTGCCCTATTGTTTTTGCACTTCTCAGAGACGTGCCAACATATCTGCTCTTTTATCCTCCACTGACTGTTTGGAGGTCTATAGTACAGTCACAGTAGTGTGATTGCCCCTTTTTTGTTCCTTCTCTCAATCCATATGGCCTCATTCGATGGACCTTGCAACATATCATCCCTCCTCACAGCTGTAATAGTTTCCTTGACCAAAAGTGCTACTCCCCCTCCATTCTTATCCCCCTCCTTATCGCATCTGAAAACCCTGTAACCAGGAATGTTGAGCTGCTGTTTTTGTCACTGGTTAAGCCATGTCCCTGTAATTGCTATGATATCATACTACCACGTGTCTATCTGTGTCCTCAGCTCATCTGCCTTATTTGCTATACTCCTTGCATTGAAATGGATAGCCTTGAACACTGGCAAACTTTTTTTCTGACATTTGTTTCCTTTGTCTTCCAGACTCATCCATTAATATTCTTTCTTCCATTTTCATTCCTAATTTTGTTCCAACTGAGTCTACCCTCTGGTCCCCATCCCCCTGCCAAATTAATTCATCCGTCCCCAATAGCACTAGCAAAACGTCCAGCACGGAACTTAGTTGCGGATCTACTCAGGTGCAAACCGTTCAGCTTGTACAGGTTCCATCTCCGCCAGAGCCGTTCCCAGTGTCCCAGGAATCTAAATCCCTCCATCCTGCACCATCTTTCCAGCCACGCATTCATCTGTCTTATCCTTCCATTTCTGTACTCACTTGTGCGTGGCACTGGGATTAATCCAGAGATCACTGCTTTTGAGGCACTGCTTGCTAATTTCTTACCTAGCTCCCCAAATACTGACAGCAGCACCACATCCCTCTTTCTACCTATGTCGTTGGTTCCGATGTGGACCATGACTGCTGGATGTCCACCCTCCCCCTTCGGGATGCTCTGCAGCCACTCAGTGACATCCTTGACCCTGGCACCAGGGAGGCAACACACCAGCTGCGGTCACAAACGCCTGCCTGTTCCCCTGAATATTGAATCACCTGTCACTATAGCTCTTCCAGTCTTGCCTATACCTCCCTGTGCAGCTGAGCCACCGGTGGTGCAATAGACTTGGCTCTGACTTCACTCCCCAGGTGAAGCGCCACTTTCCACAGTATTCAGAACTGGATACATGTTGGAGATTGCGATGCACTCGAGGGTCTCCTGCACTACCTGTTTGAATATTTTTGACTGCCTGGTGGTCTCCCATTCCCTCTGTCCCTGCATACTATTTAGCTGTGGGGTGACTACATCTGTAAACGATCTATCCACGTATCTCTCATCCTCATGAATGCACCGCGATGTCGGAAGCTGCCGCTCACGTTCCAAAACCCAGAGCTCAAGCTGCCGCAATTGACAACACTTCCTGCACAAATGATTCTCAAGGGTACAGGAACTATCTTGGAGCTCCCACATAGCGCAGGATGTGCATTCTGCAGGTTGAAACACCCCTGTCATTCCTTTATTTAATAGGTGACCCTTTGTTACTGCCAAAAAAGAACCCTTACCAATATTACCACACCTCAGAATTATTAATAAAACCTTACTAGTTCTGATAAACCTGATTAAAAATCAATACATTTCACTAGTTAAAATAAACCCTACTCAAGATGATACTCACCAGCTACTCATTTGTTCAAAATACTCACTGGTTACTTACTTGTTCTAATGTTATACTCTTCTTGATTACACAGATATGTAGACCTTCCCAATGGCAATAGACCATGCCAAAGCTAATAAAGCGAGAAAATTCTAATAAACTTTGCCACGATAAGTAAACCTTATATTACTGATAAACTCAAATAATACTTAATGCAGCTTATGTGTTCAACTGTCCAAATTTGAGCGTATTCACTCCCTGCTGGTCTCTCTCCCTAACTCTGTCATAGAGTCATAGAGTTGTACAGCACAGCAACAGGCCATTCGGCCCCTCGTTTCTGTGCCGGCCATCAAGCACCTAACTATTCTAATTCCTTGTCCAGCACTCGGCCCATCACCTTGTATGCTATGACATATCAAGTGCTCATCTCAATACTTCTTAAATGCGATGATGTTTCCTGCCTCTACCACTTCTTCAGGCAGTGCGTTCCAGATTCCAACCACCCCCTGGGTGAAAATCTGTTTCCTCAAATCACCTCTAAGCCTCCTGCCCCTTACCTTAAATCTATTTCGCCTGGTTATTGCCCCTCCACTAAGGGAAAAAAAGTTTCTTCCTATCTAACCTATCGATTTCCCGCATAATTTCGTATTCCTCAATCATATCTCCCGTCAGCCTTCTCTGCTCTCGGGAAAACAAAACTAGCATTTTCAATCTCTCTTCATAGCTGAAATTCTCCAGCCCAGGCAGCATCCTGGTGAATCTCCTCTGCACCCTCTCCAGTGCAATCGCATCCTTCCTATAGTGTGGTGCCCAGAACTGTACACAGTACTCCAGATGTGGCCTAACTAGCATTTTATACAGCTCCATCATAACCTCCCTACTTTTATATTCTACGCCTCGGCTAATAAAAGCAAGTATCCCATATGCCTTCCTACTCACCTTATCTACATGTATTACAACGAATATAAAATCTCCTTTAGTTTTTTGTTTATATAATACTGAATCGATCAAGTATTATTTTAAAATTGATTGCTTGAGATTCAGATATATTGAAAGCTTACCTGTATCTGCACCCCTGTGGCTTTCAGTCTCCCTGCTCTCTCTGTCGACTGTGATGTCATTCTGACAAAACTTTTCCCTGTTTCCCATGTTTTGCTCCCGTCGTGCTCGCTTTCTCTCTGTCTCTCTATCTCCAGTCTCCAACTGTCCTTTTGGCACGTTTTTTGAAAGCTCCACTCACGCCATGCTCTCTCTCTCTTTCTCTCCCTTTATGTCTCTCTGTTCTCCGACTGTCCTTTTGGAATGCTTTTTCAAGCTCCACTCCTGCCGTGCTCTCTTTCTCTCTGTTTCTTACTCCACAGAGGATGTCTGACATGCTGAATATTTCCAGATTTTTTTCTGACATTATGACACCGTCTCTCTGCTCACTCTTTTCTGTCAGATTGCTGCTTCACGGTGATAATTTGGAAGATCAGAGTATGGGCACAATGAGGTCAGGAGCTGACTGGCTCTGGTGGAACCTAAACTGAGCATCAGTGAGCATGTTATTACTGTTTAAGTGGTGCGTGGTAGCAGTGTCGACTGCATCTTCCAGCACTTTGGTGATGAATGAGAGTAGACTGAGGGCGCAATAATTAGCTGGATTGGATTGGTACTGCTGTTTTGGGATAGGAATATCTGGGACATTTCTGGGCATTGCCCACCTTGTCAGGTAAATTCCAGTGTTGAAGTTGTACTGGGTGAGCTTGCCTTGGGACACTGCTAGTTCTGCAGCTCATGGCTTCTCTACTACAGCCAGGATGTTCGCAGTAAAGGCCTACTCTGGTGTAAAATTGAAACTGGACGAGGGCCTGACCGACCACATCCAACCCGACCCGACTCCACCGTCGTAATGAAGTTAATATCAAACAGATTATTGTGATCTGCCTTGTTCCAAACGTTGTGCCGTTCCGGCAGCAGGCTATTCCTGCAGATGGAGTTGTGGGGAATCCGAACCAGATTTCATCACCAGGAACCGAAGCGCCCCCACCCCACACCGGCCCCCAACTTTCACACACATTCACTTTGTGGCCGAGTTCATTGGATAGTGATCAGGGGAAGAAACCGAGTGATTTCCTTACCCCCTCCCTTTTATAGTCAACACAGTTTGCGGAGGGTTGTTGGGCTGTTGAGATTTGGAGTGGGTGGGGGTGGTGTGGTGGAGGCTGTGGGTGTGCAAGGCCATAAATATTTGAACATGAGCAACACGGAGGCCAATGATCATTTTCTTACTGCTATTCCTAAGCTCACTGAATTCAATTCAGAGCGATTGGACTGGAAGGTAAATTTCAGTGAAAGGAAAGATTAGTTGATTGGAAAAATCACAGATCAGATAGCAGGCTTTCCCAGTGCTGTTTGATTGTAAATGTACAGTACTGCAGATTCCTGTTGCTGTCTGATCATTATTCTACAGTACTGCAGATTCCTGGTGCTGTCTGATCATTAGTCTACAGTACTGCAGATTCGGGGTGCTGTCTGATCATTAGTTTACAGTACTGCAGATTCCCGGTGCTGTCTGATCATTATTCTACAGTACTGCAGATTCCCGGTGCTGTCTGATCATTAGTCTACAGTACTGCAGATTCCCGGTGCTGTCTGATCATTATTCTACAGTACTGCAGATTCCCGGTGCTGTCTGATCATTAGTCTACAGTACTGCAGATTTCCGGTGCTGTCTGATCATTAGTTTACAGTACTGCAGATTCCCGGTGCTGTCTGATCATTAGTCTACAGTACTGCAGATTCCCGGTGCTGTCTGATCATTAGTCTACAGTACTGCAGATTTCCGGTGCTGTCTGATCATTCGTCTACAGTACTGCAGATTCCCAGTGCTGTCTGATCATTAGTCTACAGTACTGCAGATTCCCGGTGCTGTCTGATTTTTCGTCTACAGTACTGCAGATTCCCAGTGCTGTCTGATCATTATTCTACAGTACTGCAGATCCCCGGTGCTGTCTGATCATTAGTCTACTGTACTGCAGATTCCCAGTGCTGTCTGATCATTAGTCTACAGTACTGCAGATTCCTGGTGCTGTCTGATCATTAGTCTACAGTACTGCAGATTCCTGGTGCTGTCTGATCATTAGTCTACAGTACTGCAGATTCCCGGTGCCTGCTGATCATTAGTCTATGGTACTGGATATCTACTGTTCTGTTTGATTGAAGACTTCTAGTTGATCAGCATACACATAATGCCCAGCACCTCGAATAGATTACAAAGCAAAAAAAAAGATATGTTGATGTTGACAAAGTATGTTGTTCAATCTCCAGCATTCACATTTAAAGCAAATTTACATAAAGGTTCGTATCACTTTTAAACAAATATTCTTACCTTAGATTATTTGATGTCATGGGTGAATCTCAACCCTCCAAAGCTTTCAGAGTGTCCGTCTATCCTTTGAGATCTTTGTAAGCTGTTGTAGCACTGCCAGATAAACGATCAGCAAGCTCTGCATATTAATTGTTTTTACACACCGGACTGTCTTGTTCCTCTGTAACACTACAGTTCAGTCTTAGAAGAGATGAAACATCCCAGAAACCCTGATTTGCAGTATTAAAATGCAAAACAAATTTTCTAACAGTGATCATATACAGTTTTGTATTTATTGAGCATCTTGCTTCCAACTCCTTGAGTGCATACAATGAAAGATCCCAACTCCAGGAGCCGAACTAAGTTTTTGCAGATAACCTTCAAACACACGCAGTGTTTCTCTTTTCTGTCAGAAATATCAGCCTATCTCTTCCGAGACTTTAAATCAACATCTTGACTCCCTCATGATTTTTAAGCAGTCTTCTCATAAGATTATCCATTTTCTCTCTGCAAAGAAAGACTTGCTCCTCTCTAGCACCTTTCACAACCTCAGGACGTTGCAAACCACTTTCCACCCAACGAATGTCTTTGTGAATTGTCGTCACTGTTGTAAAGTAGGAAACGCAGCAGCCATTGTCCACAGCAAGTTCCCACAAACAGCACGGTGCTAATAACCAGATGAAACAGAAATAAATCTCGTCAAACCTTAGATTAAAAAGAAAACAAATAGCCTGCACCGACAAAGCACCCAATAGGCAGTTAGAGGAATTTTTGATTCAGTAGACTCAACAACAAAAAAATAAAAGAACAAATGGTTTTAGAAATTGCCATGTAAAAACAAACAGTCTCAACAGTGGAAAGGTTTAAGGGCAGATCTCCACTGGTCGATTGTCCTTCCAGCTACGCTAAATTTCCTCTCACTGCTAATCCAGCTCGCCAGAATTCAAAGTATACTTCTAGCTAGTTGGGCCAATTTAGGGTATGCAACACTGTTTTCTTTCCACCAGACCAACAGAGCAAGCTCGTTTTGCATCACCAGCATAGCAGGCCTTTGTGCTGTGCATTGCTGCATTTCATCATTTGTGTCCACTTCTTCATGGACATTCCCCCATTCAACAAATTTGGTCTGGGTTTTTTGGCAGCTGTAGGTTCAATGCCAGCCGCATTCGTTTCCTTCATAGGGACTTCTATATTAAAGTTGTTGATAAGTCGGCGTACTTAAGAACAAACTTTTTTGCCTGCCATGAAAGCAAAATATTGCAGATGCTGGAAATATGAAATAAAAACAAGAAATGCTGGAAATACTCAGCAGGTCTGTGGAGAGGGAAGCAGAGTTAACATTTCAGGTCAGTGACACTTCATCAGAACTGGCAAAGGTGAGAAATGTAATACGTTTTAAGCGAATAAAGCAGGGATGGGGCAAAAGAGAACAAAAGGCAAGGGGTTTATAGGACAGTGTCACAGAAAATAACTGACCAGAAGGTCATGGAGCAAAGGCAAACGACATGTTAACAGTGTGTTGAAAGACAAAGCGTTCGTGCACCTTCTGGTCAGTTATTCACTGTGACTATGTCATATCAACACCTTGTCTTCTGTTATCGCTTGCCCCACCCCAGCTTTATTTGCTTAAAAGCTATTACATTTCGAACCTTTGCCAATTCTGATGAAGGGTCATTGACCTGAAACGTTAACTCTTGCTTCTCTCACCACTGACTGACTTGCTGATTATTTCCAGCATTTCTTGTTTTTCCTCCCTATCATGGCTGAACGACATTGTCAGCTGATTAAATTTAGGCCAGAGAAATGTCGCTATCTTGTGCACATCATTTTCTTCAACTTTCTTCAGAAGCCACTCTCTTTGCAGTTTCTTGACAACTGCTTTCATTGGAGTATCTGTAGAAAGTGGCTTAGAGAGTCGTTTAAGTTTCTCAAACCACGGAATTACCAGGTTTAATGTAGGATACCGGTCTCCCTCGAGTTCCCTCTGAGTTTCAGAAAATGGTCGGAGGAACTGAACCAAAAACTGCAAGACATCGGGGGCGATGTTTTCCAGCCTATAGTTTTCTCCACACTGTTCCAGTTTGCAGCTCATGATAAATATCCTGAATTGAACTCAGTGTCACAATCACAGCACTGTACCTCGTTTCTCCCATTGGATTTGCAGTTTCAGTCGAGTGTGCAGGAAGACCAGACTGTTTAACAAATGTCACCAAGTCTTTGGCATGATGCATAGTTTCTACAACATCCGGAGCTTTAGAATCTAATTCCTTTGGATCAAGTGAATGTTGAAGGATCGTGTTATATACGTGGTCCTGACACTCCAAATGTTGATATGGGTCTAAGAGCAAGCACTATGTTAGCACCTTGATCTGTCACCTAGACTAATTTATTTAAGTATGCTGGGTTCAATCCAACAGTATTCACTAGCAGCTTTAAAATCTCACGCCTAATGTTTTTACCAGTTTTGACGTCCTCCAGTGGAAACATTGCTGTTGTTCAAACTTTGACATAAAGTTGAACATCTACAGTGATCTAATGACAAATTATCAACAAAAAATGGATTTTACGGTCGTCATCCGTCCACATGTAAGTTGTCATTCCCACATTCACATCCTTTAGTATGTCAATAATTTGAGAGATTAGTTGTTTTCTCTTTTCTTCGACCACATCACGACAACTTCCTGAAACTGTACTTGGATTTGGTAACACATTTGATGCTGATACTCGACCGTATGTTGCACTCACAATGATAAGCTCTTGTGGTAGCTCAACATACCCTTCACAAGAGACAGTGCGGAAAGGTCGAATATCCGTGCAACAGAGACTTTCGCATTTGTCTGTAATTTCTGATTTCTTGTGAGTGGGTATGTTTTTCTTCCCTCGCCTGTACAAACGAAGTTAGAATGGCCTTACTTGGCCCTGCTGCGGGTCGAGTACCACCTTTCTCAGTGTGCTGCTGCAAAGATGAATCTCCCATCTTATTGCTGTCAGATTTTAGTATAAGTTTCCAAGATTTGCATTGCACAAATCTTACTATTGCAGAAAGCAACAGCATTGAAATGTTTCCAAGTGGAAGATTAACCTTTCCGGCTACAAGACTTTCCACTGCTAAACATTATCCAGTAGTCAGCATTCGTTTTACATCCATAGTGTACTGCAGTGTAGAATCACCTTTGGATGTATTGAAGTGACAGCATGAGCACGACGACGTTATAGAGACGCTCACACACTCACTGCAGAGTGCGGAGTCCGGACTGCACGTTACCCACCTTGACCTGAATGTTGAATTGAAGATTACTACCCGGAGGAAGCACTGTCCAGCCCGACCTGCCCGGAGCACGAATGCTGGACTGGGAAGAGAGGCCCATCCCGACCCGAACCCGACACATGTCACTGGGTCCCGTTGGCTTCAGGTCGGGGAGCCAGGCTTTAACTGAGACAAGGGTTTAATTCCAGTTCTTTGTTAATTTATTGAATTAAACAGTATCAACTGACATGGAGGGATTTGTACCCATGTTGCCAAGGAATTAGACCACAAGTTTGCTTTTTGATTTCTAGTTTAGTGATCAGTTTTTCAAAAATTCTATGTCTAAGTCTGCATTTCCTGCTAATCGGGCAAGGACAGCAGATTTCTTCCCTTTACAACATTAGCAAACCAGTCTTTTTTTTAAATTATAGTCCACAACTTTTTTTTTAGACTAGCTTCTTAATTGCAGGTTTTTGAAATGCTGTTTGTGGATTCGAACTTCAATTTCGAGATCCAAGGCCTGGGTCTCTGCCTGTTACTAGTTTAGTGATATTGCCACGAGGTCATCGCCTTCCTGACTACATGACCATCTCCTGTTACACTAATGCCCTGTATATGTGAGTCTGGACTCATCGCTGGATTTCCGAGTCCCTCTTGAGTAAAATAACTAGATTGTCGATTCAAAGAACATTGCTCCCCTGCTCATCCCCAAAGAGGAAATTCAAGGGCAAAATTCTTTGGTGATTTCACGATTTCAGTCGAACAAGTAGTGAACATGTCAGAGATCGGGTGAGAGAGGGCCATCAGTGCAGCAATAAAATAAGTTTAAGTCGAATGAAACCTTACCGACTGTAGGTGTCAAAGGCAGGAAGGATCCAGTCACTTACCCGTTATACCAGAGATTGTTAGAAAGAGCAATAGCAAAAAAACGAAACACCCCTACATACTGTAGCCACACTTACAATATCAGAGGCGAAGGGAGACAGAATAAATCCCATACACACACAGCACCAGAAATGGACAAGTACAGAATGAATTCCACACTCACATTCTGCAGCAGAGGCTTACAGATAGAGAATGTTTCCGTCTCTCTTACACGCAGTATCAGGAATTTTCAGATGGAGAATTAGTCTCACAGTCATACACAGGAACAGAGATTGACAGATTCAGAATTAATCCCTCACACACATTACGGGAGAGTGACAGGCACAGAGGTAATCTCACATGCACACTGCACCAGACAGTGATAGGAACAAAATTAAACCCACCGTCAGACACAGTCGCTGGAATTGTCAGATAGAAAGTGAATCCCACACTCACACACAGTTACTGAGAAAGACAGATACAGAATTAATCTCACACACACACAAAGTACCAGAATTTTACAGATGCAGTATTATTCCCCTTTCGGGGTAAGGTGGAGGACGCGGTGGAGCAAGAGAACAAAGAAAATTACAGCACAGGAACAGGCCCTTCGGCCCTCCAAGCCTGCGCCGATCCAGATCCTTTATCTAAACATGTCACCTATTTTCTAAGGGTCTGTATCTCTTTGCTTCCTGCCCATTCATGTATCAGTCTAGATACATCTTAAAAGACGCTATCGTGCCCGCGTCTGCCACCTCCACTGGCAACGCATTCCAGGCAGCCACCACCCTCTGCGTAAAGAACTTTCCACGAATATCCCCCCTAAACTTTTCCCCTTTCACTTTGAACTCGTGTCCCCTTGTAATTGAATCTCCCACTCTGGGAAAAAGCTTCTTGCTATCCACCCTGTCTATACCTCTCATGATTTTGTACACCTCAATCAGGTCCCCCCTCAACCTCCGTCTTTCTAATGAAAATAATCCTAATCTACTCAACCTCTCTTCATAGCTAGCGCCCTCCATACCAGGCAACATCCTGGTGAACCTCCTCTGCACCCTCTCCAAAGCATCTACATTCTTTTGGCAATGTGGCGACCAGAACTGCACGCAGTATTCCAAATGTGGTGGAACCAAAGTCCTATACTACTGTAACATGACCTGCCAACCCTTGTACTCAATACCCCGTCCGATGAAGGAAAGCATGCCGTATGCCTTCTTGACCACTCTATTGACCTGCGTTGCCACCTTCAGGGAACAATGGACCTAAACACCCAAATCTCTCTGCACATCAATTTTCCCCAGGACTTTTCCATTTACTGTATAGTTCACTCTTGAATTGGATCTTCCAAAATGCATCACCTCGCATTTGCCCTGATTGAAATCCATCTGCCATTTCTCTGCCCAACTCTCCAATCTATATATATTCTGCTGTATTCTCTGACAGTCCCCTTCACTATCTGCTCCTCAAACAATCTTAGTGTCGTCTGCAAAATTGATAATCAGACAACCTATACTTTCCTCCAAATCATTTATGTATATCACAGACAACAGTGGTCCCAGCACGGATCCCTGTGGAACACCACACGTCTCCATTTTGAGCAACTCCCTTCCACTGCTACTCTCTGTCTCCTGTTGCCCAACCAGTTCTTTATCCATCTAGCTAGCACACCCTGGACCCCATGCGACTTCACTTTCTCCATCAGCCTACCATGGGGAACCTTATAAAACGCCTTACTGAAGTCCATGTATATGACATCTACAGCCCTTCCCTCATCAATCAACTTTGTCACTTCCTCAAAGAATTCTATTAAGTTGGTAAGACATGACCTTCCCTGCACAAAACCATGTTGCCTATCACTGATAAGCCCATTTTCTTCCAAATGGGAATAGATCCTATCCCTCAGTATCTTCTCCAGCATCTTCCCTACCACTGACGTCAGGCTCACCGGTCTATAATTACCTGGATTTTCCCTGCTACCCTTCTTAAACAAGGGGACAACATTAGCAATCCTCCAGTACTCTGGGACCTCACCCGTGTTTAAGGATGCTGCAAAAATATCTGTTAAGGCCCCAGCTATTCCCTCTCTCGTTTCCCTCAGTAACCTGGGATAGATCCCATCCGGACCTGGGGACTTGTCCACCTTAATGCCTTTTAGAATACCCAACACTTCCTCCCTCCTTATGCCGACTTGACCTAGAGTAATCAAACATCTGTCCCTAACCTCAACATCCGTCATGTCCCTCTACTTGGTGAATACCGATGCAAAGTACTCGTTTAGAATCTCACCCATTTTCTCGGACTCTACGCATAACTTTCCTCCTTTGTCCTTGAGTGGGCCAATCCTTTCTCTAGTTACCCTCTTGCTCCTTATATATGAAGAAAAGGCTTTGGGATTTTCCTGAACCCTGTTTGCTACAGATATTTCATGACCCCTTTTAGCCCTCGTAATTCCTCGTTTCAGATTGGTCCTTCATTCCCGATATTCTTCCAAATCTTCGTCTTTCTTCAGCCTCCTAGACCTTATGTATGCTTCCTTTTTCCTCTTAGCTAGTCTCACAATTTCACCTGTTATCCATGGTTCCCTAATCTTGCCATTTCTATCCCTAATTTTCACAGTAACATGTCTCTCCTGCACGCGAAACAACCCGTCTTTAAAAGTCTACCACATATCAAATGTGGATTTACCTTCAAACAGCTGCTCCCAATCTACATTCCCCAGCTCCTGCCGAATTTTGGTATAGTTGGCCTTCCCCCAATTTAGCACTCTTCCTTTAGGACCATTCTCGTCTTTGTCCATGAGTATTCTAAAACTTACGGAATTGTGATAACTATTCCCAAAGTAGTCCCCTACTGAAACTTCAACCACCTGGCCGGGCTCATTCCCCATCACCAGGTCCAGTATGGCCCCTTCCCGAGTTGGACTATTTACATACTGCTCTAGAAAAGCCTCCTGGATGCTCCTTACAAATTCTGCTCCATCTAGACCTCTAACACTAAGTGAATCCCAGTCAATGTTGGGAAAATTAAAATCTCCTATCACCACCACCCTGTTGCTCCTACATCTTTCCATCATCTGTTTACATATTTGTACCTCTATCTCACGCTCGCTGTTGGGAGGCCTGTAGTACAGCCCCAACATTGTTACCGCACTCTTCCTATTTCTGAGTTCTGCCCAAATTGCCTCACTGTTCGAGTCCTCCATAGTGCCCTCCTTCAGCACAACTGTGATATCCTCTTTGACCAGTAATGCAACTCCTCCAAACCTTTTACCTCCCTGTCTATCCCGCCTGAAGCATCGATATCCTGGGATATTTAGTTGCCAATCATGCCCTTCCCTCAGCCAAGTCTCAGCAATAGCAATAACATCATACTCCCAGGTACTAATCCAAGCCCTAAGTTCATCTTCCTTCCCTACTACACTTCTTGCATTAAAACAAATGCACCTCAGACCACCAGTCCCTTTGCATTCATCATCTGCTCCCTGCCTACTCTTTCCCTTAGTCACGCTGACTTCATTGTCTAGTTCCTTACAGTCTTTAGTTACTAACTACTTACTGTCCACTGACCTCCTCATTTGGTTCCCATCCCCCTGCCACATTAGTTTAAACCCTCCCCAACAGCGTTAGCAAAAGCACCCCCAAGGACATTGGTTCCAGTCAGGCCCAGGTGTCGACCGTCTAAGTTGTAATAGTCCCACCTCCCCCAGAACCAGTCCCAATGTCCCAAAATTCTGAACCCCTTCCTCCTGCACCATCTCTCAAGCCACGCATTCATCCTGACTATTCTTTCATTTCTACTCTGACAATCACGTGGCACTGGTAGCAATCCTGAGATTACTACCTCTGAGGTCCTACTTTTTAACTTGGCTCCTAACTCCCTAAATTCTGCTTGTCAGACCTCATCCCGTTTTTTACCTATATAAAGACATCGAGAGGGGGGTTTGAGATTTTCACACTGCAGAAATGTTCCTCTCTCTGGGATTTGTCAATTAATAGCTGTAAACAGATTATGTGTGTAATTTCACATTGCTGCCAATGGGATCTTGCTGTGCACAGCTTGCCTGCAGAATTCCCCGCATTGCAACAGTGTCTACATTTTAGAAGTGAATTCATTGTGTGTAAATATCTCGGGATGGCTTGAGCTTGAAGCCGTTATAATTCCTGAATAATGCTGGTGTTTTGGGCAGTGTCGTGAATATGAGGGTTAAATGAAATGTGCAGCAGCCATTAAATTGAGAGTGAGATTCTGCGAGTGAATTTCTCTGTCCCTGTCTCTCTCTCTCTCTCTATCTATCTTTCTGTCTGTATGAGGGTAACAGGAGGGAGAGGGAGGCAGGTGAGTGAGGGAAATAAGGAGGGAATCAGAGGGGAGAGGGGGCCAGCGGGCTGTTATCACACTGCTACTTGTGGGATCTTGCTGTGCACAAATGGCCTGCAGTGTTCCCAACATTGTAACAGTAACAAGCATTTTAAAAATCAATTTGTTGAGTTTCAAATGCTGCTGATTGCTTTCAAACCATTTGACTGATGTTCTGAGTTTAGATTTCTCTCTCTGTCTCTCTCCATCTTTCTTTCCCTCTGTCTCTCTATTAAAACCCTCAATAGTTAAAAACACACACTGCAGTTTGATGCACTGTTGTTTTAAATGGTGAGCAGAAATATTTCGGAGCTATATGGACAGAGAGAGAGAGAGAGAGAGAGAGAGAGAGAGAGAGATGGGAGTTCGTTACTGGGGGCTATTATCACATTGCTACTTGTGGGATCTTGCTGTGCATCAAGTGTCCTCCAGCATTTCCTACATGACAACAATGAGGACACTTTAAAATTCAGCTTCCTGAGGGTCTTAGTGTGCATTTCTCTGTTTTTCCATGATTTTACAATAGTTACAAGAGCTGAACGGCATTTTCTGAGGACTTTGATTGGATATCTGGCTATGATCACATTGTGGGATCCTGTTGTGTATGCATTCCCGGCATCAATTCCTACATTACAACACGGAGGCAGAAACGGGTGGAGAGAAAAAGAGGGAGAGTGAGAAACAGCTGGAGGTGACTGTTTAAACACACGAAGACAGAGAGAGAGAGACAGGCAGAATGTGGTGAGGGAGGGAAGGCAGAGAAAGATGGAGAAAGACAGATAGAGAGAGAGAAAGACATCCACACTGAAAGCCTTGGTCAACTGAATTTTGAAGTGTCAACATTGCTGAGATCTTGCAGTGCAGAGATTGCCTGCAGAATTCCCTGCATTGCAAAAGTGACTACATTTTCGAGGTGAATTCATTGTGTGTGAAGCTCCCCTGAAGGCCTGGAATTAAAATCTTGAGCTTGAAACCGATATAATTCCCGGATAATGCTGGTGTGTTGGGCAGTGCAGTGAATTTGAGGGTGAACTGAAATGTGCAGCAGCCATTTCAGTTGCGAGTGAGATTCTGAGAGTGGATATCTCTGTCTCTCTCTCTCTCTCTCCCTCCATCTGTCTCTCCAAATGAGATCAATAGGACAGACAAAGCAGCAAGAGAGAAAGGGAAACATGAAGGTAATCAGACGGCAAGTGGGGTAGTCGGCTGTTATCACACTGCCGCTTGTGGAATTTTGCTGTGCATCAATGGACTACAGCATTTTGAACATTGTAACATTGACGAAAAGTTTAAAAATTAGTTAATTGAGTGACAAATACTTCTGTGAATCAGGAATGAAATGGCTGAAATGTGAAGGTTTCTAAAGGCTTGTTCTCATTCTTAAATAATGCTGGTGTTTTAGGCTGTGGGCTGAATTTGACAGTGAAATGAAATACCTAGGGGGCATTTGAATTCAGATTTTCAGGGAAGGGAATGTGGATTTCTCTCTCTATCCTTCTACAGGAGAGAAGATGGGGGTCACAAGTGTTTGTGTGTTTTTACAATGAGGCAGAAACAGATGTAGAGAGACACACAGAAAAATAGAGAGAAAGAGTGAGAGAGAGAGAGAGAGAGAGAGAGAGAGCAGGAAATGACAGGGTAAACACATCCACACTTCCCAGTCTCTGGCTCTGTATTGGGGGATGTGCTTGTAAGATGGGGAGTCACTGAGAGAATGTTTTATGTCCGTGAGTGAAATATAGATCCCTGGGCGCTTCCTGTGTTTTATTTCTGTTCAAAAATGCTTTGCTTTGTTAGAATCAATTTTATTTCTCTTATTCCCAAGGAGAATCTTTTTGAAAGCTGCAGGTGTGATGATGCTGAGGGAGAATCTTTTGGCCACGTGGAATTCTCAGACAAGAGCTTTAACCGGAGAGGAAAATAATAATAAATATGCATGTGTCATTGTCAAATTCATTTCTAGATACAGAAAAGAAGACAGTGTGTTTTCGGGGCTGAGAGAAAAACAAACTGCTGGAAATGCACAGTATTTCCAGCACGGGTTTTATTTCAGATTTCCAGCTTCCGCAGTGTTTTGATTTTGTGTTTACGGGGGTCTGTGGATTTTTTACCACAAGGGAGGGATCTGGAGAACGCTCTGAAGAGAATAGTTTAGGACGTGCTGCTCCAGAACAGTCAATGTAATCCCGTAGATTTCCCTCTCTACATCTCATCTGCAACTTGTTCCCTGCACCTTCCCTTTTGTTCCCAGCTCTGTTTCTTCACATCTTCAAATCCCTATCTGTGTATCTCTCAACGTCCTTTCGATCTCTGCCCCTCTCTAGAGTCTCAAAGGTTTCCGTTGTCACTCTCTTTCTGCGACTCTCTGCATCTTTATCTGTCTCTCTCTCAGTCCATTTCTTCTCTCACTCACTTCCAAATCCCTGAATCTTTCCATCTCTGCTCCTCCTTTCCTGCAAGATTATCTCTGCATTTCCCCCATCCCGGGACACCCCTCTCTGTTCTGTAAACGCATCTTACTTTGCATCTCTGCCCCTCCACATCTTTCTGTCTCTGCATCTCTCTCTTGGTCTGGGAAATTTCTCAATACCTACATCTCTCTGTGAATGTCTCCATTTCTCTCTCTCTCTCTTCCCTTCTCGGCATTTAGAAAATAGAACATAGAACAGTGCAGCACAGTGCAGGCCCTTCGGCCCACGATGTTGAGCAGAACCTTTAACCTACTCTAAGATCAAACTACCTACATACCCTTAATACTACTATCATCCATGTACCTTTCCAAGAGTCGCTTAAAGGTCCCTAATGTATCTAATATATCTGACCTTCTGTTCTCAGTTTCTCTCATTGGTTTCGAACTCCCTGCATCTCATTCTCCAGGGCCCTTTCCATTTATTTCTCTCTCTCTGTTCTGTCCTAATCCCGGGATCTGTTTTCTGTGTCTCTATCCCAATGTCTGAGGGAGGATTTGAACTCGCTGCCTTGGTGTTGTACAGGGTGATTGTGAAGTGGGATCCTGCTTTACATCTCTGCCCAGTTTTGCTCCCAATGCGGTAAAAACAGGGGAGAGATGCTGAACGGACAGCCGATTCACAACCACCCTCCTCCCCTCCACCCTGGTTTACACCATTGGCACCAAGTCCGAGTTCAGCGCAGTGTTTCTTTGACTCTCTGTGTCTGCTCCCCGACTGTCTCTGCCTGACTCCTTGTGGCCAGATGGGGGAAGTGACAGATCAGCTATGATCGAACATGGGTGGGACAGGCTCAAAGGGCTGAATGGCCCCCTCCTGTCCCTGTGCCAGTCAGTGTGTGTGTGTTTGTGTGTGTCTCCCTCTGTTTGATTTTCTGAAGCCGATGAGGTGAACGGGTGAAACACCTTTCTGCAGAGAGGGATGTGCCTGGAGCTGGGATCTTCCTGTGCGTTAAAGGCTCAGAATGCCAGTTAGCCTCTGAAGGTCCTTGCTCAATGCCCGGCCCTGTGTTTGGCCTGACATGAGTTAAAGGTGCCGGGGGTCTGGGAGCAAGTTGATAGAATTCCAGTGGCTTATCCATATCAGGAATTAAAGCGAATGAAAGATTGTCGGGACACGGAGCCAAACCCAGGAAAGTGTTGGAGGTGGGAATAACACGGGGCGTGGGGTGGTGGCGGGGGGGGGGGGGGGGAGGAAGGGGGCTGTTCACGGGGGAGATGATACATGGTGGGAATTTGTAGAGGAGTGGGGGCATTTACAGGACAGGGATGGTATTTAGAAGGGGGGTGTTTACAGTGGAGTGCAGAGGGGAGAATTAGATTGGGGTCAGTTAATAAGGGGTATTTAGATGGGAGTCTGTTCCTGGGGGTATTTAGATGGGGGTCCGTTCTCTGGGGTATTTAGATGGGGGTCTGTTTCTGGGGGGTATTAAGATGGGAGTTTGTTCCTGCAGAGGGTATTTAGATGGGGGTCTGTTCCGGGGGGTGGGTGCATATTGAGATGGGAGTTTGTTCCTGGTGGGGTATTTAGATGGGACGTTGTTCCCGGGGGTATTTAGGTGGGTATTTGTTCCTGGGGGGAGGGTATTTAAATGGGAGTCAGTTCCTGGGGGGGGTAGTTAGATGGGAGTCAGATCCTGTGGGGGGGCGGTTAGATGGGAGTTTGTTCCCGGGGGTATTTAGATGGGAGTTTGCTCCCGGGGGGGGTGTATTTAGATGGGAGTCAGATAATGAGGGGGTATTTAGATGGGAGATTGTTCCCGGGGGGTATTTAGATGGGGATCTGTTCCTGGGGGGGGGGGAGGTTATTTAGATGGGAGTCTGTTCCTGGGGCGGTATTTAGATGGGAGTTTGCTCCTGCGGGGTAATTAGATGGTAGTCTGTTGCCGGGGGGTATTTAGATGGGAGTCTGTTCCTGGGGGTATTTAGATGGGGATCTGTTCACAGATGTGGGGTACTTAGATGGGGGTCAGTTCTGGGCGGGTATTTAGATGAGTGTCTGTTCCTGCAGGGACTATTTCGATGGGGGTCTGTTCTTGGGGGTTAATTTAGACGGGAGTTTGTTCCCGGGGGGTATTTAGATGGGAGTTTATTCCCAGGGGCTATTTAGATGGGAGTTTGTTCCTGGGCGGGTATTTAGATGGGAGTCAGTTCCTGCGGGGGTATTTAGATGGATGTTTGTTCCCGGGGAGTATTTAGATTGGGATCTGTTCCTGGGGGGTGGAGGGTTATTTAGATCGGAGTCAGTTCCTGGGGGTATTTAGATGGGAGTTTGTTACTGGGGGATATTTAGATGGGAGTTTGTTCCTGCGGGGTATTTAGATGGTAGTCTGTTGCCGGGGGGTAATTAGATGGGAGTTTGCCTGTGGGTGGAATTTAGATGGGAGTCTGTTCCTGCAGGGGAGAATTAGATGGGGGTCTGTGCCGGCGGGTGGGGTATTGAGATGGGAGTTTGTTCGCGGGGGGGTATTTAGATGGGAGTTTCCTCTCAGCGGAAATTTAGATGACAGTTTGTTCCTGGCGGGTTATTCAGATGGGAGTTTGTTACTGGGGCGGTATTTAGATGGGAGTTTGCTCCTGCGGGGTATTTAGATGGTAGTCTGTTGCCGGGGGGTATTTAGATGGGAGTCTGTTCCTGGGGGTATTTAGAAGGGGATCTGTTCACAGATGTGGGGTACTTAGATGGGGGTCTGTTCTGGGCGGGTATATAGATGGGAGTCTGTTCCTGCAGGGCTATTTAGATGGGGGTCTGTTCCTGGGGGTTAATTTAGATGGGAGTTTGTTCCTGGGGGGTGGTATTTCGATGGGAGTTTCTTCTCAGCGGAAATTTAGATGACAGTTTGTTCCTGGTGAGTTATTCAGATGGGAGTTTCTTCCCGGGGGGTATTTGGATGGGAGTTTGTTCCTGGGGGGTTATTTAGATTTGGATATGTTCCTGGGGGTTGGGGGGTTATTTAGATGGAAGTCAGTTCCTGGCAGGTATTTAGATGGGAGTTTGTTCCTGCGGGGTATTTAGATGGTAGTCTGTTGCCGGGGGGTATTTAGATGGGAGTTTGTCCTGTGGGTGGAATTTAGATGGGAGTCTGTTCCTGCAGGGGATAATTAGATGGGGGTCTGTTCCGGGGTGGGTGTGTATTAAGATGGGAGTTTTTTCCTAGGGGGGTGTGATTTAGATGGGAGTTTTTTCTCAGCGCAAATTTAGATGACAGTTTGTTCCTGGCGGGTTATTCTGATGGGAGTTTCTTCCCGGGGGGTATTTAGATGGGAGTTTGTTACTGGGGCGGTATTTAGATGGGAGTTTGCTCCTGCGCGGTATTTAAATGGTAGTCTGTTGCCGGGGGGTATTTAGATGGGAGTCTGTTCCTGGGGGTATTTAGAAGGGGATCTGTTCACAGATGTGGGGTACTGAGATGGGGGTCTGTTCTGGGCGGGTATATAGATGGGAGTCTGTTCCTGCAGGGCTATTTAGATGGGGGTCTGTTCCTGGGGGTTAATTTAGATGGGAGTTTGTTCCTGGGGGGGGGGGGGGGGTGGTATTTAGATGGGAGTTTCTTCTCAGTGGAAATTTAGATGACATTTTGTTCCTGGTGGGTTATTCAGATGGGAGTTCCATCCCGGGGGGTATTTGGATGGGCGTTTGTTCCTGGGGGGTTATTTAGATTGGGATCTGTTCCTGGGGGTTGGGGGGTTATTTAGATGGAAGTCAGTTCCTGGTAGGTATTTAGATGGGAGTTTGTTCCTGCGGGGTATTTAGATGGTAGTCTGTTGCTGGGTGGTATTTAGATGGCAGTTTGTCCTGTGGGTGGAATTTAGATGGTGGTCTGTTCCTGCAGGGGATAATTAGATGGGAGTCTGTTCCAGGGTGGTGGTGTATTAAGATGGGAGATTGTTCCTGGGGGGGGTATTTAGATGGGAGTTTTTTTCCTAGGGGGGTGTGATTTAGATGGGAGTTTTTTCTCAGAGCAAATTAAGATTACAGTTTGTTCCTGGCGGGTTATTCTGATGGGAGTTACTTCCCGGGGGGTATTTAGATGGGAGTTTGTTCCTGGGGGGTTATTTAGATGGGAGCGAGTTCCTGGGTGGTATTTAGATGGGAGTTTGTTCCTGGGGGTATTAGGATGGGGGTCTGTTCCTGGGGGGGTGTGTTATTTAGATGGGCATCAGTTCCAGGGGGGCTATTTAGATGGACGTTTGTTCCCGGGGGGTATTTAGATGGGAGTTTCTTCCCGGGGGGTATTTAGATGGGAGTTTGTTCCTGGGGGGTTATTTAGATGGGAGCCAGTTCCTGGGCGGTATTTAGATGGGGGTTTGTTCCTGGGGATATTTGGATGGGGGTCTGTTCCTGTGGGGGTGGTATTATTTAGATGGGAATCGGTTCCTGGCGTGCTATTTAGATGGAAGTTTGTTCCCGGGGGGCATTTAGATGGGAGTTTGTTCCTGGGGGGGTAATTAGATGGGAGTCAGATCCTGGGGGGTATTTAGATGGGAGTTTGTTCCCGGGGGGTATTTAGATGGGGATCTGTTCCGGGGTGGGGGTGTTATTTAGATGGGAGTCAGTTCCTCGGGGTATTTAGATGGAGGTTTGTTATGGAGGGGAGGGTATTTAGAAGTGAGTTTGTTCCTGCAGGGTAATTAGATGGTAGTCTGTTGCCAGGGTTTTTTTAGATGGGAGTTTGTCCTAGGGGGTGGGGTATTTAGATGGGAACCTGTTCCTGGGGGGTTATTTAGATGGGACTCAGTTCCTGCGGGGCTTTGAGATTGGAGTTTGTTCCCGGGGGTTATTTAGATGGGAGTTTGTTCCTGGGGGTGGGGTATTCAGATGGGGCTCTGTTCCTGGGGGTATTTAGATGGGGGTCTGTTCACAGAACTGGGGTAATTAGAAGGGGGTCAGATCCTGGGGGGTATTTAGGTGGGAGTTTGTTCCCGGGGGGTATTTAGATGAGGATCTGTTCCCGGGGGGGGGGAGGTTATTTAGATGAGAGTCTGCTGCTGGGGGATATTTAGATGGGAGTTTGTTACTGGGGCGGTATTTCGATGGGAGTTTGCTCCTGCCGGGTATTTAGATGGTAGTCTATTGCCGGGGGGTATTTAGATGGGAGTCTGTTCCTGGGGGTGTTTAGATGGGGATCTGTTCACAGATGTGGGGTACTTAGATGGGGTTCTGTTCTGGGCGGGTATTTAGATGGGAGTCTGTTCCTGCAGGGGGTATTTAGATGGGGGTCTGTTCATGGGAAGGGATTTAGATGGGAGTCAGTTCCTGGGGGGTATTTAGATGGATGTTTGTTCCCGGGCAGTATTTAGATGGGGATCTGTTCCTGGTGCGTGGAGGGTTTTTTAGATGGGATTCAGTTCCTGGGGGTATTTAGATGGGAGTTTGTTACTGGGGGTTATTTTGATGGGATTTGATCCTGCGGGGTATTTAGATGGTAGTATGTTGCCAGGGGGTATTTAGATGGGTGTTTGTCCTGCGGGTGGAATTTAGATGGGAGTCTGTTCCTGCAGGGGGAAATTAGATGGGGGTCTGTTCCGGGGTGGGGGGGTATTGAGATGGGGGTTTGTTCCTGGGGGAGGGTATTTAGATGGGAGTCAGTTCCTGGGGGGTATTTCGATGGGAGTTTGTTACAGGGGGTGTATTTAGATGTGAGATTGTTCCTGCAGGGTATTTAGATAGTAGTCTGTTGCCAGGGGTTTTTTAGATGGGAGTTTGTCCTGGGGGGCGGGTTATTTAGATGGGAGTCTGTTCCTGGGGGGTTATTTAGATTGGGATCTGTTCCTGGGGGTTGGGGGGTTATTTAGATGGGAGTCAGTTCCTGGTAGGTATTTAGACGGGAGTTTGTTACTGGGGGGTATTTAGATGGGAGTCTGTTCCTGCGGGGTATTTAGATGGTAGTCTGTTGCTGGGGTTATTTAGATGGGAGTTTGTCCTGTGGGTGGAATTTAGATGTGACTCTCTTCCTGCAGGGGATAATTAGATGGGCGTCTGTTCCGGCGTGGGGAGGTATTGAGATGGGAGTTTGTTCCTGGAGGGGTGTGATTTAGATGGGAGTTTCTTCTCAGCACAAATTTAGATGACAGTTTGTTCCTGGCGGGTTATTCAGATGGGAGTTTCTTCTCGGGGGATATTTAGATGGGAGTTTGTTCCTGGGGGGTTATTAGGACGGGAGCCAGTTCCTGGCCGCTATTTAGATGGGAGTTTGTTCCTGGGGGTATTTGGATGGGGGTCTGTTCCTGGGGGCGGGGTGATTTAGATGGGAATCAGTTCCAGGGGGGCTATTTAGATGGACGTTTGTTCGCGGGGGGTATTTAGATGGGAGATTCTTCCCGGGGGGTATTTAGATGGGAGTTTGTTCCTGAGGGGGTTATTTAGATGGGAGCCAGTTCCTGGGCGGTATTAGTATGGGGGTTTGTTCCTGGGGGTATTTGGATGGGGGTCTGATCCTGTGGGGGGGGGGGTTATATTTAGATGGGAATCGGTTCTTGGGGGGGCTATTTAGATGGAAGTTTGTTCCCGGGGGGTATTTAGATGGGAGTTTCTTCCTGGGGGGGTATTTAGATGGGAGTCAGATCCTGGGGGGTAATTAGATGGGAGTTTGTTCCCGGGGGATATTTAGATGGGAGTTTGTTCCTGTGGGGGGTTGGGGGGTAATTAGATTGGAGTCAGATCCTGGGGGATATTTAGATGGGAGTTTGTTCCCGGGGGGTATTTAGATGGGGATCTGTTCTGGGGTGGGGGTGTTATTTAGATGGGTGTCAGTTCCTGGGAGTATTTAGATGGGAGTTTGTTACAGGGGGTATGGGTATTTCGAAGTGAGTTTGTTCCTGCAGGGTAATTAGATGGTAGTCTGTTGCCAGGGGTTTTTAGATGGGGGTTTGTCCTGGGGGGGTGGGGTATTTAGATGGGAACCTGTTCCTGGGGTCTATTTAGATGGGACTCAGTTCCTGGGGGGCATTGAGATTGGAGTTTGTTCCCGGGGGTTATTTAGATGGGAGTTTGTTCCTGCGGGTGGGGTATTCAGATGGGGCTCTGTTCCTGGGGGTATTTAGATGGGGGTCTGTTCACAGAACTGGGGTAATTAGAAGGGGGTCAGATCCTGGGTGGGTATTTAGATGGGAGTTTGTTCCAGGGGGTATTTAGATGAGGATCTGTTCCTGGGGGGGAGGTTATTTAGATGAGAGTCTGATCCTGGGGGGTATTTAGATGGGAGTTTGTTACTGGGGCGGTATTTAGATGGGAGTTTGCTCCTGCGGGGTATTTAGATGGTAGTCTATTACCAGAGGGTATTTAGATGGGAGTCTGCTCCTGTGGGTATTTGGATGGGTATCTGTTCACAGATGTGGGGTACTTAGATGGGGTTCTGTTCTGGGCGGGTATTTAGATGGGAGTCTGTTCCTGCAGGGGGTATTTAGATAGGGGTCTGTTCCGGGAGGGGCATATTGAGATGGGAGTTTGTTCCAGGGGGCAATTTAGATGGGTGTCTGTTCCTGGGTGTTAATTTAGATGGGAGTTGGTTCCCGGGGGGTATTTAGATGGGAGTTTATTCCCGGGGGCTATTTGGATGGGTGTTTGTTCCTGGGCAGGGATTTAGATGGGAGTCAGTTCCTGGGGTGGTATTTAGATGGATGTTTGTTCCCGGGGAGTATTTAGATGGGGATCTGTTTCTGGGGGGGGGGGGTGGAAGGTTTTTTAGATGGGAGTCAGTTCCTGGGGGGTATTTAGATGGGAGATTGTTACTGGGGGTTATTTTGATGGGAGTTTGATCCTGCGGGGTATTTAGATGTTAATCTGTTGCCAGGGGGTATTTAGATGGGTGTTTGTCCTGCGGGTGGAATTTAGATGTGAGTCTGTTCCTGCCGGGCATAATTAGATGGGTGTCTGCTCCGGGGTAGGGGGGTATTGAGATGGGAGTTTGTTCCTGGGGGGTATTTAGATGGGAGTTTGTTCCGGGGGGGTGGTATTTAGATGGGAGTTTCTTCTCAGTGGAAATTTAGATGACAGTTTGTTCCTGGCGGGTTATTAGAATTAGAATTAGAACAGTACAGCGCCGTACAGGCCCTTCGGCCCTCGATGTTGCGCCGACCAGTGAAACCATCTGACTTACACTAATCCATTTTCATCCATATGTCTATCCAATGACCACTTAAATGCCCTTAAAGTTGGCGAATCTACTACTGCTGCAGGCAGGGCGTTCCACGCCCTTACTACTCTCTGAGTAAAGAAACTACCTCTCACATCTGTCCTATATCTATCACCCCTCAAGTTGAAGCTATGTCCCCTCATGTTTGCCATCACCATCCGAGGAAAAAGACGCTCACTATCCACCATATCTAACCCTCTGATTATCTTATATGTCTCTATTAAGTCACCCCTCCTCCTCCTCCTCTCCAACGAAAACAACCTCAAGCCCCTCAGCCTTTCCTCGTAAGACCTTCCCTCCATACCAGGCAACATCCTAGTAAATCTCCTCTGCACCCTTTCCATAGCTTCCACATCCTTCCAATAATGCGGTGACCAGAACTGCACGCAATACTCCAGGTGCGATCTCACCAGAGTTTTGTACAGCTGCAGCATGACCTCGTGGCTCCGAAACTCGATCCACCTACTAATAAAAGCTAACACACCATATGCCTGCTTAACAGCCCTATTAACCTGGGTAGCAACCTTCAGGGATTTATGCACCTGGACACCAAGATCTCTCTGTTCATCTACACTACCAAGAATCTTCCCATGAGCCCAGAACTCTGCATTCCTGTTACTCCTTCCAAAGTGAATCAACTCGCACTTTTCCGCATTAAACTCCATTTGATATCTCTTAGCCCAGCACTGCAGCCCATTTATGTCCCTCTGTACCCTGCAACATCCTTCGGCACTATCCACAACTCCACCGACTTTAGTGACATCTGCAAGTTTACTAACCCACCCTTCTTCACCCTCTTCCAGGTCATTTATAAAAATGACAAAGAGCAGTGGCCACAAAACAGATCCTTGCGGTACACCACTAGTAACTAAACTCCAGGATGAACATTTGCCATCAACCACCACCCTCTGTCTTCTTTCAGCTAGCCAATTTCTGATCCAAAGCTCTAAATCACCTTCAACCCCATACTTCCGTATTTTCTGCAATAGCCTACCATGGGGAACATTATCAAACGCCTTACTGAAATCCATATACACCACATCCACTGCTTTACCCTATTCCACCAGTTTGGTCACCTTCTTGAAGAACTCAATAAGGTTTGTGAGGCACGACCTACCCGTCACAAAACCGTGCTGACTATCGCTAATGAACTTATTCTTTTCAAGATGATTACAAATCCTGTCTCTTATAACCTTTTCCAACATTTTACCCACAACCGAAGTAAGGCTCACAGGTCTATAATTACCAGGGCTGTCTCTACTCCCCTTATTAAACAAGGGGACAACATTTGCTATCCTCCAGTCTTCCGGAACTATTCCTGCCGACAATGACGACATAAAGATCAAGGACAAAGGCTCTGCAATCTCCTCCCTGGCTTCCCAGAGAATCCTAGGGTAAATCCCATCTGGCCCAGGGGTCTTATCTATTTTCACATTTTCCAAAATTGATAACACCTCCTCCTTGTGAACCTCAATCCCATCTAGCCTAGTAGCCTGAATCTCAATATTCTCCTCAACAACATTTTATTTGTCTACTGTAAATGCTGACGCAAAATATTCATTTAACACTTCCCCTATTTCCTTTGATTCCACACACAACTTCCCACTACTATCCTTGATTGGCCCTAGTCTAACTCTAGTCATTCTTTTATTCCTGATATACCCATAGAAAGCCTTAGGGTTTTCCCTGATCCTATCCGCCAATGACTTCTCGTGTCCTCTCCTTGCTCTTCTTAGCTCTCCCTTTCGATCCTTCCTGGCTTGCTTATCGCTCTCAAGCGCCCGAAGTGAGCCTTCACGTCTCATCCTAACATCCGCCTTCTTCTTCCTCTTGACAAGCGCTTCAACTTCTTTAGTAAACCACAGCTCCCTCGCTCGACAACTTCCTCCCTGCCTCACAGGTACATACTTATCAAGGACACGCAGTAGCTGCTCTTTGAATAAGCTCCATATTTCGATTGTTCCCATCCCCTGCAGTTTCCTTCCCCATCCTACGCATGCTAAATCTTGCCTAATCGCATCATAATTTCCATTCTCCCAGCTATAATGTTTGCACTGCGGAATATACCTGTCCCTGCCCATCGCTAAGTATAAACCTAACCGAATTGTGATCACTATCGCCAAAGTGCTCACCTACATCTAAATCTAACACCTGGCCGGGTTCATTTCCAAGTACCAAATCCAATGTGGCATCGCCCCTGGTTGGCCTGTCTACATACTGTGTCAGAAAACCCTCCTGCACACACTGGACAAAAACTGACCCATCTAAAGTACTCGAACTATAGTATTTCCAGTCAATATTTGGAAAGCTAAAGTCCCCCATAACAACTACCCTGTTACTCTCGCCCCTGTCGTGAATCATCTTCGCTATCCTTTCCTCTACATGTCTGGAACTATTTGGAGGTGGATAGAAGACTCACAACAGGGTAACCTCACCTCTCCTGTTTCTAACCTCGGCCCATACTACCTCAGTAGACGAGTCCTCAAACGTCCTTTCTGTCGCTGTAATACTCTCCATGATTAACAATGCCACCCCCACAACCCCCCCCCCCCCCGCCCCCGCCCTCTTTCACCATCTTCTCTGTTCTTACTGAAACATCTAAATCCCGGAACCTGGAACATCCATTCCTGCCCCTGCTCTACCCATGTCTCCGAAATGGCCACTACATCGAGATCCCAGGTACCAACCCATGTTGAAAGCTCACCCACCTTATTCCGGATGCTCCTGGCGTTGAAGTAGACATACTTTAAACCAGGTTCTTGCTTGCCAGTGCCCTCTTGCGTCCTTGTAACCATAGCCCTGACCTCACTACTCTCAACATCCTGTACACTGGCACTACAATTTCGGTTCCCATTCCCCTGCTGAATTAGTTTAACCCCCCCCCCCCCGAAGAGCACTAGCAAATTTCCCCCCCCCCCCCCCCCCCAGGATATTGGTACCCCTCTGGTTCAGGTGAAGACCATCCTGTTTGTAGAGGTCCCACCTACCCCAGAAAGAGCCCCAATTATCCTGGAAACCAAAACCCTCCCTCATGCACCATCGCTGCAGCCACGTTTTCAACTCCTCTCTCTCCTTATTCCTCGCTTCGCTATCACGTGGCACGGGCAACAACCCAGAGATAACAACTCTGTTTGTTTTCGCTCTCAGCTTCCACCCTAGCTCCCTGAATTTCTGTCTTAAATCCCCATCTCTCTTCCTAACTATGTCGTTGGTGCCTATGTGGACCACCACTTGGGGCTGCTCCCCCTCCCCCTTAAGGATCCCAAAAACACGATCCGAGAAATCACGAACCCTGGCACCTGGGAGGCAACATACCAAACGTGATACTCTCTCGTTCCCACAAAACCTCCTATCTGTTCCCCTAACTATGGAGTCCCCAATGACTAATGCTCTGCTCCTCTTCCCCCTTCCCTTCTGAGCAACAGGGACAGACTCTGTGCCAGATACCTGTACCCCATTGCTTACCCCTGGTAAGTCGTCCCCTGCAACAGTATCCAAAACGGTATCCCTGTTGTTGAGGAAAACGGCCACAGGGGATTCCTGCACTGCCTGCTGGTTCCCTCTCCTTCCCCTGACGGTAACCCATCTACCTACTTCTTTTACCTGAGGTGTGACTACCTCCCCATAACTCCTCTCAATAACCTCCTCCACCTCCCGAATGATCCGAAGTTCATCCAGCTCCAGCTCCAGTTCCCTAACGCGGTTCTCGAGGAGCTGGAGTTGGGTGCACTTCCCGCAGATGCAGTCAGCAGGGACACTCTTGTCGACCCTTACCTCCCGCATTCTGCAGGAGGAACATACAACTGCCTTAACCTCCATTCCCACTATTCTAAATTCCCAACAAATCTACTGAAAAACCAAAAACAAAAAGTCAAAATTTGTTAGGTTAGCAATCCAACGGACAGAACTTCTTAAATAAAAAGCTTACCTTATCAACACACCGGAGTCTTTTGTTTTGGTTAGAGGAGTAGGGTGGGTGGGAGACACTACACATGTAGTGTCTCGGGTACAGCCACCACCCAAATATATAGTTTTTACTTACCCAGCAGTCCCCTGGTCCTCTGAAAACAAAAGGGAATTCACTTTTAAACTTACACTGAAATTGACTTCGCAGCTGTAAGCCCGCTCCCGCACCTCCGTTACTATCAAAGCTGCGGTCACCGAAACTAAAAGAAAGAGATTTTAAACCACCCAAATATATAGTTTTTACTTACCCAGCAGTCCCCTGGTCCTCCGAAAACAAAAGGGAATTCACTTTTAAACTTACACTGAAATTGATTTATTCAGATGGGAGTTTCTTCCCGGGGGGTGGGGGGGTGGTATTTAGATGGGAGTCAGTTCCTGGCCGGTATTTAGATGGGAGTTTGTTACTGGACTGTATTTAGATGGGAGTTTGTTCCTGCGGGGTATTTAGATGGTAGTCTGTTGCCGGGGGGTATTTAGATGGGAGTTTGTCCTGCGGGTGGAATTTAGATGGGAGTCTGTTCCTCCAGGGGGTTATTAGATGGGGGTCTGTTCTGGGGTTGGGGGTATTGAGATGAGAGTTTGTTCCTGGGGGGCGTTTTCGATGGGGGTTTGTTCCTGGGGGGGGGGGGGGGTGGAATTTAGATGGGAGTCTGTTCCTGCAGAGGGTATTTAGATGGGAGTTTCTTCTCAGTGGAAATTTAGATGACAGTTTGTTCCTGGCGGGTTATTCAGATGGGAGTTTCTTCCCGGGGGCTATTTAGATGGGAGTTTGTACCTGGGGGGTTATTTAGATGGGAGCCAGTTCCTGGGCGGTATTTAGATGGGAGTTTGTTCCTGGGGGTATTTGGATTGGGGTCTGTTCCTGTGGGGAGGGGGTTATTTAGATGGTAATCGGTTCCTGGGGGCTATTAAATGGAAGATTGTTCCCGGGGGGTATTTAGATGGGACTTTGTTCCCGACGGTTTTTAGATGGGGTTCTGTTCCTGGGGGGTTATTTAGATGGGAGTTAGTTGTGGGGGGGTGTATTTAGATGGAAGTCTGTCCTGGGGAGGGGGCTATTTAGATGGGAATTTTTTCCCAGGTGGGTATTTAGATGGGAGTTTGTTCCCAGGGGGGTATTTAGATGAGAGTCTGTCCTGGGCGGTATTCAGATGGGTTGTCTTGTAACGGGGGGAAGGGGGTAATTAGATGGGGTTCTGTTGATAATGAGGGCATTGGATGGGGGTCAGTTAACAGGAGATATCAGATAGGGGTCTGCAGACAACGATTATTTAGATTGCAGGGGTCTGCACAAGGGGGGAATATTTTCCAGGGGGTAGAGATATTGCAGGGGAAAATATTTGAGTGGTGGTTAAAAATTGCGGGCGGCGGGGCAGTGGGGGGGGGTATAAATTACGAGGGGGACTAAATTGCGGGAGAGGTGATAAATTGCGGGGGGTGATGATAAATTGCGGGAGTGGGATAAATCGCGGGGGTACTGTTAAATTGCGGGAGGCTGATGAATTGCGGGGGTGGAAATTGCGGGGGTAGTGTTAAATTGCGGGAGGGTGATAAATTGCGAGGGGGGTGATGATAAATTGCGGGGAGAATTATAAATAGCGGGGCGGGATGATAAATTGCGGGGGAGCAATAAATTGCGGGGGGGTTGATAAATTGCGGGGGGATGATAAATTGCTGGGTGGGATGATAAATTGAGGGGGGATGATAAATTGCCGGGTGGTATGTTAAATTCCGGGGGGGTATAAATTTTGGGGGGCAATAAATTGCGGGGGTTGATGATAAATTGCGGGGGGGTATAAATTAAGGGGTGGTATAAATTGCGGGGGGGCATAAATTGCGGGCAGAGGGATAAATTGCGGAGGGGGAATAAATTGCGGGGGTGTGCAAATTGCGAGAGGGGATATATTACGGGGGGCGGGATAGGATCAGAAGAAGACAGAAAAAGTTGGAAAGAGAGAGACATGATAGGAAGAGAAATATAGAAGGCAGAAAGAGACAAAGAAATAGAGAGAAAAAGAGAGAAAAGATAGAAAGATACAGAGAAAAAGAGAGAAAAGATAGAAAGAGACAAGAAAGAGAGAGAAAAAGAGGCAAAGGGAGCGTAAAAGAAATAGCGAAAAGATAGAAAGAGAAAGAGAGAAGACAGAAATAAAAAGAGAGAAGATAGATAAGATAGAAATAGACAGAAAGAGAAAACAAAGAGAAAGTCAGAGAAATAGAGAAAAGACAGAGAGACAGAAATAGAGAAAAGACAGAAAACGTCAGAAAGAGAAAAAGGACAGAACGAGAGAGAAAAAGAGCAGGGAAAAAGTGGTGGGAAGGAACAGAGACACAAATAAATTACAGGCACCAAAGAGACAGACAGAAAGCCAGTGAGAAAGGCACAGGGAATCACAGAGAGATTGAGAGAGAGGACAGAGAAAGCCATTGAGACAGAAAGATGGACAATCACTCAGAGAGAAAGAGAAACACAAAGTGAGGGAGAGAGAGATGGAGGAACACAAAGAGGGAGAAATACAGAGAGAGAGAGATTGAGGAACAGAGAGAGAGAGAGAATCAGACAGAATCACAAAGTTAGGAAGAGAGATTGAGAAATAGAGAGACAGAGAGAGATTCAGTGCGAGAGAGTTTCAGTGCGAGACAGATTGGGTGAGAGAGAGATTGAGAGAGAGATTCAGGGAGAGAGAGATTGAGTGAGAGATAGATTCAGTGCGAAAGAGTTTCAGTGCGAGAGAGATTCTGTGTGAGAGAGATTCAGTGAGAGAGAGGTTCAATGAGAGAGATTCAGTGAGAGAGAGGTTCAGTGAGAGAGATTCAGTGCGAGAGATTCAGTGCGAGAGATTCAGTGCGAGAGATATTCAGTGAGGGAGAGATTGAGTGAGAGAGAGATTCAGTGAGAGAGAGATTCAGTGCGAGAGAGATTCAGTGAGAGAGAGATTCAGTGCGAGAGAGGTTGAGTGCGAGAGAGATTCAGTGCGAGAGATTGAGTGCGAGAGAGATTCAGTGAGAGAGAGATTCAGTGCGAGAGAGATTCAGTGAGAGAAAGATTGAGTGCGAGAGAGATTCAGTGCGAGAGAGATTCAGTGCGAGAGAGATTGTGTGCGAGAGAGATTGTGTGCAAGGGAGATTGAGTGCGAGAGAGATTCAGTGAGATAGAGATTCAATGCGAGAGATTCAGTGAGAGAGAGTGAGTGAAAGAGACTGAGTCAGAAGGAGGGAGATAGGCAGAGCGAGACAATAAAGATGTGATACTCACCATCCCACACGGTCTGCGTTCCATCCTGGGACTCTAACATCTTCCCTCCAACAGCTCATCCATGGGGAAAAGATCCTGGAGGGGGGCATTGGGGAGGGATTTGGAGATAAACGTCTGGACTGGGACAGAGAGAGGGGGATTCAGACTGGACTCTCTCTCTCACACACACTGTAATCAGCTTGCAATTTACCTGGGCACAGAGAAACAGAAACTGAGACACAGAAACTCACATTCACAAACCAGCTGCATGGAAAGAAAGAATGGAGGCTGATGTTGTCCTAATATATCCCAGAACCTGTCACTCAAACAGACAGTCCACCCAAAATGCAGCTGACACAACCAGCTCTCAGCTTCCTCCATCAGGACACTCCCTCCCAGGTATGGGACAGTCCAAGGTGAGTCTCTGTGTAAACAGGGAATGGGGGAGAGAGGGATATTCCAGCCATACCCCAAATGGACCATTCCAGACAGAAACCTGTCTGTCTGTCTCTCTCTCGCTTCCTCCCACAAAAACCTCATTAACAGAGCAGAAAAACTGCTGTAATTTAAACCCTGGGGGGCCGGTCTGGATACTGGCCATTTAACACTCATTGTATTAAATGTCTTTCACTATTCACCTCCAGTTAACAGAAAGTTCAGAAAATGACTCACTGCAACTACCTTGAAATTGTGACATCGTGTTTTGCTGGAGTGGCCGGTTTGACTGCAGTATAAACAGGCAGTTTTTATTTGGTTTTTCAATTCCACTGTGTGACAAAGACTGAAACTGGAGCCAGGTTACTGATGCAGCGAAGAGAACTTTAACAACTGGTGACATTTCGCACAACAATTCTTACCCATATTTACAGTTATATTTGTCAATGATTCTTTGCACTGTATTTGATGCTGCTGGATTTATGGAGTTGCCTGCAATCAATCGAAAAAAAAACCTTCTTAACATTCACCAGTTTAATGTTACAAGGGTTTGCCAAGCTGGGAAATGGCCATTTAACACAAATGGTATTAAAGATCTTCCACTTTTCACCTCCAGCTTATAAAAAGTTCAGCAATAAAGACCTCAACATTCTGACAAAGAGTTTTTACTGCTGCAGTAAAGTGTCACTTATTTCCATTTGGTTCCAGACTGTTTCTATCCTCTGCTCTCCTGGGGGATTCAGAGGGATTTTTGTTCATTGTTTGTCCAAATTCAGGAGGTTCTAGCTCCTCTGCAGCTGCTGTCCTGAAGAAATTAATTGTATTGTATTCAAAATCTTTCCCTCAGTTTGCAGATATGAGGAGAGACTGTTTACACTAGCAGACGGGAGAAACAAATAGGCAGGGAGTTGTTCGGGTCTGGAATTCACTGTCTGACAGGTTTCTGAAAGCAGATTCAATATTAACTTTCAAAAGACAATCGGATCAAAACTTCAATTACTCTGAATTATAGTGGAAAAGATACCAGCCGAGAGAAGTGAGAACGAGAGAGAGATGTCATGAGTAATGACCTTAGTAATGAAGAATTCAAAACCATATATATGGAGAGTTTTTATTTGTCATTGATTGAGTTAATTTGCCCCTGTTGTTTTACTTATACATTCCCTTTAATCACTGAAAATAATTTTCCAAACAGGAACCATTTTAATGTTACAAGTGTTTACATAGTAGTAAAATAGTCACTTAACACAAACTGTATTGAAATTATTTTATTCAGCATCTCAAGCTTATCGAAAGTAAATTCCTCCGACTTGTAAAAACTTTCAAACTTTCAGTGACAGAATCTCCCATCAGTAATGGCTCAGCATTTCCATCTGCTGGTGTCCCTCTTTCACTGCAGTTACAGTCCCCCTCTCACCATCTCCATCTGCTGGTGTCCCTGTCTCACTGCAGTTACTGGCCACTCTCAACAACTCCATCTGCTGGTGTCCCTGTCACACTGCAGTCACCGACCCTATCACCATCTCCATCTACTGGTGTCCCTGTCTCACTGCAGTTACTGCCCCTCTCACCTCCTCACAATCACTGCGATTTGCAGCTTTGTCCACTGGCGTCGTATGTTGGCATAGCAACCACTAGGTGGCGCTGTACTGGCACATGCGTAAACGTATCATGTTCCAGTTAAACGTCAGGGTCTGCCACGTTCAGGCCTCTGCGTGGACGAAAGATGGCGCCAGTCAATTAATCACAAAGGCAGGTGGGGGGGGGGCGGTGGAGCGGGGCGGTGGGGGAGGGGGCGGGGAATGGGATTTAGTTCCAGTGTTTGAAACCCATCAGCTCTTTCTATGATTTCACTAATTTAACAATGAGAATGAGAGGGTATTTCACTTCCTTCTTCAGCTCCTGTCTGAATTTAGTCTGGGTCACAATGTAAATACATGTGTTGGTGCAGGAACTGAGAATCTGCAGCATCTTTGATGTTCGATCTGTGATATAGAGAGGGTCAGTGGAGGAGGAATAATACTGAATATCAGCAATTCGCCTATAAAAGTTAAACACAACCCGGGTCACCCATAACAGTATAAAACTGCTGGAAATACTGAAGAGTAAAATAATTGATTTCCTGCGATTCTCCATTTCTAGGTCCTTGTGATTCTCAGCATTGCTGTGGCGCCGGAATCCCCTGCGGACTTTACTGGAGATTAAAATCCGTCGGACAGTCAGAACATTGAGCAGCAAAATCAGAAAGACCGGGACACAAGGGGTTAAAATGTAATTTAACAATTCAAATGCCCCCCATATGGGGGAAGTATAGAAGCTCTGTTTATAAACACAACTCATGGGAACATTATCAATAATGTAACGTTGTTTCAGTGTAAAGTACCAGGGGAGAGACTCTAAACTGCCCAGCACACTCACTGTTCCGACAACCACAGCCGCAGTTTTCTTGCTGCAATATTTTGTTTTCAGCTTCTCACAACAAATGGCCACAAATCGATCAAAGGTGAAAGTAACTGTGAGCCAGACAGAAACAACTGTGGATGCAGAAAGCAGAACCTCAATGAGAGAACACACTGGAGTAATTCTCAGGAATGAATATGGGAAATAAATTACAACAATTGCAGCCAATATGGGTTCAGTGATGACGAGCAGGAGATCAGACACTGCCATTCCCACCAGGTAGACAGTGATACATTTGGAGAGACCGCACTTTCCTCGGGACAGGATCACAATCGCTATCAAGTTAACTGGAAGAGAGAGAGAAAAGGAAGCAGAGAAATTACTGAACAGACCTGGAGACAAAGCAGCAGTTTGACAGGATTTGGGCTGAAATTTCCAGCTTTGTTGCTGCATCGAGCAGTGAAAACTGATTCATTGACCTGGGCAGTGCTTTGCCACAATAAAATGCTTGAAAACACAGTTATCAATAATGAATTGGGAAATTGATACAGAAAGTGAATAAAGACAGCAACGGATCTACTGGAAGTACTGGGTGAGGATGCAGTGTCAGTGGGCAAATGAGAAGGGCTTTACAGAGATGGAATCCAATGGATTAATTGGGAATTTGTCTCCAGACTGTTGGTTGGGAAGGTTTGGGGAGAGCGGGATGTGTAGCTGGTTTGTTGCTCTGGGGTCAGGGAATCGACCGGGACTGTTACCAAGTGGGAAAACTGCAGCGCTGAGTTAGAGTATCAGCAAAGATCTAGAACGGCAGAGCAGGCTCTAGGGCTGAATGGCCTCGTCCTGCTCCGATGTTCCTGTATTCCTATCAGGTTGGACAAAGGAGCTGGAAGTGGAGCCAGTCAGTGTGATTGGGTGGGCGAGAAGGGAAAGGACATGTTGTCGCAGGAGGGGAGACTGGAGCAGATGGTTTGGGAAAGTGGATAAACTGAAGCAATGGATGAGGTGACTGAGGATTCCATGCAGTGAGAGGAGAGGCTGAGATTCACAGGGAGAGACTGCAGCAGAGAGTTAGAGGAAATCTAATCCATAGATCCCAGTCAGACAATTCAATTAATACATTCAAACAATAATCCCTGTGGTTATTGGTGTTGGAGAACAGTTCATTGTTTAGACAATACAGTCAATATACTTCATTTGTCCAGGCTGTTAAATATAAATTTAAATATATTTCTGATATCAGCCTCGCTCTTTATTGAAATCAGTAGTCACGGAGTTTTTAAGGTGAAGTATTTAAATAATGAGTTACCATCGGTGATGAACTCATTCTATTCAGTTCATGCAGTCACTAAGTAAGGAATAGGAACTTTCTACAAAACAAAATGAGGACCTGACAGAAATCAACACAGAGGATCAAGTCCAACAGGAAAATGAACACAATCTGACAACAGACAACTTCAACTCACAGTTTCTCTCACTAACTGTTCTGACATCCCAGGACTTCATGATGGTGAATTATTCACACTGCTTCTTCTTTCTCTTTCATTTTACTTCTGCTTTTCTTTTTCCCTCTGTTTCGTTCTCCCTGCTCCTTTTCTCCTTCCCTATCTATTCGGATTACTCACACCCTGCAAACTGTTAGCTAATGCTACTTTTCACATATCATTTATTCCTAACATTTTGCATCTGTGTTCTGTTCATCAGCCCCCGCTTCAATGATTCTATTCTCAGGGTCAGTTTGTTCAATGGTGAAACCTCTGTGAATAATTTAATGTATCTACAGAACACTCAAGTCTCCACCTGTTCACCTACAGATTTCACTTCATCAACAATACATGGAATAAACAGTATCGAAAGCTACTTCCAGAAAAACCTCACAATCATTGAAATTCCTTCCCTGGAATTATGAAGTAATCTGTTATAATGTGGGATTCTTTCATTAATAAAACACCAACATCAGCGCTGCAGCTGATAATCTGCAGATAAATGGAAAGACTCTTGATTCCAACTGATAGACTGAAAACCAGTAAAACATCACATCAATACTTTCAATTTTACAATGTAGTCCAGTGACAGTGAAGGTCCACAGTGAGGCAGAGAAGGAGAAGTGAAAGTGTTAGCAGCAAACTCAGTTCAGTACCCAGACCTCTGAAGCAGAGTCAGACACGCACAGAATGAAATAATATTTGATAACAGAGATAAGCAATAAATACATTGAAATCCCAGTTAACCTGAGCCATCTTATTGGGGAGGTAGGATGTTGTTCTGTCTGCTTGTAACACTGAGACTGTGAGATGTCTCATTATCAATCACTGAAAAAAATCATTAAAATATTCCAGGACCGGTTAGATCCACATCATGAAAATGTTAAAAGCTCATAATGGTCTGATTATTCCTCCTCACTGAAACATCTCATTCCAATACATCCAATACACAGAATAATACAGTAATAATGCCACAGTTACTTAAAACAATACCATTAAATACATAACACAGTTCCTGCAAGAATGAAAGGATAGACAATGAGGAGATTCCATCAGTAAATTGCTGGAAAAGAACAGGCGGCTGTGCAACACACACACAGAGGGAAATAATGCCCAGTACAGCAGCACAGTTAACATCGATTTACAACATTAAAAGCTGAGATACTGCTTACCAGGAACTCCAATTGCTGCAAGTACAGGATAGTAAATGAATATGAACTGAACGAATGCTGGATATCCCATTTCTGTGAGAAGCAGGGACTTCTATTCGCCTGGAATCCACAGCTCCATCAGGCACTCTGAGCTGATCCATTCCAATGGGTCCTGATTTATACAGGGGATATGTCTCCACTGACATGGTCATACCCATGATCATTGCTATTAGTTAGACTCTCCTGAACAAACAAATTACATCAGCAGCTTTGACTCTGATGTAAATAATGTTTTGGATAAAACACAATCATTTCAATGTCAAAGACATTTTCTTAGTAATACCTCTCTCGGGAATAAACCTGAAATCTGTCCTCATACTGGACGGATGGCAATTATGAGAGGCGTCATTTGCATTTTCCATATTATTGTATAGACCTTGTTCACTCCTGGCATTTCTATTGTAAATGTAACTGATCTGTCTGCAGTGAACACTGAATCCAACGACAAAAGCAATCCCGTTTCATTCTGTTCCTGCCTTTTCCCAGTTAAAATGTGAACTTTGAGTCTCTGATTCGGGACCATGTTCAGGGTTACAGACCAGAACCTTCTGTGAGTGATATTACCGACACTGTACGCTCCAACTGGGAGGCAGTTGGATAGTGATACTATCACTGGTCACGTAATCCAGAGGCCCGACCTGATGGCCTGGGGACAGGGTTTCAAATCCCACCACGGCAGCTATATAAAACAGAGGGAGCTCCCTCTCTATGTATAAAGTGGAGGGAGCTCCCTCTCAATTTATAAAGTGGAAGGAGCACACTCTCCATTTATAAAGTTGGGGGCGATGAAGGAAAGAGGAGAGAGAGAAACGAAAACAAATGGGGAAATGGAGTGAGAGGGATAAAGTGGAAGACAGTGAGAAACAGAAGAGATAGCGAAATGAGACCTTGACGGAACCTCAGTAACAATCCCCATTGTCTGCCGAGTCCGGTATTTGGGTTTTAATGTGACTGTTTTAGGGATGAGTGTTAGATGAGTGTTTGATATTTTCAAACTGCAGTGATGTTCCCAGCAATGAAAGATTTACAGGTTCAAAATTAACCAGGAAATAGATAAAAAAACATTTCTGTCCAAGGGGAGAGAGATGGTGTCAGATACAGTGCATTGGAAAGAGGCAGAGAAAGAGGGAGAGGGTGAGGGAGAGAGAGAGAGAGAGAAATGGGAAGAAACAGACATGAGAGGGAGAGACAGAGAGAGGATGAGACAAGTTGTAACAATCATTAACATACCTCATTATCTGCCCAGTCCTGTTTTTGGAGGTTAGTGTGAGTGCTTTAGGGGTGAATGTTGGAACAGTGTTTCATATTTTCAAACTGCAGTGACATTCCCAACAAGGCTGTTAAAGTATATAAGAGCAGGGAGGTTATGCTGGAACTGTATAACTCATTGCTTAAGCACCATAATGAGACCTCCCAGGGCAGGTACAGTGTGAATTTAGATACAGAGTAAAGCAGTGGATTTCGAGAAGGAGGGAGAGATGGGCAGAAAGAGTGAGGAGATACGGGGAGGCAGGCAGATTGTAGGAGAAACTTTACATCTAACCACATGAAAAAAATAAATAATTAAAAATTTAAATGGTCTGCGCACTGACAATACTGTCCGCAAACAACAACTAAAGTCACACACCATCCGAACTTGAAACGGTATCGCCATTCCTTCACTGTTACTGGGTCAAAATCCTGGAACTCCCTTCCTAACAGCACTGTGGGTTTACCTACCCCACATGGACTGCAGCGATTCAAGAAGGAGGCTCAACACCACCTTCACAAGGGCAATTAGGGATGGGTAATAAATGCTGGCCTGGCCAGTAATGCACACATCCAACAAATAAATAAGGCAAATATAAAGTTGCCACCGAGTCACTTAAGGTGATATTACACTAGGCGAACATAAACTTGGTCAAAGAGGTTGGTTTGAGGGAGCATCTTCAAAGAGGAAAGAGAGTTAGTGAGACGGAGAGGTTTTGGAAGGTAATTCCAGAGTTAGGGTCTTGGCAGCTTGAAGGCACGGCCACCAATGTGGGAACAATTCAAATTGGGGAACCTCAAGCGGCCAGAATTCGAGGATCACAGATATTGGTGGATTGTGGAGCTGGAGGAGATTGCAGACATAGTGAGGGGTCATTTGTGGAAGACAATTCCAAAATAGTACCACCCTTTGTTTGTAGAAGTGTTTCTGGATTCCATCTTTGAAAGGACTTTCGACTAATTTTAGATTTTTGGACAGTCCCCCCGTCCGAGACTGTCCCCATCGAATACTCACAGGGCAGTTACGCACGGGGTTAGAGACAGAGTAAAGATCCATCTACCAATGCCAGACTCACTGTTCCTCTGTCTCTTTCCCCTCATCTCTCAGTGCCTGCAACACCCTTTCTCTGCCTCTCTTTCTCCCTCTTCCCATCCTGAGAGCAAGAGGGAAAGATTGAGATAGTGTACAGAGTGAGATAGAAATAGAGGCAGAAAAGTAGAGAGATCGACTCCGAAAGTGAGTAACAGAGAGAAGAAATAGGGTTTCAGAGAGTCAAAGAGAGGGGAAGAGAGAGATAGAGATGGGGAGAGATTACCAGCAAGAGAGTTTACCAGAGATTACCTCTCCCTCAGTCCCTATCACTCCTTTCCAATTTGTTACCATCTCCATCTATTTTGCTCCCTCTCCCCCGATGTTTTACACTCCATGCCTCTCGCTTGTATGCCTGTGTATACTGCAGTGAAGGATTACATCAAATTATAATGTTTTACATTTGCTCTTTCAATCTAATGAGCAATCTCTTAGATTGTGAACAGAGGGGCCTTGGAGTGACTGTGCACTGATTCCTGAGGGTAACAGGACAGGTGGATAAGGTGGTTAAGAAGGCTTGCGGAATACTTTCCTTTATTGGCCAATGCAGGGAATATAAGAGCAGGGAGGTTATGCGAGAACTGTCTCAAACTCTAGTTAGACCACAGCTAGAGTACAGTGTACAGTTCTGGTGACCACATTGCAGGAAGGATGTGATCACACTAGAGAGGGTACAGAGGAGATTTATAGAGGATGTTGTCAGGAATAGAGAATTTTAACTATGAGTAAAGATTGGATAGGCTGGCATTGTTTTCTTTGGAACAGAGAAGGTTGAAGGGAAGATTTTATTGAGGTGGATAAAATAACGATGGGCCGAGATAGAGTGGATAGGAAGGACCCATTTCCCTTTACAGAGGAGTCAATAACCATGGGCATAGATTACAAGATCTCCACACCAATATCATGAAGGTGTGATGGCTTCCATGGTCGAATACCTTGCTGGATATTTACAATGGAGCGTTTTCCTTCTTGATCATCAAAGGTGACCGCCTCGGCCCCAACTTCATCCACATTTCTCCCACTCTACCAATATTTCACTCCACATATCTATCTTCCTCTGTTTGTGTACACAGCAGTGAAGGATGACATCAAATGAATATATCTTACATTCTCCATTTCAATCCACCCCAACAATCTCTCTCACTCCAACTTTGTCCCTCTTAACAGCACTCTCTCTGCCTGTATAATCTCAGCCTCTCTCCCTCTGTCTCCCTCATAGTGTCAGAGATAGCAGGAGGGAGAGACAGAGAGAGGGAGACACAGAGAACACCCCCAGCTTCTCCAATCTATCCACGTAATTGAAGTCCTTCAACCCTGGAACCATTCTTGTGAATCTTTTTTGCACCCTCTCTAATGCCCCTAAAGTACGGTGTCCAGAATTGGACACTGCTGCAGTTGAAGGCAAACCAGCGTTTTACAAAGGTCATATGTTCCTTGCTTTTGCATTCAATGTCTCTATTTATAATCTGAGAACCCTTCTGCCGTTTAACCATTTCTGAACCTGTCCTGCCACATTCAGTGATTGGTGCACAAATACCCCCTGATTAGTCTGATGCTGCACCTCCTTTAGAATTGTATCCTTTACTTTATATCGTCTCTCCTCCTTTTTCCTCACCGTGGAGGCAGAAGATGTAGGCATGGTTCTTAATGAATACATTGCAATTGTCTTCACAAAAGAAGGGATGACAGAGGCATTGTAGTCAATGAGGAGGGGTTTGACATATTGAATGGGATAACAGTGAGAGAGGAAATATTCAGGGGTTTGGCATCTTTGAAAGCTGATAATTCACCAGGCTCAGACTGTTAAGAGGTGCAAGGGAGGGAATATCAGTGGCTCTGACCATCATTTTCCAATCTTCTCTGGTTATAGTCGTGCTGCCAGAGGACTGGAGGACTGCGTATGGAATACTGTTGATTAACAAAGGAGAAAGTAATAGACTGAGTAATTACAGGCCACCCAGCCTAATCACAGTGGAGGGAAAATTATTGGGCACAAAGGAATTCATTAATTCCTTTCTAGTACTGTGTGTCTCAGTGTCTCCATGTCTGTGTCTCTGTCACAATTTGAGCGCTACTCTTACATTGGTGAGGAGTCAGTCTCTGGAATAAATGTCCCAGTGTTGTGGGAACATAAAATGGCCACCGATAACCAGCCTAAAATGGCTGACTAAGGTTTGTGGATTTCCACAGATGTTTGAGAGAGGAGAGAGAGAGAGACAAACAGACAAAGAGAGAGACACAGACCAAGACACAGAGAGTGATAGCAAGATATTTGTCATTGGACAGAGGAAGAGGAGGAGGCCATCTTATTGGGGAGGGAGGACATTGTTCTGTCCGCTTGTAACACAGAGACTGTGAGATGTCTCATTATCAATCATTGAAAAAAAATCAGAAAAATATTCAAGGAAATGTTTGATCCACAACATGAAAATCTTAAAAACTCCTAATGGTCTGGTTGCTGATCCGAACTGAAACATCTCATTCCAATACATTCAATATACAGAATAATCCAACAGCAATGCCACAGTTACTAAAAACAATACCATTAAATGCATAATGCAGTTCCTGCGAGAATGAAAGCGTAGACAACGAGGAGATTCCATCAGTAAATTGCTGGAAAAGAACAGGCGGCTGTGTAACACACACAGAGGGAAAATATACCAAGTACAGCAGCACAGTTAATATCGATTTGCACCATTAACAGCTGAGATACTGCTTACCAGGAACTCCAATTGCTGCAAGTGCAGGATAATAAATCCCTGCCATCTGATAGATTACAGGATATCCCATTTCTGTGAGAAGCAGAGACTTCTGTTATCCTGAAATCCACAGCACCAGCAGGCACTATGAGCTGATCCATTCCAATGGGTTCTGATTTATACTGGGGATAAGTCTCCACTGACATGGTTATACCCCTGATCATTGGTATTAGTTACAGTCTCCTGAACAAACACATTACATCAGCAGCTTTGACTCTGATGTAAATAATGTGGTGGATAAAACACAATTTTTTCAATTTCAATGACATTTTCTGAGTAAGACCTCTCTCATAATAAACCTGAAATCTGTACTCATACTGGACGGATGGCAATTATGAGTGGCTTCATTTACGTTTTCCAAATTCTTGCATTGACCTTGTTCACTCCTGGCATTTCTATAGTAAATGTAACTAATCTGTCTGCAGTGGACACTGAATCCAGGGACTTGCTTAGCAACAACCTGCTCAGTGACGCTCAGTTTGGGTTCCGCCAGGGCCACTCAGCTCCTGACCTTATTACAGCCTTGGTTCAAACATGGACAAAAGAGCTGAACTCAAGAGGTGAGGTGAGAGTGATTTCCCATGACATCAAGGCAGCATTCGACCGAGTATAGCATCAAGGAGCCCGAGCAAAACTGATGTCAATGGGAATCAGGGGGAAAAACCTCCGCTGGCTGGAGTCATACCTAGCACAAAGGAAGATGGTTGTGGTTGTTGGAGGTCAATCATCTGAGCTCCAGGACATCACTGCAGGAGTACCTGAGGGCCGTGTCCTGGGTCCAACCATCTTCAGCTGCTTCATCAATGACGTTCCTTCAATCATATGGTCAGAAGTGGGGATGTTCGCTGATGATTGCACAATGTTCAGCACTATTCGTGATTCCTCAGATACTGAAGCAGTCTGTGTAGAAATGCAGCAAGACCTGGACAATATCGAGGCTTGGGCTGATAAGTGGCAAGTAACATTCGCGCCACACAAGTGCCAGGCAACGACCAACTCCAACAAGAAAGAATGTAACCATCTCCCCTTGACATTCAACGGCATTACCATCGCTGAAACCCCCACTATCAACATCCTAGGGGCTACCATTGACCAGAAACTAAACTGGAGTAGCCACATAAATACAGTGGCTACAAGAGCAGGTCAGAGACTAGGAATCCTGAGACGAGCAACTCACCTTCTGTCTCCCCAAAGCCTGTCCACCATCTACAGGCACAGGTCAGGAGTGTGATGGAATACTCTCCACTTTCCTGGATGGGTGCAGCTCCAAGAACACTCAAGAAGCTCGACACCATCCAGGACAAAGCAGCCCGCTTGATTGGCACCCCATCTTCAAACATTCACACCCTCCACCACCGACGCACAGTGGCAGCAGTGTGTACCATCTACAAGATGCACTGCAGCAATGCACCAAGGATCCTCAGACAGCACCTTCCAAACCCTGGACCACGCCCAACTAGAAGGACAAGGGCAGCACATACATGGGAATACCACCACCTACAATTCCTCTCCAAGTCACACACCATCCTGACTTGGAACAATATCGGCGTTCCCTCACTGTCGCTGGGTCAAAATCCTGGAACTCACTACCCAACAGCACTGTGGGTATACCTACCCCAAATGGACAGCAGCAGTTCAAGAAGGCAGCTCACCACAATCTTCTCAAGGGGAATTAGGGATGGGAAATAAATGCTGGCCTGGCCAGCGAAGCCCCCATCCCATGAAAGAATAAAAAAAAGAAAAAAGCAATCCCGTTTCACTCTGTTCCTGCCTTTTCCCAGTTCAAATGTGAACTTTGAGTCTCTGATTCTGGACCATGTTCAGGGTTACAGCCCAGAAACTACTGTGAGTGATATTACGGGACAGACACTGTACGCATCCATTTGGGAGGCAGTTGGATAGTGATAATATCACTGGTCACGTAATCCAGAGGCCAAACCTGATGGCCTGGGGACAGGGCTTCAAATCCCACCACGGCAGCTATATAAAACAGAGGGAACTCCCTCTCTATGTATAAAGTGGAGGGAGCTCCCACTCTATTTATTAAGTGGAAGGAGCACCCTCTCTATGTATAAAGTTGGGGGCGATGAAGGAAAGAGGAGAAGAGGGTAACGAAAACAAATGGGGAAATGGAGAGAGAGGGACAAAGTGGAAGACAGTGAGAGACAGAAGAGATAGCGAAATGAAAGCTTGACGGAACCCCAGTAACAATCCCCATTGTCTGCCAGTCCGGTATTTGGGGTTTAATGTGAGGGTTTTAGGGATGAGTGTTAGATGAGTGTTTGATATTTTCAAACTTCATTGACATTCCCAACAAAAGCAAGAGATAAAGATTTAAAATTAACCAAACAAATGGCTCAAAGCATTGCTGTCCATGCACAGAGGGACGGAGAGATGGAGGGAGTGAGCCAGAGACGGAGGGAGAGACTGACAGAGTGGGACAGAGACAGAGGGAGAGAGAGAGACAGAGCTAGAATGATAGAGGAAAATGGAGAAACAGAGACAGAGGGGGACAGACAGAAAGGGAAGGAGGCAAATGCAGAGTGAGAGAGACAGAAAGGGAGGCAGGCAGATGCAGAGGGAGAGAGACAGGGAGAAAGCGAGGGAGACAGATACAGAGGGAGAGAGACAGATGCAGAGGCAGAAAGGGACAGAGAGAGAGGGAGGGAGAGATTATAGGAAAAACGTTACCTCTAATAATGTTGAAATAAGATAGAATTAAAAAGTAAAACTGGCCGTGTGCAAGAACTAATTTTGAAAGCAAAGATCAGGGGTTTAGTGTGAGTGTTTTGGGGACAAGTGTTGGATCAGTGATTGATATTTTCAAACTTAAGTGAGATTTAATATGATTGAAAAAAAAATTATTAAACACTGACAAACTTTAGAAGCAGGGGAAATGGGATATAGTGTGTGATGGGACCTTGAGAGAACTTCAGTAACAATCCCCATTATCTGCACAGTTCTGCATTGGGGGTTTAGTGTGAGAGTTTCGGGGGCGAGTGTTGAAAAGTGTTTGATATTTTCAAACTGCAGTGACGTACCAATCAAGGGCAAGATTTAAATGCTCAAAATTAACTAAAAAATGGATAAAAGCATTTCTGTCCAAGGAGAGAGAGATGGTGTTAGAGTCAGAGTCATGGAAAGAGGCAGAGAAAGAGGTAGAGGGCAAGGGAGAGAGAGCGAGAGAGAAAGAGAAAGATGGGAAGAAACATACATGAGAGGGAGAGACAGAGAGAGGATGAGACAAGTTGTAACAATCATTAACAATCCTCATTATCTGCCCAGTCCTGTATTTGGAGGTTAGTGTGAGTGTTTTAGGGGTGAATGTTGGATCAGTGTTTCATATTTTCAAACTGCAGTGACATTCCCAACAAGGCTGTTAAAGTATATAAGAGCAGGGAGGTTATGCTGGAACTGTATAACTCATTGCATAAGCACCATAATGAGACCTTCCAGGGCAGTTACAGTGTGGGTTCAGATACAGAGTGAAGCAGTGGATTTCGAGAAGGAGGGAGAGATGGGCAGAAAGAGTGAGGAGATACGGGGAGGCAGGCAGATTGTAGGAGAAACATTACATCTAACCACATGAAAAAAATAAATAATTAAAAATTTTAATGGACTGCGCACTGACAATACTGTCCGCAAACAACAACTAAAGTCACACACCATCCGAACTTGAAACGGTATCGCCATTCCTTCACTGTTACTGGGTCAAAATCCTGGAACTCCCTTCCTAACAGCACTGTGGGTTTACCTACCCCACATGGACTGCAGCGATTCAAGAAGGAGGCTCAACACCACCTTCACAAGGGCAATTAGGAATGGGTAATAAATGCTGGCCTGGCCAGTAACGCACACATCCAACAAATAAATAAGGCAAACAAAAAGTTGCCACCGAGTCACTTAAGGAGATATTACACCAGACGTACAAAAACTTGGTCAAACAGGTTTGTTTGAGGGAGCGTCTTCAAAGAGGAAAGCGAGTTAGTGAGACGGAGAGGTTTTGGAAAAGAGTTCCAGATTTACCGGCTTGGCAGCTTGAAGGCACGGCCACCAATGTTGGAACAATTCAAATTTGGGATGCTCAAAGGCCAGAATTAGAGGATCGCAGATATTGGTGGATTGCGGAGATGGAGGAGATTGCAGAAATAGGGAGGGGTCATTTGTGGAAGTCAGTTCCAAAATACTACCACCCTTTGTATGTCGAAGAGTTTCTAAATTTCATCTTTGAAAGAGCTTTCGACTAGTATTTAATTTTTCGAAAGTCCCCCCCATCCGAGACTGTCCCCATCGAATACTCACAGGGCAGGGACGCACGGGGTTAGCTGCAGAGTAAAAATCCATCAACCAATGCCAGACTCACTTTTCCTCTGTCTCTTTCTCCTCATCTCTCACTGCCTGCAACACCGTTTCTCTGCCTCTCCTTCTCCCTCTTCCCATCCTGAGAGCAAGAGGGAGAGATTGAGATAGAGTGCAGAGGGTGATAGAGAGAGAAAAGGGAGAGATAGACTTGGTAAGTGAGTAACACAGAGAAGAAACAGGGCTTCAGAGTGTCGAAGAGAGTGGAAGAGAGAGATAGAGATGGAGAGAGATTACCAGCAAGAGAGTTTACCAGACATTACCTCTCTCTGTGTGCCTATAACCCCTTTCCAATTTGTTACCATCTCCATCTATTTTTCTCCCTCTACCCCGATGTTTCACACTCCATGCCTCTCGCTCGTATGTCTGTGTATACTGCAGTGAAAGATTACATCAAATTATTATGTTTTACTTTTGCTCTTTCAATCTAACCGAACAATCGCTCTGTCTGGGAACAGAGGGGCCTTGGAGTGACTGTCCACTGATTCCTGAGGGTAACAGCTCAGGTGGATAAGGTGGTTAAGAAGGCTTACGGAATACTTTTCTTTATTGGCCGATGTATAGAATATAAGAGCAGGGAGGTTATGCGAGAACTGTATAAAACACTAGTTAGACCACTGCTGGAGTACTGTGTGCAGTTCTGGTCTCCACATTACAGGAAGGATGTGATCACACGAGAGAGGGGACAGAGGAGATTTACAGAGGATGTTGTCAGGAATGGAGAATTTTGCTATGAGTAAAGATTGGATAGGCTGGCATTGTTTTCTTTGGAACAGAGAAGGTTGAAGGGGCGATTAAATTGAGGTGTATAAAATAATGACGGGCTTAGATAGAGAGGATAGGAAGGACCCATTTCCCTTAACAGAGGGGTCAATAACCAGGGACATAGATTTCCAGGTTTCCACACCATTATCATGAGGATGTGATGGCTTCCATGGAGGAATACCTAGCTGGAAGTTTACAATGGAGCGTTTTCCTTCCTGTTTATCAAAACTGGCCGCATGGGCCCCAACTTCATCCACATTTCTCCCATCTACCAATATTTCACTCGACATACCTATCTTTCTCTGTTTGTGTACACGACAGTGAAGGATTGCATCAAATGAATATATCATACATTCTCCATTTCAATCCACCCCAACAATCTCTCTGTCTCCAACCTTGTCCTTCTCCAAAGCCCTCTCTCTTAGGCTTAGATATGCACTCTCTCCCTCTGTCTCCCTCTTAGTGTCAGAGATAGCAGGATGGAGAGACAGAGAGAGGAAGACAGAAAGAGACACAGAGAACAACACCAGCATCTCCAATCTATCCCCGTAACTGAAGCAACTCATCCCTGGAACCATTCTGGTGAATCTTTTCTGCACCCTCTCTAATGCCCCCACATTCTTCCTAAATTACAGTGTCCAGAATTGGACAATGCTCCAGTTGAAGGCAAACCAGCGTTTTACAAAGGTCATATTTTCCTTGGTTTCGTATTCAATGTCTCTATTTATAATCTCAGGACACCTTCTTCCGTTTAACCACCTTCAGATATTGGTGCACAAATACTCTCCAGATGTGTCTGTTCCTGCACCTCCTTTAGAATTGTATCCTTTACTTTATATTGTCTCTCCTCCTTTTTCCGAACCGTGGAGGCAGAAGATGTGGGCATGTTTCTTAATGAATACATAGCGACTGTCTTCACAAAAGGAGGGATGACGCAGACATTGTAGTCAATGGGGAGGGGTTTGAAATATTGAATGGGATAAATAGTGGGGGAGGAAATATTAACTGGTTTAGCATCTTTGAAAGCTGATAATTCACCAGGCTCAGACTGTTTGGAGGTGCAAAGGAGGAAATAACAGAGGCTCTGACCATCATTTTCCAAATCCTCTCTGGTTACAGTCGTGCTGCCAGAGGACTGGAGGACTGCGCGTGTTGTACTTTTGATTAACAAAGGAGAAAGTAATAGACTGAGTAATTACAGGCCACCCAGCCTAATCACAGGGGAGGAAAAATCATTGGGCACAAGGGAATGATTAATTCCTTTCTAGTATTGTGTGTCTCTGTGTCTCCTTGTCTGTGCCTCTGTCATTGGTGAGGAGTCGGTCTCTGCAATAAATGTACTAGTGCTGTGGAAACATAAAATGGACACCGAGAACCAGCCTAAAATGGCTGACTAATGTTTGTGGATTTCCACAGATGCTTGAGATAGGAGAGAGAGACAGACAGACAAAGAGAGAGACACAGACCAAGACACAGACAGTGATAGCAAGATATTTGTCATTGTCGAGAGGAAGAGGAGGAGGCCATTTGGCCCCTCAGCCCTCTTCTGTCATTCAATGAGCTCATGGCTGATGTGCAATCTAACTCCATGTGCCTATCTTTGCCCCTTAATACCTTTGGTTAACAAAAATCTTATTATCTTGAAAACATTCATCAAATCACCCCATCATCTTCTAAATTCCAGGGAAAGGACATGTTGGAGCAGGAGGGGAGACTGGAGCAGATGGCTTGGGAAAGTGGATAAACTGAAGCAATGGATGAGAAGACTGAGGATTCAATGCAGTGGGAGGAGAGGCTGAGTTTCCTGGGGAGAGACTGCAGCAGAGTGTTAGAGGAAATCTAATCTATAGATCCCAGTAATACAACTCAATTCATACATTCAAACAATAATCGCTGTGGTTATTGGTATTGGAGAACAGTTCATTGTTTATACAATATAGTCAATATATTTAGTTTGTACAGGCTGTTAAATATAAATTTAAATATATTTCTGATATCAGCCGCGCTCTTTATTGAATTCAGCAGTCACAGAGATTTCAAAGTGCAGTATTTAAATAATGAATTACCATCAGTGAAGAACTAATTTTATTCTGTTTATTCAGTCACTAAGTAAGGAATAGGAACTTTCTGCAGAACAAAATGAGGACCTGACAGAAATCAGCACAGAGGATCAGGTCCAACAGGAAAATGAACACAATCTGACAACAGACAACTTCAACTCACAGTTTCTCTCACTAATTGTTCTGGACATTCCAGCACTTTATGATAGTGAATTATTCACACTGCTGCTTCTTTCTCTTTCTCTTTACTTCTGCTTTTCTCTTTCCCTCCGTTTCGTTCTCCCTGCTCCTTTTCTCCTTCCCTGTCTCTTTGGAGTACTCACACCCTGCAAACTGTCAGCTAATGCTACATTTCACACATGATTTATTCCTAACATTCTGTAGCTGTGTCCTGTTCACCAGCCCAGCTTCAATGATTCTATTCTCAGAGTCAGTTTGTTCAATAGTGAAACCTCTGTGAATAATTTAATGTATCTATAGATCACTGAAGTCTCCACCTGTTCACCTGCACTCTTCACTTCATCTGCAATACATGGAATGAACAGGATCGAAAGCTATTTACAGACAAACCTACAATCATTGAAATTCCTTCTCCTGGAATTATAAAGTAATCTGATAGAATGTGGGATTGTTTAATTCATAAAACAACAACATCAGCGCTGCAGCTGGTAATCCACAGATAAATGGAAAAAAAACTTATTGATACCAACTGATAGAGGGAAAACCAATAAAACATCACATCAATACATTCTATTTTACAATGTAGTCCAGTGACAGTGAAGGTCCACAGTAAAGCAGAAAAGGAGAAGTGAAAGTGTCAGCAGCAAACTCAGTTCAGTAGCCAGACTTCTGAAGCAGCGTCAGACACACAAGGAATGAAATAATATTTGATAACATTGATAATCAATAAATACATTGAAATCCCAGTAAAACTGAGCCATGTTATTGGGGAAGGACGATATTGTGCTGTCCGCTTGTAACACTGAGACCGTGAGATGTCTCATTATCAATCACCAAAATAAAAATCTTCATATAAATATTCCAAGACGGATTTGGTCCACATTATGAAACTGTTAAAAACTCCTGATGGTTCGATTTGTGATCCTAACTGAAACACATCATTCAAAAGCCTTCACTACACAGAATAATCCAGTAAGAATGCATCGGCAACCGAAAACAATAACATTAAAGACATGATACAACGCCTGCAAGAATGAAAGAGTCGACAATGCGGAGATTCCATCAGTATATTGCTGGAAAATAACAGGCGGCTGTGTAACACACACAGTGAGAAGTAATATTGAGTACAGCAGCACAGTTAACATTGATTTACACTATTAACAGCTGAGATACTGGCTTACCAGCAACTCCAATTGCTGCAAGTACCGGATAGTAAATCCTTGCTGTCTGATACATTACTTGATATCCCATTTCTGTCAGAAGCAGAGACTTCTGTTAGCCTGGAATCCACAGCTCCACCAGGCACTCTGAGCTGATCCATTCCAATGGGACCTGATTTATCCAGGTGATAGGTCTCTACTGACACGGTTATACCCCTGATTATTACTATTAGTTATACTCACCCAAACATACATATTACATCAGCAGCTTTGACTCTGATGTAAATAATGTGGTGGATAAAACACAATCATTTCAATGTCAATGACATTTTCTTAGTAAGACCTCTCTTGGGAATAAACCTGAAAACTGTCCTCATACTGGACGGATGCTGCAATTATGAGAGGCGTCATTTGCATTTTCCATATTATTGTATTGACCTTGTTCACTCCTGGCATTTCCATTGTAAATGTAACTGATCTGTCTGCAGTGGACACTGAATCCAGGGGCAAAAGCAATCCCGTTTCACTCTGTTCCTGCCTTTTCCCAGTTAAAATGTGAACTTTGAGGATCTGATTGGAGACCATTTCCAGGGCTACGGCCTAAAAGCTGCTGTGAGTGATATTAGGAAACAAACACTGCAGATATTCATGAAGGAGGCAGCCACAAAGTGATAATACCACTGCTTAACTAATCGAGAGGCCCAACCTAATGGCCTGAGGACAGGGGTTCAAATCCCTCCATGGCAGCTGCCTATAATAGAGGGAGCTCCCTCTCTACGTATAATGTGGAGGGAACACCCTCTGTATAAATAAAGTGGAGGGAGATCCCTCTCTATGTACAAAGTGGAGGGAGCTCCCTTTGTACGTATAATGTGGAGAGAGCACCATCTAAGTATAAAGTGGAGAGAGCTCCCCCTCTACGTATAAAGTGGAGGGAGATCCCTCTCTATGTATAAAGTGGAGGGAGCTCCCTTTGTACGTATAATGTGGAGAGAGCACCATCTACGTTTAAAGTGGAGAGAGCTCCCCCTCTACGGTAAAGTGGAGGGAGCTCCCTCTCTATGCATAAATTAGTGGGTGCTCCTCCCTATGTATAAAGTGGAGGGAGCTCCTTCACTACGTAGAGAGTTAAGGGAGCTCCCTATCTACGTATAATGTGAAGTGAACACCCTCTCTCTGTCTCAAGTGGAGGGAGCTTCCCCTCTACGTATAAAGTGGAGGCAGCTCCCTCTCTATGTATAAAGTGGAGGGATTACCCTCTCTACATATAAAGTGGAGGGAGCTCCCTCTCTACGTATAAAGTGGAGGGAGCTCCCTCTCGACGTATAAAGTGTAAGGCGATTAAAGACAAAGGAGAGAGGGAAATGTAAACAAATGGAGAAATGGAGAGAGGGACGAAATGAAAGACAGTGAGATGCAGAAGAGATAGTTAAGTGAGAGCTTGACAGAACCCCAGTAACAATCGCCATTGTTTGACCAGTCCGGTATTGAGGATTTCGTCCGAGTGTTTTAGAACTGAGTAAAATAAAAGCAAAATACTGCGGATGCTGGAAATCAGAAACAAAAACAAGAAATGCTGGAATCGCTCAGCAGGTCTGGCAGCATCTGTGGAAAGAGAAGCAGAGTTAACGTTTCGGGTCAGTGACCCTTCTTCGGAACTTGTTTTAGAACTGAGTGTTGGCTCAGTGTTTGATATTTTCAAACTGCAGTCACATTCTCAACAAGGGCAAGTGTTACAGATTCAAAATTAACCAGGGATTGTCTCGAAACATTGCTGTCCAGGGAGAGGGGGAAGGGGAGATGGAGGGAGATAGACACAGACAGAGTGGGAAAGAGACAGAGGGAGAGAAAGAGAGAGTTAGAGGGAGAAAGTCAAAGCGAGAGACAGATACAGTGGGAAAGAGACAGACAGAGAGAAGGAGAGTGAAAGACAAAGGTTGAAACAGAGACTGAGGGAGAGACAGACAGAAAGAGAGCGACAGGGCGAGATTATGGGAGAAAATTTAGATCTATTAATATTTGAAGAAAGATATAATTAAAAACTAAAACTGGCTGTGCGCAAGAACTGAATTTGAAAGGAAACATTGAGGGTTTAGTGTGAGTGTTTTGGAGGCAACTGTTGGATCAGTGTTTCATATTTCCAAACTACAGGGACATTTATTGTTGTTGAAAATATAATATCAAAAATTGACATTCTTTAGAAGCAGGGGAAAAGGGAGACAGGGTGTGAGGTGACCTTGACAGAACCTCAGTAACAATCCCCATTATCTGCACAGCCCTGCATTGGGCGTTTAGTGTGAGAGTTTCGGGGGTGAGTGCTGAACAGTGTTTGATGTTTTCAAACTGCAGTGACGTACCCAGCAAAGGCAAGAATTGCAGGTTCAAAATTAACAAATAAATGGATTAAAACATTTTTGTCCAAGGAGAGATAGAGGGAGAGATGTTGTGAGATAGGTACAGGCACAGTCATGGACTGAGGCAGAGAAAGAGGGAGAAGGAGATAGAGGGAGAGATAGTGATGGAGACAGACAGACATGAGAGACGGAAACAGATAGAGGATGAGACAAGCTGTAACAGTCAGTAACAATCCACATTATCTGCCCAATTCTGTATTGGGAGTTTAGTGTGAGTGTTTTACGGGTGAGTGTTGGATCAGTGTTTGATATTTTCAAACTGCAGTGACATTCCCAACAAGGCAAGTATAGAATAGAAGAGCAGGGAGGTTATGCTGGAACTGTACAACCCATTGGTTAGACCACAACTTGAGTACTGTGTGCGGTACTGGTCACATCATTACAGAAATGATGCAATTGCACGAGAGAGGGTACAGAGGAGATTTGCGAGGATGTTGCTGGAACTGGAAAAATGCAGCAATGAGGAAAGATTGGATCGGCTAGGGTTGTTCTCCTTGGAAAAGAAAAGGTTGAGGGGAGATCTGATTGAAATGTGAGGGGCCTGGATAGAGTGGAGGTGAATGGTCAATTCACCTCAGCAGAGAGGTCAGTGACGAGGGGGCATAGACATAAAGTGATTGGTGGAAAGATTAGAGCGGATATAAGGAAAATGTTTTTCACCCAGAGGGTGGTGGGAATCTGGAACACACAGCCTGAAAGGGTAGTTGAGGAAGAAAACCTCAACTCATTCTAAAAGAGTCTGGATATGCACCTCAAGTGCCGTAATCTGCAGGGCTATGGGCCAAATGGAGGCTGGTGGGATTAGAGTAGGAGGATCGTTTTTCAGCTGGCACAGAGACGATGGGCCAAGTGGCCTCTTTTTGTGCCTTAAATTTTCTGTGATTCTAAAGGAAAGAGTTACTGGTTCAAAATTAACCAAGAAATGCCTGAAAGCATTGCTGTCCTGGGACAGAGAGGAAGGGAGAGATGAAAAGAGAGAGACAGAGAGAGAGAGAGGCAGAGAAAGAGGGAGAGACAGAGAGAGAGGGAGACACAGACAGATAGAGAGGGGTGACAGAGAAAGAGGGAGAGGGAGAAACAGAGTCAGAGAAGGAGGGAAAGACATAGGGGAGACAGAGGCAGGGGAGACAGGGGAGGAACTTTCAGACAGAGAGGTAGTGTCTGAGAGGGAGTGGTAGAGGGAGAGATATGGAGGGACAGAGGGAGAGGGAAAGACAGACAGAGGGACAGATGGAGATGGAGAAACAGAGAGACAGAGATTGGGGGAGACAGGGGGAGAGGGAGAGACCGAGACAAAGAGAGAGAGGGAGAGATAGGGATTGGCAGAGAGAGGGACAGCGAAAGAAGGAGAGACCAAGAGAGAGCGAGGCAGAGCGAGAGAGATGGAGGGTGGGACAGAGGGAAGGACAGAGGGAGGGACAGAGAGAGACGGGGAAACTGAGAGAGAGAGACAGGGCAAAGAGAGAGAGAGAGAGAGAAAGAGAGTAAAGATAGAAACATAGAGAGACAGAGACAGAGAGTGGGGAGACTACAGCAGTAATTTTAGGTCAGTTATTTTAACTTCAGTGGAAAACATTTAGGAAAACCAAGTTGGATCAACATCAAATGTGAGTTAATTAAGGAAAGGCAGTATGGATTTCATAAGAGAAAATCATATTTAACGAACTGGCTGGAGTTCTTTGAGGAGGTAACAGAGACGGTTGATGAAGGCAATGTTGTTGATGTGGTGCACATGGATTTTCAAAATGCGTTTGATACAGTGCCACACAACAGACGTGTGAGCAAGCTTGTAGCTCATAGAATAAATACTACGGTAGCAACATGGATACGGAATTGGCTGGGTGACAGGAAACAAAGTGTAGTGATTAATGGATGTTTTTCAGGCTGGAGGAAGGTTTGTAGTGGAGTTCCCCAGGGGTCAGTGTTGGGACCCTTGAGCTTCTTGATATCTATTAATGACCGAGACCTCGGTGTACAGGGTACAATTTCAAAGTTTGCAGATGATACGAAACTTGGAAGCATTGTGAACTGCGAGGACGATAGTGATGAACTTCAAAAGGACATAGACAAGTTGGTGGACTGGGAAGGCAGGTGGCAGATGAAGTTCAATGCATAGAAATGTGAAGTGATTCATTTTGCTTGGAAGAACATGGAGTGACAACGTAGAAAAAAGGAACAATTCCAAAGGGGGAGTAGGAGCAGAGGGACCTGGGTGTATCTGTGCATAAGTCATTGAAAGTGGTAGGACAGGTTGAGAGAGCGGTTAATTAATCATACAGTATCCTGGCATTTATTAATAGGGGCATAGAGTACAAGAGCAAGGAGGTTATGTAGAATTTGTATAAGACACTCGTTCATCCTCAGCACGAGTATTGCGTCCATTTCTGATTGCCGCACTTTAGTAAAGACGTGAGGACATTGGACAGAGCACAGAAGGGATTCACGAGAATGGTTGCAGGGATGAGGAATTTCAGTTCTGAAGATAAATTGGAGATGTTAGGACTGTTTTCCTTGGAGAAGAGAAGAGAAGAGAAGGCTGAGAGGTGATTTGATAGAGGTATTCAACATCATGAGGGATCTGGACAGAGGTGAAAGGGAGAAACTGTTCCCACTTGTGAAAGGATCAAGAACGAGATGACACAGACAGAAAATATTTGGTAAGAGAAACAAAAGTGACATGGGGAAAAACCTTTTCATGCAGTGAGTGGTTAATGTCTGGAATGCACTGCCTGAGAACGTGGTGGAGGCAAGTTTAATTGAAGCATTCAAAAGGGAATTAGACAGTGACATGAAAAGGAGGAATGTGCAGGGTTATGAAGAGAAGGCGGGGTAATGGAACTGAGAGAATTGCATTCTCGGAAAACCAGTGCAGACAAGATGATCCGAATGGCCTCCTTAAGCACTGCAACAACTCTGAGACAGAGGCAGAGAAAGAGAGAGGGGAAGTGACAGAGAGAGAGGCAGAGGGAGAGAGAGCATGTGAGAGAAACAGAGACAGAGAAGGTGAAACAGAGAAAGGGACAGGCAGTGGCAAAGTGAGAGAAGGAGAAGCAGAGACAGACAGACAGACAGACAGAAAGACAGACAGAGACAGAGAGGCAGAGACATAGAGAGAGAGAGGGATACAGAGAGAGAGGAAGAGAGAGAGAGAGAGAGAGAGAGAGAGAGAGAGAGAATGACAGATAGGGACGGAGAGAAGGAGGCAGAGTCGGAGGGAGAGATGAACTGAGAGAAAAACAGAGTAAAGTATTCAGACAGAATAAGAGTGACAGAGAGAGGGAGAGACAGTGACAGAGAGAGGTTCAAAGAGAGACAGAGACAGAAAGAGAGAAGGAGAGGCAGAGAAAGGGAGAGGGAGAAAGAGAGATCACACGGTGGAGATACACTCATAACAGAACCACTCAGTGACTCTCCCTGTGGAGATACTATAATAACAGACCCACTCACTGGCTCTCCCTGTCGAGATACTATAATAACGGACCCACTCAGACACTCTCCTTTGTGGAGATACTATGATAACAGACCCACTCAGTGAATCTCCCTGTGGAGATACATGAATAAGAGTACCACACAGAGAAACTCCCTGCGGAGATACTATAATAACAGTCCCACTCAGTCACTCTCCTTTGTGGAGATACTATGATAACAGACCCACTCAGTGAATCTCCCTGTGGAGATTCTAGAATAACAGACCCACTCAGTGACTCGCCCTGTGGAGATTCTATAATAACAGACCCACTCAGTCACTCTCCCTGTCGAGATACCACAATAACAGACCCACTCAGAGACTCTCCTTGTGGAGATACTATAATAACACACTCACTCAGTGACTCTCACTTTGGAGATGTCATAATAACAGACCGAGTAAGAGACCCTCCCTGTTCAGATACTGAAATAACAGACACAATAATGTACTCTCCCTGTGGAGATAGTGTAATAACAGACCCACTCAGTGACTCTCCCTGTGGAGATGCAATAATAACAGACACACTCAGTGACTCTCCCTGTGGAGATGCGACAACAACAGATCCACTCAGAGACTCTCCTTCTGGAGATACTATAATAACAGACCGACTCAGTGACACTCCTTGTGGAGATACTGTAATTTCAGATCCACTCACTGACTTGCCCTGTGGTGATAGTATAAGAACATACCCACTCAATGATTGTCCCAGTTGAGATGCAATAATTACAGACCGACACAGTGACTCTCCTCGTGGAAATGCAACAACAACAGACCCACTCAGTGACTCTCTCTGTGGAAATACTACAATAACAGACCAACTCAGTGACTCTCCTTGTGGAGATACTATAATAACAGACCCACTCAGTGACTCTCCCTTTGGAGATACTATAATAACAGACCCACTCAGTGACTGTTCCTGCGCAGATACTGTAATAACAGACATAATCATTCACTCTCCCTGTGGAGATACTGTAATACCAGGGACACTCGGTGACTCTCCCACTGGAGATACGATAATAACAGACACACTCAGTGACTGTTCCCTGTGGAGATACTACAACAACAGACCCGCTCAGTGACTCTCCATGTGGAAATCCTATGATAACAGACCCACTCAGTGACTCTCCCTGTGGTAATACTGTAACAGACCCACTCAGTGACTCTCCCTGTGGAGACACTAGAATGACAGACCCATTCAGAGACTCTCCCTGTGGGGATTATATAGTGACATAGACACTCGGTGACTCTCCCAGTGCTTGTTATATAATAACAAACTTACTGAGTGAATCGCCCTGTGGAGATACCATAATAAAAGACCAACACAGTCACACTCCCTGTGGAGATAATATAACAACAGGCCCACTCAGTGCGCTGCCGGTGGAGATACTAGAATAACAGACCCACTCAGTGACTCTTCCTGTGGAGATACTGTAATAACATACCCACTCAGTGACTCTCCCTGTGGAGATACTGGAATAACAGACCCACTCAGTGACTTTCCCTGTGGAGATACTATAATAACAGACCACTCAGTGACTATCCCTGTGGAGCTACTATAATAATAGAACCACTCAGTGACTCTCCCTGTGGAGATACTATAATAACAGCCCCACTCAGTGACACACCCTGTGGAGAATATATACTAACAGACCCGCTCATTGACTCTCTCTGTGGATCTACTATATTAACAGATCCACTCGATGACTCTCGCTGTGGAGAAACTATAATGCCAGCGCCACTCAGTGACACACCCTGTGGAGAATATATACTAACAGACCCGCTCAATGACTGTCCCGGTGGAGATGCTTTCATAACATACCCACTCAGAAAATCTCCCTGTGGAGATACTACAATAACAGATCCATTCAGTGACACACACTGTGGAGAATACATACTAACAGATCTGCTCAGTGACTCTCCCTGTGGACATTCTTTCATAACATACCCACAAAGACAATCTCCCAATGGAGATACTACAATAACAGATCCACTCTGTGACTCTCCCTGTTGAGATACTAGAATGACAGACCCACTCAGAGACTCTCCCTGTGGAGATTATATTGTGCCACACACACTCAGTGACTCTCCCAGTGCTGGTTATATAATAACAAACTTACTGAGTGAATCTCCCTATGGAGATACTACAATAACAGATCCAGTCAGTGACTCTGCCTGTGAAGAAACTATAATAACAGCCCCACTCAGTGACATACCCTGTGGAGAATATATACTAACAGATCCGCTCAGTGACTCTTCCTGTGGAGATTCTTTCATAACATACCCACAAAGACAATCTCCCTATGGAGATACTACAATAACAGATCCACTCAGCGACTCTCCCTGTGGAGATTCTCTAATAACAGATGCACCCAGTGACTCTCCCTGTGGAGATACTAGAACAACAGACACGCTCAATGACTTTCCCTGTGGAGATACAATGATAACAGACCCACTCCGTGACTCTTCCTTTGAAGATACTATTATTTCAGTTCCACTCATTTACTCTCCCTGTGCAGATACTATAATAACAGCCCCATTCATAGAGAGTGTCGCAGTGAGGGGAACTGCTGAATGAATCAGTAAGGGAGAGGGGAAGACTGAGATGGAGACAGATTACCAGTACGTGTAGCTCTCCACTTGTCTCCATGCCTATCTCTCCCTTTCTCACTGTTACACTCTCTCCATCTATATTTCTCCCTCTCTCCTGATGTTTTTTTTTTAGAATTAGAACTTTGCAGCGCAGTAAAGGCCCTTCGGCACTCGATGTCCCGCCGACCTGTGAAACCATCTGACCTACACGATTCCATTTTCATCCATATGTCTATCCAATGACCACTTAAATGCCCTTAAAGTTGGCGAGTCTACTCGCGGCACAGTGGCGCGTGGGCGGCACAGTGGCGCAGTGGTTAGCACCGCAGCCTCACAGCTCCAGGGACCCGGATTCGATTCCGGGTACTGCCTGTGTGGAGTTTGCAAGTTCTCCCTGTGTCTGCGTGGGTTTTCTCCGGGTGCTCCGGTTTCCTCCCACAAGCCAAAAGACTTGCAGGTTGATTGGGAAATTGGCCATTATAAATTGTCACTGGTATAGGTGGGTGGCAGGGAAATATAGGGACAGGTGGCGATGTCTGGTCGGAATATGGGATTAGTGTAGGATTGGTATAAAATGGGTGGTTGATGTTCGGCACAGACTCGGTGGGCCGAAGGGCCTGTTTCAGTGCTGTATCTCTAATCTAATCTAATCTAATATACTACTGTTGCAGGCAGGGCATTCCACGCCCCTACTACTCTCTGAGTAAAGAAACTACCTCTGACATCTGTCCTATATCTATCACCCCTCAACTTAAAGCTATGTACCCTCGTGTTTGCCATCACCATCCGAGGAAAAAGACTCTCACTATCCACCCTATCCAACCCTCTGATTATCTTATATGTCTCTATTAAGTCACCTCCCCTCCTCCTTCTCTCCACCGAAAACAACCTCAAGTCCCTCAGCCTTTCCTCGTAAGACCTTCCCTCCATCCCAGGCAACATCCTAGTAAATCTCCTCTGCACCCTTCCCATAGCTTGCACATCCTTCCTACAATGTGGTGACCAGAACTGCACGCAATACTCCAGGTGCGGTCTCACCAGAGTTTTGTACAGCTGCAGCATGACCTCGTGGCTCCGAAACTCGATTCCCCTACTAATAAAAGCTAACACACCATATGCATTCTTAGCCTTATTAACCTGGGTAGCAACCTTCAGGGATTTATGCACCTGGACACCAAGATCTATCTGTTCATCTACAATACCAAAAATCTTCCCATTAGCCCAGTACTCTGCATTCCTGTTACTCCTTCCAAAGTGAATCACCTCGCACGTTTCGTCATTAAACTCCATTTGCCATCTCTCAGCCCTGCTCTGCAGACTATCTATGACCCTCTGTACCCTACAACATCCTTCGGCACTATCCACAACTCCACCGACCTTAGTGGCATCTGCAAATTTACTAACCCACCCTTCTGCACACTCATTCAGGTCATTTATAAAAATGACAAACAGCAGTGGCCCCAAAACAGATCCTTGCGGTACACCACTAGTAACTAAACTCCAGGATGAACATTTGCCATCAACCACCACCCTCTGTCTTCTTTCAGCTAGCCAATTTCTGATCCAAAGCTCTAAATCACCTTCAACCCCATACTTCCGTATTTTCTGCAATAGCCTACCATGGGGAACCTTATCAAACGCCTTACTGAAATCCATATACACCACATCCACTGCTTTACCCTCATCCACCTGTTTGGTCACCTTCTCGAAAAACTCAATAAGGTTTGTGAGGCACGACCTACCCGTCACAAAACCGTGCTGACGATCGCTAATGAACTTACTCTTTTCAAGATGATTATAAATCCTTTCTCTTCTAACCTTTTCCAACATTTTACCCACAACCGAAGTCAGGATCACAGGTCTACAATTACTAGGGCTGTCTCTACTCCCCTTCTTGAACAAGGGGACAACATTTGCTATCCTGCAGTCTTCCGGCACTATTACTGTCGACAATGACGACATAAAGATCAAGGACAAAGGCTCTGCAATCTCCTCCCTAGCTTCCCAGAGAATCCTTGGATAAATCCCATCTGGCCCAGGGGACTTATCTATTTTCACACTTTCCAAAATTGATAACACCTCCTCCTTGTGAACCTCAATCCCATCTAGCCTCGTAGCCTGAATCTCAGTCTTCTACACGACAACATTTTCTTTCTCTACTGTAAATACTGACGAAAAATATTCATTTAACGCTTCCCCTATCTCCTCTGATTCCACACACAACTTCCCACTACTATCCTTGATTGGCCCTAATCTAACTCGAGTTAATCTAACTTTTATTCCTGATATACCTACAGAAAGCCTTAGGGTTTTCCCTGATCCTATCCGCCAATGACTTCTCGTGTCCTCTCCTTGCTCTTCTTAGCTCTCCCTTTCGATCCTTCCTGGCTAGCTTGTAACTCTCAAGCGCCCTAACTGAGCCTTCACGTCTCATCCTAACATAAGCCTTCTTCTTCCTCTTGACAATCTCTTCAACTTCTTTCGTTAACCACGACTCCCTCGCTCGACAACTTCCTCCCTGTCTCACAGGTACATACTTATCAAGGACACGCAGTAGCTGCTCTTTGAATAAGCTCCACATTTCGATTGAACCCATCCCCTGCAGTTTCCTTCCCCATCCTATGCATCCTAAATCTTGCCTAATCGCATCATAATTTCCTTTCCCCCAGCTATAATTCTTGCCCTGCGGTATATACCTGTCCCTGCCCATCGCTAAGGCAAACCTAACCGAATTGTGATCACTATCACCAAAGTGCTCACCTACATCTAAATCTAACACCTGGCCGGGTTCATTACTCAGTACCAAATCCAATGTGGCATCGCCCCTGGTTGGCCTGTCTCCATACTGTGTCAGAAAACCCTCCTGCACACATTGGACAAAAACTGACCCATCTAAAGTACTCGAACTATAGTATTTCCATCGATATTTGGAAAGTTCAAGTCCCCCATAACAACTACCCTGTTACTCCCGCTCCTGTCGAGAATCATCTTCGCTCTCCTTTCCTCTACATCTCTGGAACTATTTGGAGGTCTATAAAAGACTCCCAACAGGGTGACCTCACCTCTCCTGTTTCTAACCTCGGCCCATACTACCTCAGTAGACGAGTCCTCAAACGTCCTTTCTGTCGCTGTATAACTCTCCATGATTAACAATGCCACACCCCGCCCCCCCTCTTTTACCATCTTCTCTGTTCTTACTGAAACATCTAAAACCAGGAACCTGCAACATCCATTCCTGCCCCTGCTCTACCCATGTCTCCGAAATGGCCACGACATCGAGATCCCAGGTACCAACCCAGGCTGCAAGCTCACCCACCTTATTCCGGATGCTCCGGGCATTGAAGTAGACACACTTTGAACCAGGTTCTTGCTTGCCAGTGCCCTCTTGCGTCCTTGTAACCTTTTCCCTGACCTCACTACTCTCAACATCCTGTACACTGGAACTACAATTTAGGTTCCCATCCCCCTGCTGAATTAGTTTAAATCCCCCCGAAGCAAATCTCCCCCCCCCCCCCCCCCCCAGGATATAGGTACCCCTCTGGTTCAGGTGAAGACCATCCTGTTTGTAGAGGTCCCACCTACCCCAGAAAGAGCCCCAGTTATCCAGGAAACCAAAACCCTCCCTCCTGCACCATCCCTGCAGCCACGTGTTCAACTCCTCTCTCTCCCTATTCCTCGCTTCGCTGTCACGTGGCACGGGCAACAACCCAGAGATAACAACTCTGTTTGTTCTCGCTCTCAGCTTCCACCCTGGCTCCCTGAATTTCTGTCTTAAATCCCCATCTGTCTTCCTACCTATGTCGTTGGTGCCTATGTGGACCACGACTTGGGGCTGCTCCCCCTCCCCCTTAAAGATCCCAAAAACAAGATCCAAGACATCACGAACCCTGGCACCTGGGAGGCAACATAACAACCGTGAGTGTCTCTCGTTCCCACAGAACCTCCTATCTGGTCCCCTAACTATGGAGTCCCCAATGACTAATGCTCTGCTCCTCTTCCCCTTTCCCTTCTGAGCAACAGGGACAGACTCTGTGCCAGATACCTGTACCCCATTGCTTACCCCTGGTAAGTCATCCAAAACAGTATACCTGTTGCTGAGGGAAACGGTCACAGGGGATCCCTGCACTGCCTGCTGGTTCCCTCTCCTTCCCCTGACGGTAACCCATCTACCTATTTCTTTTACCTGAGGTGTGACTACCTCCCCATAACTCCTCTCAATAACCCCCTCCGCCTCCCGAATGATCCGAAGTTCATCCAGCTCCAGCTCCAGTTCCCGAACGCGGTTCTCGAGGAGCTGGAGTTGGGTGCACTTCCCGCAGATGCAGTCAGCAGGGACACTCTTGGCGACCCTTACCTCCCACATACCACCCAAATATATAGTTTTTACTTACCCAGCTGTCCCCTGGTCCTCCGAAAACAAAAGGGAATTAACTTCTAAACTTCCACTGAAATTGACTTCCCAGCTGTTAGCTCGCTCTCGCACCTCCGCTACAGTCAAGCTGCAGTCACCAAAACTAAACGAAAGAGATTAGAAACCACCCAAATATATAGTTTTTAACTTATCCAGCAGTCACCTCGTCCTCCGAAAACAAAAGGGAATTAACTTCTAAACTTCCACTGAAATTGACTTCCCAGCCTTTAGCTCGCTCTCGCACCTCCGCTACAGTCAAGCTGCAGTCACCAAAACTAAAAGAAAGAGATTAGAAACCAGCCAAATATATAGTTTCACTCTCTATGCCTATTTCTTGTACCTCTGTGTACTCAGGTTTATATCAAACTCTGATTATATTTAACATTTGCCCTTTCGGGCTAACCTAACAACGTGACTGTCTCCAACATTCTCTCTTGGTCGATGAACAGCGGGACCTTGGAGTGAATGTTCAATGATCGCTGAGGCTGACAGGACAGGTGGATAAGCTGGTTCGGAAGGGGTAAGGGAGACTTTCATTTCCCGACCAAATGAAATAATCTCTCAGTGTCGACCCGATCCAGTCCCTTTAGAATATGTTTCAATGAGATCACCTCTCATTCTTCTAAACTCCAGAGAAGGCAGATCCAATTTACTCAGCCTCTAATCATCTTAACCTGCAATCTATTATTATATGTCTGACTCCACTCATTATGCAGTGGGAATAAAGTTAATTTTGACTGTTTGACACCACAAGACTTTCTTTACTGTGAACGCGTGCTGATCTCTCCCTCATCGAGACACACATACTTACAATGCACACGCACAGACACACATATAACATCTGCCTTTCTCTCTGCCCACATCTATCCTGGACTTTCCCTCTTTCCCTGATGGGCACTCTATCTCTCATTCATTTTTCACACTTTCTGTACACCCTGTGTCTGCTCTTTTCCTCTAATTTCTCATTTTCCTTCCCACTCTCTCTCAATCTCTCTCTCTCTTTCGCTCTGTTACTCTTTCCTCACCTTTATCTCTCCATTGATCTGCTTCCTCACTCTCAAACTCCCCCTCTCCCTCACTCTCCACCTTCCTTTCTCTTTGATCTCTCTTCACATCTCTCTATCACTCTCTCTCGATCTCTGTCCAATTGAGGAAATTCTCCCTCCATTTCTCACCATCTCTTGCTCTCTCACTCTCTTCCTATCACCTATTTTCTCTGAGCCTCTCCATCTCTCTATTATTGTTTCAATCTCATTTATCTCTCTCTCCCTTGCCCCATAACTCTCTCTTTTCTATTTCCCTCTGTTACTTGCTCTCTAACTCTCTTGCTCTGTCTGTCCATGTTCGGTACCTTTAAGAGATTGGGACAGTTCTGGCGGTGCAGGGACCCTTTCAGGGTCTGGTGCTGGCCCCTCCCCCACCCCGAGGTGGTCACATGCCTCCCAAACCGCGGCTGCGCGGAGGCTGGAGGCAGCTTTTAACCCCTGTGACCTCCAAACACGTGGAGTGACGCAGCCAATCAGGGCTCAGTGAGGCACGTGGAGAGACCGCGGCGTCATCAACCGCCATGTTTGCGTGACGTCCCGCCGGCTGTTTATTTCCGTCAGAAAGCAGCTGCAAGGAAAAGGAGAAGCGGCTTCAGTTATCGATCTCAATGGAGGAATCTTGAAAGACTGAGCCGCGGGAGAATGTAAAAAGCGGCAGTTAACGGGCTTGTCGAAGTGCGCATGTGCGGAGGTTCCTCCCAGGGTGCAGCGCGGCCCGTACCACAGGTAGGGGCTTTTTCCAGCCGCGCCCTTGTGGGGGCCGCAGGACGCCATTGCCCCCTCATTAACTCAGTCAGAAGCAACTCATTCTGTCTCAGCTCCCGCTCTCTCCTTTTCATATTGCAGGCTGAAATAGGCTTTGTTGGCAACAACAACACCATCCAGGGTGTGATCAGATACTCTGTCCCTTCGCAAACGATTTCCTGTCTCTCCAACAGCTTGTACCATTGCCCTATTTATCGGTGTTTTTTCCCCCTTCTGATGTTATTGAATTTGTTAGTGGCTTTTATCCTGATGAAATGGCTGCTGAATTTGTTGGTCTGTTTCTCCTGGCTTCATAGCTAACCCTCTCTCCGTCTGTCTCACTCCGAGTGTCAGAGATAGCAGGAGGGAGAGGCAGCGAGAGGAAGACAGAGATAGAGAAACAGATAACAGCCCCAGCTTCTCCAATCTATCCACGCAACTAAGTCTCCCATCCCTGGAACCTTCCTCGTGGATCTTTTCTGCACCATGTCTAATGCCCTCACATCCTTCCTAAAGTGTGGTGTCCAGAATTGGACGCAATACTACTTGAGGATGCAGCAGGTGTTTTATAAAGCTTCATCATAACCTCCTTGCTTTTATATTCTAAGCCTCGATTTACAAAGCCTGGGATCCCATATGCCTTTTATCCACTTTCTCAACTAGCCCTGCCACCATCAATTTGTGCACAGATGTCCCAGATCTCTGTTCCTGCACCCACTTTCTTTTGTTCTTAGGTTCTCGTAACAGACAGGGACAGGAGTACAGGGAGGTCTAGAAAAGATGAGGGGGAGAGAAAGCAAATAAACAAGAAGCAGGTATGGGAACACCACCACCTGCAAGTTTCCCTTCAAGTCTCACACCATCCTGACTTGGAACTATATCGCCGTTCCTTCACTGTCACTGGGTCAAAATCCTGGAACTCCCTTGCTAACAGCACTGTGGGTGTACCTTCCCTACTTGGACTGCAGTGGTTCCAGAAGGTTCAAGGACAATTCGTGATGGGCAATAAATGCTGGCCTCGCCAGTAACGCACGCATCTAACAAATGAATAAAAAATAATAACGAATTGGCACCAAGTCACTTAAGGAGATATTAGACTAAAAAAGAATAGTACAGCGCAGGAACAGGCCTTTCGGCCCTCAAAGCCTGCGCCGATCTTGATGCCTGTCTAAACTAAAAGGTTCTGCACTTCTGGGGACCGTATCCATCTATTCCCATTCTGTTCATGTATTTGTCAAGATGCCTCTTAAACGTCGCTATCGTACCTGCTTCCACCACCTCCCCTGGCAGCAAGTTCCAGGCACTTACCACCCTCTGTGTAAAGAGCTTGCCTGTCACTTTCCCTCGAAACTTTGCCACACGCACCTTAAACTAGACAGAAGAACATGAGAACTAGAAGCAGGAGTTGGCCATTCAGCCCCTCAAGCCTGCCCTGCCATTCAATAATATCATTGCTGATCTGTCCCAGGGCTCAACTCCTCTTTCAGGCCTGCGCCGCATAAACCTCGACACCTCGAAATTTCAAAAATTTATCTATCGCTTCCTTAAATACAATTAGTGACCTCGCCTCCACAACTCTGAGGTACAGAATTCCAGATTGCAGCACCAAAAACTTTGTCAAAGAGCTTGGATTTCGGGAGCGTCATCAAATAGGAAAGAGCATTGGTGAGACGGAGAGGTTTAGGAAAGGAATTCCAGAGTTAGGGCCTTGGCAGCTTGAAGGCACGGCCACCAGTGGTGGAACGATTCAAATTGGGGATGCTCAAGAGGCCAGAATTAGAGGATTGCAGGTATTGGGGGATTGTGGAGCTGGAGGAGATTGCAGATATAGGGTGGGGTTATTTGTCGAAGACAGTTCCAAAATTACATCACCCTTTGCGTGCAGAAGTGTTAATAAATTTCATCCATGAAAGGCTTTTCAACAAATGTTCGATTTTTAGACAGTCTGCCTCATCCGAGACTCCCGCAACTGGTGAGAAGAGTTTCTCTTGATCTACCCAATCAGTTCCCACTATTATCTTGTAAACTTTGATCAAGTCAACACTTGCACTTCTTAACTCCAGGGATACAGAGTAAAGCTCTGGCTACACTGTCCCATCAAATGCTGCCAAGCCAAGTTAACTACAGAGCAAATCACTGTCTTCTCTGTTCCATCAAACACTCGCAGGGCAGGTACAGTGTGGGGTTAGATACAGAGTAAGGCTGCCTGTCTTTATGCCTCTCTTTCTCCTCCTCCATCCACATGGGGAGAGTAACAGTGAGAAAGACAGGGATTGATATGCAGAGAGAATAACAGAGAGAGAGAAGGAGAGCAATGGAGAGAGATTATTGGAGAGAAAGCGGAAGAGATTTCAATGGAGAATGCCATTCAGTGTTCCTGCAAATCTGTGTGCAGCAGCCTGGAAGGTACCACGCAGGTCTTGTTCCGTGATAAATAACAGGTCTGCAAAGATTATTCAAATATTTAAAGGGACAGCGCACGAAAAAAATAACTGGCTGTGCACAATAACTGAATTTTCTGGGAACATTGGAGCCAGCTGTGGCTCCGTGGGTAATAATCCTACCTCTGAGTTATATGTTTGTGGGTTTAGGACAGAACACAAAATCCACGCTGATGCCACCCAACAGAAAATCAGAACAGACCAGAGAGACTCAGAAAAGGAAACGTGTGTTAACTTTGTGAGCCTCACGTTTTGGAATGTTTTAGTGTTTGAGTGTATTTTTAATGTTTGCCGATGATACCAAACTTGGAGGAGATGCAAACAGTGAGGATGACACCAATCGACTGCAACAGGACATTGATAGTTGAGCAGAATGGGCAGACAAGTGGCAGATGGAATTTAATACCGAGAAATGTGAGGTGATGTATTTTGGCAGAAGTGATAGGGAGAGGCAATAGAGACTTAATGGCACAGTTCTAGAGAGTGTGCAGGGACAGAGGTAACTGGGGATACATGTAGATACATCTTAGAAGCTGGCAGGACATATTGAGAGAGCAGTCAGAAAAGCATGTGGCATCTTAGGCTTCATAAACAGTTGTGGGTACAAATGCATGGAAGCTATGCTAAACCTTTCCAAAGCTCTGGTTAGGCCACAACTAGAATATTGCATCCGGTTCTGGTCACCACACATTAGGAAGGATGTGAGGGTCCTTCAGGGGGATCAGAGGAGATGGCAGTTTCAGGGAGGGGAGGGTTTTAGCAAACTGGATTGGAAACAGCTACCTGAAGGTAAATGAGTCTCAGAGCAGTGAGAGTTAGTGCGGGTTGAGAACAAATATTTTCCCACAAAGACAAACAGAGTGAGACTCCCAAATCTAGAGACCCTTGGATAACAAGGATCAAACCGGGTGGGATAAGGCACAAAAAGGAAGCTTATGTCAGATACCGAGAGCTCAATACCATAGAAAGCCAAGAAGAGTGAAGAAAGTTCAGGGGTGAAATTAAAGATCAAATTAGGAGAGCAAAGAGAGGGCTGTAACTGTATTACTCAGTAAAAGTAAGGGAAACACAAAGATGTTCTCTGAATACATGAAGAGCAAGAGGATAACTAAGGATAGAGTATTAAGGACCAGAAAGGGAATGTGTGCGTGGAGGTGCGAGATGTGGGCATGGTTCATAATGAATACTTTGTGTCTGTCTTTATAAAAGAGAGGGAACGATACAGACATTGTAGTTAAAGAGGAGGAGTGTGAAATATTGGATGGGATAAACAGAGTGAGAGGGAAATATTCAGGTGTTCGGTATCTTTGAAAGTGGAGAAATGGTCAGGCCTGGATGCATTGGAATCAGTTCAGAGAAAGTTCACTCGGCTGATTCCAGGGATATAGGGGTTGTCTTATGAGGAATGGTTGAACAGGTTGGGACTGAACTCATTGGAGTTTAGAAGAATGAGAGGTGATCTTATTGAAACATACACGATTCTGAGGGGACTTTACACGGCGAATGCTGGGAGGATGTTCCCCTTGTGAGGGAGTCTCGAACCAGGGGGCACAGTTTAAAAATAAAGGGTCTGCCATTTAAGACTGAGCTAAGGATGATTTCTTTCTCCCAGCGGCTGGTTAGACTTTGGAATTCTCTTCCCCAGAGAGCAGTGGAGGTTGGGTCATTGAACATATTCAAGGCAGAGTTAGATAGATTTATGATCCACAAGGGAGTCAAGGGTGATGTGGGGCAGGCAGGAAAGTGGAGTTAAGGTCACGATCAGATCAGTTATGATTTTATTGAATGGCGGAACAGGCTCGAGGGGCTGAATGGCCTACTCCTGCTCCTATTTCTTCAAATCTTGTGTATAAATTGGAAGGTTTTCTCTCAATTCTTTAAGACATTTTTATAGCAGAGACTGGGCCATGTGTAATCTCAACAGAGACGGGGTCCAGTGCAGTCCTAACCAGTGCATTGATAACTGAGACCAGTGTAAAAGTTATCGAGGATACAGAACTCTAAACGTGAATTCAGGGGAACTTTTTTAGTCCAGTACGTAGCAAGGCCAACAAGAGATGGGTCACTTTTACACTTAGTTTTAGGGAATGAAGTTGGAAGGTGATTTAGAAAAAGTGGAGTGGAAAAAGCTACTTGAAGGTAAATGAGTGTCAGAGCAGTGAGAGGAAATCATTTCATCTTGGAGGATTTATTATTCCAGATTTATTTTTTATTTTCAGAGAAATTCAAATTCACAAGAGCCCAATGTGGGATTTGAACTCCTGCTTTTTCAGTCACTAGCTCAGTCTTTCAGATTACAAACTGTAAAAGACATTCACCTTCCTACTGTTGTTGCCTGACTGTCTCAGCTTTTGTATATTGTCCCCAATCTTGTTCTTTCACGTGTCTAAAGACTTTGATGTTATTCAGACATTGGTAAACTACTTCATTCTCTCAGGACATCGGCTTAAAGACCTTCAGGGACCGCAATCCACATTCTAATTCACACCCTATTCAAGCAACCAAAATCTTCAACTCCATTCAAACACCCTGATATCCTTTCCCTGCACAGATAACTGACAGTTCCACAATGCAGGAAAGTCTGAATGAGATAAAACATTTACCTGACACAATCCAAGCTCCAAATTGAATCATTAAGATGCAGAAAATACCACAGAAATGTGACTTGTTCCTTGTAACAGTGAGACTGAAACACTTCAGGGTACTATTCAACCAAGAAGGATTCCGGGAAAAGTAGAAACTGTATTGAAAGAGAAAGAGAGTGTGAAATGGGGGGGAGGTGAGAGAGAGAGAGAGACACTGTCAGCTCCTGTATGTGTAAGGCCTCTCTGTTACTGCACAAGACTGCCAATAGCTTCCTGAAGTCTGCTACTATTCTCTTCCCTTTTTACTACATTTCCAAAGTTTTGTGTCGTCTGCAAACTTTAAAGTTCTGCTCTGTAAACCCAAGTCAGGTCATTAATAGACATCAAAAAGAGCAGCGGTCCCAATACAAGCCTCTGGGTGACACCACTCCAGTCTGAAACAACCATTCACCACTCTTCTCTGTGTTCTGTCTCTTACCCAATGTTGTAACCCCTCTGTCACTGTCCCTTTAATCACAGAGCAACAATATTGTGAAATAGTCATAAAAGAGGGGGATGATGCAGACGTTGTGGTTAAGGAGGAGTGTGAAATATTGAATGGTATAAAGAGAGTAGAATGATACCTGGACTCCAAGGGTTAAGCTAAGAGGGAGAATCACAAACCAGAGGAAACAGTTTTTAAATGTGATCGAGGACAGTCCACTGTGAACTCACTGAATCACAGACTGCTCCAGCACAGAAAGAGGCCAGTCACCCATCGTACCCGTGTGGGCTTAATGAAGTTCTACCTGGTGTCCTGGAAAATATTTATAACACAACCAAAATCACTATAACAAGATTCTGCTTATTATCACATTGCTGTTAGTGGGAGCTTGCTGTGCACGATTGAATGTACCACTGTACATCTCTACCCACTCTGACAAACAACCATTCACAACTATTCTCTGCTTTCTGTGTCTTGGTCAATGTTAGATACAGAGTAAAGCTCCCTCTGCACTGTCCCCATCAAACACTCCCAGGACAGGTACAGCACTGGGATTGGCTGGGCAACTTCCTGCCAGCAATCGGGGGGAGCAGCTGCCCCTGTGCTTCAGCAACTGCAGAGTGGAGAGTGGAGACTGCAGTAACAGGAGAGAGGAGACTGGAGAAAGGTGAATACAGCGTGGAGGGAAACCATCAAGGAAGGCTGCAATTGTTCTGGAGAGGTGGGTGTCAGGGCACCTGAAAGACTGTTAAGTTTGAACTGTATGGGGGAGGGAGAAGAGGCCTGAAGACTCAGGGGTGGGGCAGCCAAATGCAGTAGGGGCCCCTGTATTTGTATTGGTAGTTACACACAGGGAGCACCCTACAAACCCCAACTGCCTGCTCGGGACAGCTAGAGTTGCCTGGGTGAAGACTGTCTTGTTAAAATCAGAAGAGGAGAGTACCGGGCGGCTCCAGCCGTCCCGGGCGAAGAAGACTGCCCCAACTGGAAGACAACAAACAGTTTTGGACTAATTTTGATAAATGTGGTCCAACTGGCAGTTGGATCAAACATCCTTTTTCAGCCTTTCTCTCCCTTCCTGCACTCATTCGCCTCAGTCACCTTTCCTCCCCTTTTCCTTTACCATCCTACCCCATCCTCCTCTACTCCCACTCGACCTTGTTTAAAGTTTGTTTTTTTTTAAATTGTGTAAATTTGTTTTGTTTCTTGGGGGTGGACGTGGCTCTGAGACCCCATGGCAAGCCCTCCTTCACCGGTGGCGGTGCCTTCCCGTACATATGCTGCTGCGGCTGCTGCAGCTGCACCTGTTGCCCCGTCACCATTTGCTTTATTAACATCGAAGCATGGGGTCAAGAGCTACGTCCATCCGAACATGACTATAGAGCCATGCGTGAAAGCAATGGCCGAGGTTGTCGGCCCTTCGGCCATTGTTGCAGCCTCTAAAATGTACGGGAAGGCAGTGTCATTCCTGAAGACCGAGCGGGCGGTGTCCCTGGCTGTGAGCAATGTGCTCACCGTGGGCGGGACCTTTCTGCCAGTGGACCCCCTGGAGGCCACTGCGCAAAGGCTCATTCTATCCAATGTCCCACCCTTCATCACTGGTGAGCTCCTCCTTCCCCACCTGCACCATCTGGGGGTGGTAAAGACGGGGCTCACCCCAGACCCGCTCGGTCTTCGGGAGAACAGCCTCCGACTCCTTCCGCCGCCAGTTATTCATGCAGCTGGCGCGGGAGGAGATGACAGAGGGCCACTTTAATGTAGAATTCCAGGGGACGGCCTACTGCGTCTTCTGGACCTTGGACGGGGTGCGGTGCCATGTCTGTAAGGGGGTGGGGCATGTTCATAAAAACTGCCCCAACCTCCCGGCTGCCAACTCCAACTCGGCGGGCCAGGGTGGCGACGCTGCACCTCCGCCCACCCCCCACTACACCCCCACAAGATACCATTCAGTCGCTACCGGAGGCTGTGGTTTTCATGGCCTCCGGCAGGGAAGGGGGTGACCGTCCAAGTGGAAGGAAGGTGCGGAGGAGAAATAAACATCGAGAGGCGCCTCCCCTGGACACCGTGACACTACCCGAGTCTAAGCTCAGCACACAGCCCGATCTCAGGAAGTCAACTTGCCCCAGGGCTGGGCTCAGGCCCAGGGTGAATAAGAAAAAGGGGAGTGTGGAGGTGGAATCCACTGATGACCTGGAGGTCTCTGAGCCTCTGCACCTAACTGGGAAAAAGAGGAGAAGGCACCCCTCCACAGAGGTGACAAGGGGCCCTGAGGCACAGGGCCCATTGTTGGAGGGAAGCTGCCTCCTGTTTCGGGTCCCAAGGTTTCCCCTACCGCCAGCACCAAGGTTACAAAGTCCAGGCAGGAGCACCCTATTCCTCAGGATGGAGGGGAGGGGAAGGCCCCGGCACTTGAGGCCCCTCCTGAAGGAGTAAGTGGGGCCGTGCTTGTGGTGGGGGAGCCTGGGGACGCCGCCCATTCTGCCACTGCTACTGGGTCGGGTGCCCTGAGTGAAGGGGAGGGCGAGGCCCCAGAGGGTCTGCCCTCCCAGCCGGAGTCCAACACCAACCAGGAGACACCCGACCCGGTTATAACTGAGAATGCTGCCCCATCTGCTGGGCCTGAGGGTGCTGGCGGAGCGGGAGATGGCCTCCTCTCTCCGCCTCCGGTCTCTGCTCTGGCTGGATTTCCGGAGTCGTGAACTTCTGTCTCCCCTGGACCACTCGTTGGCCTGGGGACGGAGATGGAGGGGGGTCCTGAACTGCTGACGCCCACAGGCTCCATTTTCACAATAGAACCCAGAGAGGATTCCTCAGCCATCGATCCTGGGGGTGGGATCGTGACAGAGGCAGGACCAGCTGGCGCGGCCGGGACGTCCGCCCCACAGTGTGTGGTGGATGTGTCGGCCGCTGGCGGTGACGACCCGGAGGAGGATGGGGATTCGGTGTGGGGCACGGAGGATGACCTTGATTCCATTGGCAGTGAGGTGGTGGAGTCCCTCGTGCCTCCATCCGATTCTCCTCTCATCCCCACGGCGGAACTCCGGGATTTTCTCGCGGCTTGCAGGGGTTGCCACGATAAAGTTCAGCTGGCCCTCGGCCGTTGGTCGAATCCGGCGCTGATCATACAGTCCGTCCGTGCCACCCTGAAGAAAGTGGGCAATCGCGCGGGCGTGAAACTGGTTGAGAGGTGCCGTTTTAATGTGTTCCTCAATGGGTTGCTGGGGGAGTGGAAGGCCAGGTTCACTTCCACTCCCTCCTCACAGTGAGCTGTTGGTTTTAAGTACCTTTGACATGAAGATAACCATAGACAGCCTCAACTCTAACGGCAGCAGGGGGTCTCACCGCAGATTTCACAATATCTCAGTCCTCAGGGAAGGGAAATACGCGGTGAGCTTTCTGCAGGAAACCAACACCGTTCCGGGAGACGAAGCCACCTGGCTCCTGGAGTGGCAGGGTGGGCTCTACATGAGTCACCTCAACCCTATTTCTAGTGGGGTGGCTATCTTGTTGGCCCCGTCTTTTCAGCCGGAGATCTTAGGGGGAAAGGAGCTAGTGCCGGGCCACTTGCTCCACCTCGCCGTTCGCCTGGCTAGCGTGCCGCTCCACTTTGTGAACGTGTACGCGCACAGGCCCGGCGTGTTGCAAGCGCGCTTATTTGAAGAAGTGTCCGCTCTCTTGAGCTCCATCGATAGCGGCGAGTACATCATCCTCGGGGGGGATTTTAACTGCACCCTCGAGATGGGGGATCGCTCCGGTCCCCAGCGCGGCCAAGCGTCGGTGGAGAAGTTGAGGGGACAGATCAGCTCCCTTAACTTGGTGGACATATTGCGGAAATTCCATCCCGACTCGAGCGCCTTCACGTGGAGGTCTGGAGGGGTAGGGTCGCGAATCTTTTCGCCTCTACTTTTCGCAGGTGTACATCTCCTGCATCTCGGCGGCCTCCATGCGGCTGGTGCCGTGCTCAGACCACCGCCTGGTGTGGGCGGCGTTCACTCCGCTCCGCCCGCGGGCGTTTTCCGCCTACTGGCACTGTAACAACCGGCTGCTGGAGGACGAGCAAATTCGGGACTCGTTATGTCGATTCTGGGCCGACTGGAGAAGGAAGCAGGGGGGCTTCCCCTCCTTGAGGCTATGGTGGGATGTGGGCAAGACTCACATCCGCATCTTCTGTCAGGAGAACCAAGAGGCGTGAAGCCGAGATCGGGCGCCTTGAGAGGGAGGTGCTCGACTTGGAGTCCCACCTCGGTCATGCCGTCGCGGACCCGGCCCTGTGGCAGGCGTACAAAGAGAAGGCGCGCTGAGGGACCTGCAGCTCATAGGGTCCCGAGGTCGTGGATCCAGATCCTGGAAGATTTGGACCGCGCCTCACCCTTCTTCTACTCGCTGGGAAAATGGCGGGGGGGGGGGGGGTGGTCCGTCAGCAGCTCGTCGAGCTGCTGGACAACGACGGATCCTGCATCATGGATCCGGAGGGAATGGGGTTCCTGGTCCGTACTTATTACAGTGCGTTGTTCTCTCCGGATCCGTCCAGCGAGAATGCGTGCAGAGTTTTGTGGGAGGACCTGCTGCAGGTCAGCCCAGAGGGCACCGAAGGATTGGAGGCTCCGCTCACGTTGGCGGAGCTGACTGGCGCCCTCCACCAGCTCTCAAGTGCCAAATCCCCAGGGCTGGATGGGTTGACCGTGGAGTTCCTCAGGGCTTTCTGGGACGTTTAGAGATACAGCACTGAAACAGGCCCTTTGGCCCACCGAATCTGTGCCGACCATCAACCACCCATTTATACTAATCATACACTATTCCCATATTCCAACCACATACCCACCTGTCCCTATATTTCCCTACCACCTACCTATACGAGGGGCAATTTATAATGGTCAATTTACCTATCAACCTGCAAGTCTTTTGGCATGTGGGAGGAAACCGGAGCACCCGGAGGAAACCCGCGCAGACACAGGGAGAACTTGCAAACTCCACACAGGCAGTACCCAGAATTGAACCCGGGTCGCTGGAGTTGTGAGGCTGCGGTGCTAACCACTGCGCCACTGTGCCGCCCACTGCGGGACGATTACGCGCTGGTCCTGGGGGAAAGACTGGCGACCGGCGAGATGCCCCTCTCGAGGCGCAGGGCGGTCATCGTCCTGCTTCCGAAGAGGGGCGATCTCTGCCTGCTTAAAAACTTTCGTCTGGTCTCCCTCCTCAGCACGGATTGTAATATCTTTGCCCGGGCTATGTCTCCCCGCCTGGGCTCCGTGCTGGCCCACATGATCCACCCCGACCTGTCCTACACGGTCCCGGGCCAGTCCATCCAGGACAACAGCCACCTGGTCCGGGACCTGATCCATCTTTCCCAGAGGACTGGTAAGTCTTTCGCCTTTCTCTCCCTCGATCAGGAGAAGGCGTTCGACAGGGTGGATCACGAATACCTTTTCGGGACTCTGCACGCTTTCGGACTCGGGCCATATTTCGTGGCCCGGGTCCGACTTTTATACGCCGCCGCAGAGTGTCTAGTCATAGTTAACGGTTCCTTGATGGCGCCCCTTCGCTTTGGGAGAGGAGTGCGTCAGGGATGCCCCATGTCCGGCCAATTGTACAGCATCTGCGTGGAGCCCTTCCTGTGCCTGCTTCGCAGGTGGTTGACGGGTTTGGCTGTGCACGAGCCGGCAATGCGGGTCATCCTCTCGGCTTCCGCTGACGAGGTGCTCATCGTGGTCATAGATCCCGTTGACTTACGGAGGATGTGACTTTTCTGCTGCGTCCTCCGCGAGGATCAATTGGGAGAAATGTTCCGGACTCCAAGTGGGTCAGTGGCGGGTGGACTCCCTGCCGGAGGAGATGACACCTTTTGCATGGAGCACCATGCACCTCCTTTATCTGGGAGTCCACCTTAGCCCCGCTGAGGAAGCCTGGCCAGCAAACTGGCAGGAGTTGGAGGCGAATGTCACCGCTCGGCTGGGGCGCTGGACAGGACTGCTCCGACTGCTTTCCTTCAGGGGCCGAGCGTTGGTCATAAATCAACTGGTGGCCTCCATGTTGTGGTACCGGTTGGTCACTTTGGCCCCGCTCCCTGTATTTTCCAGATCCAGAAGAAACTCGTCGATTTCTTCTGGGACAAGAGGAAACACTGTGTCTCTGCCGCAGTCCAGAGTCTCGCGATTGAGGAGGGCGGCCAGTCGCTGGTGTGCTTCCACACCCAGGCTGTGACTCTCCACCTTTGGACCCTGCAGAGATACCTGGATATCGAGCGTCCTCCCAGATGGTGCATGCTGGCGACGTATTTTTTCAACCAGTGTCACTGCATTCAAGACGACACGCAGCTCCCGGTGGAGTCCGTCAGCCGCGCCTCTATGAGGGAGTTGCCTGTCTTTTACCAGGATCTGTTTCGAGTCTGGAACATGGTCGCCTCCAGTCAGGGCGCTCCCCCACCGACGGAGGAGAGTGCCTCGGCAGTCCGGTCGGCCGACTCTGGGGATGATCCGGCTGGCGGAGGAGTAGCCAAAACCCCCGGGACGCCCCTCAATGCTGGTGTCGAGGGGGCTCGGCAGTGCGGAGCGTTCCCGGCCGAGCTGACTCCCACTCGGCCGGAACTGCTCATCGGACACAGGCCCTGAAACCCTCCTCGGGAGCCGGTCCCACACAACCCGAGCCGCCTCTCGGAAATGCCTTCTGTGCCATTCCAATCAGCGCGGAATGGTTTCCTGTACGGGCTGCTCCTGCACACTCTCCACTTCCTCGCCCTCGTCAGCTGGCCGGACACGCCCAGGCGGTCCGCGTTGCCATCTGGCTGCGAGGGGAAACCCCGATGGATGTCTCTCTACGCGGCAGTCTTCCCCCTTTACATCGGGGACCTGGGGTGGAGGGTGCTGCACAGAGCAGTCCCGTGAAAGAGGCTTTTAAGTAGGTTCACGGACTCCCAGGCTGCCTGTACTTTCTGCAGTCTGGACGAGTCCGTTTCCACGTTTATACGGAGTGTGCGAGGTTGCAGCCCCTATTTGAGTATCTGAAGGGGCTGCTCCTCAAATTCTGGCTGCACGTCAGTCCCACACTCCTGATCTTCGGGCACCCGGTGCGGAGGGGCTTGGGCCGGGAGGGGGTTCTCCTCGTCAGTCTGCTCCTGGGCCTGGCCAAGGTGGCAATTCACAGGTCCATGCTGCGTGTCGTCAGGGGGACCATCCACCCCGTTTGCCTGCCCCTCTTCTGCGGTTACGTTCGCGCCCGCGTGTCCCTGGAGAAGGAGCATGCTTTGTCCGCCGATACACCTGAGGCCTTCCACGACCGGTGGGCACCGCAGGGACTGGAGTGCATCATTGATGCTGAGAATGGCATTTTGATTTGAGTTTTTTTGATTATTTATCTGGTGTTAATAAAGTTATTTTAAGAAAGTAAATATGTATATAAAGGGGGCCTGAGGAATAAAGGCCTCTTGGACATAACAAAAAAGCTGGGACAGGCAGCTCTCTGATTTGGGACCCTGAGTGCATCAACAAGGTGCAGCTTACTATGGCTGTGTGCCGAGGTTGGAGGCTGCAGACTGCGTGACTGCTGCAAGAGGGAGAGACTCAAACTGAAACAAAGGTTTTTCCACATTTTCAACAAAGGAACGAAGGCAGAGAAGTGAAAGAACTCTTTTGTGGGTTTGTTTTTTACTGAAGTCTTTTTCATTGATTGCTGGGGTTGGGGAAAGAAGAGACCTGAAGACCTTGGGTGGGGCTGTATTGTTCAATAGGGAGCTCTGGTGTTTAACATCTTTGGATGGGGAGCTCCCTCCCCACTACCAACTACTAAGCCTGGGAGAGCTGGAGCTGCCCAGGTGAAGAAACGTATTATCTCTACATTGGAAGAGGCGTGTGCCTGGGCAGCTTCCTGCTGACCCAGTTGAAGACATCACCCCACCCTCCCAACTGAAGGACCAGCTAAAAGACTTGTGCAAATACCAAAAAGACTGATTCCTCTTGGCCTTCCTCTCCCTCAGCCTCTTCCCCTGTGTTACATCCTTTAAGTGTTTGTATTTTTGATTTATCATTGTATTTGCACTTTTCTTTTTATTTGCTCTCAACACAGTGCATGTGTTCTCAGTCCTCTACGGTGTCGGGGCCCTCCTATGCTGCAGCAACTGCGGCAGCCGCTCCTGTGGCCCCGTCACCATTTAAAATCTTAACAACAAAGCATGGGGTGAAGAGTGACACCCACCCTACCATGACTATTGAGGCTTGTGTTAAGGCAATGGCTGAGGTTGTCGGACCCTCGGCCATTGTGGCAGCCTCAAAGATGTATGGGAAGGCTGTGTTTCTCCTGAAGACCGAGCGGGTGGTGTCCCTCGCCCTAAGTATGGGGCTCACAGTGGGTGTGATTTTCCTGAGTGGACCCTGTGGGGGCCACTGCACATCGGGTAATATTGTCAAACGTCCCACCCTTCATTTCTGATGAGCACCTCCTCCCCCAAATGCACCATCTGGGGGAGGTGAGGACGGGGATCACCCCAGTCCCGCTCGGTCTTCGGGAGCACAGCCTCGGACATGTCAACTCCTTCCGCCGCCAGCTATTCATGTATGTGGCGCGGGAGGAGGTCTTGGAGGGCTACTTCAGTGTAGAGTTCCAGGGGACGGCCTATCGCGTCTTTTGGATCTTGGACGGGGTGCGCTGACACATGCCCCAACCTCCCGACCGCCAGCTCCACCTCGGCGGCCCAGGATGGCGCCACTGCACCTCCTCCCATTCCCCCCACACATCCAACAGACACCGCTCAGTCGGTTCCGGAGGCTGTGGTTTTCACAGCCTCTGGCAGTGAGGGGAGTGACAGTCAGAGTGGAAAGAAGACGCGGAGGAAAAAGAAACATTAAGAGGTACATTCCCTGGACACATTGACACAACCCGAGCCTGAACTCAGCCCAAAGCCCGTTCTCACGGAATCCACCTGTCCCAGGGCTCGGCTCAGGCCCAGGGTGACTAAAAAAAAAGGAGGGCGGAGGCGGAGGCCTCTGATGACATGGCGGTCTTTGAACCTCCACGCCCTAGTGGGAAAAAGAGGGGAAGGCACCCCTCCACAGACGTAACATGGGGCCCTGATGTACTTCTGTTGGAGGGGAGCTGTCTCCTGTTTCGGGCCCTCAGGGTTCCCCCTACCACCACCACCAACATCAAGGCTGCAACGTTTGGGCAGGATCTCCCTGTTCCTTAGGATGGAGGGGAGGGGGAGACACCTGTACATGTGGCCCCTCCAGGGTACGCCAATGGAGCCCTGCTTCTGGTGGGAGATCCTGGGGACGCCGCCCATTCTGCCGCTGCTACTGGGTCGGGTGCCCTGAGTGAAGGGGAGGGCGAGGCCCCAGAGGGTCGGCCCTCCCAGCCGGAGTCCACCACCAACCAGGAGACACCCGACCCGGTTATAACCGAGAATGCTGCCCCATCTGCTGGGACTGTGGGTGCTGGTGGAGCGGGAGATGGCCTCCTCTCTCCGCCTCCTGTCTCAGCTGGATTTCCGCAGTCGGGAACTCCCATCTCCCCTGGACCGCTGATTGGCCTGGGGTCGGATGTGGGGGGTGGGGGCTGGTTCCTCAACCGCTGGCGCCCACAGGCTCCACTTCCATCTTAGAACCCAGAGAGGACTCCTCCACCATCAATGCTGGGGGTGGGATTGAGACGGAGGCGGGACCAGCTGCCAAGGCCGGGACGTCCGCCCCACAGTGTGTGGTGGATGTGTCGGCCACTGGCAGTGATGACCCGGAGGAGGATGAGGTTTCGGTGTGGGGCACGGCGGATGACCTTGATTCCATCACCAGTGAGGTGTTGGAGTACGTCGTGTTTCCCAAAAAACCTCCTCTCATCCCCACGGCGGATCTCCGGGATTTCCTCGCGGCTTGCAGGGGTTGCTGCAATAAAGGTCAGCTGGCCCTCGGCCGTTGGTTGAATCTGGCGCTGATCATACAGTCAGTCTGTGCCGCCCTGAAGAAAGCGGGCTAGCGCGCTGGCGTGAAACTAGTTGAGAGATGTCGTTTTAATGTGTTCCTCAATGGGTTGCTGCGGGAGTGGAAGGCCCGGTTCACTTCCACGCCCTCCTCACATGGACGTATTTAAGTACCTTTGACATGAAGAGAACCATAGCCAGCCTCAACATCAACGGCAGCAGGGGGTCTCACCGCAGATTTCACAATCTCTCAGTCCTGAGGGAAAGGAGATACGCGGTGAGCTTTCTGCAAGAAACCCACACCGTTCCAGGAGACGAAGCCACCTGGCTCCAGGAGTGGCAAGGCGGGGTCTACATAAGTCACCTCACCCCAGGACGGCACAGTGGTTAGCACCACAGTCTCACAGCTCCAGTGACCCGGGTTCAATTCTGGGTACTGCCTGTGCGGAATTTGCAAGTTCTCCCTGTGTCTGCGTGGGTTTCCTCCGGGTGCTCCAGTTTCCTCCCACATGCCAAAGACTTGCAGGTTGATAGGTGAATTGGCCATTATAAATTGTCACTAGTATAGGTAGGTGGTAGGGAAATATAGGGAGAGGTGGGGATGTGGTAGGAATATGGAATTAGTGTAGGATTAGTATAAATGGGTGGTTGATGGTCGGCTCAGACTCGGTGGGCTGAAGGGCCGGTTTCAGTGCTGCAGCACTAAACTAAACTAAATTATTTCTAGTGGAATGGCTATCTTGTTGGCCCCGACCTTTCAGCCGGAGATCTTGCGGGGCATGGAGCTCGTGCCGGGCCACTTGCTCCACGTTTCTGTACGCCTGGGTAGCGTGCCGCTCCACTTTGTGAACGTATACGCGCCCGGGCCCGGCGCATTGCAAGCGCGCTTCTTTGAAGAAGTGTCCGCTCTCTTGAGCTCCATCGATAGTGGCGAGTGCATCATCCTCGGGAGGGATTTTAACTGCACCCTCGAGGTGGGGGATTGCTCCGGTCCCCAGTGCTGCTATGCGTTGGTGGAGAAGTTGAGGGAACTGATCAGCTCCCGCAACTTGGTGGACGTCTGGCGTAATCTCCATCCCGACTCCAGCGCCTTCACGTGGAGGACTGGAGGAGCAGGGTCCCGAATCGACAGCCTTTATATTTCCCAGGCATACGTCTCCCGTGTCTCGGCGACCTCCATGCGGCTGGTGCCGTGCTCGGACCACCGCCTGTTGTGTGTGGAATTCATTCCGCTCCGCACGCGGGCGGGGTCCGCGTACTGGCACTTTAACAACCGGCTGCTGGAGGACGAGCGATTCAGGGACTTGTTCTGTCAATTCTGCGCCGACTGGAGAAGGAAGCATGGGGGCTTCCCCTCCTTGAGGCTATGGTGGGATGTTGGCAAGACTCACATCCGCGTCTTCTGTCAGGAGTATGCGAAGGTGTTGACCAAGAGGCAGGAAGCTGAGATTGGATGCCTACAGAGGGAGGTGCTCGACTTGAAGTCCCGCCTCGGTCATGCCTTCGCGGACCCGGCCCTGTGGCAGGCGTACAAAGAGATGAAGGGTGCGCTGAGGGATCTGCAGCTCATAGGGTCTCGAGGCGCGTACGTCAGGTCGCGGATCCAGAACCTGGAAGATGTGAACCGCGCACCACCCTTCTACTCGCTGGAAAAATGGCGGGGGGTCCGTAAGCAGATCCGGAGGGAATGGGCCTCCTGGTCGGTACTTACAGTGCCTTGTTCACTCCGGATCCGTCCAAGGAGTATGCACGCAGAGTTTTGTGGGAGGACCTGCTGCAAGTCAGCCCGGAGGGCGCCGAAGTATCGGAGGCTCTGCTCACGTTGCCTGCCCCTCTTCCTCGGTTACGTTCGCGCCCGGGTGTCCCTGGAGACGGAGCATGCGGTGTCTGCTGGTACGCTTGAGGCCTTCCGCAACCGGTGGGCACCACATCGACTGGCGTGCAATGTCGACGCCGATAATGGCATTTTAATTTGAGTTTTTGTTTATTTCTGTTTTTAATAAAGTTATTTTAAAAATATAATTATGTATATTAAGGGGCCCTGAGGAATAAAGGCCCCCTCGACATAAAATATGTAAAAGGGGCCCAGCGTATAAGGGCCACCTTAAAAAAAAACTGGTTTAGATACAGAGCAAAGCTCTGTCTACAAAAAAAACGGGGCTTAGATACAGAGTAAAGTTCCCCCAACATTGTCCCATCAAACACACCCAGGCAGGTACAACACGGGGTTAGATACAGAGTAAAGCTCCCTCTACGAAAAAAAAGGAAAAAAAAAACGGGGATTAGATACAGAGTAAAGCTCCCTCGATACTAAGAAAAAACGGTGTTAGATAGAGAGTAAAGCTCTCTCTACACTGTCTTTTCATCAAATGAATATATCTTACATTTTCCCTTTCAAACCATCCCATCAAACTCAATCTCTACAACCTTATCCCTCTCTACAGCCCTCTCTCTGCAAATCTAACCCTCTCTCCCTCTGTCTCTCTCCTATTGTCAGAGATAGCAGGTGGGAGAGATACAGAGATGAGGACAGAGAGAGACACAGATAAAAACCTTGGCTTATCCAATTTCTCAGAGATCAAATGAAGGGATAACCTCTTGCACATCTACCCTGTCCCATCGAATACACTCAGAGAAGGTACAGCGCTTGTTAGATACAGAGTACAGCTCCGTTTAAACATTCCCTGGAGTGTCGGATTAACCCGGGTCACTCACTGTGCCTGACTCAGGCTCAAGACTCACCTGCCTCAGTCACAGAGACGCTCCTGTATCACTTGCCTTAATATAGGCGGATGCCGGGTTTGGGAGCAGAACAGGCACACAGGATTAGGACGACTGCTCATGTGGAGGATAAGCATCAGTAATCCCTCACAGAATTAGAACAGACCAGCAAGACTCAGAAAAGTAAACTTATGTTGAATTTGACAGTCTTGCACTGTGGAATGTTTTAGTATTTGGTGAGATTGTCGAGGCAGTGAAATTTTGCCCCAGTGGGATGAAATGATACTATATGACTTTATTACAACAGTAAGGTACCGTGTGTGCTGTAAAGATGGACAGAAATAATAATGTAACTGATTATTTTTCAGCTGAATACTATGACGACAGTTTGAGTCATAGAGTCATAGAGTTATACAGCACAGTAACAGGCCCTTCGGCCCATCGTGTCCGTGCCCACCATTAAGCACCTACCTATTCTAATCCCATTTTCCAGCACTTGGGCCGTAGCCTTGTCTGCTATGGCATTTCACATGCTCATCTAAATACTTCTTAAATGTTGTGAGAGTTCCTGCCTCTACCACCTCTTCAGGCAGAACGTTCCAGATTCCAACCACCCTCCGGGTAAAATAAATTGTCCTCAAATCCCCTCTCAACCTCCTGCCCCTTACCCTTAAATCTGTGCCCCCTGTATATTGACCCCTCCGCTAAGGGAAAAAGTTTCTTCCTATCTAACCTATCATTGCCCCTCATAATTCCGTATACCTCAATCATGTCCCCCCTCAGCCTACTCTGCTCTAAGGAAAACAGCCCCAGCCTATCCAGTCTCTCTTCATAGCTGACATGCTCCAGCCCAGGCAACATCCTAGTGAATCTCCTCCGCATCGTCTCCAGTGCAATCACATCCTTCCTATAGTGTGGCGCCCAGAACTGTACACAGTACTCCAGCTGTGGCCGAACTAGTGTTTTACACAGCTCCATCTGAACCTCCCTACTCGTATACTCTATGCCTCGGCAAATTAAGGCAAGTATCCCATATGTCTTCCTAACCACCTTATTTAACTGTGCTGCTGCCTTCAGTGATCTATGGACAAGTACAACTTGGTCCCTCTGACACTCTGTACTCCCTATGGTCCTACCACCCATTATATATTCCCTTGCCTCGATAGTCCTCCCAAAGTGCATCACCTCACACTTCTCAGGACTATATTCATTTTGCCACTGCTCTGCCAATCTTACCAGCCCACCTATATTGTGCTGTAATCTAAGGCATTGCTCCTCACTATTTATGGCACCACCAATTTTCGTCTCAACTGCAAACATACTGATCGTACCTCCTATATTCACATCTAAATCATTAATGTACTGCACAAACAGCAAGGGTCCCAGCACTGATCCCTGCAGTACAGCACTGGTCAGTTATACCTGCTATCCTGTGAGAATGTACATAAGACACGATGGGATGAAGTCAAAGTGGCCACTGTTGAATTTGCGAGCTTGATCTTTGTGAGAAGACAAGGGTTAAGTAAGTAAAAAATATTAAAATGGTCAATTCACTTGTACAAGTAAACACTCAACAGAAATGGGTCTGGAATGTCCTATGTGATGCATTCCTAAGACAAGATATGGACAGTGAATGACCAAAGGCCTGGAATTACTAGAAGGCAGGATATGGAGAATAAAATGGAGTCTTTTAATGACAAGAAATTAGGTACGGGTGAGGTTTGGAATGTAGCAGCAAATGCAATGTGTGTGTGGGATGGTCCAGGCAGTTTCGGAAAAGAGATTGATCACACACAGGGATTGATCATGCAGGAAAAGACCCTAACACTGAGCCCAGTGACATGGTGCACGAGGGGAGAATGATGGTCAGTTCTGGATATAAGGGGGTCCCTTTCCTTTATCTGACACTGCAGTCCAGATAGCTGGGCCAGCGATTGAAAGAAGATCCCTCCTGAAAGACTGATCATCGATCAGTGGGAACTTGGTTAAAATAAAGACACAGACCATGTGAGAGTCTGTGGGGATCATGTGCAGCATTGATTTTTCCAGGAATATTCACTGGGATTTTAGTGCTAATTTGCTGGAATTCTATGTAACCCAACCTACGTGTAACCTTTAATCTTGCAGTGCATGTGTAATGTTTAATTTCTGAAAACCATACAGAATAAAGCTTAAGGTACTCCAACAAACTCAGGAGTGTTGGCATTTATTACCTTTCGGGTCTAATCTGTAGTTAACTTAGACTAGACGTGCGAACAATTGTTTTGAAGTTGCTTTTCCTACCGTACTGCAGCATCCCACCATATAATATACTTTTCTGCCTATATTGTCAGTATACAGACATAAAATAGCCACAAATTTTGCTATTCATTCCGGGGCAGACAGGTGAAGTGTTTGCTTTGTCTATGATTTAACTCTACCCCCAATGGTAACTAACTCATTTTGTTAGCCACGATTGATTCCCATTTTCTGTTGGGTTTTTGTTTCTTCGAGGAATGTATATTTGCTGTCAACCATGAAATAACTTCTCTAACTTCGAGCCATTGTCTGGCTACTGTCAAATGATTTAATGTATTTTCCCAATACACCGCAGGCAACTTGTCCTTCACATCTTCACTGTTTCCTTTGTTCAGATTTAAAAGCCTATTTTCAGAATGAACTATATCTTTTTATTCAAATGTAAAATTCTATCATATTGTGGTCACGATTTCATAATGGCTCCTTTACAACAAGGTTATTAATTAGCCCTTTCTCATGGCAAAATACTAAATCTCAAATAGCTCAATCCCCAGATGGTTCTTCAACATACTGCTCCAGTCATCCATCTCATACACATACTAGCAATTCATCCACCACAGAATTAGTGCTAATGAGGATGAGACAATCGATCTGTAAATTGAAGATGCCCATTGTTACTGTCTTGCCCATGTTACATGCAGCTGTAATTTCCTGATGTTTACCATGTCCAACATTACCACTGTAGTTTGGTGGTCTACAAAACCACTCCCACCAATATTTGCTGCCCCTTGCTATTTCTTAGTTCCATCAAACTGATTCTACATCTTGCTCCTTTGATCTAAGATACTGTCTCACGAATGTACTGTCTCGTCCTGCATTAACAGCACGATCGCACCTCCTTTTCCCCTTCACCTATCCTTCCTAAATGACTGCATCAAGGATTCACATGTTCATGTCGTAATGACGGGCTAGGCCTAAATTAACCAAAACTTTAATCCATTTTAAAAATCAAGGGCCACAATGCAACAGGCGCATGTTGAAATTAGGGATCAAAAGCCAGACACAAATGCAGGTAGACACTTTGAATCCTGCCTCTGGGTGAAGGACACCGTCCAGGGCGGATGGACTGCCTGTCCAATAATATTCCTCATCACAAAACTTTCTCACTCTCTCCACATATTGTCATTATAGTTTTCAAAGTAAAACAAATGCCCCCAGGAGCAGAGCAGTAAAATAAATTAAATTGGATAAATCAAAGCAAAAGATTCTCAGGAATAGGTGTTGCAAGATCCCAAAACTGTTTTCTCTCAGTTGTACTGACAAGCTCTCAGTAAAGGGAGAGCTAAGAAGAGCAAGGAGAGGACACGAGAAGTCATTGGCGGATTGGGTCAGGGAAAACCCTAAGGCTTTCTATAGGTATATCAGGAATAAAAGAATGACGAGAGTTGGATTAGGGCCAATCAAGGATAGTAGTGGTAAGTTGTGTGTGGAATCAGAGGAGATAGGGGAAGCGTTAAATGAATATTTTTCGTCAGTATTTACAGGAGAGAAATAAAATGTTGTCGAGGAGAATACCGAGATTCAGGCTACTAGGCTAGATGGGATTGAGGTTCACAAGGAGGAGGTGTTCGCAATTTTGGAAAGTTTGAAAATGGATAGGACCCCTGGGCCAGATGGGATTTATCCTAGAATTCTCTGGGAAGCCAGGGAGGAGATTGCAGAGCCTTTGTCCATGATCCTTATGTCGTCATTGTCGACAGGAATAGTGCCGGAAGACTGGAGGATAGCAAGTGTTGTCCCCTTGTTCAAGAAGGGGAGTAGAGACAGCCCTGGTAATTATAGACCTGTGAGCCTTACTTCGGTTGTGGGTAAAATGTTGGAAAAGGTTATAAGAGACAGGATTTATAATCATCTCGAAAAGAATAAGTTCATTAGCGACAGTCAGCACGGTTTTGTGAAGGGTAGGTCGTGCCTCACAAACCTTATTGAGTTTTTCGAGAAGGTGACCAAACAGGTGGATGAGGGTAAAGCAGTGGATGTGGTGTATATGGATTTCAGTAAGGTGTTTGATAATGTTCCCCACGGTAGGCTATTGCAGAAAATACGGAAGTATGGGGTTGAAGGTGATTTAGAGCTTTGGATCAGAAATTGGCTAGCTGAAAGAAGACAGAGGGTGGTGATTGATGGCAAATGTTCATCCTGGAGTTTAGTTACTAGTGGTGTACCGCAAGGATCTGCTTTGGGGCCACTGCTGTTTGTCATTTTTATAAATGACCTGGAAGAGGGTGTAGAAGGGTGGGTTAGTAAATTTGCGGATGACACGAAGGTCGGTGGAGTTGTGGATAGTGCCGAAGGATGTTGTAGGGTACAGAGGGACATAGATAGGCAGCAGAGCTGGGCTGAAGGATGACAAATGGAGTTTAATGCGGAAAAGTGTGAGGTGATTCACTTTGGAAATAGTAACAGGAATGCAGAGTACTGGGCTCATGGGAAGATTCTTGGTAGTGTAGATGAACAGAGAGATCTTGGTGTCCAGGTACATAAATCCCTGAAGGTTGCTACCCAGGTTAATAGGGCTTTTAAGAAGGCATATGGTGTGTTAGCTTTTATTAGTAGGGGGGTCGAGTTTCGGAGCCACGAGGTCATGATACAGCTGTCCAAAACTCTGGTGAGGCCGCACCTTGGGTATTGCGTGCAGTTCTGGTCACCGCATTATAGGAAGGATGTGGAAGCTTTGGAAAGGGTGCAGAGGAGATTTACTAGGGTGTTGCTTGGTATGGAGGGAAGGTCTTACGAGGAAAGGCTGAGGGACTTGAGGTTGTTTTCGTTGGAGAGAAGGAGGAGGAGAGGTGACTGAATAGAGACATATAAGACAATCAGAGGGTTAGATAGGGTGGATAGTGAGAGTCTTTTTCCTCAGATGGTGATGGCAAACACGAGGGGACATCGCTTTAAGTTGAGGGGTGATAGATATAGGACAGATGTTAGAGGTATTTTCTTTACTCAGAGAGTAGTAGAGGCGTGGAACGCCCTGCCTGCAGCAGTAGTAGACTCGCCAACTTTAAGGGCATTTAGGTGGTCATTGGATAGACATAGGGATGAAAATGGAATAGTGTAGGTCAGATGGTTTCACAGGTCGGCGGAACATTGAGGGCCGAAGGGCCTGTAATGCGCTGTAACATTCTAATTCTAAAAAAAAAACGTCCCAATGCAAACGAATGCCAGTTAGAAAGCAAAGGGTCAAAAGTGATATCGATTGAGGAAACAATGCGAGCACACAATCCACACACACCAGACTGAGAGAAATATCCCTTCCACTGGAGAGAGAGGGAGGGAGAGGTTTTAGGATTTGAACTGGGACTCCTTTCCAATCAGACACAACCCAGCTCAGCAGTTTGCTTCACCAGTGAATATGTTTTAATTTATAGCTAGTCTAATTATGGCCGTGAAACCACTGTCGATTGTTGTAAAAACCCATCTGATTCACTAATATCCTTCCGGGAAGGAAATCTGCTGTCCTTTCCTGGTCTGGCCTACATGTGACTCAGATCCACAGCAATGTGGTTAACTCTTACATGCCCTCGAAATGGCCTCGCAAGCCACTCAGTTCAAGGGCAATGAGGGATGGACAATTAATGCTGGCCTTGCCCGCGATGCCCACATCCTATGAAATAATTTTTAAAAATGTTCCTCGTTGGGATGTTGTTAAATATGTTCCTCGGGGTCCGATCCATTGACATGTTAATTCAGCACAATGAGGACAGAACCAGTTTGACCAGTGCACCTGTTTTGTTGATGTAAAACATTTAACTCTAAACCCTTGTCGGGAACATTACTGCAGTTTGAAAATGTCTGATCCCCCTTTCAGGCCCCACACAGGGATTGGAGAATGTTCGGGAGGCAGTGACACATGTCAATTCCAACCTCAGCTCAAAACACACGTTGAACAAATTCAGATCCATCTGTCTGACTTTCTCTCTGTGTCTCCCTGTCTCTCTGCCATGCTCTGTCTGTCTCTCTGTCACTTCCGTTCTCGTTCTTTCTCTCTCTCTCTCTCATTCCATGTCTGTCTCTCGTACACATTCCGTCTGCCTAACTGTCTTTTTCATTCCTCTCCTCTCGGTCTATCCTTCGCTCCCTTTTTAAACAGAGGTCCAATGTCAGCTGTTCTCCAATACTCCAGTACTACACCTTTGTCCAGTGAGCACCCAAACTCCCTGTCTCGGTCACCTCCGCCAGCCCCTACAACCCTTACTATCTCTGTCACCTGCTCCAGCCCAAACAATCCTCCCTACCCTGGTAACTTCCTCCAGTCCCTAAAACCCCTCCCCATTTCTGTAACCGCCTCCATCCTCTACAGCCCTCCCAATCTCTGTTAACTCCTCAGCCGCACAACACTCCCTATCACTGTGGTCTCCTCCACCCCCTACAACGCTCCCTATTTATGTAACATCCTCCAGCCCCTAAAACCCTCCCAGCTCCGTTACCTCCTCAGCACCTCAATTCTCCCCATCTCTTTAACCTCCTCCAGCCCCTACAACTCTCCCTAAATCTGTTACCTCCTCCAGCCCGTATAAACCTCCCGATCTCTGTCATATCCTCCTGACTCCACAACTATCCCTATCTTGTCACATCGTCCAGCCCCTACAACTCTCCCGATCTCTATCACCTACTGCAAACCTGATAAACCTGCTTATCTCTGTAACCTACTCAGCCCCTAGAACCCTACCTAACTCTGTTACGTCTTCCAGCCCCTAGAAGAATCCCTATCTCTGTAATTTCCTCAAGCCCTTACAACCCTCCCTAGCTCTGTAATCTCCTCTCGCCCCTACAGCACTCCCGAACTGTGCAGCCTCCGACAATCCCCCCTATCTCTGTAACCTCCTCCAGCCCCTCCAACCCTCCCTATCTCTGGCACATAGTCAAGGCCCAACAACGCTCCCTATCGCTGAAACCTCCTCCAGAGCTGCAACTCTCCCTAACTCTGCCAACTCCTCCAGCCTTTACAATCCGCCCTAGAAATGCAACCTCCTCCAACCTCTAAAGCCATCCCTATCTCTGTAAACTCCTCCACCCCAACCAGCGCCCCTATCTCTATAACGTCCTCCATCCCCTTGAAGCTTCCCTAGATCTGTCACCGCCTGCAGTGCTTACTGCTCTCCCTATCACTGTATTCCCCTCCAGCACATGCAACCCTCCCGATCTCTCTAACATCCTGCAGCCCCTCCAAGCTCCCTGTCTCTGTAAACATCCCCAGTGCCCACAACACACCCTATCTCTGTAACCTCCTCCTGCCCGTCCAGCTCTCCCTATCTCTGACACCTCTTCCAGCCCCTACAACCCTCCCTTTTTCTGTCACCACCTCCAGTCCAACAACCCTCCCTATCACTGTAACCTCCTCCATTCTCTACAAACCTCCCTTTTTCTGTAACCTCCTCCATCCCCTATCTCTAAAGAATCCATTGACTGTAATGATTTCAATAGCAACTGTTCAATTTTCAGATTAAGTTATTTTCCAGTTTTCCGACAAGCGTTTTGAATGACAGGTTCGATCGCATAAGATAACCCCTTCTCACCTTCGCAATCATTCGAATGAACCTTCTATGAACCACTTCTAATGCAATTTTATGTTTTCTTCGGTAAAGAGACCAAAATTGTACACAATATGACAGATGGGTCCCACCAATACCCTGTACAACTGTCGCAAATCTTCCTTACTTTAATAGTCCATTCCCCTTGCAATTAATCACATGAGGAACAGACGGGATGGGAAAATATTTAATTGGGGGAGGGGGAATTACAATGCTATTAGGCAGGAACTGGGGAGCATAAATTGGGAACCGATGTTCTCAGGGAAATGCACGACAGAAATGTGGAGATAGTTTAGGGAGCATTTGCTGCGACTGCTGGATAGGTTTGTCCCGTTGAGGCAAGGAAGCGATGGTAGGGTGAAGGAACCTTGGATGGCAAGAGATGTGGAACAGCTAGTCAAGAGGAATAAGGAAGCTTACTTAAGGTTGAGGAAGCAAGGATCAGACAGGGCTCTAGAGGGTTACAAGGTAGCCAGGAAGGAACTGAAGAATGGACTTAGGAGAGCTAGAAGGGGACATGAAAACGTCTTGGCGGGTAGGATTAAGAGGATGGCCAGTGTGAGGGTAGGACCGATCAGGGAGGGAACTTGTGCCTGGAGTCGGAGGAGGTAGGGGAGGTCCTTAATGAAGACTTTGCTTCAGTATTCACTAGTGAGATGGACCTTGTCGTTTGTGCGGACAGCGTGAAACAGGCTGATGTGCTCGAACAGGTTGATGTTAAGAAGGAGGATGTGCTTGAAATTTTGAAAGACATGAGGAAAGATAAGTCCCCGGGGCCAGACGGGATATAGCCAAGGTTATTACCGGAAGCGAGGGAAGAGATTGCCGCTTCTTTGGCGATGATCTTTACGTCTTCACTGTCCATTGAAGTGGTATCAGATGATTGGAGAGTGGCAAATGTTACTCCCTTGTTCAAGGAAGGGAATAGGGATAACCCTGGGAATTACAGAGCAGTCAGTCTTACGTCGCTGGTCGGCAAATTATTGGAGAGGATTCTGATAGACAGGATTTATGATTATTTGGAAAAGCATAGTTTGATTAGAGATAGTCAGCATGGCTTTGTGAGTGGCAGGTCATGCCTCACAAGCTTTATTGAATTCTTTGAAGATGTGACAAAACACATTGATGAAGGAAGAGCAGTGGATGTGGTGTATATGGATATCTGCAAGGCGTTTGATAAGGTTCCCCATGGTAGGCTCATTCAGGAAGTGAGGAGGCATGGGATACAGGGAAATTTGGCTGTCTGGATTCAGAATTGGCTGGCCCATAGAAGACAGAGGGTGGTAGTAGATGGAAAGTATTCAGCTGGAGCTCGGAGACCTGTGGTGTTCCGTAGGGATCTGTTCTGGGACCTCTGCTCATTGTGATTTTTATAAAGGACTTGGATGAGGAAGTGGAAGGCTGGGTTAGTAAGTTTGCCGATGACACAAAGGTTGATGGAGTTGTGAATAGTGTAGAGGGCTGTTGTAGGTTGCAACGGGACATTGACGGAATGCAGAGCTGGGCTAAGAAGTGGCAGATGGAGTTCAACCTGGAAAAGTGCGAAGTGATTAATTTTGGAAGGTCGAATTTGAATGCAGAATACAGGCTTGAAGACAGGATTCTTGGCAGTGCGGAGGAACAGAGGGATGTTGGGGTCCATGTCCATCGATCCCTCAAAGTTGCCACCCAAGTTGATAGGGTTGTTAAGAAGCTGTATGGTGTGTTGGCTTTCATTAACGGGGGGGGGGGGGGGGGTGAGTTTAAGAGCCCTGAGGTTATGCTGCAGCTCTATAAAGCCCTGGTTGGACCACACGTGGAATATTGTGTTCAATTCTGGTCGCATCATTATGGGAAGGATGTGGAAGCTTTAGAGAGGGTGCAGAGGAGACTTCCAGGATGCTGCCTAGACTGGAGGGCATGTCTTATGAAGAAAGGTTGAGGGAGCTAGGGCTTTTCTCATTGGAGCGAAGAAGGATGAGAGGTGAATTGATAGAGGTGTACAAGATGATGAGAGGCATAGATAGAGTGGATAGCCAGAGACATTTTCCCAGGGCAAAAAGGGCTATCACCAGGGGGCATAATTTTAAGGTGGTTGGAGGAAGGTTTAGGAGAGATGTCAGAGGTAGGTTCTTTACAAAGAGAGTGGTGGGTGCGTGGAATGCACTGCCAGCGGTGGTAGTAGAAGCAGATACATTCGGGACATTTAAGCGACTCTTGGATAGGTACATGGATGATAGTAGAATGAGTAGTTTGATCTTAGAGTAGGTTAAAGTGTCGGCACAACATCGTGGGCCGAAGGGCCTGTACTGTGCTGTACTGTTCTATGTTCTATGTTCATTCCATTTGCCTTCCTAATCACTTGGACGTGCATTTAGGGTTTCATGTACCAGGACACCCAACTCTGTCCCGCAGATCTCTGCAAACTCTCTCCATTTAAATAATACAGCGTTTTTTCTAAACTACATTTTCCCACATTAAACTCCATCTTCACAATTGTGCTCACTCACTTAAAGTATCTACATCCCTTTTTCTAGGGGCCTTGTTTTAACCTCTTGAATAACAGATTCCAGCATTTTCCCGACAACAAAAGTTAACCTTACTGCACTGGAGTTTCCTGATTTGGGGCAGTACTCTGTTTTTTTAATTTATGATTTTATGTTTGCATGTGTATGTGCTTGTGTGCATGTTTAGGTTTTTTTTCCAGTTGCTGATACACCATCCCCACCTGCAACCAACCCCTCGCCTGTTCCTATCTGTTCCATAGAGCTGAAGTACCTGAAGCATACACTCGCAGTTTCCTGCCGATTTCCAGCTGATTAATTGTCAATAAGTATCACATGTTCTGTGTTTAATGACAGCCGGTCTGTCGCCGATACTCATTGAGGCTGCACGTGTGTGTGTGTGCGAGAGAGAGAGAGCGAGGAAGATATTCATTAATTGTCAGTCAGTTTGTCCCTTGTTATGTATTTATTCTATGTGTCTCTTTCTTAATCTGTTTCAAACTGGGAATATTTTTTGGATACTTTGCTGTCTGTATTCCTATGTGTCAATGTGGCATTGTTTTTAATCTCTGTCTGTCTCTGGTGCTCTATGTGAGTGTGTGGATGATTATGTAACTATCAGTCTACAGTATTTTGTGAGAGTTAGATAAATGTTTTAGCTCAAAGTCTCTGGTGCTGTAGGTAACTGTGAAATTGAATATATAAGTGTCCATAAAGAGCTGTATGAGAGTCTGGCCATTGATTTCCAACCATTAATCTCTGCTATAGGATGTAATATGCCATTCACATTGTATCTATGAATTTATGGGAGTATATGTAAGAACACAAGAACACAAGAAATAGGAGCAGGAGTGGACTATATAGCCCATCGAGCCTGCTCCACCATTTAATACGTTCATGGTTGACCTTGGGCTTCAATTCCACTTTTCTGCCCATACCCCATATCCCTTGATTCCCTGTGAAACCAAAAATCTATCGACCCCATCCTTGAATGCATTCAATGATGAAGCATCCACAATCTTCTGGGGTGGAGAATTCCAAAGATTCACAACACTTTGAGTGTGGTAATTTCTCCTCATCTCAGTCCTAGATGATCGGCCCCTTATCCTGAGACTGTGTTCACGTGTTCTAGATTCGCCGACGAGCGGACACAATCTCTCAGCTTCTACGCTATCAAGTCCTTTCAGAATCTTGTCAATCTCAATTCGATCACCTCTCATTCTTCTAAACTCCAGAGAATATAGCCCCAATTTACTCAGTCCCTTATCTTAGAACAGCCCCCTCATCTCAGGGACCAATTGAATAAATCTTCACTGCTCTGCCTCCAGTGCAAGTATATCCTTTCTTAAATGGGGTGACCAAAACTGCATACAGTATTCCAGGTGCAGTCTCACCAAGGCCCTGTACAATTTGAGTGTGAGTTCCTTATTCCTGTACTCCAATCCCCTTGCAATAAAGGCCAACATGTCATTTGCCTTCCTAATGGCCTGCTGCAATGTATGTTCACTGTTTGTGTTCCTTGTACGAGTAGCCCAAGTCTCTATGAACATCAACACTTACCAGTTTCATACCTTTTAAAAATATTCAGCTTTTCTATTTTTATGACCAAAGTGAACAATTTCACATTTCCCTCCATTATACTCCGTTTTGCCTCTTGTTGCCTACTCACTTAACCCGTCTATATCACGTTGCAGCCTCTCTACCTCCTCCCTGCATCTTACCTTTCCACCGAGCTTTCTATCATCAGCAAACATAGATACATTACTCTCTGTCTCGTCATCCAAGTTATTAATATAGAGTGTATATAGCTGAGGCCCCAATTCTGATCCTTGCGGCACCTGCCAACTTGAAAATGCCCAATTTATGCCTACTCTGTGCTTCCTGCCAACTTGAAAATGCCCAATTTATGCCTACTCTGTGCTTCCTGTCTGTTACCCAATCCTCTCTCCATGCTAACATATTATGCTCAACACCATGAGCCCTATCTTGCCTATTAACCTTTGACGTGGCACCTTATCGAATGCCTTTTGAAAATCCTTTTGAAAAAGGTTTACTACATCTACTGGTTCCCCTTTATCTACCCTAGTTACATCCTCAAAAAACTACTAAATTTGTGAAACAGGATCCCCCTTTAGTAAAACCATGCTAACTTATTCTAATTGCACTATGCTTTTCCAAGTACAATGTAAAGACTTCTTTAATAATAGTTTCCATCATGTTCCCAATGACTGATGTTAGGCAACTGACCAGTAGTTCTCTGTTTTCTCTTCACTTCCTTTCTTGAAAATCAATGAAACATTGACCAACTTCCAATCTGACGGGCTCATTCCTGAATCTAAGGAATTCTGGAAAACCATAGCCAGAGCATTCACGATCTCTGCAGCAATCTCTTTTAAAATTCTACGATGTAGGCCATCTGGTCCTGGAGACTTGTCAGATTTTAGTCCCTCAAGTTTTCCCAACACTTTTACATAGCTCATATTGTTATCCTTAATTTCCTCACTCTTTTTAGCCACGAGGTTACTGAGTATTTCTGGTGTGGAATTTGTGTCTTCTACTGTGAAACAGACACAACATATTTGTTCAATGCCTCTGCCATTTCTTCATTCCCCATGCTGTGTTCTCCTGTCTTTGCCTCTAAGGGACTCACATCAACTTTAGCTATTCTCTTCCTTTTTATGGACTTATAAAAGCTCTTACAATTTGTTTTTCTATTGCTAGATGGTTTACTTATATTCTATTTTTCCTTTTTTATCAACTTTTTAGTGGCTTTTTGCTGGTTTCGAAAACACTTCCAATCCTCAGACTTGCTACCATTATTTGGAACATTGTAAGTCTTTTGTTTCAGTCTGATACTCTCCTTAACTTCCTGGGTGAGACATGGATGTGTAATTTACCCAATTAACCTTAGCCAACATGAGATATTAGCCAATATGTCAATATGAGATTCATTCCTTAAATGTCAGTATCTGCTACTGAGTGAGAGTGAGGCTCTTCCTTTGTGTCTGGTAGTCTCTGATATACGATATGAAACTTTCAACTGTTATTTTTCAGAGAGATCTTGCTTGCTCATACAAGAACACAGAAAATTAGCATGCAGATACATGACAAAATCAGGAAGGTCGACTGCATATTGGCCTCTGCAGCAAGAAGACTGGAGTACAGGTATAGGGAAGTTAAGTTGCATTTGCACAGAGTTTGGGAGAGACCACACATGCAGCATTGTGCATAGTTTTGTCTCCATATGTTGTCTCCATATTTTCGGAAGTGTATAGTTGTACTGGAAGATTCACAGTGTTTCTTCTGACTGGGGTACCGAGAACACAGGGGCACAGGATCAGAGTAAGTGGTCGATATTTTTGGACTGAAATGTGGAGAAATGTCTTCAGTCAGAGCATTGCGAATGTTTGGAATTTTCTGGTGGTATATGGCTTTTCTATCATTGAGTATATTTAAAGTTAATACACATGGATCGTTGGTCTCTCAGGGAACAAAGCTATATGTGGTGTGGACAGAAATGTCGAGTTGAGACAGAAGATCAGCCTCGATTGGATATGAATGGCAGAGAAGACTTGAGGGGCTGTATGATCTACTCTTGCTCCTATTTCTTAAGTCAGAGTGCTGTACTAGAGACTGTGAATTATTTTGCAACTTTCAATACCGTGTGTATGAATATGCCTGGACCTCTCTGGTAACGTGTGTTGTGTGTGTGGTTTAAATGCTTTGCATGAATGAGTTTTGTTTTCTATATGCCTATCCTTCGTACTGCATGTGTCTACAAAATTCATTCTGTTTCTCGCAATCCCTGGCACTGTTTGTGAGTATGGGATGTATTCTGCGACTGACATTCAGTAGGACTGAGCACGGGTGTGATAAATTTCATCCATCTTTTGTGCTGTAAGAGATTAAATTTCTAACTGTTAGTTTCTGGGACTGTCCGAGTGTGGGACTTGTTCTGAATCTATCAGTCTCCGGTGCAGTATCTGACAGGGAATTTAATTCACTGAAACATACATCCGTTGTTTCTGTCAGTCTAAGGAACTGAATATGCTTGCATGATTAATTCTGTATGTCAGTCATGAGTGTTGTATGTGAACATGGGGCTCATTCAGTACCACTTTGCTATGATGGGTGAATGTGAATAACATTCTGAATCTGTCAGTCTCTGCAACTAAATCTGTGAAATATTCATTGTGTAAGCATCAATCGTAGAGTCAGAATCTGATTGTGTAATTCATTCTCTGTATGCCATTCCATGGTACTATATAGCTGTGTGGATTTGATTAACAAGTCTGTCGGTTAATCCCATCATGTGTGAGCTTGGATCTCATTCCATATCTGTCAATCTCCAGTTCTTTATGTAAGAGTGAGACTAACTCTGTATCTGCAAGAATTAAATGATTTTGCGATTCTCTCTATCCATCAGTCTGTGATATTGTGTGATTTCTACGGCATCTGTCTGAGGTTGGCAATGTGTATGATTATAACAAACAACAGTACAGCACAGGAACAGGCCATTCGGCTCTCCAAGCCTGCGCCGATCTTGATGCCTGCCGAAACTAACACCTTCTGCACTTCCGGGGCCCATATCCCTCTATTCCCTTCCTATTCATATATTTGTCAAGATGTCTCTTAAACGTCGCTGTCGTATCTGCTTCTACCACCTCCTCTGGCAGCAAGTTCCAGGCACTCACCACCCTCTGTGTAAAAAACGTGCCTCGCACATCCCCTCTAAAATTTGCCCCTCGCAACGAAAACCTATGTCCCCTAGTAACTGACTCTTCCACCCTGGGAAAAAAGCTTCTGACTATCCACTCTGTCCATGCCGCTCATAACTTTGCAAACCTCTATCATGTCGCCCCTCCACCTCCGTCGTTCCAGTGACAACAATGCGAGTTTTTCCAACCTCTCCTCATAGCTAATGCCCTCCAGACCAGGTAACATCCTGGTAAACCTCCTCTGTACCCTCTCCAAAGCCTCCACGTCCTTCTGGTAGTGTGCCAACCAGAATTGCACGCAATATTCTCAGTGTGGCCTAACTAAGGTTCTGTACAGCTTCAACATGAGTTGCTAATTTTTATACTCTATGCCCCGACCGATGAAGGCAAGCATGCCGTATGCCTTCTTGACGACCTTATCCACCTGCATTGCCACTTTCAGTGACCTGTGGACATGTACGCCCAGATCTCTCTGCCTGTCAGTACTCCTAAGTGTTCTGCCATTTACTGTATACTTCCCACCTGCATTAGACCTTCCAAAAGGCATTACCTCACATTTGTCCGGATTAAACTCCATCTGGCATTTCTCCGCCCAATTCTCCAAATGATATATATCCTGCTGCATCTTCTGACAGTCGCCATCATTATCCACAACTCCACCAACCTTTGAGTCGTCCACAATCTTACTAATCAGACCAGCTACATTTTCCTCCAAATCATTTATATATACCACAAACAGCAAAGGTCCCAGCACTTATCCCTGCGGAACACCACGAGTCACATCCCTCCATTCAGAAAAATATCTGAAACCCTCCATTCTACACCAGCTGCCTATCCACGTGTTTTGCTGCACTATCTTCCTATTTCTAGCCTCACAAGCACGTGGCACAGGGAGTAATCCAGATATTACAACCCTAGAAGTCCTGCTTTTTTAACTTACTACCTATCTCCCTAAACTCCCCCTGCAGGACCTCATCACTCTTCCTGCCTATGTCATTGGTACCGATGTGTACCACAACCTCTGGCTGTTCACCCTCCCCCTTCAGAATGCCCTCTGTCCGTTCAGAGACATCCTTGACCCTGGCACCAGGGAGGCAACATACCTTCCTGGAGTCTGTTTCACGTCCACAGAAGCGCCTAACTGTGCCCCTGACTATAGAGTCCCCTGTAACTATTGCTCTTCTGTGCTTTGTCCTTCTTTGCTGAACAACAGTGCCAGCCGTGGTGCCACTGCTTTGGTTGCTGCTGTTTTCCCTGATAGGCCATCCCCCCTAACAGTATCCAAAACCGTGTACTTGTTGGAGAGGGGGATAGCCACAGACGATTCCTGCACTGACTGCCTGCCTCTTCTAGCGGTCACCCATCCATCTGCCTGCACTTTGGGTGTAACCACTTCTCTAAAACTCCTGTCTATGATGCTTTCCGCCACCTGCATGCTCTTAAGTGCATCCAGTTGCCGCTCCAACCGAACCATACGGTCTGTGAGGAGCTGCAACCGGGTACCCTTCCTGCAGATGTAGTCGCTGGAAGCGTCACGGACTTCCCACATCTCACAGGTGAAGCACTACACCCCTCTAACTGTCATTTCTAACAATAATTAGTTAATTGATATAAAATAAATAAATACTTATTAAATCCTTCCTAAATAATGATATACTTCACTCTGTGGCCCCTCGTGCTAGATTTCTACAATAAATATTAAATGCTGTCTAAATACAGTAAGCTCCTCCCTCTGGTTTAGTTACTCTACTTATAAATTAGTTAATTAGTGTTTTAATCAATTTTTATCAGTTTTATTTTCAAATTCGGTACAGATTCCCGACCAGCCAATCAGGTCGCAGCTTTCCTGTGACGTCACTTTATCAGTACTTTTTCCCCACCCGAGGTAACTGACCGGGTCTGGAACTCCGCATTCTGAGTCTGTTCCGAGAATCCCCGAGGTAAGTTTTTTTTATATACTTACCGCTTTGGAACTCCGCCCTCCGAGTCTGCTCCGAGAATCCCCGAGGTAGGTTTTTTATACTTACCAGTCTGGAACTCCGCCCTCCGAGTCTGTCTTCTGTATTTGTCAGTATCTGGACTGAATGTGGAAATGAGATTCATTCTTTACCTGAAAACCTCTGGTGGTCTGCATGACAAAGATTTGTACTGTGCCTGTCAGTCTCTGGCATTGTAATGTCTTTTCAACTCTATATCTTTCAATCCTGTTGACTTTGCATGTGTGTAGTTTGACTTTTGCATGTCAGTTTCTGGTACCCTGTGTGTGTGGGGATATCCTTTATGTATCTGAGAGTCTCTCACACTAAATACGAGTGTGGAACTAATTCTCTTTGCATCAATATGTGATACTGACTTTGAGCATGTGGTTCCTTCAGTATTTGTCAGTGATTGGTATAGTATGTGAATGTGCAACTCTTCCTGTGTCTTTCAATGCCTTCTATTGCTTGACCAGGTGGGATTAATTCCGTCTCTTTCTGTATCATTTTTTATTTGTTTTGCAGGATGTGGACCTCGCTGGCTCGGCCAGCATTTGTTGCCCATCCATCCCCAATTTCCCTTGAGAAGGTGGTGGGAGCGGCCTTGTTGAAGTGCTGCAGTCCTTGGTGTGCAGGTACACCCACAGTACTGTTGCACATCTGGTACTGATGGCTTTGGAGGATTCATTCTGTTGTCTCTCAATCTCTGTCAATGTACATGAGTGATATTCATTCTGCACATATTATTTTCCTGTATTATAAGTGAACATGAAATTCATTTCATAGCTGTTAGTCTCGATTACTGGATGTGACTGTCGATCTCATTTTATCCGGCAGACTCTTAGCACAGGCTATGTTGTGCAGATGCAGGGCTCATACTGTATAGAACAGACTCTGATACTAAATGCATGTTTGGAATTTTTTCCTTTGTGCGTCCATCTCTGGAACAGTTGTATTCCATTTATTTCGGCTACTGGTACTGTTTGCGTAAGTGAGATTCATTCTGTATGTTTGGGGCACTGGTGCTGTATGTGAGTGCAGGATTTTTGTTTCTGTACTTCATGTGTATCTCTGATATGTTATTAAGAACTATTTGTTTAACACTGTACTGCATCACTATCTGCTACTCTCATTTTTCATTTAAAATATGGATCACTTCATCATTTATCAGTGATTTATTGAGTTGTTGTGTGAGAGTTTTGGACTAGTAATTCGCCTGTAACCTTGAACACATCTGTGAAGGATAATGTGTATTTCAAACTGATAAATGGCGTGGTCAGGAAGATCAGAATCATTCAGTTTGCAGTAATCGAATTGACAGTGTATTTTTCATAATGGCACTTAGAGAGACTATTGGACGGACATGTAATGTGCACTGCAATCTGCACCAATTGATTTAATACCGTAACTTTCCTTCTGACACTGTATGAGATCTCTGTACTATATTGTAATCTGCCACTCAGTCTGCAGTCAGAGCTAAATTCTTATGGTTTGTTCTGTACCTTTCAATTAGCTGTTCGTCTGCTAATTAATTTATAGCTAAAGCTGCACTCTTGTGAGATTGATACAGTGCCTTTCAATCTGATAGTGGTTGCAATTTTGAACTAAAATTGATGCACCTATCTTTCAGCAGTTCTGAGTTGGGTTGAATTGGAAATATCATCTGTTCCTCCTGCTTTCATTGACTGCTGGTTTGAGAATTTGGTGGACGTTGGTATTAGTGGGAGTTTGACTGGTTCTGATCTCTGTGACTGCGGAAAGCATGGCCTGTCTGTGTCTCTGAACTGTGGCAGTAATAACGTACCTACTGTGTATTAGAAGGAACTTACAGCACTGCTCCTTGTGCTGAGGAATTACCATATTTATTCTGGTTCCTTCATGTATTTCTCCACAAGAAAGAAGTAAATCATCACTTGTCATCCAAGATCCGGTGAAATGGAAGATTGAAAATAGATTAATGTGATTTTTCAATTGATAAGGATTCCGAACAAATGCAAATAATAACCAGCAATACAAATTGTGTCAGTGTCTGACTCCATTGCAGCACTCAGCTTCAGTCAGCCAGGTGAATTTTTTGCGCTTTTCTTACAATTTAGTACGGTTCAGAACCAACCCGATATCTGCACTGTTCTCAGAATGGGAAGACCTGATGGAGCAGGGATATTTGCGCAGGTCAATATTCTATTTCCAGCTGCCATTGAACTAATTGTTCAACGGAAACCAACAGCCGCTGTTTAAAATATTTCCTTGATATTCTCATCTGGTGCCTGCAAAAGGTGTCATTTGCAGAACTGCTCCCATCCTTACTGTCCAGCTTTGTTTTCACAATTCACTGTCCAAGTACAGCAAATAGCGTGAAACAGGAACATGCATTACATGTTTGAGGAGAGGAAGCAGCAATGATTTTCAATCGCGGCTTCTTCACATTCTGACTCCTTCACCCAGTCGACATACAACCCAAGAAAGGCCTTTCCCTTCTGCCACTCACTCCATGTTCCAGGACTAGTTCCTGCTACAGTCTTCCACTTACAAACAGCCCACGACCCTCCCTGAACAGGCCCCGGTGTCAATGACGATCGCTGAACTCAGGGTCCAAAGCGATGTGCTGCTGGAAGGAGACTGTTGTTTGCTCACTTACTCCTGGACGGTAGCAGCTGATTCCCACCTTCTAAAGGAAATTAGACAATAAATGTTCTCTTTGTCAGTGATGCCCAGATCCCTTAAATGCATTTAATACAGTGTCAGCTCCTGTATATGTACAGCACACAATTAGTATTAATGAATGTTTCACTCCTGTCTAGTACTGTGTGTCTCAGTTTCTCCATGTCTGTGTCCCTGTCACGTCTAAAGCTCTAACGTTACAATAGTGAGGAGCCATTCTCTCAAATAAATGGCCCACTGCTGTGGTGACATAAAATGGTCACTGAGAACAAACTTAAAATGGCTGTGTGATGTTTTTAAACTGATGTTAATAAATTAATGGCTAATGTTGTGATTCTGTTTTGTTCAGGAGCTCCTGAGTCAAGATCTAGACAGACATTTAGAGAGAGAAGTGGACAGAGAGAGTTACAAAGAGTTTCCGGGGGATCGAGAGAGGCAGTGAGAGTTAGGGAGGTTTCGGAACAAATATTTTCAGTAAAAATAGCTGATGCTCAGCAAGAGAACCTTGCATCACTACACTAGTCACAGTCTGCCAACTTGAAAATGCCCTGTTTGTCCCTACTGTTTGATTCCTGTCCATTAACCTATTCTCCATCCACACTAACATGTTACCCCAACTCCATGAACCCTTATTTTTTTTTCATTTTAACCTTTTGTGTGAAGCTTTTTCTAAATCCAAGTATAACACATCTTCTGAATCCGCTTTATTTAGTGACTAGATACACCCTCAAAAAACACGATTTCCATTCCGTGAAACCATGTTGACTTTGTTTGAAGTTCTGAGATAGGAGAGAGAGACAGTACTGCACTGTGACACATTTGTAAAGAGTGTGCAGGAACAGGGACAGAGCGACCTGAAGGTTCACGACCTGTGATCTTTGAAGTCGGCATGACTTATCGAGAGAGTAATTAGCGAAACATATGGGATCTTGGACTACATAAGAGGGACAAGGAGAGAGAAGGAGGGAGAGACGGGAGGAAATATGGAGGGTGAGATGGGGAGAGGTAGGCAGATTGTAGGAGAAACTTTACATCTAACAACGTTACAAAATATTAAGTAAACATTTAAGGAGACTACTCACTGAAAATCCTGGTCGCGCACAACAACTAAAGTCACACATCATCCTAAATGGAACGAGATCACGGTTCCTTCGCTATCACTGAGTCAAAACCCTGGAACTCTTTCTAACAACACAGTGGGTTTACCTACCACATATGGATTGTAGTGGTTCCAGAAACTCACCACCACCCTCTCAAAGGACAATTAGGGATGGGCAATAAATGTTGGTCTTGCCAGCGACATGCGCATCCCACCAATGAATAAAACAACTAAATAAAAGCTTGGCACAGAGCCACTTACGGAAGTATTAGGCTAGGTGAACAAAAACTTGGTCAAATAAGTTGATTTTAGGGAGCGTCTTCAAAGAGGAAAGAGAGGTAGTGAGACCGCGAGGTTTAGGAAAGGAATTAGCTACAGAGTACATTTTTGTCTTCTCTGTTCTAACAATAGTTCCCAGGGCAGGTACAGTGTGGGTTTAGATACAGAGTAAAGCCGCCTCTACATTTGCAGCTCTTTCTCCTCCTCCATCCAGATGGAGAGAGTAAAAGTGAGAAAGACAGGGATAGATATGGAGGGAGAATAACAGGGAGAGGAAAGGATAACAATGGGGAGAGAGTACCAGAGAGAAAGCGGAAGAGATTGGGATTAAGGGTGTTGGTCACTGTTACCAGAAAGCTGCGTGCAGCAGCCTGGAAGGCAGTACGCAGGTCCTTTTCTGTGATGGATTGCACACGTCTGCAAAGATTCCTTCAAAATTTAAAGGACCATGCACGGGAAGAAAAAAAAAACTGGCCGCGCAAGACAACTAAATTTTCTGGGGAATATTAGAGCCAGCTATTGCTCCATGGGTAGTTATCTTGCCTCTGAGTTACACTATTGTGGGTTCAGGTCAGAGCACAAAATCTAAGCTGATGGCACACATCACAAAACCACAACAGACCAGCGAGACTCAGAAAAGGAAACGTGTGCTGAATTTGTGAGCCTCGCTTTCTGGAACGCTTTAGTGTTTGGTCAGAATGTTGACCCATTGAACGTTTGCCCCTGTGGGATGAGAGTTAGCTGAAGAGAGATTATAACATCTTATTGCAACATGAAGGTACCGTGCCTACTGTGTATAACAATATTTGCAGAGTCCCATCATATAAAATACTTTGCTGGGTGTGGGATCAGGGTCTGATATTTCCAAAGCACTGAGGTAAACTCGAACTTTTAATCAGCCCTGGGAGGAAAGTAAACCTTGAGAATTTCAAACAGTACTCAATGATGAATTTGATCAATTATTAAGGATTAATCAATCACAATATACAAAGTGTTGGAGAAAATCTAGATTGTGCCCAATTGTTGAACAAATTCTCCGGACTCAGACGTTGAGAATCAAACCCTTTATTGCATGATATCATGGGGGATAACACCTTACCTAAATGCGGTTCAGTGCTACTCCCAAAGAGCTACAGATCGCCGTGGACTTATATAGTATAAAAAAGGCAGAGCTGACAGTTTCACAATTAGATAAGCACCCACAAGACTGCCGACGTAACGGTGCACCATGCAGGGTCCGAGGTCAGCGAAACATCAGTTTCAACAATAACAAGCTAGTTCCTTAATTCAATGCCCACTCCAGACATCATATCTGGCCGTAATGTCTGATTGTGGTTAGCTGCTCTGTCTACAATTTATGACCGTTGGTTGTGGTTAGATTAGCTACAAGCTGTGTCCTGTTTTTCTGCTTCTACAGAGTTCATTAGTAAAGCTAAGAAAATTTCTCCAACACAAAGCATACAGAATATGCTGTTAATTAGCGGGATACGGGTTTCTTACCAGCCTGCATAAGGAAGTGTACCCTCTGCAGTTGTGGTATCACCAAAAGCAGTCATCTTAATATGGCAAATTGATGTATGTGGAGTTTCACTGAGGTTCTGAGAGAGGAGAGAGGAACAGGCAGAGACACAGACAGACAAACACACACATAGACAACCACACACACAGACACACAGGGAAACACACACACAGAGAAACACACACAGGCACATAGACACAGACACACACAGCCAAAGACACACACACAGGTCTTTAAAGATTCTTTAAAAAATTTAAGGTACCGTGCACGGGACAAAAAAACTTGCCATGCACAACTAAATTTTTGGGGGAACATTGGAGCCAGCTGTAGCTCAGTGGGTAATAATCTTGCCTCTGAGTTATACGTTTGTGGATTCAGGTCTGAACATAAAATCTAGGCCGATGCCACCCAAAAGAAAATCAGAGCAGACCAGCGAGGCTCAGAAAAGGAAACTTGTGTTGAATTTGTGAGCCTCGCTTTCTGTAATTCTTTAGTGTTTGGTCAGAATGTTGACCCAGTAAAACTTTGCCCCTGTGGGATGGCAGTTATCTGAATAGAGATGATGACATCTTATTGCAACATAAAGGTACCGTGTGTACTCAGTGTGTAACAATGTTTGCAGTGTTCCATCGTTTCATACACTTTGGTGGGTATGGGATCAGGATTTGATATATTTAAAACACTGAGGTAGACAAGAACTCCTCTCGACACTAATAACAGTCTTTTTAATCATCTCTGGGGGAAAAATAAACCTAGAGACCGTCAAGCAGTAATCAATGTCAGATTTGATCAATTATTAGGGATTAATCAATTACAGTTACCAAAACTTAAAGAATATGCAGTTAAATAGAGGGATACAGGTTTTTGACCAGACTGCATAAGGAAGTGCACCCTCTGCCTTGGGGCATCACCCAAAGCAGACAACGTAAAATGGCAAACAGATTTATGTGGAGTTTTGCTGAGTTTCTGAGAGAGCAGAGAGAGACAGGCACAGAAAGGAAGGGACAGCGAGTGGCAGAAAAAAATTGTAGTTTTCGAAAGGCATTAGCCCCTAAAACCATCACACTAAACATGCCACAATACGCCACAACAGGACTGGGGATTGTTACAACTTGTCACATCCGCCCTCTGCCATACCTGTTCTTCTCCACCGGCCTCTCTGCTTATCTCTTCTTCGTGATGTCTAACCTTATTTCTCCATATTTATTGTACTTTTCTCTAAATGTGTGTGATGAGAGTCAAATGTATGCCAGGCCTTTTCCATAAGGAAGTTGCTCGATCATTTAACTCTTTATTTCATGGCACTATGACTGAGACAAGTTTTCAATTCCAGATTTTTAACTGATTAATTGAAGTTGAATTCTACCAGCAGCTAGAAGGGGATCTGAACCCCTGTTCCCAAGGCATTACAATAGGCTGCTGGATTATTAACTCAGTGACATTACCAGTACCTACCCTATCGTTCTGTCATCAAGGCAACTGGAGCTCCTTTGATTGAGAGCTGCTTCAGTTGATGTCCAGCTGTGCTCTTTAGCACCGTCATTTTTGACAAACAATTCCTGTGTCTTCTGCAAAAATAACCAGCCTCATTAGGTCAGATGTTTAATATATTACAAAATCAAGTTTACAATTATCTCAAGGTTCGGTGCTGTGAACAGAATATTTAACACCATATCGTAAATATAGGCTGTGGAGTCGAATGGATTTTAGTTCGAGAACATGGAAACCTTCACTTTTCTTATGACTTAACTAATCTAACAATTAGATTGAGAGGGTATTTCACGACCCTCTTTAGCTCCTCTCTGAATTTCGTCTGGGTCACAGCATAAATACACGTGTTGGTGCAGGAACTGAGAAGCTGCAGCATTGCTGCTGTGTATTCTGTGATATAAAGAGGGTCATTGGTAGAGGAAGCATATTGTTTTGTAATTCGCTGACAGATGTAAAATACAATCTGCATCACCCATAACAGTATAAAACTGCCAGATAATCTAAACAGTAAAATGATTGATTTCCTTCGATTCTCCATCTCTGGGTCATTGTGATTCTCTCCATTGCTGAGGCACCGGAGTCCACTGCCGACTCTATTGGCCGCTATAATTCGTCTGACCGTCAGTACATTTAACAGCAAAATCAGAAAGAATGGTACGCAAGCAGTTAAAATGCGGTGGAACAACTCAAACGCGGTCCATGAGGGGGAACTATAGTAGCTCTGTTTCACGATACAGCACCAGGGAACAATATCAATTATATATTTCGGTTCACATATAAAGTACCAGGGAACACATTCTAAAGAGCACAGCACACTCACTGTTCCGATAACCAGAGCCGCTGTTCTCTCAGTGCAATATTTTTCCTTCAGCTTCTCACAGCAAATGATTACAAATCGATCAAAGGTGAAAACGACTGTCAGCCAGACAGAAACCATTGCGGTTGCAAACACCAGGACATTAATTGAACTGCAGATGGGAGTAATGGACAGGGATGAATCTGGGAAATAAATCCAAGAAATCCGCCTCAATATGGGACCTGTGATAACGACCAGGAGATCAGCCACTGCCATTCCCACAACTTAGACAGTGACACCTTTGGAGAGACCACACTTTCCTCGGGATAGGGTCAGAATCGCCACCAGGTTAACTGAAATAGATAGAAAGGGACGCAGAGAAATTACTGATCAGACCTCAAACTCAAGTAGCAGTTTGACACGATCTGGTGTGCAATTTGCAGCTTTGTTGCAGCATCCAGCAGAGAATGGTTTTAAACACAGTTAACAAAGATTGATTGGGAAGTTGATCTGAAATAAAGATGAAATATAATGATCACTGGATACAGTGGCTGAGTGAGGACGCCCTGCCAGTGTGGAATGGAGAAGGGGGTTTCAAACAAGTAATCCAGTGGTTTAACTCCAGTTTTGCACCCAGACCAATGGCTGAGAAAGTGAGGGGAAAGGGGAACTTCTTTTTATTTCAATGGTTAAGAGAGTCAACAGGGGCTGTCTCAAAACGTGAAAAGGTCGAGAACCCCTGCGGTGAGTATGTGACTTCAGATCATGAGAAATAGGCAGATGGAGGCTGAGCAAGCGAGTCGATTGAAGGTAGACAAGTAAAAGGACATTTGGAAACTGGAGGAGAGGCAGGTCCAGAAGGGGTTGGAAAGCAAACAAAGTGAAGCAACAAATGTAATCGGTAGATAACTGTTTCCATTTAATTATTAACATATTGTTTGCCTTTGCTCCATGACCTTTTAGTCCGCTATGTGGTCTTGTTCAATCGACACCTCCATTGTTATCTCTTGCCCCACCCCCACCTCACTTGCTGCTAAGCAGTGACTTTTCTAATATTTGTCAGTTCCGAAGAAGGGTCAGCGACCCTTCATCAGAACGCACTGTTGCCAATACGGCACCCTCAGTTCTCCTAATTTAAACACAAATCTGGCATAACATTCTTGAGCTTTACTATAAATTCCATTTTCTTTTAACAATACAGAGTCACGTTCATAAAACCGTGTGTCACGCCGTAACAGTTAACCCCCGCATTCCACATCATAGTACTCTTGGTTCCACTCTTATCTCAGTACATCAGATATTGAAACGTACGTCCATGCCTCTGTCTCATTCAGACTCGTACAGAGCAATTGTCACCTGGCTGATGGTCCATCCCCCACCGTCCATTTACTGGTGAATCCAACACTCTTCTGCCTTTATCCTATTCCATATCAGGTTCCTGTCAAGAAACACTGCTCCATTTGCTGACCTGCATTGCACGGAGAACTCCAACGGCTCCAGTTTATTTATTTTTCCTTCCTTGCAATTCAAACCATCAAATCTCATCTATCCCTATTAAGAGCATCCACTGCATTGTTTCCCTAATTCTTAATCCGGTTACCTCCGTATTGAAATTGTAATTTAAGCCCTGGTGATATCTGTATTTGATATGCAAACCGCTCAGCTTGTCCCCAGCTCCTAAGAATGTAGTCTGATTTACCTCTCTTTGATGCAAGGTGAATGACCTCACACCTTCAGATCCCACAGTTTAACAAATCGTTTAAACTATCGACAACCCTTTGCACAGTTTTCTTTTAATCTATACTATTTATTGAGACACTTAACGTAGGGTCGTCAACAATTTTAAATAGATGTCCCTCGAATCATGAATTCAAGTCATGTGGAAATACAGTGAAAAGCTGTGGCCTCAGTCCAGATCACTGGGAGACACCAATAATCACAACCTGTGTTGGACCTTGATTCATTGAGTTACTTTACACACCAGAATACACAAGCATCTATAAGAATATAAAATCAGGTCTTAAATTACACAACACATAAAGCGATTCTAGCATGTGTATCTTTGATGAACTGTTTCGATGATTGGAGGGTGGCAAATGTTATTCCCTTGTTCAAGAAAGGGAATAGGAATAACCCTAGGAATTATAGGCCAGTCAGTCTTACGTCGGTAGTGGGCAAGTTATTGGAGAGGATTCTGAGAGACAGGATTTATGATTATTTGGAAAATCATCGTTTGATTAGAGACAGTCAGCACGGTTTGTCAGGGGCAGGTCATGCCTCACAAGCCTTATTGAATTCTTTGAAGATGTGACAAAACATATTGATGAAGGAAGAGCAGTGGATGTGGTGTATATGGATTTTAGCAAGGCTCCCCATGGTCGGCTCATTCAGAAAGTAAGGAGGCATGGGATACAGGGAAAGTTGGCTGTCTGGATACAACATTGGCTGGCCCATAGAAGACAGAGGGTGGTAGTCGATGGAAAGTATTCAGCCTGGAGCTCGGTGACCAATGGTGTTCCGTAGGGATCTGTTCTGGGACCTCTGCTCATTGTGATTTTTATAAATGACTTGGATGAGATGGTAGAAGGCTGGGTTAGCAAGCTTGTCGATGACACGAAGATTTCTGGCGTTGTGGATAGTGTGGAAGGCTGTTGTAGGTTGGAACGGGACATTGACAGGATGCAGAGTTGGGCTGAGAAGTGGCAGATGGAGTTCAACCTGGAGAAGTGTGAAGTGATTCATTTTGGAAGGTCGAATTTGAATGCAGTACAGGCTTAAAGACAGGATTCTTGGTACTGTGCAGGAACAGAGGGATCTTGGGGTCCATGTCCATAGATCGCTCAAAGTTGCCAGCCAAGTTGACAGGGTTGTTAAGAAGGCGTATTGTGTTTTGGCTTTCGTTAACAGGGGGATTGAGTTTAAGAGCCATGAGGTTATGCTGCAGCTCTATAAAGCCCTGGTTAGACCACACTTGGAATATTGTGTTCAGTTCTGGTCGCCTCATTATGGGAAGGATGTGGAAGCTTTAGAGAGGGTGCAGAGGAGATTTACCAGGATGCTGCCTAGACTGGAGGGCATGTCTTATGAAGAAAGGTTGAGGGAGCTAGGGCTTTTCTCATTGGAGCTAAGAGTGGATAGCCAGAGACCTTTTCCCAAGGGCGGAAAGGGCTATCACCAGGGGGCATAATTTTAAGGTGATTGGAGGAAGGTTTCGGGGAGATGTCAGAGATAGGTTCTTTACACAGAGAGTGGTGGGTGCGTGGAATGCACTGCCAGCGGTGGTAGTAGAAGCAGATACCTTAGGGACATTTAAGCGACTCTTGGATAGGTCCATGAATGATAGTAGAATGAAGGGTATATAGGTAGTTTGATCATAAGGTAGGTTAAAGGTTCGGCACAACATCGTGGGCCGAAGGGCCTGTAATGTGCTGTACTGTTCTCTGTTCTATGTTCTATGTTATTGAATGCTAGTATGCATGGAACGTAGAGATCAAAGGTACAATAATTTTAAGTGTTGTAAATACACAACTGTAGTTACAGATACCAAACGTTGTTTGACCTCATCGTGCGTACATCCTACAAATAAGCCAAACACGAATAGATACAGGTAGGGTGAACCTTCATTTCCACACTGGCATTGTTAAGTCTGTCCACAATGCATAGAATAAATAAAATTGAGTGCATCTTCTGGAAAGAACCCACGCTATTTGAAATGTCATCTGCAAAATTTGAAAGCGTAGAGGTTTGGATTGTAGGTTTGTTCAATCAATAAAACTACAACATCAACATTGTGCTTTGTAACCTGTAATGAAGTAGAAGGGCTCGGGAGACCAACAACTCCAGTCCAAACTGATACAACATAAAATCAACACAGTTACAAGAATTCCTCTAACAGTAAATTAATTGAACGGCAATGAATCAGAGAAAGAGATGTTAACGGGTGAGCAGCAAATTCAGTTCAGTTGTCAAACCTCTGAAGCAGTGTCAGATTCCCACAAGGAAATACTTCAGAACAGTGATAACCAGTAAAATATTGAAATCCCAGAGAAACCCATTCTTGAGGCTGCATTTTCAAAGCCCGACGCCAGAATAAGTGGCGATTGGAAAAATGTTACGTCCGACAAACAAACAGCGCCAATTCGTGGAGCCTCCGTTATTCCAAATGCGGTGGCTCATTAGCATGGCCGGGGAGGCTCTCCCCAAATTCCCGATGAGGTAGAGGAGAACAAGAGAGAAAATGGTTCTGAGGCAGAGATCAAATCAGAAATTATGTTAATGTATTGTGGGGAAGGATCGAGGGGCCAAATGGCCTACGCTTGTTCCTATTGCATATATTCTTAGGTACTCAGTCCGAGCACCTGATCCCAACATTCATTTGAGATATTAATCTGATCACATTCTCAGTGATGGACCAAAGCAAATCATTACAGATAAATAAACTCATACAAGCCCGAACATTTAGAATCTGCGGGCATTCTATCAGCGAACAATAGACATTCAGTAAAGTCAATAATATCAATGCAAGGATTTTATGAACAAAGATCATCACAGTCATTATGCTACTGCTGCAACACTAAATGAGCAGGGCCTTCAGGCAGCCCATCATTCAACTGACTGAACTCAACAGACGACTCGGTAAAACAGTCATCAAGTAAAACATTATCAAGTGAAGCAGTCGATTTAATATTGATTTGCAACATTAACAGCTGGGGACAGCTGCTTACCAGGAAATCCAATGGTTGTAAGAACTAAATAATAAATATCTTCAATCTGATATATTACTGGAATTCCCATTTCTGTGAGAAGCACCAACTGGTGTTGTTCTGAAAGCCGCAGCTCCGATAGTCACTCTGAGTTGATACTCAGTTCCAGATGGGCAAGTTGTCACCATTTTGAACGATTTGCAGCAAGCTCCTCCTGTCATCAATCTCAATGCTGCTGCACTTCAAAGAGAGCTTCAGAGTGTCTTTGAAGCTTTTCCTTTGTTCTCTCCTGTGACGCTGGCCAATTAAGAATTGGGAAAGCAGGATCTGTCAGGGAAGAAGGTTTTTGACCATCCAAACAGAGTATCCAGTCCATTAAAGTTGTTCTTTGGGCAATTTTCATGGATGCTTGTGGAGCTGATTTCGAAAAGGAAACTAGCATTTTCTTTTATGTTTCCATCGTCCTTCCCGTTAACCTGGAGGATGCAGCAGAGGCATTGCGGAGGAAATTTCTCCAGCGCTTTTATGTGTCGCTGACACAGAGTTCAGGTCTCATTGTCGTACCTGAGTGTGGTGACGGCAACTGTTTATACATGAGGTCTTTTGTTGACTTGCAGAAGTCTATATTGAGTTGGCACAGCTGCAACTGTGCTGGATCTCCCCATCAATGGCGGCCTTTTGAGAGTCAAGTTACGGGAAGTTTTCAACGTGTTCCAGAGTCTCTCCTTCAACACATATCGGATATGATATATTTGGAGATGCAGAAAAACGGTGCGATATCGATTTTGCTTTGGCAACATGAAAGGACATTCAAGTCCCGTCCATGTAGAAGTAATGAGATCTGGAGTGGCTTTGAAATCTGGAGCAGAGTGGGCAATGGTACTGCAGTCATCCACAAACTGTAGATCATGTATGTCTATGGCATATAGTTTAGTTTTGGCATAGAGGCGACTGAGGTTAATGTGTTTTCCATCTGGGCGAAATTTGATACTGAGACCACAGGGCAGTTGAGGCGAGCAGCCACTGTCAGCTAAATAATAAATAGTATTATTAAAATATAGTTTGTGTTTTATGTTTGCATAGGAAAGTGTCACCTCAGCAGTACACAATAAGTTATTTGAATAAAAATGTTGACAGTATTAAGAACCTATTGTATTTTCTAACTGTTTGAACGAAATTCTTAACGCAGTAAGGCATGCTTTTTCCAAAGGGGGAAGTGTGATGAATCCTGGACCTGGATTTAATGCCACCCCATTCCCCAAGATGGGCGAGGAGGCGTGTGTCCCATCGATGTGCGATGGCTGGCAGGGGAGGGAGGGCCCGTCATCTTTCCATCGCATTGCAACAAGTTGTCAGTGGAAAAGGCCTTCCCAGCCAGAGGCCAATTGAGGGCCTTAGGATCCTATTATTACCAGCTTAAGGGCCTCTTCATGCCGCTGCTGGAAATAAGCCCAGTAAAATGAAGTGTCCTCCTTGTGGGCTTGGGTATCCTCCTCCGTGGGCAATCTGTGGCCCACAGAGGGACCCAGCAGGAAACAATCCACGCCTTTGAAAACCCACCCTCCTGCATTCATCACCCACCATCCTGCCCCATCATTGCTGCCTGCCAGACTGTGAAGTGTGTCATTATAAGTCACTAAAATTAGATTTATGAAGTAATATTACAGGACAAGCTAGTTCCACAAAGTGAAAATGTTCTTAGAACTTTGGTATTACCACACCTGTGTACAATTGTTGTCTGCTTATTTCACGAACAATATACATGCATTGACAGCAGTTCAGAGAAGGCTTAATGTGTTGATTTCTCGGGTGAAGGGGCTGCCTTGTGAGGAATGGTTGAGCAGGTTCGGCCTGGACACTTTAAAGTTAAGAGGTATGAGAGAATTATTGAAATATATGGCATTATGGCGACTCAAGCTCAGTATCTTGTCAATGGTAACCCCCAGGATGTTGGTAGTGGGGGATTCAGCGCTGGTAACGCCATCGAATGTCAAGGGTAGATGGCTAAAATCTATCTTGTTGGAGATGATCATCGCCTCCGTCCAGTTTTGATTCTTATTGGCTTTGTAGCAGTTATGTACAACTGAGTGGCTTGCTTGGCCACTTCAGAGTCAACCACATTGCTGTGGGCCTGGACTCACATGTAGGCACAAGGACAGCATATTTCATACCGAAAGGGCATTAAGGAACCAGATGGGTTTTTACAACAGTCGATAATAGTTTCATGGTCATTATTAGGTCAGCTTTCCATTCCAGATTTATGAATTGAAATCAGAGCGATGGGGAATTCGAACCCATGTCCCCAAAATAATACCCTAAATGCCTGGGTTATGAGTTTAGTGACAATGCTGTTACACCAATCCCTCTCCTACGCAGAACTGTTGCCTCTATTTAGGGTGAACAAATGCATATTGGTTGACCGCTTTGTGGAACACTTACTCTCAGTCCGAAAGCATAACCCCGAGCTTCTGGTCGTCCACCCCAGCTCACATGCCCACATTTCCGTCCTTGGCCTGCTACAGTGTCCCAGTAAACATCAATGCAAGCTCGAGGAGCAGCACCTGATATTTTGATTAGGCTCTCTGCAACCTTGCAGACTGAACACTGAGTTCAATAATTTCAGAGCACGGCTGGCCTTTTTTGTCTTTATATATTTGTTTTAATAGTACATTAACCATGTGCCTGTTCTTCATGTAGACAGAGTTTTTCATTATTTGGCTATTAATGCTCTCGCTGGACTAATGCTTTGTCTTTCAACAGAAACATTAACACCCTCATTGCTGTTGTCTCAGGACAGCTTTGTATTTTATCTCTGCCCTCTTCCCTATCACACACATTCCCTTTTGTTCTCATTGGCACCAAAGCACCTCCGCACACTCCACTTGCTTAAAACCTAATTCTTTTCTAACCTTTGCCAGTTCTGATGAAGGGTCACAGACCAGTAACGTTAACTCTGCTTCTCTCTCCACAGATGCTGCCTGACCTGCTGAATATTCCCAGCATATTCTGTTTTGAATTCACACCAATTGAAGTTCTTTCTGTTGCAATTTTAAAGTTCAGAGTACGTCTGTGGGTTTGTGCAATGAACGAGATGCAACAACGCGGTGTTTGATATTCTGCAGATAACGACAAGGACTCGGGAGTCCAACAATTACAGTGCACAGTGATACCAGATAAAATGAACATTTTTACTATTACATTGAAGTCAAGTGAAGTACATAAATTAATACGAAGTTAATCTGAAAAAGAGATGCCCAAGTGTCAGCAGCTAACTCAGTTCAGCTGCCAGACCTTTGCAGCAGCGTTAGATTCACAGAAGGAAATGATATAACAAAAGTGATGACCAATAAAAATACTGAAATCCCAGTGAAACTGACACATGATGTTGGGGAATGAGGAAACTGTCCTGCCTCCTGGTAACACTGAGACTGTGAGCTGTGTCATGAGAATCACTGAAATTGGTTTTATGAAGTAATATTCCAAGACAGGTTTGTTGTACAACGTGAAACTGTTAACAAATCCTGAAGGTCTGGTAATTGTTCTTAGACATTGCTTGGACCATATCTAGATTACTGTGTACAGTTTCGGTCTCCTTAAGGAGAATATACATTGAGCGCAGTTCAGAGAATGTTCACGATTTGACTCGTGGGGTGAAGGGGCGCTCTTGTGGGGAAAGGTTGAACAGGTTGGGCAGATCCCCTTTCGAGTTTATAAATATGAGAGAAGTATTGTAACATGTTAAAGTCTGAGGGAGTTTGATAGGGGGATGGTGAGAGGAAGTTTCCCCTCGAGGGGGAATCCAGAAGTAGGGTGCATAAGTCGAGAATTTCAGAAGGAGATGAGGAGGAATTTATTTTCTAAAAGGGTGCTGAATCTTTGGAAGTCTCTGGCCCAGAGAGCTGTGGAGGCTGAGCCATTGATTGCAGTCAGTCTATGATAGAGATAATATTGAACTAAATTGGATTCAATGGTGATGACAAGGAAGCGGGAAAGGGCATTTGAGGACAAGATCAGATTAGGAATGATCGTATAGAAAGGCAGAGGAAACAAGAAGGGCCGAGTGGCCTACGCCTTCTCTATTGATTATATTCTTACGTACATGACCCATGCACCTGATTCCAGTACAAATAGTTTTGACATTAACTACAAAAAACTCTCTCTTCTTTGGCCTCCTTATCTCGACATACAACGCCTGGAGTTGGTCAGTGGTGTGTGGAGCAGCGCCTGGAGTGGCTATAAAAGCCAATTCTAGAATGACAGGCTCTTCCACAGGTGCTGCAGAAAAAATGGTTTGTCGGGGCTGTTACACAGTTGGCTCTCCCCTTGCACTTCTATTTTTTTTCCTGCCAACTGCTCAGTCTTTCCGACTCACCACACTTTAGCCCCGCCCTTATGGCTGCCCGTCAGCTCTGGCGAACGCTGGCAACTGACTCCCACGACCTGTGATCAACGTCACAGGACTTCACATCGCGTTTGCATACGTCTTTAAAGCGAGATATGGACGGCCGGCGGGTCTGATACAATGGCGAGCTCACTGTACAATGTGTCATTGGGGATCTTGCCATCTTCCATGCGGCTCACATGGCCAAGCCATCTCAAGCGCTGCTGACTCAGTAGCGTGTCTAAGCTGGGGATGTTGGCTGTCTCGAGGAAAAAAAAACTCTAGTGTTAGGTTAACAAAACCATGGCAGACATAAAGAAACACATACAAGACCGAACATTTAGAATTTGAAAATATTCCATCATCCATTAATTCATTCAGTACAGAGTATAAACCAGTAATAATGCAAGGAATTGACGAACAGATATCAAAGTTTAGGCAGCAGCGGCAGGACCAAATGAACAGACACGTAGGACATTCCATCATTCAACTGATCAAACTGAACAGACGATTGTGTAAAATATACAGTGAGTAAAGTACTTTCAGGTGCGGCAGTTAAATTAATACTAATTTACACCATTAACAGCTGGAGGAAAATGCAGCTTACTGGAAACTCCAAAGGCTGCAAGAATTGGATAGTAAATACGTTCTATCTTATGCATTGCTGGATATTTCGCTTCTGTGTGAAGCACTGACTTGTGGTGGTCTGAAACTCACAGCTCCAGCAGTCACTCTGAGTTGATCCATTCTAATAGACAGTGCTTTATACAGGGGATATGTCTCCACTGACACGGCTATACCCCTGATCATTGCTATTCGTGGCAGTCAATTGAACAAACACATTACATCAGCAATTTTGACTGCATTGGAAATAAAATAGTTCATACAAAACCAACAATTCAAAATCGAGCAAATTATCTTAATCAGACAATTGCTGAAAACGCTAATCAAACAAGATTGATTCCACTATAATGTGCAGCGTTGTTTACTGGTTTAAAATAATTGCAATCATATTATTCATTCATACCAAATCACTTATAAATGTCACCGATTTCTCTTCAGTATATACTGAATCCAAGGACATAAACAGTTAAAATGAGAAATTGTACATCCATGTGCAGGATTGCAGCTGATAACTTAGTGTAGGTGCCAGGAAGAGACTGATACTCCCCTCTCTCTTTTATTGCACATGTTTAGCGGTTGATTCTACAGTGGCTTCTGTAAAATAGCAACTGGGACATTTCCTGACAAGATCTCTCTGGTTCACTCCTGACTGGCACCTCGATCTCAAACTTACTTCCAACCAACACGGTGCTTACAACTCCAGCCCTCAACAAATCCAGCTCACCCAACACCGCCGCATTCACTGACGTTGATTAGATCTCAATCCGCTCAACACCTTACTTTTAAAATTATCATCCTCAGCTAACATTTGTTCATGACCTAAGTCACCACCATCACCACACTCTGGGAAGGGTGGAAATCTGACTGGAGAGATTCAAATATGGAGTTTCAGGAAAAACAGGAAAAGGAATTGCGAGGCGACAGAAGGCTGAGCGACTTTTAAAAGGAAAGTGTTGTTGGAGATCCGTGTGTAGATTACAAAAGCAGAGTCACTGGAGTTTTTTTTTGAGGCAAGGCGTGATGAAGGCAGAGTTGAAGATGTGGGGACATTACTGGAAGAGAGAGAACAGTTAATATCAGCTAACATCGAGGTCTGGAAGATACGTTGGGTAGCCTGCAGCTTACTGGGAATAGGGTCAATGGAGCAGTAGGTGCGTCTAATGGACGCGCTCAACTCGGAAAGAGCATGAGGATAGATAGGAGAGGAACTGGAAGAACTTGAATGTTCAGGACTAGCACAGAGTGAAACATAAATAAGGTTTAGTCGGGTGGGCTAGGGATAGGGAGCGAAGTGGTGGAGACAGATAATCAGATACTCACAATCTGATTGGCAATGAAGTCCAAGAGGTTCGCAGTACTTGTATGTGAATGTAGGGAGGGCTGGTGAGAGGTATTTAAGAAGTTGATCTGCATGTGAAGAAAAGAATCCGGCGTTGTCTTTGCTTTTCAGGGTGATCCTGAGATAGGGAACAGTTGTGGAAGAGGAGACCAGGACCAGCTGGTACTTTGTGAGGTCCTTTCAGATGAGGTCAACTCCCAATTCAAATGCTTCGGGGCCTTTTACACAGCACACAGTTCTGAGTGGACATTCTTTGAAGATAACTCTCAAAGTATTGGGTCTGTACATGTAATCAGCACCCAGAGGCTTGTTTAATGAAGCTGTTCATGCGGCTCAGTCACAGGTTACATGAGAACTATTTTTTAAGATATTCCAAAGCAAGTTTACAGTGTTGTTAAATATTTCTTAACATAGATTCCGTTAGCTAAAGAAGCTATGGGGGAAATGGGTGATTAATTCTAGTTGCTAATTGAATGTAACTAACTTGGTGCACTCCAGCTAAGTGCCACAAAGACCCTCGCCCACTGGTATAAATAATGTCTCCTTTGACTGAATTGCCATTTTTCAGTCAGAGTCTCACAGTCATCACTTCCGCACTTGGAAAATGTGCTATCCAATTATCTTTGAATTTGAATGCATCTTCTATCCTGTTCTTGCAGCCGTTGGCATTATCGGTAAGGCAATTAACAGTGGTTATAGTGCAAACCAGTAGAACTGTTCCTATTCTTTTTTTTTCCCTTTTTTTTACCGCAGCATATCAGTATTAATAAGTTTGGACATAAGAAAGCGATGGTGTCTCTGTGTGTGTGCATCAGGATGTTAGCTAGCGATAAAGAGAGAAGGAAACAGGGAACATATAAAACGTGTGATTGCCGTTGGTGATATAGTTGCCTATTGCATTATATCAATTCATGTAGTAGTTTCAGCAATCTGCTTAATACGCTTTCTTGATAGAAATTAGCAACTATTTAGAAGTTTCAGCACCAGAAAAAATGGCGAATTATTCCCCAGTTCTATGCTCTCGAGAATCTCCTATCTCCAATAGATGCTGTCATGAGATGCAATGTAAACCTCCGTCATCCTTTGAGAAAGTGCACCTTTACTTGTGTTGAGGTTTCAACTTATTATTTGCATTTACAGAAATATCAACTTAACACAAGCAAACCAATTTCACCGAAAAGTAATCAGTTTATGCCAGACAGTTGTCTATGAATTTTCCACAAGATTCTCGGTTCTGGAGAATTATAGCTACTGTTGCTACAGAAAGGACAAAAATCATTCATTGATTGAAAAGAAATGAATAGTTGTCAAAACAGACTACATGATCAATATCAATGATAAGTTAAAGAAATAAATCGCTGGAAATAACCAGCATGTCTGGCAGCTTCTGTTGTGAGAGAAACAGAGTTAACATTTCAGTTTGTTCAGCTCGATAACCCTTCATCAGCAACTTTTTCTCTTCTGGAGACCTGAGATAAGAGGACAGGACAAACCTTGTAGGCTCTCCACTGGTGAGGGTGCTGTCCAACAGTTATCTGTGTGTGAACGCGATTGGTTGTTAGGTAGCTGCGAACAGTGCATTTCAGTCTTGCAAACGGATACATGGCTGTTTAAACTTGATGCGATGGCAAAACAACTGGGAATGGTTTATCCATAATGAGCAAAGGTCTTCATTAGTTATGTTTGGATAGATAACAATTGGCGACTCCATTAATTGCAGAATTCAGGAGAAATACTGCCGGACATTCCCTCATGTGGCGGGTGACAAACTACAATTATACAAACAAATACTATGGTAACCCAATATACATCACCCAGCAAATGGGATTCATGCTGCAGCTTCTCAGTTCTTGCACCAAAACGTGTATGTATGGACTTACACAAAGAGAATTCAGAGAAGAGCTGAAGAATGGGATGAAGTATCTGGCCACACTGAATGGGAGATTATGTTAATAGCAAGTAATTGGGAGAAAGCTGGATCAGGCTGTGTAAATATCAACCCACATTCTTCTTCTATTTCATAACACTGACTGGTGATGGACCGAAACAGGCTGGTGCTCTGCGAGAGAGTTTGAAAATAATACAATAGGCAGAAGAACGGGCCTGCCCCTCGCATGGGTGTGAAATAGAAAAAAATAAGCATCTGAAATGCAAGAAAAACAAAATGGAAAACGCAGAAGAAGAGGATAAAAAACATGGAACACGCCTGGACACCGTGAAGCATGTAATAATAAAATGCTAATTGGGACACAACTGACAAACGTGAAATGTTCAATAATAATGCACATTGGACACGATCAGTGAAATGTGGAACAAATAACAATGAGGTGAATTGGATTAAATCTGGTAAATGTGAAGTGTTCAATAATAATACATGCTAGACCACAACTGTAAAATATGAAGAGTTTAATAACATTACAGTCTTGATCAAATCAGGCAGATGTGAGACAAGTAATTTTAATGCACATGGGCACATCAGGAAAACATAATAATAACGAAAACTGCCCTGCATTGTGTTAAATGTAAAGCATTTAATGTAATGAACAGCAGACCACATTGTGCTAATGTGACAATTATAATAGTAATATACAGTACACCAAATCTGATAAATGTGACACATTTAACAATAATGCACACTGGGCAACAATTGGTCAAGCTGAAACATTTAATAATAAATAAAGTGCATTGGGCCACATCTGGTCACAATGAAACATTTAGCAATACTACACACTGGACCGCATCTGGAAAGTGTGAATCAATTAATAATAATAATAATAATAATAATACACACTAGACCGCATCCAGAAAATGTGAAATATGTAATAGTGATAAATACTGGACCGCACCTGGCAAATGTAAAGTGTTTAATAATAATTCTCAGTGGGCAGCATCTGCTAAATGTGAAACATTTGTTTCTTACGCACACTGGACCCCATCTGGTAAATATGAAGATTTTAATAATAGTTCACACTTGACCACATCTGGTAAATTTGAAGCTTTGAATAATACTGCACACAAGACTGCAGTTCGAAACTGTGAAGCATTTAATAATAATAGAAGGGAACCACGTTTGTTACATGTGAAGTATTTAATAATAAGGCCCATTAGATCACACCTGCTAAAAAAACCTAAGCATTCAATAATAATTCATACTACACTGCTTCTGGCAAATACAAAATATGTAATAATAATGTATACTGGGCCACATCCAGTAAATGTGTATAATGTAATAATATTTCACATTGGGCAGCATCTGATAAATGTGAAACATTTAATAATAGGGCACGCTGGACCACATCAGGTAAAAATGAAACATTTAATAATATTGTACACATAATCACATCTGGCAAAAGTAAAATATTTAATAGCAATACACACATTGACCACATCTGGTAAATGTGAAGTATTTAATAATGCTGCGCACTGGCAGCAACAAATAAATGCAAAACATTTAATAATAATGCATAGCAGATTTAATGTGGTAAATGTGAAGTATTTAATAATGAATCACACTAGACGTATCTGAACCTTCTGAAACATTTAATAATAATCATGCATACTGGACCACACTGGAATGTGTGAAACTGAACTAGTAATGCACCCTGGGCAGCATCTGGTAATTGTGAAACATTTAATAATAAGGCAAACTGGACCACATCAGGGATAAGTGAAACAATTTGTAACAATGTACACCAGACTACATCCGGAAATTGTGAAAAATGTAATAGTAATACACACTGGACTATCTCTGATAAATGTAATTATTTAATAATAAGGCTCACTGGGCAGCATCTGGAAAATGTGAAAAATATACTGCTAAAGCACATTAGACCACATCTGGTAAATGAGAATCCCTTAGTAATAATGCATGCTGGGCTACATCTGGTAAATGTGCAGCATTTAATAATAAGGCCCAGTAGAGCACATCGGTAAATAAGAAGTGTTCAATAATAATTCGCTCTAGACCACATCTGGTAAATGTGAATCCCTTAGTAATAATGCATGCTGGGCTACATCTGGTAAATGTGCAGCATTTAATAATAAGGCCCAGTAGAGCACATCGGTAAATAAGAAGTGTTCAATAATAATTCACTCTAGACCACATCTGGTAAATGTGAATCCCTTAGTAATAATGTATGCTGGGCTACATCTGGTAAATGTGCAGCATTTAATAATAAGGCCCAGTAGAGCACATCGGTAAATAAGAAGTGTCCAATAATAATTCACTCTAGACCACATCTGGTAAATGTGAAACATTTATTAATAATGCACACGAGACCATAATTGGTCAATAAGATGTCTTTATTAAAAGAGCACATTTGATCACCTCTGGTAAACGTGAAGCCTTTAATTCTAATGCAAACAAGACTGCAATTCGAAGATATGAAGCATTTAATGATACTACACATCGGACCACATTTGGTAAATGTGAAGCATTTAGTAATAATGCATACTGGGCAGCATCTGGTAAGTGTGAAGCATTTAATCAATATGCCCACTAGATCACATCTGGTAAATAAAGAAGCATTCAGTAATAGTTCACATTGCACTGCATCTGATAAATGTGAAACATTTAATAATAATGCACATTGACCACTCTGGTAAAAATGCATTTTGCAATAAAGCACATTGGGCAGCAGCTGATAAATGTGAAGATTTTAGTAATGATGTGCACTGGACCACATCAGGTAATTAAGAAACATTTAATAATAATGTACACTAGCTCACATCTGGAATGTATGACATTTATATAATAATGCACACTTGGAAGCATCCGGTAAGTGTGGAACATTTAATAATAAGGCACGCTAGACCAAATCTGGTAAATGTCAAACAATAACAATGCAAACCAAGCCTCATCTGGAAAAATGTGAAATATGCAGTAGTAATTCACACGAGAAGATACCTGGTGAATTAAAAGTATGTAATAATGCCAATCACCAGAAGTGGCATGCGATAGATAAGGGTAATCGACCCCACATAGATTTTTGTTGAACACGGGGATTAACGGTGAAACAACCAAGGCAGGCAGATAGGGTTAAGATCCAGATCAGCTGAGATGTCACTGAATGAGAGCAGGATCAAGGAGCTGAATGATCTCCTCCCGTTCCTATAACAGAGAGGGAGAGAAAGAGGCAGTGAGAATAAATGGGATCCCTGTCTCACTAATATAAATTATGCTTTCAGAACTGATTATTGTGGAACATCACTTCCCTCTGGTAGCAACTAGAAAAACACCAGTACAGTGTCAGTTGTGAAATTGTCATGCGTTTATTGAGACATTGAAAACGCAGTATTGCTGTACAATGAAATGTGCATTACTTTATAAAATTATTAAAGCATCTTAACTATCTATCAATGCAAGGCCGCTTCCCAGAAAGAAACACAACAAAATTCTCCTGTCATATTGGATTGGCACCTGGCCTCAGAATAGAGAAGAAATTAGTTAGAGTAAGGAAGCAATCCCGCAGCGCTAACAGGTTAAAACATCCATACTATCAATGTAAAGGCATCTGGCACATTCCATAAGGGTCACATTGTCATTCCTGGCAGTTGTTTCTTTGCCGGTCTCTTTTTGTCTTGGCAGCTGAACAGGGATTTTTCTTTTGAATCATCTCTTCTGCAGGTGTCTGGGCATTGCTAGCAAAGCCTAACATATATTGCCCATCTTTAATTGCCATTGAGAAGATTGTGCTGAGCTGCCTGTTTGACCCGCTGCAATCCATGTCGGGCAGGTACACCCACAGTTCTATTAGGGAGGGAGTTCCAGGATTTTGACCCAGTGTCCGGGTTATTCAATTCACTCGGACATTGTTCCCAGCTCGGTTTAAGTGGAGCCCTTTCCAGTGGAACAGTTCCCTCTTTCGCCATTACTGATGCTAGTAGAGGTAAGGGGTATCGTGCCAGGGAGTGGGAAAGACTTCATAGTTCCGTAGAGAGCTGGCATGAACTGGATGGGCCGAATGGACTCCTTCTGTGCCATGAAGGACACTGTGACTCTAAGACTCGATGACTCCCGCTTCTACACTCCGAAAACAAGGTGAGCGTTGCACCTCTTTGTGAAATTCCACACCCCCATTCACCTGGTTAACCCACTGTTCAAATTCTTGCACCGGGGGCCAAGTTGGTGTTTTATGCCCATAATACGCCGAAACAGCGATTCAGTATGCAGTTACCTCAAGACGTTTGGGAATACAAAAGGATGGAAGTGCTGTTTCAGGTGCATGCGTTCATAGTAAGAACCCTTCTGGAGTCGCTGTGTTCAGTTCAAGAATCTATTAGCCTTTGAGAAGTTGCAGCACAGATTGACTAGATGATATTGAGCTCATTGGGTTACATTATGAGGGCAGGCTGCTTTCGTGAGGTTTGTATTCCGTTGTCTAAAGAAGATTGATTGGAGGTCAAATCGAGGTACTTATTATACAACAAAATACATCAAGAATTTGGATGTGGGGACCAAACATAATTAATCCAAGTTTACAAATTACACGAGATTAGGTGGGCATGTGGGTTGAGAGGAGGATGTGAGGAGGTTTAAAGGGAATTTTTACAGGCTGAGTGAGTGGAAAAGAACATGGCAGATTAAATATAATATGGAAACATGTGAAGTAGTCCACTTTGGTAGGAAAAACAGAAATGCAGAGTTTTGCTTAAATGGTGAGAGGTCAGAAAGTGTTGTTATCTGAAGGGACCTGGCTGTCCTTGTTCAAGAGTCACTGGAAGGTAACATATAGGTGCAGCAAACAATTAGGAAAGCAACTGGCATGTTGGTCTTCATTGGAAGAGGATTTGAGTACAGGAGTAAATAACTCTTGCTGAAATTGTATAGAGCCTTGGTGCGACTGCACCTGGAATATTGTGCACAGTTTTGGTCTCCTTACCTAAGGAAAGATATACTTGCCATAGAAGGAGTACAACAAAGGTTCAGCAGACTGATCCCTGAGATGGCAGGTTTGTCCTATGAGGAGAGGTTGAGGAAACTGTGCCTGTATTCTCTGGTGTTTCGAATAATGAGAGGTGATCTTATTCAAATATACAAAATTCTTACAGGGCGTGACACGTTGGATGCAGGAAGGATGTTTTCCCTGGCTGGGGAGTCTAGAACCAAGGGACACATTCTCAGAATAAGGGGCAGGCCACTTAAGACTGAGAGGAGGAGGAATATCTTCACTCAGAGGGTGGTGAATCTTTGGAATTCCCTATCCCAGCGGGCAGTGGAGTCTCAGTCATTGAGTATATTCAAGACAGAGATGGATAGGTTTTAGGTATTAAAATATCCAGGGATGTGAAGATAGAGCAGGAAAATGGTGTTGAGGTAGAACATCAGCCATAGAGTCATAGAGTCATGCAGCACAGAAGGAGACCCTTCGGCCCATCGTGTTGCATGTTCTAGTTGCATGGCGGAGCAGGCTCATGGGTCCGAATGGACTAGCCCTCTTCCTATATGAGAGCGAGCAGCTCAGGAGCAAAATCAGGAGGCATATTTGCACACAACAGTCACAGAAAGTTTATACTCTTTCCCACAAAGGGCGGTGGATGGTGACACATAGTTGCAGCTTTAGAGACTGCGATATTTGTTTTATACAGGGATCACGGGTTGATGGAACTAAGGCGGATAAAGAGAGCTAAGGTGCAGAACAGCCATGATATAATTGAATGGTATCAGGCGAGCAGGGCTGAATGGCCTACTCCTGTTTGCTGTTTTCAAAAACGTCGTTTGCTTGACATGTATAGGAAACTCCATACCAAGAGTGGGGTAGGGATTCTCTTGTAGATTCTGTTTCTCAAGCTGGCTGTTTGGAAATACTTAATCTTTCTTGGCAACATTGAATGAAGTGTCAATGATCATCATGTTGCTTAGCACTGGACCTCTTGTTGAGGGGGGCATGCCTTGTGCCCAGGAGATCTGTAAATGTTCTAAATCTTCACCGCTGCATAGAGGGTGAAGTCCTCACCGAGGTTCCGGGTGGTCTCTGGCTGACACTGAAGTAAATGGTGAAATTGGTCATAAAAATCAACCCATTGTCTTAAAATCTGTTCAAAGTTAAGTGAAATTCTCTTAGCAGTGGACAGCAGCAGAATGAATCGAAAATTAATTTTTAGAAATGCCTTGTTTAGACCAAACAATACTCTTCCTAGTCCGCACATAAACCAACAGTGAAACAGTAACTGCTGTACAATACTTACATCTGGTTATATAACAGTATATGTAACATATACACTGTAAAAGTCCAAACGTAATTGCCAATGTCCTTAACTTCTTCTCGATTGAGCAGCTCTGCTCTTCACTGCTCAAATATTCATTATATAATGAGGTTCAATCCACTGAGACAAACACAAACTGTTCACTTCCCTTGCCTGTGTACATTTCTGTGGCCATTTTAAGATAGTTCGAAATGTGAACGGAAAACTATTTGTCCTCACGAATATTTATTCATAGAACAAGGTAGCTGAGATATTAAAAGCAGAACATGGACTCAGTAGAGAAAGCAGCAAGATATTAGGGCACTTCTTCCTAAGTGTATGAATGAGTAAAGTAAGATGAAACATCAAACGATAGATATAACCTTCTGGGCCATTTTTAACTTACTTAGTTTCTCTTCGGTTGTACGTTCAGCTTAAGGACTGCATCTAAATGAAACAAAACAAAGCAATAAATCATAGATGTGAAAATACTTAAAATATTTGCTCGTGTTTTGAAGAGTTATATGTTGATTGATAGATCTTCCTCATTTTCACATCAATATATCATTGCACCGAATGAGCATTCCCGATTTTATTAACTCCAGCTTTGGCAACCGTGCCTTCAACTGCCTGGTCCTCAAACTCCCGAATTCCCTCTCGAACACTCTCCAATGCTCCACCGCTCTTCCTTCCTTTAAGATGCTCCTTAAAGTGGACCTCTTTGACCAAGCCTTATTACCACCTGCCATATTATCGCTTTATTTGACTCAATATCTAATTTTGCTGGATAACCTTCTTGTGAATTTCTTTGTGTTGTTCTGGTACATTACAGGCGCTATATAATTATAGGTAGTTATTGTATCATATGGAAGGAACACTGACTCGACTGCCAAGTGTTGGGAGCAACTGGTACTTGACAAACCCTAAAGACTCTTTGATTGTTCATGAAGAAGCGAATGCACCTCCTTTGCTGACCTTCCCTTTCCCATTTCAACTCTTGCTGCAGATGCTTACGGGATGGCCAAGATTTCCCTGGAGATGGGCAGCAGATTTTCTGTGTGTTACTTGTTATTGTTATGGCTCACACTAATGCAGCATTGGAGTCTCCAGTCTTGAGCTGACCAATAGTCACAATGATTGTTTAACTGTATCACTTTTCACTTTGACTATGAATATGTATTTATCCATGTGCTGTCGTCCAAAGAATTTCCACATCGAAATGCATTAACGATAACATATTTGGTTAGCTGCCATTTTTGATCTTGTTCCCCATCTAGAATTCCTGTCCAGCTGTGGTCATGTTTCATATCCTACCTACGTGTCACTGTCTTCCCATTATAACAACCTATGGCCACCACATCTCCACCATTAGAAACTGTCCAGGGAAATAGAATAGGAGGTTCAGTGTACAGTTGGATAAAACATTGGCTGAGCGACAGAAACTGCGAGTCACCATAAATATGAGCTTTTCAGATGGTAGACTGTGGTGTTCCCCAAGGGTCATTTCTGAGACTACTGTTTTCTTTAACTATACATTTAATTGATAAATCTGGAATCAAAAGCTAGTCTAATGATGGCCGTAAAACCATTGTCGATTGTTGTAAAAACCCATCTGGTTCACTAATGTCCTTCAGGGAAGGCAATCTGCTGGCCTTACCTGGTCTGGCCTACATGTGACTCAAGACCCACAGCAATGTGGTTAACTCTTACATGCCCTCGAAATGGCCTCGCAAGCTACTCAAGAGTAATTAACCGCTACGAAGTCAATAAAAAGGAATGAAACCGGACGGACCACCCGGCATCGACCTAGGCACCGGAAACGACAACGGCAAACCCAGCGCTGTCGACCCTACAAAGTCCTCCTTACTAACATCTGGGGGCTTCTGCCTAAGTTGGGAGAGCTGTCCCACAGGATTTTCAAGCAACAACTTGACATAGTCAAGCTCACAGAATCATACCTTACAGACAATGTCCCAGACACTGCGATCAACATCCCCGGGTATGTCCTGTCCCACCGGGAGGACAGACCCAGCAGAGGTGGTGGCACAGTCGTATGCAGTAGGGAGGCAGTTGCCCTGGGAGTCCTCAACATTGACTCCGGACCTCATGAAGTCTTATGGTATCAGGTCAAACATGGACAAGGTAACCACCTACTGATTACCACATACCGCCTTCTCTCAGCTGATGACTCAGTACTCCTCCATGTTGAACACCACTTGGAGGAAGCACTGAGGGTGGCAAGGGCACAAAATGTACTCTGGGTGGGGGACTTCAATGTCCATCACCAAGAGTGGCTCGGTAGCACCACTACTGACCGAGCTCGTCGAGTCCTAAAGGACATAGCTGCTAGACAGGGTCCGCGGCAGGTGGTGGGGGAACCAACACGAGGGAGGAACATACTTTACCTCGTCCTCACCAATCTGCCTGCCGCAGATGCATCTGTCCATGACAATATTGGTAGGAGTGACCACCGCACAGTCCTTGTGGAGACGAAGTCCTGCCTTCATATTGAGGATACCGTCCATCGTGTTGTGTGGTACTATCACCGTGCTAAATGGGATAGATTACGAACAGATCTAGCAATGCAAGACTGGGCATCCATGAGGCGCTGTGGGCCATCAGCAGCAGCAGAATTGTACTCAACCACAACCAGAAACCTGATGGCCCGGCATATCCCCCACTCTACCATTACCATCAAGCCAGGAGAGCAACCCTGGTTCAATGAAGCGTGCAGGAGGGCATGCCAGGAGCAGCACCAGGCACACTTCAAAATGAGGTGTCAACCTGGTGAAGCTACAAACCAGGATTACTTGCATGCCAAACTGGGTAAGCAGCATGCGACAGACAGAGCTAAGTGATCCCATAGCCCTGCAGTTCTGTCACATCCAGCCGTGAATGGTGGTGGACAATTAAACAACTAACTGGAGGAGGTTGCTCCACAAATATCCCCATCCTCAATGATGGGGGAGCCCAGCACATCAGTGCGAAAGATAAGGCTGAAGCCTTTGCAACAATCTTCAGCCAGAAGTATCGAGTTGATGATCCACCTCGGCCTCCTCCTGAGGTCCCCAGCATCATAGATCCCTGACTTCAGCCAATTCGATTCACTCCTCGTGATACCAAGAAACGACTAAAGGCACTGGATACTACAAAAGCTATGGGCCCTGACAATACTCCGGCGATAGTACTGAAGACCTGTGCTCCAGAACTTGCTGCGCCCCTAGCCAAGCTGTTCCAGTAAAGCTACAACACTGGCATCTACCCTGCAATGTGGAAAATTGCCCAGGTATGTTCTGTACACAAAAAGCAGGACAAGTCCAACCTGGCCAACTACCGCCCCATCAGCCTACTGTCAATCATCAGTAAAGTGATGGAAGGTGTCATCAACAGTGCCATCAAGCGGCACTTGCGAAGCAATATCCTGCTCAGTGACGCTCAGTTTGGGTTCCGGCAGGGCCACTCAGCTGCTGACCTCATTACAGCCTTGATTCAAACATGGACAAAAGAGCTGAACTCAAGAGGTGAGGTGAGAGTGACTGCCCTTGACATCAAGGCAGCATTTGACCGAGTATGGCATCAAGGAGCCCCAGCAAAACTGAGGTCAATGGGAATCAGGGGGAAAACCCTCCACTGGCTGGAGGCATACCGAGCACAAAGGAAGATGGTTGTGGTTGTTGGAGGTCAATCATCTGAGCTCCAGGACATCATTGCAGGAGTTCCTCAGGGTAGTGTCCAAGCCCCAACCATCTTCAGATGCTTCATCAATTACCTTCCTTCAATCATAAGGTCAGAAGTGGGGAGGTTCGCTGATGATTGCACAATGTTCAGCACCATTCGTGACTCTTCAGATACTGAAGCAGTCCGTGCAGAAATGCAGCAAGACCTGGACAATATCCAAGATTGGGCTGATAAGTGGCAAGTAACATTCGCGCCACGCAAGTGCCAGGCAATGACAATCTCCAACAAGAGAGAATCTAACCATCTCCCCTTGACATTCAACGGCATTACCATCGCTGAAACCTCCACTATCAACATCCTAGGGGCGACCATTGACCAGAAACTGAACTGGAGTAGCCATATAAATAGCGTGGCTACAAGAGCAGGTCAGAGGCTAGGAATCCTGAGAAGAGTAACTCAGCTCCTGACTCCCCATAGCCTGTCCACCATCTACAAGGCACAAGTCAGGAGTGTGATGGAATACTCTCAACTTGCCTGGGTGGGTGCAGCTCCAAGAAACCTCATGAAGCTCGACACCATCCAGGACAAAGGAGCCCGCTTGATTGCCACCTCATCTACAAACATTCAATCCCTCCACCACCGACGCACAGTGGCAGCAGTGTGTACCATCTACAAGATGCACTGCAGCAATGCACCAAGGCTCCCTCGACAGCACCTTCCAAACCCGCGACATGTACCAACTAGAAGGACAAGGGCAGCACACACATGGCAATACAAGTTCCCCTCCAAGTCACACACCATCCTGACTTGGAACTATATCGCCGTTCCTTCACTGCCGCTGGGTCAAAATCCTGAAACTCCCTTCCTAACAGCACTGTGGGTATACCTACCCCACATGGACTGCAGCGGGTCAAGAAGACAGCTCACCACCACCTTCTCAAGGGCAATTAGGGATGGGCAATAAATGCTGGTCTGGCCAGCGACGCCCACATCCCATGAATGAATAAAAAAAACCTACATGACTTGGATCTTGGAATACAGAGTAGAAACACAAAATGTGCTGATGACACCAAACTTGGAGATGTGAGAAATATTTAAGATGATATGAATCACCGGCAAGAGGACATCGATGGACTAGTATAACGGGCAGGGAGGGGGCCAATGGAATTTAATACAGACAAGTGTGAGGTGATGTATTTTGACAGAATGATAGGGAGAGACAATATCCACTTAATGGCTCAGTTCTGAAGAGTGTGCAGGAACAGAGGGACCTGGTGGTGCATGTGCATCGATCTTTGAATGTGGCAGGACATATTGAGAGAGCTGTTGGTAAAACATATGGGATCTTGGGCTTCATTAAATTATGCTGAACTTTTATAAATCTCTGGTTAGGTCCTAATTGGAATAATCAGCAGACAATTACTAGTAATGCTCTAATGACTATTCTTACATTCTTATTCATTAAATGCTAAGAACATTCTAAATGTTAATGACGATTCTGGAAACAGAAACGCAAAACAGAACTTTATGTAAGGGCTTCGCTAGTTTGGTCCCTCGGAGGTGCTGTGGTCCATCAAATAATTAACCATCACAAATTTTTCGCAGTAACTTTCACAACCCTGGTTATCTACTTATTCAGGCAGGTATTGAATGGATTGTCGGCGTGGTTTCTGCGTTATGTGCAAAAGTGGGTCTATTTGCATGGTCAGAAACATGTGCCTGTCAAACTGATCAAAGCTCATCTGTATTACTTATAGTGAACACAAATTATTGAGTTGAACAAATGCTGCAAATGTTTAGATGAGTATGTAGGTGCGTTTATTATAGTGGGAGTGGGTCTGTTCTTTTCCTGCGAGTATATGTATGTGTGTGATTGTTGGTTCGAGTGTGTATGAAATACTCTCCACTTGCCTGGATGGTGCAGCTCCAACAGCACTCAAAAGCTCGACACCATCCAGGACAAAGCACCCAGTTTGATTGGCACCCCAGCCATAAATATTCATTTCCTCCACCACTGACACACAGTGTCATCTACAAGACGCAGTGCAGCAGTTCACCAAGGCTCTTCGACAGCACCTTCCAAACCGGCGACCTCAACCACCCAGAACGATAGGGGCAGCAGATGCTTGGGAACACCACAACCTGCACGTTCCCCTCGGAGCTACACACCATCCTGACTTGGAAATATGTCGACTGTTCCTTCACTGTCGCTGGGTCAAAATCCTGGAACACACTTCCTAACAGCTCTATTGGTGTCACAAGAGCCCAAGGACTGCAGCGGTTCCAGAAGGCAGATCATCACCACCTTCTCAAGGGCAGTTAAGGATGGGCAATGAATGCTATTAGGGATGGGCAACAAATGCTGGCCTTGCCAGCGATGGTCACATCTGGTGAATGAATAAAAATTAAATGCTAGCTTTCAGTGACTCCTGAAAAAAAAAGACACCCATGTGTTTTGAAGTTCAACTTATGTCTAATTGTGGACTGTAGTTTTCTTTTAAGTGTGTGCATGAATGGGGGTGCTCATATCTTAAATGAAAAAGACACAATGCATCCAGAGAGGATACATTTTTCAAATCATTTGCTTCTGAGCATTATGATGGTCTGTTGTGATTGAAGGTTTAATATTCTCACCATATTTCTCTGCTGCTGCTTCACTTCCCTGCGAAGAAAACATAAACAAAGTGTCAGGAATTGCGAGTCAGTTACTGGTCGACAGATTAGGAGCATGAGAGAAGGCAAAGAGCAGAAACGTTCTTCAAGCCCCAATGTCCATTACAACAGGCGGATTTGCTTTGTGGCTATGTGATGAGGCATGTTATCTGCAAGCTTCGACTAATGATCTGTAAACGAGAGTACAAATCCCATCATGTCAGTTGACGAATTAAAAATCAGTTAATTCAACAAGTGTAGAATAATCAAGCGAGTAATACCAACCTTTCGGGGCGGCACAGTGACGCAATGTTTGCACCACAGCCTCACAGCTCAAGCGACGCGGGTTCAATTCTGGGTACTGCCTGTGCGGAGTTTGCAAGTTCTCCCTGTGTCTGCATGGGATTCCTCCGGGTGCTCCGGTTTTCTCCCACATGTCAAAGACTTGCAGGTTGATAGGTAAATTGGCCATTATAAATTGCCCCGAGTATCGGTAGGTGGCAGGGAAATATAGGGACAGGTGGGGATGTGGTAGGAATATGAAATTATTGTAGCATTGTTTTAAATGGGTGGTTGATGGTCGGCACAGACTCGGTGGGCCGAAGGGCCTGTTTCAGTGCTGTATCACTGAACTAAACTAAACTAAAGAAAAAGCCCGGATGTCGCACTGATGCCCTTTCAGGATACAAATCCGCCACATTTACCCAGTCAGGCCGATATTTGATTCCAGAACCCACAACAATGTGGCCAAATCTTACATTACCTCTGTAATGCTCTCAAGGGCAATAAATACTGGCTTTGCCAGTGAGCCACCTATCCCATTAATGAATAATAAGCACGAAATGTTTATATGGAGGTGCCCAAAAAATGCCTAGTGTGAAATGGTCATATTAGGGACGGACTTCAACTACATAATTATCAACAGTGCTAAGGTGTAAGATGATGATGAATATGTTGAAGGATAGAACCTAGGTTACAATTGAAATGTTGTACAGACAAGTGAGATGAAGCTATAGTCTACAATGTGATGCCCAGTTTAGGATACATAGAAGTAGCAATGGAAGCAAACCGCTCTCAGGAGGTTTTCTGAGCAGGACACAGGTTTGAGAGATGATCAAGATGTGAGGAGCTCAGAAGAACTGGAGATAGTTTCTTGATGACAGCACTTTCGAGGGATGTCTCGACTAAGCCAAAAGAGGATCAATGTGTTGATTGAACTGAGGTGAGGAAGTTGTTTGTGGAGATGTTCAGAAGGGAGCGAGTCCATTGAGCTGTCAGTCGGTCTCATGGACGGGTAAGTTTAACTATGATCGGTGAGGGGCTATCAAAAATACGCAGTGTATTTGGAGAGGGTTACCCAAGGGAGAAGGGCAGGCGACTTGGAAGCGGAGTGGTGGGAAGGAGTCACGTGGAGAGGTGGGTTATCTTTGACTTTGAAGGACAAGAGTCCTATGCATAGGGGCACTGCATCTCAATCATCTTCCAGAACGTCGCTTAAGTTCCCCCTGCCCCAATTGCAGTAACTAAATATTTTGTCATGATTCCACATATTCTCATCCGGAACTGTAGTTGGGAGTCCATCCTAGCACCATTACTCATTCAAGGCCAACTCCTTTATATATGTACAGGCTTTCCTCTCACCACATTGAGTCTGCATCCCTTTGACTCGCCCTCATTTCCTTCCACGTTCCAGCTTTCTTTCTTCGATACCATCTTAACAACATCTATATAGTCACTTCACCGTGATCACCCTCGAGAGAGAGAAGCCTAAGATATCCCACTCATTCCTCAGGAATGGGCATGAATGCGACATGGAACTGTCTTTGTTGGATCGGCCTGTGCTATACAGCCCCTCTGTTTTTTCACAGCCATGGAAAATTTCTAACACAGCCATATGGCCCAGAAGTAGTCTTGTGGCTGGGATACCACATTATAAACCCACACATTCATTCAGCTCAAGGAAAACTATGGAACTCAATATCTGATGCCGAGTGCAACGGGCGGGCATTGAGAGATTGCTTCTCTTGGCATTCTACCCAAGGTGAATTTCTACCCCAGTCACTCCCAATTTCGCCATTGGTCATTCCACCTTTCAGGTCATGATCGCCCTACATTTAAAGGTTAGATGTCAGTTGCTAAATTTGTTTACTTTTATTTATTTAGAGATACAGCACTGAAACAGGCGATTCAGCCCACCGAGCCTGGACCGACCAACAACCACCCATTTATACTAACCCTACAGTAATCCCATATTTCCTACCACATCCCCACCTTCCCTCAATTCTCCTACCATCTCCCTACACTCGGGGAAATTTTACAATGGCCAATTTACAAATCAACCTGCAAGTTCCTGGCTGTGGGAGGAATCTGCAACAAGCACAGTCACAGAGAGAACTTGCAAACTCCGCACAGGCAGTACTCAGAATCAAACCCAGGTCCCTAGAGCTGTGATGCTAACCACTGCGCCACTGGGCCACCCCAAATGTTTTAGGGATTTGTTTAGTAGTCGTGAAGAAGAGGTGACAGTTACCTTAGTCTGAGCATCTATACTGAACGGTTACTACATTGGGTTTAACCTACCTTTCCTACAAAGGCAAACACCCAACAGAGCAAGGATGAGAATTAGAATCACTGCAGAGCCACCAGTGCAATGGATTTCACTAAATCAGAAGAAGGAGACAACGTAGCATCAAGTTAATGAACAGCTTCTAACAAGATAAATAATCTGATGTTTAACACAGGACATAAATTGCAACTGGAATGCTATTACACGATAAACCGAGAGCATAATGAAATATGAAATGAAAAATATTGGTGCAGCAGAGCAAAATGGACGGTGTTGCACGGCCCACCTGTTTTTGGTCCTGCCTGATATTCAGCTCCATTGAAGTCAATGCAAGTGAATATTGGGCGGGTTGTAAAGAGGGAGGCAGTTTCGATTCAGCTCAAGATGCGTTTTTACATCTGGCTGTCATTTCACACCGTGGTAAACCGGTCCATACACAACTGGCACAGACTGAAAATCAACAGATGCCGCATTTACTGAGATCCAATAAACACAGTGAGTGTGAGAATGTCACTCACCTCTTACAGTGATGTGTACAGTGTCACTCTGTATTGATATCAGCCTCCTTCCACCTACCGCAGCTTCATACAGACAGGTATAATTTCCTCCTTTACCATGATCTATATTCCTGATGGTGAAGTTGACAGAATTACTCCCTGCATCAGAAGACTGGACATCTGAGTAATCGGCTTCTCCTTGTCTGTATATATAAAATGTGATGCCAGGAAGGTCCCTGGGGCTTGTACAGTTAAGTAAGACCTCTTCACCCTGAGTACTAACACTAGAATCCACTGATAGATTTGGTTTTGGGAGATCTGCCATTGGTAAAGTTGAATTAGTGACAATTAGTATAAAATGCACACCGGACTTAAAGCAATTTTTTTTAAACACTGAATATGTTAACCAAAATTTCAAACAATCTCAGTTCCCCTTCACTTGCCTGCTAAAGTGAGTGTCACAGTTTCACTAAGTTTGGATTCTAACCATCTTCCTTTGACAGAGGCTCTATATTTGCATTGGTACCGCCCTTCTTGGTTTGTACTATTCACCGTGAATGTTCCAATGTTGCCCTTTGTGACAATTTGTGGAGAGTTGAGCGGGTGATTATCTCTGGAAAAGTAGATTTGACCGGGACGGTCTCTGTTCACTGTGCAGGTAATGGTGACCATCTCTCCCTCTACATAGACCGCACTCTGTTGATCAAGTGATATCCTTGGCCATGCCAGCGGTTTTGTGGTGAAACAAATGAGAAGAAGAAGCAGAAATTGATTCAGTACATATTCTTGTGCAGTGCAAGTCTGGTACCTCAATGACAATTGTCTTGTGTTGAAGGAAAATGTTAACAGGGGATATTGAAATTCAATCCAGGAAAGGATATGGAGGAGCACAGTATAATTAAATTAACATATTTCACCTTCGAGGATCATTTTGGAAATCTAGCTATTCAGGTCAGTATCTGAGGGTGGAACCTGTATGTGACAAAGCAGCCAGTCTGAAGATAGTTCGAAATATGACACTCAGCGGAGTTCAAATCCTGGTGCCGTACTGTCATTGCGGGATTAACCTGTTCACTTTGATATTTCAGACATGTAGGGGTAAAATCGAACCTCCGTAACCTTGAAGGTGCCATAATATCTCATAGACTGTGAACAATGACTTGATATGACTTGGAGTAATTGTCACAATTCCGGTTTCCATCTTAATAAAAAATAAAGAGACACTGGAGACTGTGAGCAGATTATTAAGAAAGATGATACCAGAACTGAGAGGTTATAATGATCAAGAAAGTTTGAACAGGCTAGGGCTCTTTACTGTACAACAGAAAAGACTGAGGGGTGCCCTGATAGAGGGTATTAAGATTATGAAGGAGATACTGTTGTCTTTCCCCACGACTGGTCCAGACGTTTACTTCGGGTATCAAGGACTCAAGGCTACCAAATGATTGTTCACACATAGCACAATTATGCAGCGTTTCAAAATCTTATCTTCAACAGAGATTATACGCACTTGTCGATGTAACCTAGGTTACTTAGGTTAATCCGGGAGTCAGAACGGATCAGATGGTCATCCTCCCCTTCCGAATCTCCAAGTATTTGATCAGACTACTTAGTCCTGAGCTAGCTAGCCAGCACTTCGGAGCGTGCTTTCCTGTACCCTGTTTCGAGCATACTGCCTGGGCGATCAGCTCGGTATGTGTCGGACCTTCCTACCCGGTGTCCAGTGATTGGTCAGTCAGCTGTTCCTAAAGCTGCGGGTATGCTATGTCAGCCACAGTCGGTCAACCTTTCCCAAGTTTTGGCATATGCTTATTTTTGGTAGACTCATCCTTCAAGTTCCCACCACATTGCATAGCTAGTGCTCTGTTCTCCAGCCTTTGTCTGATAACAAGGCATGACCTTATTCCACCGACCACCTCCACCGCCCCCCACCCCCAACTTTTCCAAGCAACCAGCCGATATGGCGCATCTGTCACAAACTTAGCTATAGTGCAGACATGCCTTAATGACCAAATTGCATGTTTCACCACATTCACTTCCCCTTTACCAGTTCAGTTACATTACATTTCTTCTTCAGTACATCCTACTTCCCTGTTGTGGACTTGTTTACCCCTTTTAGCTGCACACACTACTTTCCCCACATACCAGGTTACACGGGTTGGATGGTGCCCGCCGACAATTGATCGGGTAGATGTAGAGAGGATGTTTTCACTTCCACCCAGACCGAAAATAGGGGCCATCAATTTAAGATAGTCAGTAAGAAATCCAATGGTGGAATTCAGGGGAAACATCTTTAACCAGAGAGTGGGGAGAATGTTGGACATTTTACCACTAGGAGACATTGAGGAGAACAGGTTAGATTCATTTAAGGAGAGATATTCATGAGTATTTGCCATGCTGAAACGTTCGTGAACTGGGTAGCATGGGGATATTGCTCACTGTTCACATAATCAGGCAGTTCGGATTAAATTGTATCTATCCGTAGGCTAATGAGTATTCATGTTATTTATATTATTTAAGGTGCAATCTTCCACCGGGCTGGAGGAACTTTGGAACACCACAAACCCGTTGGTAACTTAATTCCTCAAAAAATATCCTGCCGTCGAGAATCCGAAAAGCTACCTCCCGACTAATGATATCAGCTATCCGCCAGGAGACCTGGATTATTGTTTGCATTCTTGGCCGATTTACTGAAGAAGGGACAGAGTTGCCCTAGAGGGTGGACAATGAAGGTCCACTGGACCGGCTGCTGAGTGAGGAGATTGTCCAATGCGGAGAGATTGAGTAGACTGGACAGGGGTTTAGGAGAATGAGATATGATCTCTGTGAAACAGAAACGTCTTCAGCTGCTTAACATGGTAGGTGCTGAGGAAGTGTCTCCCCAGGCTGGAGAATCTAGACGCTCGGTCACAGTCTCAGAATACATGATCAGCCATTCCAGACAGAAATGAGGAGATATTTCTTCACCGAGAGTGTTGTGAATCTTTGTAATTCTCTACTCCAGAGGTTTTTGGATGAGTAGTCATTGACTATGTTCAAACAGAGGTCGATAGATTTTGGGGTATAGAGGGAACTAAAGGATATGGGGAGAGAGTGGGAAGGTGGAGTTGAGGTATAACATCAGCCATGATCACATTGAATGACAGAGAAGCTCGAAGGGTCGAATGGCCTCAAACGGCTCCAATTCTTATGCAGTAAAATTAATGGAGTTAAAAGCTGATAAATCCCCAGAACCTGATAATCTACATTCCTGAGTACTAAAGGAAGTGGCCATGGAATTATTGGCTGCATTGGTGGTCATCTTCCAAAATGTTATAGATCCTGGAGAAGTTCATACAAATTGGAAGGCAGCAAATTTAACCGCACTACTTTTAAAAAATGGAGGGAGAGAAAACAAAAACAGTCGATTACAGGCCAGTTAGCCTTATATCAGCAATGGGAAAAATGCTGGAGTCTAGTTTAAAGGGTGTGACAGAAAACACCTGGAAAGCATAAACGGGATTGGATAAAGTCAGCATGGGTTTATAAAAGGGAAACCAGGCTGAACAAATACGCTGGAGTTTTTTTTAGGATATAACCAGTCGAACATATAAGGGAGAACCAGTAGATATGGAGTATTTGGATTTTAAGAAGGCTTTTGATATGGTCCCACATAAGAGGTTTGTGTGCAAAGTTAAAGCACATAGGATTAGAAGTAATATGCTAGCATGGACTGAACATTAATTGACAGATAGGAAACAGAGATTAGTGGGTTGCCACAGGGATCCGTGCGTGGGCCCCAGCTATCCACAATATATATTAATGTAAAACTTCCAAGTTTGCAGATGACACAAATCAGCGAGGGAGCGGGGAATGTGAGCTGTGAGGAGGATGCGAAGAGGCTCCAATGTGATTTGGACAAGTTCGGTGAATGAGCAAATGCATGGCAGAAGCAGTTTAACGTGGATAAATATGATCTTATCCACTTTGGTTGTAAAAACAGAAAGACATATTATTATCTGAAATGTGCTAGATTGGGAAAGGAGGAGGTGCAACGAGACCTCGGTATCCTTGCACACCAGTCGCTGAAAGCAAACAGTCAATTGCAGCAAGCAGTTAAGAAACCGAATGGTATAGAACAAAGAACAAAGGAAATTGCAGCACAGGAACAGGCCCTTCGGCCCTCCAAGCCTGCGCCGATCCAGATCCTCTATCTAAACATGTCGCCTATTTTCTCAGTGTCTGTATCTCTTTACTTCCTGCCCATTCATGTATCTGTCTAGATACATCTTAAAAGACGGTATCGTGCCTGCGTCTTCCACCTCCGCTGGCAACGCATTCCAGGCACCCACCACCATCGGAGTAAAAACTTTCCATGCATATGCCCCCTAAACTTTTCCCCTCTCACTTTGAACTCGTGTCCCCGAGTAATTGAATCCACCACTCTGGGAAAAAGTTTCTTGCTATCCACCCTGTCTATCCCTCTCATGATTTTGTACACCTCAATCAGGTCCTCCCTCAACCTCCGCCTTTCTAATGAAAATAATCCTAATCTACTCAACCTCTCTTCAGAGCTAGAGCCCTCCATACCAGGCAACATCCTGGTGAACCTCCTCTGCACCCTCTCCAAAGCATCGACATCCTTTTGTTAATGTGGCGACCAGAACTGCACGCAGTATTCCAAATGTGGCCGAACCAAAGTCCTATACAACTGTAACATGTCCTGTCAACTCTTGTACTCAATACCCCGTCCGATGAAGGAAAGCATGCCGTATGCCTTCTTGACCACTCTATTTACCTGCGTTGCCACCTTCAGGGAACAATGGACCTGAACACCCAAATCTCTCTGTACATGAATTTTCCCTAGGACTTTTCCATTTACCACATAGTTCACTCTTGAATTGGATCTTCCAAAATGCATCACCTCGCATTTGCCTTGATTGTACTCCATCTGACATTTCTCTGCCCAACTCTCCATTCTATCAATATTCTGCTGTATTCTCTGACAGTCCCCTTCACTATCTGCTACTCCACCAATCTTAGTGTCGTCTGCAAACTTGCTAATCAGACCACCTGTACTTTCCTCCAAATCATGAATGTATATCACAAACTACAGTGGTCCCAGCACGGATCCCTGTGGAACACCACTGGTCACACGTCTCCATTTTGAGAAACTCCCTTCCACTGCTGCTCTCTGTCTTCTGTTGCCCAGCCAGTTCTTTATCCATCTAGCTAGTACACCTTGGACCCCATGTGCCTTCACTTTCTCCATCAGGCTACCATGGGGAACCTTATCAATCGCCTTACTGACGTCCATGTATATGACATCTACAGCCCTTCCCTCATCAATCAACTTTGTCACTTCCTCAAAGAATTCTATTAAGTTGATAAGTTGGTATGTTGACCTTCATTACAAGAGAATTTAAGTACAGGAACAAGGACGTCTTACTACAGCTATGCAGGGCCTTGGTGAGACCACATATGGAGTACTGTGTGCAGTTTTGGTCTCCTCATCTGACGAAGGATGTTCTTGCCTTCGGGGTAGTGCAAAAAAGATATACTACACTGATTCCTGGGCTGGAAGGATTGACGTATGAGTAGAGACTGGGTCGACTAGGCCTATATTCACCAGATTTTAGGAGAATGAGGGGGATCTTATAGAAACCTATAAAAGTCTGAAATGACGAGGCAGGCTAGATGCAGGGAGGATGTTCCCGATGGCTGGGGAGTCCAGAACCAGGGGTCACAGTCTCAAGATACGTGGTATGCCATTTGGAGCCGAGGGTGGCGAACCTCTGGAACTCTCTTCAGCAGAAGGCAGTGGAGGCCAAGTTATTAAATATATTCAAGAAGGAGATAAACCTATTTCTTAATGGTAGAGGGATCAAGGAATATGGGGAGAAAGCGTGAACAGTGTATTGTATTAGGCGATTAACCATGATATTTTTTGAATAATGGAGCAGGCCAGAAGGGGCGAATGGTCTACTCCTGCTCCTATTTTCCATGTTTCTATGTTTATTATGTTCAATGATATGCTGTATATACTTAGCGTGAAAATGATTAAAACTTACCCACAACCATTACCTTTACACTATCACTTCCCTCCAAGATGAATTCCCTCTCTGATACTTTATTTCTGTAATCTACTGACCCGGTAGACACCTGGACTTTGATGTTAAAGATGGCCCAATATACAGATGCATTGGCTGTGTCTGCATTGATTGCTTCATTCTGGCTTCCTCTGTACAGAAAGAAACTGCTTCCTGAATATGAGGACGGTGCTTCACAGGTAATACTGACTGATTCTCCTTTCACAAATATTCTATCTGGACTGTCCAAGTATACTGATAGCTTTTGAGGGTAATCCATAAGGAAAGGAATCCATGTTAAACACACAAACCTGCTGGCTGGGAGCGTGATCACCGCCTGCTTTTCACTGAAACTGAAATTAATAACCATGAAGTCAAATTAAACTAAATTCCAGGAGGTTTTGAAGTTATTAACCAATCCCGATTTTACGCTGCATTTAAGTGAGGTTAAAATCGGGTGGAATGTAAATCGTGCGGCCGATCCAAATCTCTTTCTTCACACTTAGTGGATTTGATTAAAATTCACCATCAATGTCACAATGAGGTGTGAGGTCATTGGTTGGGCGGAGTTTAATTCCCCAAATTCAGACTCAACGGGAACATGTTCCTCTTGGGCAACAGCATAAACCCGCCAATATCTCATCACCAGTTCATATAACACACCACCAGATTTTCATTTATTTTGCCTCCAGTTGAACAACAATTAGAAAAGCAGGCGTCTAACTACCTTCCAATGCCGGGGATATATTTTAACCCATGATATCTAAGTAATAATGTTGCTGGCAGTGGATGCAGAGTGGGTGAATTGGTCAAGGGTTGACTTCTGCGTTCATAAAGCGCCTTTCATGACTGCATCCCAAAGCACTTTATATTCAATGAAGTATGATTTGAAATGTAGGCACTATGCGAATATAGGAGGTGTGTTCGTCAGTTGCACACGTCAAGTTCCCACAAGCAGCAATTTGATAATGCCTAGGTAACCTGTTTCTGTGATGTTGATTGAGGGATAAATATTGGTCCGCGGACACTGTGGAGAACTCCCCTGCTCTTTCTCCAAAGAGTGGACATGGGAACTTTGATTTCCACCTGCGAGGGCAGACAGATCCTCGCTTTCTCATCTCCTCTGAAAGACGGTACCTCCAACAGTTTAGCGCTGCCTCAGTACTGCCCCTCCGGCTGTGAGACATTCCCTCAGTACTGCAATGAGGTGTGAGCCTATTTTATCCCATTCCAGTCCTGGAGTCGGACTTGAACCTTCATCCTCCTGACGCAGATTGCGGGTGTTAGCCACTGAGGCACTCGCGGCTGCTCATTGGCTTGCACTGTACTCTCAGTGTTGGAAAATGCATTTTGTTACAGTGAATAAAATACCGATTTGTGAAACAGTCAAGTGCGTTGAATGGAGATATTGACAGAGTCGATTCTCTCTCACTGGCCTGCTACAGTAACCATCACAGCCTCGCTCAGTTGGGAAAGTAACCGCATATCTAGGATGAATTTTACATATAGGAGTTGGTACAGCCCTCCTTGGTTTGCACCAATAACCTGGAATGTTCCAATATTATCCTTTGTGATTATTTGATTGGCAGACAGCCATTTCTTATCTCTCAAAAAATCGAAGACTTTACTGCTACTGTCTCCAGTCACGTTGCAGGAAATGGTGGCCGTCTCTCCAACAACAGACACCCCAGTCGGTTGATCAAGAGATATCACTGGTGTTGTTAGTGGATCTGTGGTGAAATAAATGGAGAGCACAGTTAGAAACGAACAAGCAGAATTTCATGCACAGCAGATTGATAACTCAATACTGATTGCTTGGTGTTGAAGGGAAGTGTTACGCTCGAGGACACAGCTTCTTCAAAAAAAGAGATTTCAGAATTTGTTTAAAAAGGGAAAGTACGATTTGCATTTACATAGCGCCTTTCAGTAACTCAGGTCGTGCCAAACCGCATCACAGCCAATGAGGTAGATCTGAACTGCAGTCACGGCTGCAATTTAGGAAATAAAGACGCTAAGGAGATTGTAAGAGCAAAGACATTTATAGACCTGCAGGAAGAAATAATTTAAAAATGCAGTGCAAATATCTACAATAAATGAAATCAGCAAATTCTAAATTACATTGAAATTCAAGGAGGCTGATTGTAGTTATGCTGTCGTTTTATGTTTTTTTTATGTTTCGACCAAGGCCTGAACACAGGATTCAGTGCTGGGCACAACAGCTCAGGGATGATATATTGTTCATTGAGTGGGTGCAGCACAGATTCACCGGAATGATAAATTAGGAGAACATATAAAAGAGTCATGCATGATCTAATTGAGGTGTTTGAGAGAAATGAAATATTTTCTTTTCCTTCTTGCATCGTGCGGTGCTGCTGACAAGGCAAGCAGTTGTTGCCCATCCCGAAATGCCCTTGAACTGAGTGGCTTGTTAGGGCCATTTCAGAGGTGACTTAAGAGTCAACCACATTGCTGTAGATATGGAGTCACATGTAGGCCAGATCGTTAAAGACAGCAAACTTCCTTCTCCAGGGAATATTGGAGAGCCAGTTAGGTTTTTACATAAACGATGACATTTTCTTGGCATGATTACTGATACGAGCTTCTAATTCTTAATTTAATTTAATTAATTGAATTTAAATTCCACCAACTATCGGGGTGGGATGTGTACTCGAAGGCCCAGGGCGTTATTCTGGATCTCTGGATTAATAGGTCAGGGTCATTACGACTTCACCAATCTATCCCTACCAGCTAGATAGGGAGAAACTGTCTGCTCTGGTGTCAGCGTCCAGACCAGAGGGCAAATAACCTCACAGTTGGAGTGCGGCCGTTCAGGAGTGATGGCGGGAAGATGGAATTCACAGGAGGAGCAGTTTTATTCCGGTACTCCATCCTTCAGAACAATTTCCAGACGAGATCAATTGAAAATTCCAGGCTTGAAATTGATATTTTGTTGTTAGGTAAAGGCATTAAATTATATGGAAGCAAGGCGATGAAATGGAGAAAAGGTAAACATCAATCATTTTGGGCTTGAATAAGTGAACAAGCGTGAGGTGTTGGATGGCTTCTCTTATATTCCGATGCCACATTTTAGGAATTGGCTGGCTAACTGAGACAAATCTAGAAGTAAACATAATATCAAACAGAATATTGACCTGGGACCGCAGGGAGTGTTGTGTGTCTATTGTAACACTCAAGACCGAGAGGGAATGGATGTAATGTAAGAAAATAATCACATTTCCTATCGTGCCTGCCCAATGACAGCTGCTGAGATGCAGACCTACATCACCGTGATCAATGTCACAACACGGTTAGACACAGAACTGAAATTAAATGTGAAAAAAGCAAACTGAATGATCTAACAGTACAAGACTTTAGTTACTCCTTGGAAGTATTTTAGAGAGACACATTGACACTAACCTTGAGAAGTACCCCACCGAATCCCAAAAAACACTAAAATGAGAAAAGATGAAGTGATTCAACGAAGAACATTGCTTTTCTTAGGATCATAAAATGATAGATCATAGAATAAATACCATTCGGCCCATTGTGCTTATGCTGTCTCTTTGGTAGAGCTATGTAATCAATCTCATTCCCGTACGCTTTCTCCATCATCCTCTATTTACGCATTCACGTACTTATTCAATTATATCATGAATGTTACGATTGAATCTGCTTCCTGCTCTATTTTAGGAATTACATGCCAGATCACAACAATATTTCATCATGTCATGTCTGGTTCTTTTGTCAGTCAAGTTAGATCTGTGCCCTCTGGTTACCGGCTCTTCTGCCACTGGGAACTGTTTTCCTTGTCCATTCCAAAAACAACTTCAATGATTTTGAACACCTCCATCAAAACCCCTCTAAGTTTTCTTTGTGCTAAGGAGATCAACCCCAGCTTCTCCAGTTGCTCCGCATAATTGAGGGGAAGGACTCGGGAATATAGTCAACATTCAGAACCAGGCCCTTGAGGAGTGAAGTGGAGAAACACTTCTACATGTAAGGGTGTTAGAATTTCAAAACTCTCTTCTGCAAACAGAAATTGATGCAAGGTCCGTTGTAAATATTAAATCTGAGATTGATAGATTTTTGTTAACCAGATAGATGAAGGGGTCTGGGACAAAAGCAGAAATGTTGTGTTAGAACAGAGAACAGCCATGATCTGATTCAATGATAAGAAAAGCTCGATGGTTTAAATGGCCTCTTCCTGTTCCTATGATCATTTAACTGGTTGTAGAATAGTGACTGCAGACTTTTATATCTAGAGCACTTGAATAAAACTGGGTAGAAGTTATGCTTGAGCTTCACAATGCCCTGGATAGACCACACCTGGAGTTACTGAGAGTATTTCTGGGCACCACACCTTAGCAAGGGTATATTGGCATTGGAAGGAGTGCAGTGTAGGTTTACCAGAATGATAGCTTTTTAAACAAAATCCTTCATGGGATGTGGGCTTCGCTGGCAAGGCCAGCATTTATTGCCCATCCCTAATTGCCCTTGAGAAGGTGGTGGTGAGCTGCCTTCTTGAACCGCTGCAGTCCATGTCGGGTAGGTACACCCACAGTGCTGTTTGGAAGTGAGTTCCAGGATTTTGACCCAGCGACAGTGAAGGAACGCCGATATAGTACCAAGTCAGGATGGTGTGTGACTTGGAGGGGAAATTGTAGGTGGTGGTGTTCCCATGTATGTGCTGCCCTTGTCCTTCTAGTTGGTCGAGGTCGCAGGTTTGGAAGGTGCTGTCTAAGGAGCCTTGGTGCATTGCTGCAGTGCATTTTGTAGATGGTACACACTGCTGCCACTGTGCGTCGGTGGTGAGGGAGTGAATGATTGAAGATGGGGTGCCAATCAAGCGGGCTGCTTTGTCTTGGTTCGTGTGGAGCTTCTTGAGGTTTCTTGGAGCTGCACTCATCCAGGCAAGTGGAGAGTATTCCATCACACTCCTGACTTGTGCCTTGTAGATGGTAGAATGGCTTTGGGGAGTCAGGAGGTGAGTTATTCGTCTCAGGATTCCTAGTCTCTGACCTGCTCTTGTAGCTACGGTATTGATATGGCTACTCCAGTTCAGTGTCTGGTCAATGGTAGCCCCTAGGATGTTGATATTGGGGGTTTCAACGATGGTAATGCCGTTGAATGTCAAGGGGAGATGGTTAGATTCTCTCTTGTTGGAGATGGTCATTGCCTGGCACTTGTGTGGCGCGAATGTTACTTGCCACATATCAGCCCAAGCTTGGATATTGTCCAGGTCTTGCTGCATTTTTACACGGACTGCTTCAATATCTGAGGAGTCACGAATGGTGCAGAACATTGTGCAATCATCAGTGAACATCCCCACTTCTGACCTTATGATTGAAGGAAGTCATTGATGAAGCAGATGAAGATGGTTGGGCCCAGGACACTACCCTGAGGAACTCCTGCAGTGATGTCCTGGAGCTCAGACGATTGACCTCCAACAACCACAACCATCTTCCTATGTGCTAGGTATGACTCCAGCCAGTGGAGGGTTTTCTCCCTGATTCGCATTGAGCTCAGTTTTGTTAGGGCTCCTTGATGCCATACTCGGTCGAATGCTGCCTTGATGTCAAGCGCAGTCACTCTCACCTCACCTCTTGAGTTCAGCTCTTTTGTCCATGTTTGAACCAAGGCTGTAATGAGGTCAGGAGCTGAGGGGCCTTGGCGGAACCCAAACTGAGCGTCACTCAGCAGGTTGGCGCGAAGCAAGTGCCGCTTGATGGCACTGTTGATGACACCTTCCATCACTTTACTGATGATTGAGAGGAGGCTAATGAGGCGGTAGTTGGCCGGGTTGGATTTGTCCTGCTTTTTTGTACAGGACATACCTGGGCAATTTTCCACATTGCAGGGTAGATGCCAGTGTTGTAGCTGTACTGGAACAGCTTGGCTAGGGGCTCGGCATGTTTTGGAGCACAGGTTTTCAGTACTATTGCCGGAATCTTGTCAGGGCCCATAGCTTTTGCAGTATCCAGTGCCTTTAGTCGTTTCTTAATATCACGTGGAGTTAATCGAATTGGATGAAGTCTGGCATCTGTGAAGCTGGTCTCCAATAGTTAAATTATGAGGATAGTTGACAGAAACGAGGGCTCGATTCCCTGGAAATAAGAAGTTTAAGTGTTGCTTTGATCAAAATGTTCAAGAAACAAATGGGAACAGATTGGGTAGATAGAGGGAAATCATTTCCACTGGTGGGGGAGTCTAAGACTAGGGGACAGAGTCCAAAATATAGAGCTTTCAGGAGTGAAATTAGAAAATGTTTGAACACACAAAGCGTGGTAGAAGATTGGAAATCTATTCTGCAATTGGCAATCAATGTTCAATCAATTATTAATATTAGTATGAAATTGATGACTTTTGGTTCAATAAAGGTATTAGGAGATATGGGGCAAAAGCGGGTCTATGGAGTTAGATCACAGATCAACCATGATCTTGCGGAATGGCAGGACAGGTTCGAGGGTCTGAATGGCTTCCTCCTGTTCTTGTTTTCCTTTTCAGTTTCCAGATTGATATTGTCTGAAATCAAGTCACCTTCGAGAGGTACAGCACTGAAACAGGCCCTTTGAGTCTGTGCTGACCAACAGCCACCCATTTATACGAATCCCACATTAATCCCATATTCTTACTATTCTCCTACCACTTACACTAGGGGCCATTTATAATGGCCAATTTGCCTATCAAACTACAAGTCTTTGGCTGTGGGAGGAAAACAGAGCACCCAGCAGAAACACACACGGTCACAGAGAAAACTTGCAAACTCGAGAGCCCAGAAGCGAAGCCGGGTCTCTGGAGCTGTGAGACTGTAGTGCCAACCAGTGCGCCACTGTACTGCCCTAACCTTGTGGCATGGTTGTTAATGCAATACATTTGAAATTGTAGTAAACAGTGAGGAGGTCAACTGCAGACTTCAGGTGGGCTCCAAGAGAGTGCTGAAATGGGCTGACACAGGACAGGTGACATCTAGTGCATGGAAGTGATGAAGTGATGCACTATTTATGGAGGATTGAGGAGAGGTGATATGGCGTAAACGATAAAATGTCACAGGGAAGTCAGGAACATACTTCACATACAGCAAGAGTGCAAGATTATGAGGAGAGTTGTTCAATCTGTTTAAAAAATAGGATACATGTTTATAAAAATAATGGTGCATAGTACAAAAAAAATGGAGGCTATTCTGAAGAAAATGCATATCACTGGTTAGGCCTCAACTGGATCATCGTGTCCAGTTCAGGGCACCACACCTTAGAAAGGATGTCAACCCTTGGAGAGTGTGGGGAGGAGATTTACTGGAATTGTAGCAGGGATGAGGGACTTCAGTTATGTGGGGAAATTGGACAATGTGGGAAGTTCTGCTTGAAGCAGTGCAGTTTAAGAAGGACATGTGATGGAGGGGATTCAGAATTATAAGAAGGCTTCGGGGATCAAAGAACAAAGAACAAAGAGAGCAAAGAAAATTACAGCACAGGAACAGGCCCTTCGGCCCTCCAAGCCTGCACCGATCCAGATCCTCGATCTAAACCTGTCGCCTATTTTCTAAAGGTCTGTCTCTCTTTGCTTCCTGCCCATTCATGTATCTGTCCAGATACATCTTAAAAGACACTATCGTGCCCGTGTCTACCACCTCCGCTGGCAACGCGTTCCAGGCACCCACCACCCTCTGCGTAAAGAACTTTCCACTCATATCCCCCCAAAACGTTTCCCCTCTCGCTTTGAACTCGTGGCCCCGAGTAATTGAATCCCCCACTCTGGGAAAAAGCTTCTTGCTATCCACCCTGTCTATACCTCTCATGATTTTATACACCTCAATCAGGTCCCCCCTCAACCTCCGTCTTTCTAATGAAAATAATCCTAATCTACTCAACCTCTCTTCATAGCTATCTCCCTCCATACCAGGCAACATCCTGGTGAACCTCCTCTGCACCCTCTCCAAAGCATCTACATCCTTTTGATAATGCGGCGACCAGAACTGCACGCAGTATTCCAAATGTGGCCGAACCAAAGTCCTATACAACTGTAACATGACCTGCCAACTCTTGTACTCAATAGCCTGTCCGAAGATAGAAAGCATGCCGTATGCCTTCTTGACCACTCTATTGACCTGCGTTGCCACCTTCAGGGAACAATGGACCTGAACACCCAAATCTCTCTGTCCATCAATTTTCCCCAGGACCTTTCCATTTACTGTACATTTCACTCTTGAATTGGATCTTCCAAAATGCATCACCTCGCACTTGCCCGGATTGAACTCCATCTGCCCTTTCTCTGCCCAACTCTCCAATTTATCTTTATTCTGCCATATTCTCTGACAGTCCCCTTCACTATCTGCTACTCCACCAATCTTAGTGTCGTCTGCAAACTTGCTAAACAGACCACCTATACTTTCCTCCAAATCATTTATGTATATCACAAACAACAGTGGTCCCAGCACGGATCCCTGTGGAACACCACTGGTCACACGTCTCCATTTTGAGAAACTCCCTTCCACTGCTACTCGCTGTCTCCTGTTGCCCAGCCAGTTCTTTATCCATCTAGCTAGTATACCCTGGACCCCATGCGACTTCACTTTCTCCATCAGCCTGCCATGGGGAACGTTATCAAACGCCTTACTGAAGTCCATGTATATGACATCTATAGCCTTTCCCTCATCAATCAACTTTGTCACGTCCTCAAAGAATTATATTAAGTTGGCAAGACATGATCTTCCCTTCACAAAACCATGTTGCCTATCACTGATAAGCCCATTTTCTTCCAAATGGGAATAGATCCTATCCCTCAGTATCTTCTCCAGCAGCTTCCCTACCACTGATGTCAGGCTCACCGGTCTATAATTACCTGGATTATCCCTGCTACCCTTCTTAAACAAGGGGAGAACAACTGGGGAGAATGAGTTCCCTCTTGCAAATGGGCAGTTAAGCAGTGATAAAGGATTTATAATAATTGAGAAAAGAGCTACTTTTTAAATGATGGAGTTTTGCACATAGAGGGATGATAAAACTTCGAATGGAATGCTGTAAAATATCATTTGGGGTTCCTGGGGTGGAGGATGCAAAGACATACAGCTGAGTGTTGGAATAGTCAGACAATGGAGAACAGTAGTTGGAGTAAGATTGTCTGGTCTCTATCCTTAAAGGCTACATAATAATCAGGAGAGAGGATAGGAATAGTGAACCATGGAGCAGCATTTTAACCCAAGTGTCGGAGTTCCTTTACAGAATAGATGGTTGGATTAAGGGTAGGGTTTGAGATTGAAAATAATGGAGATTAAGTGATAACTGTTGAGAAGAAGGGACAGCTGCTGCACTGTGTTTATTGACGGCCATTAGTCACTGCCTTCTCTAGAGGTCTATATTTCAATGATGTGGCCAACTCCAGCAAACTGAAAGAGGAGGCTTCCTCTAAATAATGAGTACCGACTGGTGTTTGAATTCATTAGAAACCAGTCTTTTACTGTGAGACTGTCCTAACGGTCACAAACATCACAACTCGGGAGCCACCTGCATGGAGTGGGGAAGAAAAAATAAATGCCGATGGATAAAGTATGAGAAAGCAGACCAAAATGGAGTTTACAGTGAGAGGAAGTGTTTGCAACGGAAACCTGTAGTTTCAGATCAGAAGTGGTTCACCTGAGACAGACAGCAGCTTAATTCTTGACACCAAGAACAGTGTATCAGAATCAAACTTCGCTTTGAACATATGGAATGAACATACATTTTGGCAATCTTAATCATACTCTTTCAATCGATTACTTAATTAATTCTTGTACAAATCACCACTTTGGGTGCAGTAGCAGTCTAAATCTCCATGCTTGCATTTACGAATAGTATTAAATTCAAGTTACTTCAAGTGCAAACATTTATTAAATATTCCACATAACATCTCAGTCTGTCAATGAGTGGACATATAAGATGATGTCCAATAGTTATGCATTCCTGCACTGTATACAGCAATTGAGAAAACGTATGGAATTCTGAGCTTTCAAAATAGGGCTGTTGAATACATAAAGCAAGCAAGTTATGCTAACTATTTACTAATCTCTGTTTAGGCTTTATCTGGAACATTTTGTACAATTATGAGCACCACACTTTAGGAAAATGGCCAATACCATGGAGAGAGTGCAGACAAGATTTATTGGATGATACTATCACTGAGGGATTCAGTTATAGAGAGAGATTGGAGAATCTGGGATTGTTTTCGTGACATCAGAGAAGGTTATGGGAATATATAATAGTCATATTCAAAACCATGAGGGGTTTTGATGATGTAATTGCATCACATGGAATTGCGTGGCATATACAGATATGTTTTAAATAAATCACAGGGCCCTGTAACACAAGTCTCAGGCTTGGGCTGTTAAGTGGCAAGTAGCATTCGCGTCACACAAGTGTCAGGCCAAGACGACCTGCAACGAGAAAGAGTCGAACCATCTCCCATTGACGTTAAATGGCAGTACCATCACTGAATCCCCCACTATCAACCTCCTGCGGGTTACCAATCACGGGCATTTAGCTGGAATAACCGTCTAAATATTGTGGCTGCCGGAGCAGGTCAGAGCCTGAGAATTCTGTGTCTAGTAACTCACCTCCTGACACCCCAAAGCCAGTCTACCATCTACAAGGCACAAGTCAGGAGTGTGATGGAATACTCTCCACTTGCCTGGATGAGTGCAGCTCCAGAAAGACTCAAGAAGCTCCACACGATCTAAGACAAAGCAGCCCGCTTGATTGGCACCCCATCTACAACTATTCACTCCCTCCACCACCGATGCACAGTGGCAAGTGTGCACCATCTGCAAGATGTACTGCAGCAATTCGCCAAGGCTCCTTCGACAGCGCCGCCCAAAACCATGACCTCTATCACTGAGAAGGACAAGGACAGTAGGCGCATCGTAAACATCACCTGCAATTCTCCCTCCAAGTCATACACCATTCCGATATGAAACTATGTTGGCCATTCCTTCACTGTAACTGGGTCAAAATTCTGGAACTCATTTACGAACAGCACTGTCGGTGCATCTACCCCGCACGGACGACAGCAGTTCAAGAAGGCTGCTCGCCACCACCTTCTCAAGGGAAATTAAGTGTGGGCAAAAAATACTTACCAAGCCAGCGAGGCCCACATCCCCTGAAAGAATAAACAAAGTAGAGAAATTGACCATTCGATCGAACTATTCAGTACCATCGTTCACACTCCACACCTTACATCTCATGTCAGTTTTTCACCCAATCCCTCTATTCCCTTGTTTCGCAGTCAATCATCCAATTTGCATTGGAACGTAGCTAAGCAACTTCCTTTAACAACTTCGTGTGGTTGTGTGTTCCAAATAGAAAGAAGAGGGAAGCTGTTTCCAAGGGCAAGTCGGTTTTAACCACATTTCATAACTGGAACACATTGGGAAAAAAACTAGAAGTGAAATGTGGAGAATAGTTTGACTCAGAGTGATGTTATGATCTGGAACTTAAAAGGTGGTGAAATCACATTCCATAGGACGTTTCAAAAGGTGATTGGAAATGTATAGAAGAGGATTAATTTGCAGGGTTATGGGCAAAAAATGAGATGTTAGACTGAATTTAACAACTCATACAAAGAGCGGGAATGGAGGCGAGGGGCCAAATGGGCTTCTTCCTGGCTTTCAGACTCAACAATTCTAATTACATGAGTACTATACAGATGTCCTTTTCAACATAGTGTCTGTACTCCATGGCGAATATCAAAACATGCTCTTGCATCAAATAGCACAAAAATGTGCTTCACGTTGTTCAAAAACATAAAGTATCCATTTTATGGCTAAATGACATTGTCACTGAAAGACAAAGGGAAGGTACTGGCTGCAGAGTGTGTACAAACACTGTGCATCACATGAGACCATCAATGGGAATCGGAGCTCCATTAGAGAATGGATGGAAGCATTTACTGTGGGAATTGTGAATGGAAAATATGGAGATTGGGAGATAAATTCTGAGCACATTGGACAGCTGAAACACTGTGTTTATTGAAGGATATTAGTCTCCGCTCACTGTGCAGATCTATATCTCAGAGATGTGCTCAAGTCTAGCATGCTGAATTAGGAAGATGAGTTATAGTTTCATCGATGTGAGCAGTGTCTGAATTAATTAGAAACATATATTTGTACAGGCAGTGCACACACACACACACGTTCACAAATATCATAAGGAACCTTAAATCGAATGTAAGTTGGAATAGAGATGGAAAAATAAGCAAACATTCTGAAAACTGCAAGTATGAAAGAGGATAGTAAGAGCACTAAGGCATCATAGTGGAAGCAATGGTTTCAACTGGAAGGAGTTTCAGTTCAAAGAAAGAGGAACTGAACCACTGCCAGTGAGAACAGTGACTCAGAACCAACGGAGTCTCTCAAAATATATTCACTCGAATATTCACACACTATGTAGCTAAACTTCTCCCTCTAATTTCTGTCTCCAAATCTCCTGAAGATACTGATTCACTCGTTCAGCCCCCCTCCCCGCCACTCCCCCACCCCACAACCGCCACATGGAATACCCCACCCCATTGTCTGAGCATGTATGTGTGCTGATATTGTGCGGGTTACTTGACCTGAAGTCTGCAGGTACTAACTAAACCATCAGCAGTCCAACAAGCTCACATATCCTCCTGATAAAATGCACCATCCTCCAAATCATGACCAGTGACAAAATTCAACAGCGGGTTATAAAACTTCAACATATCCAACAAGGAATTCAGGAGACAATTCTTCAGAATGTGTTTGGAAAGTGGAACATGATAGAACTTGTGACATGAAGCCAGATTAGAAATACAATATCAATTAGAAAGGAAATTGAAGATATTTCAGACTGATGTTAGCAGTGAGCTCAAATGCTGAGACCCTCAGAAACACTTTACCTCAGACAAAAAGGAAATTAGGCCCTGACAGTAAGAACAGTGAATGAGAACCGAGAGTGTGTTTAAACAGATTAAATTAAAATACGCTGTGACAATTTTTCACTGATTCTTTCAACCGAAGCTCACAGCAATGAATTCCGAAGGCCACCATAATTAGAGAAACAACAGATCTTACTCCCATGCAATTATTTACTAATAATATTGCATTCAAGAAATTTGAGATAACTAGAGATAGTTAATATTCCATCTAATTGATTTTAAAACATAAAGAAGGCAACTTACTTCGGGAAACTGTATAAAGTGAATAGATAATGCAAACAAACCACATGCAGTTTTACATCGGGACGGCAGTACCTGGGGAGATTGAGTTAAATTGTGAGCACAAAGGCAGCAACATCACTGAGTTTATTGAAGGACAAAGGTCTCCAACCACACTGCAGATTTTTGTCTCAGTGAAATGTTCAACTCTAGCAGGCTGAATAAGGGAGTAGAATTAATATAAACTACGAAATCTGAACGTCACCTGAATTATTCACCAGAAGGGTTTAGTTGCTGCAAACAAGTCGCACACACACTCACAAATATGACCAAGTGCCAGAAATTCGGATGCAAGATGGAAAATGGAATGGCACATAGGCAAACAAGTGGAAAATGGTCAGCACTGAACAGAACAGTAACAGCTGTTAGGCGTGATAAAGAAAGTTTGTGGATTCCCCTTGTAGCTGTGTTAGTTTAAAGAAAGAGGGACTTGTCCTCCAGCAGAAAGGGCAGTGGCACAGTGCAAAATAACTCTATATATATTTACTAGAATATCCACTGACTGTGTATATTTTCCCAATGGATGTCGAACATTGCATGCTGCATTTATGTCTAGAATAGATTTATACAATTTTACAGCACAGAAGGAGGCCATCGTTCCCATGCTGGCTCCTTGAAACGGTTGTCCAATATGCTCCCATATTCCAGCGCTATCCCCATTATCCGAGAAATCAGTTCCCTTCTAGTTCAAGTCCAGTTGTCTTTTCAAAGACCTGAAGGAATCTGCTCCCTCCATTTCTTTAGATGGCAGATTCCAGACCACACTAGCCCTCAATGTGAGAATGATTCTTCTCATTTCTCCTCTAGTTCTTCTCCAAATATATTAAATGGTTGACCATTGGTTACTGACACACTTGTGACAGGAAGCAGTTTCTCCCTACTTTCACTATCAAGCCCTAATAACTGTGTATACCTCTGTTAGATCTTTCCTTACAATCCTCTGTCCCATAGAGAGAAAACCCACTTTCGAGAACCTGCCAAAGCAACTGAAGTATTTCATCTTTTGTATCAATCCCAGCTTATATAATCACTGATAGAACAATATTTAAATCAACTTAATGCGTTTGGAAAACCTCACCTCCCATCAACTTAAATCGTGTATGATCTGACACAATCAAATACACATAAAACTGTTTGACTTCCCTTGCTCCATCCTATCTAACATTTGCCTTACAAGTATGGCAACACCTTGATATTCTCAGGGAACATTAATTATCATTCTGGGTGATTTTTAATCGCGCTCTATTCCTCTGTGTTATTCACTCTTCATAAACTGAACTAATAATCCAGTGGCCTGGACTAATGATCCTGAGATATCAATTCATAATCCCACCAGGGAAGCTGTGGCAATTGTAATTCAATGAATAAATAAACCTGGAATAAAAAAAACCATTCTGTATCAGTAATGGTGACGGGGAAAATACCAGCTCATAATATAATATACAAAGGTTTTAGGGGCGGCACAGTGGTTAGCACCACAGCCTCACAGCTCCAACGACCCAGGTTCGATTCTGGGTACCGCCTGTAAGGAATTTGCTGTTCTCCCTGTGATCATGTGGGTTTTCGCCGGTTTCCATCCACATCCAAAGACTTGCAGGCTGATAGGTAAATTATCCATTATAAAATTGCTCCTAGTATAGATAGGTGGTAGGGGAATTGAGGGAAGAAGGGGTAGGTATTTGGGATTAATGTAGGATTAGCATAAATGGATGGTTGATGCTTGGCACAGACTCGGTGGGCCGAAGGGCTTTTTTCAGTGCTGCATCATAAAATGAAAAAAAATATCTAAAGCCATCTGGTTCATTAATGTCGGTGAGGGAAGGAAATCTGCCGTCCTTCCTTGATAAATTGGGTGGATCGATAGCTCTGTAATATGGTCAACTCTTGTATACTGAATGAGGAAGTGAAGGATAAATCATTAGAATGGAATGCTTTTAGACATTGCTGGTAGGTTTACAGACTGTGCATTCATAGTCACAAAAATCACACTGCGTGTGTTATCGGTATTGAAGGCAGATTAGAAATTCAATATCAATTAGAAAGGAACTGGAATATATTTCAGACTGATGTTAGCAGTTACCTCAAATGCTGAAAGACTCAGAAACACTTCACTTCAGACAAACAGGAAGTTATCCCCTGACAGTGAGAACAGTGCATGAGAACGAACAGTATGTTTAAACAGATTGAATCAAAATATATTGTGCATTATTTCTGATATGCTTTCAACTGAAGCTTATATTAATGAATTCCGAGGCCAGCAAATCACAGGAGAAATAATAGATCTTACTCAAAGGCTATCATTTGCTAATAATGTTGCATTCAAGTCATTCAAGAGATAGATATGTTTAATATTCCATCTAATTGATTTTAAAGTATAAATACAGAAAGTTATTTAGGGAAACGTGCAAAGAGATTAGATAATGCAAACAAACCACACTGCGGTTTTACAGAGTGATGACAGTACCTGAAAAGATTGAGAGAAATTTTGAGCACAACGGCAGCTACAGCACTGAGTTTATGGAAGGACATCAGTCTCCCCGACTCTGCAGTTCTATGTCTCAGTGAAATGCTCAGCTCTAGAGGGAAGAATGAGGAAGTGGAATTCAAAAAAAAATCTACGATATCTGAAAGCCGCTTGAATTATGCACCAAAAGGGTTTAGTTGTTGCAAACAATACACAGACACGCTCACAAATGTAAAAAGGTGCCTGAAATTCGGATGCAAGATGGAAAATGGAATGACAAATAAGTAAACAAACGGTAAATTATCAGCCCTGAACAGGAAAAGTTAGGCGTTGTAAAGAAAAGTTGTGGTTTACACTTGCAGGAAAGTTAGTTCAAAGAAAGAGGAACTTAGTCTCCTGCAGAAAGGACAGTGTCTCAGAACAAAATGTCTAAATATATATTGATTTGAATATCCACTGACTTTGTATATTTTATCAGTAAATGTCGAGCATTGCATGCTGCATTTATGTCTAGAATAGATTTTTAGAATCCTACAACACAGAAGGAGGCCATTCACCTGTCTTGCCCATGCTAGCTCCTTGAAAAAGCTGTCCAATATCCTTCTACATCCAAGCGTTATTCCCATTGACACGACAAAGCAGTTTCCTTCAAGTTACAGTCCAGTTGTCTTTTCAAAGACCATTTGGAATCTGCTTCCAACATTCCTTTAGGTAGCACATCCCAGATGACAAGAACTCTCAGTATGACGCTGATTTTTCTGATTTCCCCTCTCGTTGTTTTCCAAGTATAGTAAATCGTTGATCATTGGGTACTGACCCACTTGTGACAGGAGCAGATTCTCTCTATTTTATCTATCAAACGCCATAATAATTATGAATACCTCTGTTAGGTCTCTCCTTAGCCTCTGCATTTCACAGAGAACAAACCCAGTTTATATAGTCTCCCAAAGTAACTCAAGTATTTCATCTCTGCTAGCAATCCCAGCTTCTACAATCACCTGTCGAGCAGTATTTAACTCAAATTAACAACTCTGGGAAACCTCAAACTTCAACAACTTAAATCGTGCATCATCTGAAACAATCAGACACAAATAAAACCGTGTGCCTTCAATTGCTCCTTCCCATTCCTTTCCCATATATGATAGAGGCGAATTTCCCTGGAAGACAGTTCTGATGGTACCGTCTCTCGGTCTTGTCTTGGGTAGAATGGACACTTCCAGTGTTGGAGCTCAGACGCTGTTTCTCCATGAACAGTCTGATCACGGAAGGTGTAAACACGGCCCCTGACAGAGTCCTCATCAGAACTCCATTCATAGACACTTTACAACGGGGCCACCAGGTCACTATGAGCAGCGGGCACTCTCTTTGCTTCTTGCTCTGCCCTCAATCACTCAACTCTCTTGAAAACTGTACCCAGTCTCACTCCCTCAGTGTTAATCACTGAGGATGCAGCATAGGCAATCATCTGCTCCAATGGCTTTCCAATCTCGAGTAATACAAACCAAACTACTTGTTGAGTTCATCCACTGAGCTACAGGAGATTGGACACCTCACTCCCACTCCCGCACTGGCCATATGTCCACTCAGCTAATTCACAGATCCTAAATCCAGTCGCTTTGGTATAAATTATTTAACCACTCACCAAACAGCAGTGTTAAGGCGGCTATGCCCATGTCCTTGTGGGAGCTGCTTCGAGACATGACAGCTGTAAACAATCATGACTGAATCTCTTTCTCCAGCTCACAGAAGTTCAACCCAGGAAGTTAAGATGGGAGTGGATACAGAGGCTGGGAGGAAATGAAGTGGTCACCACAACTAAAGCCACAGTACAGACTTCTGTCCAACAGTGAGTGAGATACTGATGAGAACATTGCAAGGTCCAAAATGACAGCCTATGGAGATTAGGCAATGATGACAGGATGAAGCAGCTGGGACAGATTCCACACTCAGAACAACAGAGAAGTAAATGTGTGTTCGTTTGAGACCTTTTCTTGCATCGTAGTTCAGAGTGCAATGTTGGGTAAAGTCCTTCCCCTGCCCCTCCGCCAACTATTTCGCCTGCGCTGCACCATCTATTTAGCCTCTCCTATCACACCCATTTCCCACCCTCCACGACCCTTTCCCCTCCCCCACCACTTCCCCCACCAATTTCCATTCCCCCCACCCCTTCCCTCATCCTTTTGCCCACCACGACCGCCTCCGTCCAAGGAGGAGAAGTGGCAGGGTGAGGGGAAATAGGTAGGGGTGGTGGAAGGGTGGGGTAGGGGAAAATGGTGGGGTGGGGAGTGGAGAGGAGGGGTAGGGGAAGGGACGTGTAATGGGTGGGGAAGGGAGGGGTGTGCAAGTTTCGGGAAAATGTGTGGGAGAAGGGTTTGGTGGGGGAGGGTGGAGGAGGGGAGGTTTGGGGGAGGGGAGAGAAGATGGGTGTGGGAGGTTGGGGAGAGTAAATGTGTGGGGGAGCGTGTGTGGGGGCTGGAAAGGTGTGCGGAGGTGAAAGGGGTGGGGAGGGAGAGGGGAGGAATGGGCTGGGGAATTGTGTGGGGGTGGGGGAGGGTTGGGAAGTGGGAGGGGAGGCAACATGGATAGAGGAGAGGGTGGGGTGAGGTAGGGGAAAAGGGTGGGAGAGAGGAGATGTGGGGGAGGGGTGCGGAAATGGGGAGCGGGGGGGGGTAATTGTTGGGGAGAGGCAGAGAAATTGAGAGATAGAGAAAATGTTAGTGAGGGAGATAGAGAGAGAGATACAGACATGAGAGGGACAGACAGAAAGAGGATGTGACAAGTTGTAATAATAAGTAACAATCCCCATTATCTGCCCAGTCCTGTATTGGTGGTTTAGTATGAGTGTTTTAGGGGTGAGTGTTGGATCAGTGTTTGATATTTCCAAACTGCAGTGAAGTTCCCAACGAGGGATAGAGTTATAGATTCAACATTACCCAAGAAATGGCTCAAAGCATTACTGTCCAGGGAGAGTGATGGAAAGAGAGTGATAGAGACAGACGGAGACACAGAGGGAGAGACAGCGGGGGAGTCCGAGAGAGAGACAAAGGGAGATTCAGAGTGAGATTTGGGGGAGACAGAGATAGCCGGAGAGACAGAGAGAAAGAGAAAGGGAGAGAGAGGGAGAAACAAAGAGCGGGAGAGGTACTGATTCCACCACTATCTGAGGCAGAGAATTCAAAAGTCGCACAACCCATTGAGAGAAAAATTGTCTCCTCAATATCCTGGATTGGTCGTCTCCAGGATTGTCACTGGGGCAAGTTTCTAACCAAGAGAGAGTGCGTGTGTGAATCTGGCCCGTGTCTCACACAGTGCACACAGTTACTCTCGAAAGAGTCACTATTCTGTTCCAACTCTCTGGATGCGTGTTTGCTGTCAATTTGGTTATGATACTGGGCTGAAAGATCATAGAAACCATGGAAAAGTTACAGAAAAGAGGCCATTCAGCCCATCATGTCTGTGCAAGCTGCAAAAAACTAGCTGCTCATTCTAATCCTACTTTCCAGCACCTAGTCTGTTCCGAAGAAGGGTCACTGACCCGAAACGTTAACTCTGCTTCTCTTTCCACAGATGCTGCCAGACCAGCTGAGTGGTTCCAGCATTTCTTGTTTTTGTTTCAGATTTCCAGCATCCACAGTATTTTGCTTTTATATTACTGTAACCTTGCAGGTTACAGCACTTTATTTTCAGGTCCGGGTACCTTTTAAATGAGTTGATGGTTTCTGCCTCCACCACCAATACAGCCATGAATTCCAGACACCAACCATCCTCTGACTGAAAAAACGATTTTCCTCATGTCCCCTCTAATCCTTCCACCAGTCAATTTATATCTGTGACCCCTGGTAATTGACCTCTCCGCTAGGGAAAACAGTTCCTTCCTATATACTCTATATAGGCCCCTCATAATATGCCCACCTCTATTAAGTCACCCCTCAGCATCCTCCATTCGAAGGAAAACAGCCCTAGTCTATCCAATCTTTCCAAATAGCTGCAACTTTCAAGCCCTGGCAACTTTATTGTAAATCTCCTCCGTACTTCCTCCAGAGTAATTATGTCATTTCTGTAATGTGGTGACCTGAACTCTACACAATTCTCCAGCTGTGGCCTAACCAGCGTTTTATAAATTTCCAGCATTACATCCCTGATTTTGCATTCTATACCTCGGCCAATAAAGGAAAGCATTCCATATGCTTTCTTCACCACTTTATCTACCTGTCCTGCCACCTTGCGAGACATGTGGACATACACTCCAAGGTCTCTCACTTCTTCTACCTCTCTCAATGTGCTCCCACGTATTGTGTACTCTCTTGCTTTGTTTGCCCTCCCCAAATGCATTACCTAACGCTTTTCTGGACTGAATTCCATTTGCCACTTTTAAACCCACTCAGCCAAACCATTGACATCATTATGGCGTCTACCGCTATTCTCTTCACTATCAACTACATGGCTAATGTTTTTGTCATTTGAAAATTTTCCAATAATGCCTCCCACATTTCAGTCCAGATCATTAAGGGGCCCAACACTGAGCCCTGTGTAATGCCATTGGAAACCGCCTTCCTTTCACTAAAAACATCCATCGACACTATACATTGTTTCCGACCACAGAGCCAATTTTGGAAAGAGCTCTTTGCATTCCCCTTTATCCCATGGACTTTTAATTTTCGGACCAGTCTGACAAATGGGACGTTGTCAAATGCCTTCGCAAAATCCATGTAGACAACATCCACTGCTTTACCCGTATCTATCTTCCTTGTTACTTCCTCAAAAGATTCAATTAATTTAGTAAGACACGACCTTGCCTTAAAAAAATCCATGCTGACTATCCATGATTAATCCATGCCTTTTTAAATACAGTTTATCCTATCTCTCAGAATTGATTCGAATAATTTGACTACCACCGAGGTCAGGCCTATAATCATTTGGCCTATCCCTCACACCCTTTTTAAACAATGGTACAACTTTCACAGACGTTCAGTCGTCTGGTACCTCTCCTGTTTCTAGTGAAGACTTGAAGATGATCCTCAGAGCATCCGCTATTTGCTCCCTGACTTCTTTTAACAGCTTGGGATACAATCCATCTTTGCTGGTAATTTATCCACGTGCAAGGATGTCAGACCATCTCGTACATCCTCTCACATTATGCTTATCGTAGCTAATATTTTACACTCCTCCTCTCTTACTACAATGTCTGCATCATCCGTCTCTTTTGCGAAGTCTGATAAAGTACTCATTAAGAATCCTGCCCACATCTTCTGCATCCATGCATAAGTTACCTTATATATGTCCAATAGGCCCTACCCTTTCCTTAGTTATCCTCTTGCTCTGAATGTGCTGACAAAACACCTTTGGGTTTTCGTTGATTTTACCTGCCAACATTTTTTCATGTCCTCTCTTTACTTTTCTAATTTCATTTTTACTTCACCCTTACACTTTCTATACTGCTCTAGGCTTAAATATTAAGTTTTTGTGTGACTGTCATAAGATTTCATTTTCTGCTTTATCGTCGGAACATATCTTACCCAGCATGCTTCCATGGGGCTATAGATTTGACAGGACTACCCGTTTTCTTTGTGGGGACATGTCTACACTAAGCCCGGAGAATCTTTATTTGAATGCATTCCACTGGTTTGCCGCTAATTTTCCTTCAAGTCGATGTACCTAGTCCACTTTTGCCAGATCAACTCTCAACTTCATAAAATATACCTTCCACCAATTTATAACATTTACCCCTGTTTTATCCTTGTCCTTTTCCATGATTATGGTAAAAGTAACTGTATTGTGGTCACTATCTCCAAAACGGTCACCATTTCATCCACGTCCCCAGCTTCATTTCCGAAGGCTAAGTCGAGAATTGCGCCCCTCTCGTTGGGCACAGTTTTGGGATACAGCAACACGGACCTCGGAGAAGAACGGAAAATTGGAGATGGGAAGGGAGTTTGCAAGGACAGGGGGTCAAGGGCAGATTCGAAGGACAGAAGGACAGAAATGAAGAGATAATCTTTCACAATATCAGCTTATAAGAGAACCAGAAAGTTAAGTGGGCGATCAGCAGTTGAGGGATAGGGTCCAGGGAGCAGCCGGTGGGTCTCATGGACAAGATGAGCTCAGAGAGGGCATGAGGGAAGAGAGGGGAAAAACTGGAGTAGGATGCGAGTTCAGGATTAGGGGAGGTGGTAACCTTGGAGAAAATTTAGTTCAGTGGCCCAGGGGAATGTGGGGAAGTGGCAGCGGCAGCAGACTAGATGGTCCCGATCTGAATGATAAAGAAATCCATGAGCTCCTGACACTTGTTATTGGAGGTATGGGTGCAGGAGACGGGGAGATGAGTTTTAAAAATACTGTTCGCTGTGGAGAAAAGAAGCCGGTGGTTATCTTTACATTACAGGATGATGCTGAAATAGTGAGTCCCTTTGGACGGTCGTACCTGTGCTGGCTTTATGAAGCAGCTGTACAATTGGTCCCACTCCCCAGTTCTTACCTCACAGCCCTGGAAATGCATTTCCCTTCAAGTATTTCTCCAATTCCCCTTTTGGAAATTACTATTTAATCTGCTTCCAATGGCCTTTCAGATCGCAACATACTGTGTTAACAGAAAGAATTCATTATGTCACCTCTCGTTCTTTTCCCAATTGACATAAGAACATAAGGAATAGGAGTTGGAATCGGCCATTTGGCCCATTGAGACTGCCCTGCCAATCAATAAGATCACGGCTGACCTTCTCCCTCAACTCCACCTTTTCCCACTGTCCCCATATTCCTCCATGACCTTAGTGACCAAGAATCTATCCATCTCTGTTGGGAACATATTCAACCATGAAACATCCACAGCTCCCTCAGGGAGAGAATTCCAAAGATTCACAGTCTAATGAGTGAATAAATTTCTCCTCCTCTCAGTTCTAAATGGCCAAAGGCTTATTGCGAGACTGTGATTACTCGTTCTAGATTCCCTAGCCGGGGGAAACTACCTATCAGTATCTACTCTGTCGATCCCTTAACGACTTTTATACGTTTCAATGAGATCACCCTCATTCTACTAAACTCCAGGGAATACTGGATAATTCTACTCAATACGTCCTCATGGGACAACCCCCTCATCCCAGGAATCAGTCTAGTGAACCTTCGCTGCACCCCCTCTCAGGTAAGTAGATCCTTCCTAAGGTAAGCCGACCAAAACTATCCACAGTATTGTATGACCTCTTGTTGCTTCCTGAATGAATTGGATGTTGCAGTTCTTATTGCTGTCGGGGTGGATGGAGTGAAGTTTGAACAATTCATTTCGGATCAGACATAAAACTGTCCCCAGAGATTGTGCATTTTCATGTACTTACAATTGACCCGCAGATTAATTAGGAAGTGGCATCTTCATTATTCCTGTTAACAAGCATTGACAAAAAATCAAACGAGAAATATCATAAGGGCAAATCCGAGATCACAGAGGCTCCAATTTCTGGCTGAATCTGACTTCAATTAGAAAGAAATCTTTTGCATGGAGCTGGCTCGGTGGGCCGAATGACTCCTGCTCCTATTTACGATGATTATATGTATAAAATATTGATCCTGCGTCTTTAACAGAGCTTAAAAAAAAAGTCCCTAGGTTCTTCAAAGCAGAGCCTGTCAAAAAGAATCTGACCCCGAGCCGCATAAGGAGATAATGGGTAGGTGACCAATAGCTTGGTCCAAGAGTGAGGTTTTAAATAGCGTCTTAAAGGAGGAGAAATGTGGAGAGGTTTAGGGAGGGAATTGCAGCGTTTAGGGAACAAGGCAGCTCAAGGCACGGACGCCAATGTTGGAGTGATTGCAATCAGGGGATGTGCTCGAGGCCAGAAGTGGTGAAGTGCAGAGATCGCAGAGGGCTGTAGGGGCTCGAGGAAGTTACAGAGATAGGGCGTGTGTAGGGCCTAGAGAAGGTGATAGAGCTGCGGAGGTTTGTAGGGGCTGTCGGAGGTGATAGAGATAGGGAGGGCTATCGGGACGTGAGGTGTTTACAGAGACAGGGAGAGTTGTAAGGGGTGGAGGATGTTACAGAGATAGGGAGGGTTGTAGGGGCTGGAGGAGGTTACAGAGATAGGGAGAGTTGTAGGGGCTGGAGGAGGTTATGGAAAAGGGAGGGTTGTAGGTGCTGGAGCAGGTAACGGAGTTAGGGAGGGTTGTCGGGGCTGGTGGAGGTTGCAAATATAAGGAGCGTTGTAGGAGGTTACAGAGATAGGGAGGAATGTAGAGCTGGAGGAGGCTGCAGAGATCGGGAGGGCTGTTGGACAGGAGGAGATTACTGAGTCAGGGAGTGCATCAGGCTGGATTATGGGGCTGGAGTCTCTGGATTGAGCCCTCGGACCTACGACCTTCAGACTCAGAGATGAGAGAGAGAGAGCGCGTGACCCAATGAGCCACGGCTAACAGCCAAATGGAAGAAAGGACTCCCATTTCTGTCACACCTTTCACCACCTCAGGACGTCCCAAAGCTTTTCCCAGGCGATGAATCTCTTTCTGCGTGCAGGCACTGTTGTAATGTAGGGAAACGCGGCAGGGAATGCATGCACAGCAAGATCCCACAAACAGCAGCGTGATAAAAGAGCATCTGGATAGCCTCAGGAAGCATCGATGTGAGGGGGACTGTTCTGATTTAGTAAAGCCTTTTTCCCTCACCTGTTGCGGGTGCTTCATCTCAACTCTGGGTTCCGAACCAGTCTGGAAAGAAATCACCAGAGCAATTGTGCATTGGTTGTGTCGCTGTTGCTAGGCACAAAAAAATATTAAATCCCAGCAGATGCTGTGGAGGCAATGGTGCAGGACACAACGAGGCTGCGATGCTGCCTGTTGGTCACAGCCAGTAACTACAGCGTTACCTGCTTGCATGCGACATTCCTATTAATACTGCTCACATCGATATTTGCAGTGGTTACAGAATCATCAACACCATACAGCCTATCATTTCTGTCCGGCTCCTTGAAAGAGCTTTCCAGCTTAGTCTCACACAGCCAAACTTTTTCCCCATGACCCTGTAAATTCTTCCCCTTCAAGGACATGTCCGACTGCCTTTTGAAAGTTCCTATTGAATCTGCTTCCGGCGATTCATAAAATTGAATGAGTGAATGAAGGAACAGCGACTAAAGGAATAAGTGGACAGGGAGGGTAAGTGCGAGTGGAACGAGTTGCTCGTGTGGGAAGGTTAAATGCTGGCATGGGCTGGATGGGTCGAGTGGCCAGCTTCTGTGTCGTATCTAATCCGTCTGTGAGTATTCCTCTGGATTTCCAATGTCTTGGCATGGTCCATCACCCATAGGGACACACATCACTTCAGGTGTTTCCATTTGGCCCATCCAGTCAATGTTTAGTTTCATTTAGTTTACCGATACAGCACTGAAACAGGCCCTTCGGCCCACCGTGTCTGTGCCGGCCATCAACCCCCCATCCATACTAATCCGACACTATTCGCATATTCCTACCACATTCCCACCTGTCCCTATATTTCCCTACCACCTACCTATACTAGGGACAATTTATAATGGCCAATTTCCCTATCAACCTGCAAGTCTTTTGGCATGTGGGAGGAAACCGGAGCACCCGGAGGAAACCCACGCAGACACAGGGAGAACTTGCCAAATGCACACAGGCAGTACCCAGAATTGAACCCGGGTCGCTGGAGCTGTGAGGCTGCGGTGGTAACCACTGAGCCACTGTGCCGGCCCCTTTTTATTTGCAGAAGCCTCGTCCACATACTCACCCTGCAGGAACAAGGAACTGAGTCAAAAAGTGCATCATCCTTGGAGCACGAGGGAAATTTATCCTTCCCCTCCCATCCCCTCCCGCTCGGCCATTTCTCCACCAATTCCCCCATTCATTCCCCAATCCCCTCTTCCTCCTATTTCTCTCCCCTTCCCATCCCATACCCCTCCTCTTCCCATTCCCCCTCCACACACTCGCCCTTCCATCTCTCCTCCCCTCTCCTCCGCCTTCCATTCCCACTGCCCTCCCTTCCCCCTCCCATTCCCCATCCAACGCCCCAAGCTCCGCCCTCGCGTCTGACCTCTCCCAGTTTTGAGGGTTCAGCATGCGCACAGCAGGTGTCAAGTGGAAAGCGGGCCCATTTCTGTGACATTCTCGGTTACACCATAATCTCCATCTCAATTCGTCTGTGTCTTTAATGTTATCCTCATTGAAACTGTGCCTATCTTAGGAATAGAGTGTATGCCGATTAAGCAAAAGAAAGATGGAATCAGGATGATCGAATAATTGCTGAATCTCTGCACTATTTCATTTTGGAATTAATTCCGAAAAGAAAAGATTCTGCTTTGCACACTGTACTATAAATAAGTATTAATTTGATATTATTAAACATAGCAATTATGAATCATAGTTGTCTCGATGCCAAAGATCAAGGGCTGTGTTACTTTCCTCTTCAGCAGAAGATATATACAGTAATTCCTCAGTCATTAACAGTCGCAAAGAGGTGGTAATAAATGCCACATCGAGGTAAGTATTGTTGGGAAACTATCTCATAGAACATAGAACATAGAACATAGAACATTACAGCGCAGTACAGGCCCTTCATCCCTCGATGTAGCGCCGACATGTGAAACCATCTGACCTACACTATTCCATTTTCACCCATATGTCTATCCAATGACCACTTAAATGCCCTTAAAGTTGGCGAATCTACTACTGTTGCAGGCAGGGCGTTCCACGCCCCTACTACTCTCTGAGTAAAGAAACGACCTCTGACATCTGTCCTATATCTATCACCCCTCAACTTGAAGCTATGTCCCCTCGTGTTTGCCATCACCATCCGAGGAAAAAGACTCTCACTATCCACCCTGTCCAACCTTCTGATGATCTTATATGTCTCTATTAAGTCACCTCTTCTCCTCCTTCTCTCTAACGAAAACAACCTCAAGTCCCTCAGCCTTTCCTCGTAAGACCTTCCCTCCATACCAGGAAACATCCTAGAAAATCTCCTCTGCACCTTTTCCAAAGCTTCCACATCCTTCCTATAATGCGGTGACCAGAACTGCACGCAATACTCCAGGTGCGGCCGCACCAGAGTTCTGTACAGCTGCAGCATGACCTCGTGGCTCCTAAACTCGATCCCCCTACTAATAAAAGCTAACATACCATATGCCTTCTTAACAGCTCTATTAACCTGGGTGGCAACTTTCAGGGATTTATGTACCTGGACACCAAGATCCCTCCGCTCATCTGCACTACCAAGAATCTTCCCATTCGCCCAGTATTCTGCAATCCTGTTACTCCTTCAGAAGTGAATCACCTCACACGTTTCCGCATTAAACTCCATTTGCCATCTCTCAGCCCAGCTCTGCAGCCTATCTATGTCCCTCTGTAACCTACAACATCCTTCGGCACGATCCACAACTCCACCATCCTTCGTGTCATCCGCAAATTTACTAACCCACCCTTCTACACCCTCATCCAGGTCATTTATAAAAATGACAAACAGCAGTGGCCCCAAAACAGATCCTTGCGGTACACCACTAGAAACTATACTCCAGGATGAACATTCACCATCAACCACCACCCTCTGTCTTCTTTCAGCTAGCCAATTTCTGATCCAAAGCACTAATTCACCTTCAATCCCATACTTCTGTATTTTCTGCAATAGCCTACTGTGGGGAACCTTATCAAACGCCTTACTGAAATCCATATAGACCACATCCACGGCTTTACCCTCATCCACCTGTTTGGTCACCTTCTCGAAAAACTCAATAAGGTTTTTGAGGCACGACCTACCCTTCACAAAATCGTGCTGACTATCTCTCATGAACTTATTCTTTTCAAGATGATTATAAATCCTAACTCTTATAACCTTTTCCAACATTTTACCCACAACCGAAGTAAGGCTCACAGGTCTATAATTACCAGGGCTGTCTCGACTCCCCTTCTTGAACAAGGGGACAACATTTGCTATCCTCCAGTCTTCCGGCACTATTACTGTCGAAAATGACGACAGAAAGATCAAGGACAAAGGCTCTGCAATCTCCTCCCTGGCTTCCCAGAGAATCCTAGGATAAATCCCATCTGGCCCAGGGGACTTATCTATTTTCACACTTTCCAAAATTGACAACACCTCCTCCTTGTGAACCTCAATCCCATCTAGCCTAGTAGTCTGTATCTCAGTATTCTCCTCGACAACATTTTCTTTCTCGACTGTAAATACTGACGGAAAATATTCATTTAACACTTCCCCTATCTCCTCCGATTCCACACACAACTTCCCACTACTATCCTTGATTGGCCCTAACCTATCGCTAGTCATTCTTTTATTCCTGATATACCTATAGAAAGCCTTAGGGTTTTCTTTGATCCTATCCGCCAATGCCTTCTCGTTACCTCTCCTTGCTCTTCTTAGCACTCCCTTTAGATCCTTCCTGGCTAGCTTGTAACTCTCAAGCGCCCTAACTGAGCCTTCACGTCTCATCCTGACATAAGCCTTCTTCTTCCTTTTGACAAGCGCTGACACTTCTTTAGTAAACCACGGCTCCCTCGCTCGACAACGTCCTCCCTGCCTGACTGGTAATTACTTATCAAGGACACGCAGTAGCTGCTCCTTGAATAAGCTCCACATTTCGATTGTGCCCATCCCCTGCAGTTTCCTTCCCCATCCTACGCATCCTAAATCTTGCCTAATCGCATTATAATTTCCTTTCCCCCAGCTATCATTCTTGCCCTGCTGTATATGCCTGTCCCTGCCAATCACGAAGGTAAACCGAACCGAATTGTGATCACTATCACCAAAGTGCTCACCAACTTCTCAATCTAACACCTGGCCGGGTTCATTACCCAGTACCAAATCCAATGTGGCATCGCCCCTGGTTGGCCTGTCTACATACTGTGTCAAAAAACCCTCCTGCACACACTGGACAAAAACAGACCCATCTAAAGTACTCGAACTTATTTCCAGTCAATATTTGGAAAGTTAAAGTCCCCCATAACCACTACCCTGTTACTCTCGCTCCTGTCAAGAATCATCTTTGCTATCCTTTCCTCTACATCTCTGGAACTATTTGGAGGTCTGTAGAAAACTCCCAACAGGGTGACCTCTCCTCTCCTGTTTCTAACCTCGGCCTAGACTACCTCAGTAGACGAGTTCTCATACGTCCTTTCTGCCGCTGTAATACTTTCCTTGATTAACAATGCCACACCGCTCCCCCCCCCCCCCCTCTTTTACCATCTTCTCTGTTCTTACTGAAACATCTAAATCCCGGAACCCGCAACATCCATTCCTGTCCCTGCTCTACCCATGTCTCTGAAATGGCCACAACATCCAGATCCCAGGTACCAACCCATGCTGCAAGCTCACCCACCTTATTCCGGATGCTCCTGGCGTTGACGTAGACACATTTTAAACCAAGCTCTTGCTTGCCAGTGCCCTCTTGTGTCCTTATAACCTTATCCCTGACCTCACTACTCTCAACATCCTGCACACTGGAACTACAATTTTGGTTCCCATCCCCCTGCTGAATTAGTTTAAACCCCCCCGAAGAGCATTAGCAAATCTCCCCCCCAGGATATTGGTACCCCTCTGGTTCAGCTAAAGACCATCCTGTTTGTAGAGGTCCCACCTACCCCAGAAAGAGCCCCAATTATCCATGAAACCAAAACCCTCCCTCCTACACCATCCCTGCAGCCACGTGTTCAACTCCTCTCTCTTCTTATTCCTCACTTCACTAGCACGTGGCACGGGCAACAACCCAAAGATAACAACTCTGTTTGTTCTCGCTCTGAACTTCCACCCTAGCTCCCTGAATTTCTGCCTTAAATCCCCATCTGTCTTCCTACCTATGTCGTTGGTGCCTATGTGTACCACCACTTGGGGCTGCTCCCCCTCCCCCTTGAGGATCCCAAAAACACGATCCGAGACATCACGTACCCTGGCACCTGGGAGGCAACACACCAACCGTGAGTCTCTCTCGTTCCCACAAAACCTCCTATCTGTTCCCCTAACTATGGAGTCCCCAATGACTAATGCTCTGCTCCTCTTACCCCTTCCCTTCTGAGCAACAGGGACAGACTCTGCGCCAGAGACCTGTATCCCATTGCCTACCCCTGGTAAGTCGTCTCCCCCAACAGTATCCAAAACGGTGTACCTGTTGTTGAGGGAAACGGCCACAGGGGATCCCTGCACTGCCTGCTGGTTCCCTCTCCTTCCCCTGACCGTAACCCATCTACCTTCTTCTTTTACCTGAGGTGTGACTGCCTCCCGATAACTCCTCTCAATAATACCCTCCGCCTCCCGAATGATCCGAAGTTCCTCCAGCTCCAGCTCCAGTTCCCTAACGCGGTCCTCGAGGAGCTGGAGCTGGGTGCACTTCCCGCAGATGCAGTCAGCATGGACACCCATGGCGACCCTTACCTCCCAAATTCTGCAGGAGGAACATTCAACTGCCTTAACCTCCATTCCCACTATTTTAATTTCCCACGTTTTTAACCAATCACACGATGAAACAAGAAGAGAAATAGAAAAAGCCTTACACTACCTACACACAACCGAGTCCTTTTTTTTGGTCAGAGGAGGAGGGCGGGTCGGAGACACTACAAGAGTAGTGTCTCGGGTTCAGAAACAGCCCAAATATATAGGTTTATACTTACCCAGCAGTCCCTGCTCCACCGAAACTCCCGATGAAATTGACTTCCCAGCTGTTCACTCTTCGCTCGCAATGCCTGTGCTCCTGGAAAAGCTGCACAACGAAAAGGTAAGATAATTTACACAGCCCAAATATATAGGTTTCTACTTACCCAGCAGTCCCTGCTCCACCGAAACTCCCGATGAAATTGACTTTCCAGCTGTTCACTCCTCGCTCGCAATGCCTGTGCTCCTGGAAAAGCTGCACAATCTCAATGTGATAGATTTGTAAGTAGCTGCGACATTAAATTCTTCCAGATTGTACCCTCTCCAAATTTCTTTAAATGGTCAACACTGATCATATCTGTCTGAAAGTATCTTTCACTTTATTGATCTTGACAAAACCAGTTGCAATTGCCATTTGCGACAGAATCCTGAGAGTTTACGCTTCAGTGCCACTGCCCCGCCACCACCCCCCCCCCCCCCCCCACCGCCCCACTTTACACCAATAAACATCGCCTATATTCCCTCCCATATCTATCTGGAACATCATGCAAACCCATTTCAATTCTGTACAGAATCTGCAACTATATTTATCAGAAAAAAGTCAAATCATTACAATCACTCTTGCCCACAAAATAAAAATCAGCACGGTCACATTAATTGACGAGATGAACATCACCCCTTTCATCCAATGGAGGGATTTAAGCAAAATTCAAGAGGAACTTCTGTGTATGGAGGCCATCCAGTAGTATGTACCAAATCACTAACGGGTGCAGGGAAGGGAAAGAAAATCCGGGAAGAGTTGCAGAGAGTGGCGATAGACACAGGGCGGGATAAAGAAAAAAACGTATCAGTGGCATCACTAAGAAATTACTAGCGATTGGTACAAGATCAGGTGCTGAAAACTTTCTTTTTGCATATTCTGCAAGACAACAAGGTATAAACAGATATTGTTTGAATGCCCCCTAACAACAGGCCAGCGTTCCCTACTTGCATGATTGCAAGTAACTGTTTCTATAGTCAGTTTCTGTGTTAAATGCTGTCACAAGTGGGTGATCCAAAATCCTAACAACTGGAAGTTCCATCGAAAATACACGCACTGAGAAGAGCTTTAATAATGGGAGACGATAATTGGTGGGGTTTCCCTATAAACAGCAGTGGTTAGCAGCGCAGCCTCACAGCTCCAACGACCCTGGTTCATTTCTGCATACTGCCTGTGCGGAGTTTGCAAGTTCTCCCTGTGACTACGTGAGTTTCCGCCGGTGCTCCGGTTTCCTCACACACCCAAAGACCTGCAGGTCGATAGGTAAATTGGCCATTGTAAATTGCCCCTAGTGTAGGTAGGTGGTAGGAGAATGGTTGGGATGTAGTAGGGAATGTGGTATTAATATAGGATTAGTATAAATTGGTGGTTGGTGGTCGGCACAGAATCGGTGGGCCGAAGGGCCTGTTTCAGTGCTGTATCTCTAAATAAAAATAAATAAAAACATAGCGTGGAATTTGGGAAAGTGAAGACAAATAATAAAGCAAAATACTGCAGAAAGTGGAAATCGGAAGGGAAAAAAACAGGAAGTGTTGGAGATACTCAGCAGGTGTGGCAGCGTCTTTGGAGAGAGAGGCGGGATTAATGTTTCAGTTCCAGGACCTTTCCTCAGTGAAGGCAGAATGTTATTTCCGAGCGCCAACTCGTGGCCAGAACCTGCAACTGCATTATTAGATTGACATGGCAAAATTGAGTGGGAAATAATGATCTAACAAATCTCCACAGCAAAGCTTCACCCGGAAATCTAGCTGACAAGTATGCAAACTGGAAATCAGTTTTGGAAATGGGAATTGGGCACCCTCAGGAATTTTTTTTTTTAAATAACGTGTAGCTATATGGTCCATTAATGTCATGAGGCTGTCAGTGGCAGGACAGGATATGCTTGAGTAGTCTTTTTGATAACCCTCTTCTTTCTCTTTTGACAGACGATGTTGCTGAAAGAATATATTCTGTCGTAAGGGGCGATGAAGAGACTGCAGTGTGAACATACTATATTTAAGATGCTATGTAAACCTGACATTTTCTTAACACAGCAGAATTTCAGATTAAACAAAACAGCAAAGACCTAATTCTGATGTCAGATAATGTTACAGCAATATATGTAACTCATTCTATAAATATTTTTCAGTGTATGTGTCTGAGAGAGTGACAGACACAGTCATCATATTTAGTAATCCACATTCAAACTGAAATGTTAATTTCCAAGGTAGTCAGTTTTGGAATTGCTCAAATGTAGTTGAAATGTTGCAGTATGTTTGAGTTATGGAGTGAATTTGTTTCTCAAGGTTTGCACAGTTGACCTGTCCTGATTTCCTGGGGCCCAACCTTTAGTTTCGTTTTATTTTAAGCCATGTGATTGAAATTGTGATTTGTCTTCACTTGCACATATTTACATCAGATTTGAGTTGGCAAAAATCTATTTGGTGAATTACATGACGTGCTCTTGTGCAGATACGTAGTGAGATAGAGAGACAGATAGATAGCTAGATATATTCATAGATAGATAGATGGACAGACAGACAGACAGACATTAAAACACAAAGATAAACAGAAAGGTCGATAGGTGTATACATGTACTGCAGCTATCAGTACTGAAATGTTTAAAGTTTTCCATTTAAAGAATACTTTAGGCCTGTATGTCAGAGTAGAGTTTAGTTGATGGTGCTGTTTAACTCGATTTTGTTTCATAAAGTTTGCCAATACATTGTGAAGCTAGATGGTCCAAACTGGCGAAAATGTGCCAGGTTAGCGGCAGGTGGGAATGCGATGTTTTTTAGGAACTAGCTAAGTTCCTGGGGTTCTGATCACAATAACTGTTATCAGGATCTAATAAAACGTCTCGGACTGTCTGCATGACTAGAAGCAGGAAAATATTGAGCTTTCCTTCATAGGTGAAAGAGGAAAAGGTAAACTAATGGTTGGATGATGGACACATCTGTACTCAAAGGGGGAAACGGGGTCAATGCGTTTATTGCTCCGTATGTCGAAAGCCTGATGACATTGCATGTGTCAAACAATTGGTTTAACATAATGAAAGGATCCAGTCGCAAACTACATTTGATTTTGAGAATTAAATGATCCCACAATTGTCTGCATTCAGTACAGATCTGTCTCCCACGTTGAAGGATTGGCTCCTGAATATATGGGTCAGCGCTGTGACGTGCTTGTAATGATGCTGTTTATACAAATCTCTATTCTCAGTGCCCTCATTACATTGTTGTATTTCTCCTGCGTGTTGTTCATTCTGCACAAAGATTCCTTAGAGTTACCACTGAGTGAGGGCCACTATTTAACTGGATAAATAAATTAGGTTGGTGATTCAAAACTGTTTTATTTGCTTTTCTGAGCAAACCAGTTAATAATTATTCTGGTAAATAATAGCAAATTGTCCATAAAGAATTCATTTCACAGCTGAACAAACCCAATTTATAAAACATATTTCAAACAGCCCCCTGCATGTGCCAACTGTAAAGAAACTGCAAAGGCTTGAGAAGCAAAAATGTGCTAAATTCATGAAGATTTCAATGCGGATTATTTGCTAATGATGTGAACAAGAACTTTGTAAATGCCTCTGTGCAGCGAAAAATGAAGTGAAAGTTTCAGCGGATGAATGTTCATCAGAAGATTGGAGATTTAAGGGTTCCTAAGCCAGGGCAAATCCAGAATACTGAACTTGCTTATAAAGTGGCTAAAAACGTACTTATAATTATCTAAATCCCCAACTTCTGTCAGCCCAGAGTGGAGATCATTGACCTGGAAAGTTACCTCTGTCTCACTACTTACTCTGTCCGGACGGTTGAAAATTTGCAACATGGTATGTTTTCATTTCAGATTTCCAGCAGTCGCCATATTTTTCTTTTGAATATAAACTCTATTCTGCTGCAGTGAAAATGTTTTAACAGTTGTAGCAATGGTTCACTTACTTTGGCAATCTGATTACGACTGAAGGTATTGTCAAATCAAATTATCCACAAAGGCTAAACCTGACAATGACAGACTGATGTCACTCCCAATCACCGGTTGAAACCTGTGTTGTTTCCACAATCAAACACCTCTTTCTCATCCCAATGAGGGTGCACAGCCCAATGATGAACACTGTCGCCTACACATTGAAAATCGTCTCCTGAATTCAGTGATTAACTCAGTGTGATCGAATTGAAGATGTCTCTGATAATTGCAACAGGAAAGGGTGAATATTAGTTCACCAATCCAGTGATCTGCATCTTGGAATTCCTTTACATGGCCTCGCCTATCCCTATATCTATAAACTCCTCCAGTCCCGACAACCCTCTGAGTTCTCTGTGCTCCTGTAATTTTGCCCTCTTCCATATCCCCAATTTTAATCACTTCACTATTGGTGGCCATGCCTTCAGCTGCCTGGTACCCTAAACTCTGGAATTCCCTTCCTGAACCTCTCAACCTCTGTAACACTCTCTCCTCGTTCAAGAATCACTTTATTGTCTGACAGTTTGACTGTCATTTACTCACCTGTTCTAATATCCCTTAACACGTTTCGAGGTTACATTTTGTTTGATAATCGAATCTGTATAACGCTTTAGGACAATTTATTGCCTTAATGGTGCTTTATAAACACAACTTGTTGCTGTTGGATAGGTATTCTGAAACAATGTATCAGGTATTCACTAGTTCGGTTAATATGTTAACAGTTACTTTTACTCCCCAGTCAAGGCACTGACAGATCCTCTCCAGAAAATAAAATGGATTAAGTGTCAAACTCAGTCATTTTTGCACAAAATTCTTGGGATTTGTGATTATTAATTAACTTTCACACTCGGTATGTTCCTGATCCAACCGGTGAGATTTTGGTTCTTGATTGAATTGCTCCTGATTTTGAGTGAAGGTTATAACTGTATTTCTTTAATTCCACACTCCTCCCCACATCCCTTCACTTCGGCGAATGTGAGTTCACAGTCAATAGCTGACGTTTATACACATGGCACTTGAGTGTGAAAAGCACATTGTAAGGTACGTACCTGTATAGATTCTCATCCACATCGTCATTCAAATATTCCGAATGAACATGATGGTTTTCTGCAATATTTCTAACTGTGTCGATACAATTCATCAGAGGCTGGAAGGTTTCTCCCTGGAACACTGCACCTTAATATCATTAGATTAGTTCCTGCCTTACTTTCTCATGGATGTGATAGTGTTGGAGGAAGATTGTGGAGCTGAAATATTTCTTACCAACTGTAATTCACCTCAAAGCAGCATCTGTGGAAAGAGAAGCAGAGTTAACGTTTCGGGTCAGTGACCCTTCTTCGGTACAGTTCTGAAGAAGGGTCACTGATCCGAAACGTTAACTCTGCTTCTGTTTCCACAGATGCTGCCAGACCTGCTGAGTGGTTCCAGCATTTCTTGTTTTTATTTCAGATTTCCAGCATCCGCAGTATTTTGCTTTTATTTTAGTAATTCAGGTAAATACGAGAATGACATTAAACATTCCCGTGGACATTGTCTACAGCAAAGCAATGATTGGTACAGGATTGTGGGGGGGGGGGGGCTGCAGCGCGTGGGTGGATCTTATTTGTGGTTTTGCTGTATTGTTGTGTTTTGCTGTCCTGCTCATGATTTTAGAGTGTTTGATGTTGACACTAAGTGGGTAAAGGACTCTTCCCAACATTGGACTCTGAACCACGATGGGAGAAAAGGTCCCAAACAAAGACAAATCTGTTTCTGTGTTGCTCTGAGTGTGGAGTCTATTCCAGCTGCTTCATCCTGTCATCATTGCCTAATATCCAAAGGCTGTCATTTTGGACATTGTAATGTTCTCATCAGTATCTCACTCACTGTTGTACAGAACTCAGTGGTGTGGCTTTTTAGTTTAGTTTAGTGATACAGCACTGAAACAGGCCCTTCGGCCCACCGAGTCTGTGCCGACCATCAACCACCCATTTAAACTAATCCTACACTAATTCCATATTCCTACCACATCCTCACCTGTTCCTATATTTTCCTACCACTTACCTATAGTAGGGGCAATTTATAATGGCCAATTTACCGATCAACCTGCAAGTCTTTGGCATGTGGGAGGAAACCCACGCAAACACAGGGAGAAATTGCAAACTCCACATAGACAGTACCCAGAATTGAACCCGGGTTGCTGGAGCTGTGAGGCTGCGGTGCTAACCCCTGCGCCACTGTGCCGCTGTAGTTGCGGTGACCACCTCATTTCCACCAATTCCCTGTATTCATTCCCATTCAAAACTTCCTGGATTGAACTTCTGTGAGCTGGAGAAAGGCATTCAATCGTGTTTGTTTACTGGTCGCCTGCCTCGAAGCATCGACAGATCTGCCTTAACACTGCTGTTTGGTGAGTGGCGAAACAATTTTCCACCAAAGCGACTGCATTTAGGATCGGTAAGGTAGCTGAGTGGACAGATGGCAGTGGGAGAGGAGGACTAATGTGTCCAATCTCCAGTAGCTCAGTGGATCAACTCTAAAGCTAGTTTGGTGTGCAGCACATGAGATTGGAAAACTATTGGAGCAGAGGCTTGACTGTACTGAACTCTCAGTGATAACGGTGATGGGGTTAGACTGGGATCAGTTTACAGGAGAGTTAAGTGTTTCAGGGCATAGCAAGAAGCGGACAGAGTGCCGGTTGCTTATAGTGACCTGATGTCCCTGTTGCAAAGTGTTGATGAGTGGATGTCCGCTGAAGACTCTGTCAAGGGCCGTGTTTACATCTTCTGCAATCAGACTGCTCATGGACAAATGGCATCTGAGCTCCAAAACTGAAAGTGTCCTGTCTTTCCAAGACAAGGCAGAGAAACTCTATCATTTGAACTGTCTTCCAGGGGAATTCGCCTCTTTCATATATGGGAAAGGAATAGGAAGGAACAATGGAGGTTCAACAGTTTTATTTGTGTCTCGTTGTGTCGGATGATGCACAATGTAAGTTGATGAGGTTTGAGGTATTCCAGAGGTGTTAAATTGCGTTAACTATTGTTTCATCGGTGAGTGTAGAAGGTGGGATTGGTACCAGAGATGAAATATGTCAGTTACTTTGGCAGACTATAGAAACTGGGTTTGTTCTCTGCAGAACAGAGGAGTTGGAAATGGAAGCAGAGTTTTGGAGCAGCTGACAGTGAGAGAGGGTGGAATTTGGGTGTCTGGTCCGCAGCGAACTGGAGGAACGGAGTCAGGAATTGACACAGTTGTAATTTTACAGGAGCCATTAACCACTGTAGAATAAACAGGTAAATATCTGCAGTGAAATGGCGGAGTAAAGATTTTCTTTTATTCTTTCATATGATGTGAGCTCCGGTAACAAGGTCAGCATTTGTTGCCATTGATAGCCTACTGGACCGTTTCAGAGGGCAGTTAAGGGTCCACTATATTGCTCTGGGTCTGTAGCCACATGTGGGACAGACCAGATAAGGATGGCCAGTTTCCATCCCTGAAAAGAATTAGCGATACAAATGTTTTTTTTACAGCAATTAAAGAAAGTTCCATGGCACCATTACAGAGACCAGCTTTCAATTTCAGACTTTTGTTAATTAATTGAATTTAAATTCCAGCAGCTGCCCTGATGGGCTTTGAGCTCCAGTCACCAAGCCATTGGGTTGGGCCTCTGGATTACTAGCCCAGTGATACTATCACGATGCGACTGCATCCCTAATGGACTTGTACAGAGTCTGTCCTCTAATATCACCAACAGTAGTTTCTGGGCTGTAACCCTGAACATGGTCCCAAATCAGCAATTCAAATTCACATTTTCACTGGGAGAAGGCAGGGACAGAGTGAAACAGGAGCACTTTTGTTCCTGGATTCAGTGTCCACTGCAGACAGATCAGTTACATCTACAATAGAAACAATGAGAGTGAACAATGTCAACGCAATAATATGGAAAATGTATATGACGCCGCTCATAATTTCAGCATCCCTCCAGTATGAGTATAGATGTCACGTTTATTCCCCAGAGAGGTTTTAATAAGAAAATGTCATTGACATTGAAATGATTGTGTTTTATCCAGCACTTTGTTTACATCAGAGTCAAAGCTGCTGATGTAATGTGTTTGTTCAGGTGAGAGTAACTAATAGCAATGATCAGGGGTATAAGCATGTCAGTGGAGACATAACCCCTGTATAAATCAGGACCCATTGTGATTAATCAGCTCAGAGTGCCTGCTTCTCACGGGAATGGGATATCCAGTAATCTTTCAGATAGAAGAAATTTTCTTTCCTGTAGTTGCAGCAACTGGATTTTCTGGTAAGCCAGTATCTCAGCTGTTAATGGCGTAAATGGATGTTAACTGTGCTGCTGTACTCGGTATATTTCTCACTGTGTGTGTTACACAGCAACCTGTTGTTTTCCAGCAATTTACTGATGTAATCTCCTCATTGTCTACTCTTTCATTCTTGCAGGAGCTGTATTGTGTCTTTAATGGCATTGTTTTAAGTAACAATGCACTGTTACTGGATTATTTTGTGAAATGAAAATATTTTCATCAGGTGTCTCGATTAGGATCAAGAATCAGACCATCAGGAGCTTGTAACAGTTTGATGATGTGGATCTAATCGGTCCTAGAGTATTTTTATGATTTATTTTTCAAGGAATGACAATGTGACATCTCACGGTCTCAGTGATACAAGCACAATGTCCTCCCTCCACAATAATATGGTTCACTTCAACTGGGATTTTAAAGTGTTTGTTAGCTATCACCGTTATCAAATATTATTTCATTCAATGTGTCTGACGCTGCTCCAGAGATCTGGCTACTGAACTGAGTTCGCTGCTAACACACTCGTAACTCCTTCTCTGCTGAACTGTGGAGCCTTCACTGTCACTGGACTACACGGTCGAACAGAAAATATTGATGTGATGTTTTATTTGTTTACGGTTGAAATCGAGTCTTTCCATTGATCTGTAGGTTATCAGATGCAGCGCTGATGCATGTGCTTTATTAATTAGACAATCCCACATTCAAACGGTTTACTCTATAATTCCAGGAGAAGGAATTTCAATGATTGTGAGGTTTGTCTGGAAGAAGCTTTCGATCCTGTTTGTTCCATGCATTGTAGATGAATTGAAGAGTGTAGATGAACAGGTGGAGACTTGAGTGTTCTGTAGATAAATTAAATTCACGAAGGTTTCACCATTGTACAAACTGACTCAGAGAATAGAATCATTGAACCTGGAGCTGGTGAAAAGAACACAGGCGCAGAATGATGGGAATAAATCGCATGTGAAAAGTTGCATAAAGGAACAGTTTGCAGGGTGTGAGTACTCCAGAGAAATGGGGAAGGAGAAAAGGAGCAGGGAGAACGAAACCGAGGGAAAGAGATAAGCAGAAGTAAAGAGAAAGAGAAAAAAGCAGCAGTGTAAATAACTCACTCTCATAAAGTTCTGGAATGTCCAGAACAATTAGTGTGATAAACTGTGAGTTGAAGTTGTCTGTTGTTAGATTGTGTTCATTTTCCTGTTGGACTTGATCCTCTGTGTTGATTTCTGTCAGGTCCTCATTTTGTTTTGCAGAAAGTTCCGATTCCATGCTTAGTGACTGAATAAACAGAATCATTTCTTCACTGATAGTAATTCATTATTTAAATACCGCACTTTAAAATCGCTGTGATTGCTGAATTGAATAAAGAGCGAGGCTGATATCAGAAATAGATTTACATTTATATTTAATTGCCTGTACAAACTAAATGTATTGACTATATTGTACAACCAATGAACTGCTCTCCAACACGAATGACCACAAGGGCTATTGTTTGAATCTCTTAATTGAGTTGTATTACTGGGATCTATAGATTAGATTTCCTCTTACACTCTGCTGCAGTCTCTACCTGTGATTCTTTGCCTCTCCTCTCATTGTATTAAATCCTCAGTCTTCTCATCCATTGCTTCACTTTATCCACTTTTCCAAACCATCTACTCCAGTCTCCCCTCCAGTTCCAACATGCCCTTTTTCTTCTATCTCTCCTAATCTCACTCACCAGCTCCACTCCCCCAACAGTTGCCAGGTCCAATTTGATAGGAAAGCAGGAACTTTGGAGCAGGAGGAGGCCATGCAGCCCTTCAAACCTGCTCCTCCATTCTGTATTATGGTTGATACTCAAAGTCAACGCTGCAGGCTTCAGCCTTTTCCCATTTGGTAACAGTCCCTCTCGGTTCTCTAAACCCGGAGCAACAAATCAGCAACACCAAACCTTCCCAACCAACAGTCTGGAGACAAATTCCCAATTAACCCGTTGGATTCCATCTCTGTAAAACCCTGTCACAGTTCCCCACTGGCACTGCATCCTCACTCAGTACTTCCAGTAGATCTAGTGCTGACTTTATTCAGTTTATGTCTCAACTTCCCAATTCATTATTAATAATTGTGTTTTCAAACATTTCACTGTGGCAAAGCACTTCCCAGGTCAATGAATCAGGTTCCACTGCTCGGTGCAGCAACAAAGCTGGAAATTTTAGCCCAGATCCTGTCAAACTGCTGCTTTGTCTGCAGGTCTGATCAGTAATTTCTCTGCTTCCTTTTCACTCTCTTCCAGTTAACTTCGTGGCGATTGTGATCCTGTCCCGAGGAAAGTGCAGTCTCTCCAAATGTATCACTGTCGACTTGATGGGAATTGCAGTGGCTGAGCTCCTGGTCGTTATTATTGAACCTATATTGAATTGGATTCTTGCAATTTATTTCCAATATTCATTCCTGAGAATTACCCCTGTGTGCATTCTCATTAAGGTTCCGATACCTGCAGCCACAGTTGTTTCTGTCTGGCTCACACTCACTTTCACCTTTGACCGATTTGTGACCATTTGTTGTGAGAAGCTGAAAACAAAAAAATGCAGTGAAGAAACGACAGCTGTGGTTGTAGGAACAATGAGTGTGATGGGCTGTTTCGAGTCTCTCCCCTGGTACATTACACAGGAACAACATTACATTATTGATAATGTTCCCATGGGTTGTTATTATAAACTGAGAATCTTTACTTCCTCCAATTGGGGGGCATTTGAATTGTTGGATCTCATTTAAACCCCTTGTGTGCCGGTATTTCTGACTTTTCTGTTCAATCTTCTGACTGTCAGACGTATTTAATTCTCCAGTAAAATCCGCAGGGGATTCCGGCGCCACAGCAATGCAGAGAATCACTCGGACCTCGAGGGGGAGAATTGCAGAAAATCAATTGTTTTACTTTTCAGTATATCCGGCAGTTTATACTGTTGTGGATGACACTGGTTGTGCTTAACACTTATGCTCGAATTGCAGATATTCGTTATTATTACTCCGAAACTGACCCTATCTATATCACGGATCACACATCACAGATGCTGCAGATTCTCAGTTGCTGCACCAACACATGTACTTACACTGTGACCCAGACTAAATTCAGACAGGAGCTGAAGAAGGCGGTGAAATACCCTCTCAATCTCATTGTTAAATTAGCGAAATCATAGAAAAAGCTAAAGGAATTCAAAAATAAAAACAAGAAATGCTGGAACCACTCAGCACGTCTGGCAGCATATGTGAAAAGAGAAGCAGAATGCAGAGGAGACCACACCGTGAGCAGCGAATACAATATACTACATTGAAAGAAGTACAAGTAAATCACTGCTTCACCTGAAAGGAGTGTCTGGGACCTGGGATAGTGAGGAGAGAGGAGGTAAATGAGCAGGTATTACACCTCTTGCGATTGCAGTGGATGGTGCCATGGGACGGGAATGAGGTCGTGGGGGCAATGGAGGAGTGGACCAGGGTGTCACGGAGGGAAGGATCCCTTCAGAATGCTGACAGGGGAAGGGATGAGAAGATGTGACTGGTAGTGGCATCACGCTGGAGGTGGCGGAAATGGCGGAGGATGGTCCTTTGGATATGGAGGCTGATGGGGTGGAAAGTGAGGACAAGCGCAGACTGGGTGACCGCTTTGCGGAACATCTCCGCTCAGTCCGCAAGCAGGACCCTGAGCTTCCGGTTGCTTGCCATTTCAACACTCCCCCCTGCTCTCATGCTCACATCTCTGTCTTGGGATTGCTGCAGTGTTGCAGTGAACATCAACGCAAGCTCAAGGAACAGCACCTCATCTGCAGATAAGGCACACTACAGCCTGCCGGACTGAACATTGAGTTCAATAATTTCAGAGCATGACAGCCCCCCATTTTATTTTTATTTTCTTTTTTTACATTCTTTTTTTACATTTTTTACAATCTTTTTTTTGCATTTATTTCATTTCATTTTAATTTGTTCAGTTTGCTTACCCACTGTTTATTTTCAGGTTTGCACTTGCTGCTGTTCAATATTCAGTGCATTAACACCTAATCTGTACTAATGCTTTGTCTTTCAACACACCATTAAAATATTGTTTGCCTTTGCTCCGTGACCTTTTGGTCAGCTATGTGGCCTGGTCCAATCTGCACCTCCTTTGTTATCTCTTGCCCCACCCCCACCTCACTTGCTGATAACCTGTGACTTTTCTAATATTTGTCAGTTCCAAAGAAGGGTCACTGACCCGAAACGTTAACTCTGCTTCTCTTTTCACGGATGCTGCCAAACCTGCTGAGTGGTTCCAGCATTTCTTGTTTTTATTTCATGTTTCCAGCATCCGCAGTATCTTGCTTTTAAAGGAATTCAAATACTGGAACAAAGTCCCATTTCATATTGCATTCCCTACACTTCCCATAGGACAGAAAGTCAATTTTATATTCACAGCAATGAGCCCTGAAATGATTTTAATTCTGCTCCTGAGATTATATTATATTGGTAATCTGACCTATTGAGGTGGGACTTGCTCTTCAGGAGATTCTTGAATTTTTGCTCACAAGGGCGTCATTGCAAAGTTCAGCTGGATTCAACTAAACCCACCCTGGACACACAGCAAAGTGGACAAAGCTGCAAATCACAGTGATTGTGTGATCGTGAGAGGGGCAGTGAGACCGGGACACTAGTAGATGGAAATGGTGAGAGGGGTGACAGTAACTGCAGTGAGACAGGGTGACTCTGAGTTTGAAAGTACCCACAAGTTTGAGTCATCGACTTTATCTAAACTTCAGATGCTGAATAAAGTAATTTCAATACAATGTGTGTTAAATGGCTGTTTTCCAATTTTGCAAACACTTGTAACTTTAAACTCGTTTTGTTTGGAAAATTATTTTGAGAGATTAAAGGTAATGCATAAATAAAACAACAGCATTAAATAAAGTACAAACAGTATTGACAAATATAACTGTAAATAGGTGTCAAAACTGCTGCATGAAATGTCACCAGTTGGAAAAGTTCTCTTGGCTGCATCATTAACCTGGCTCTAGTTTCAGGCTTTGTCACACAGTGGAATTGAAAATCTGAATAAAAACTGCCTGTTTATATTGCAGTCAAACTGGCCTCTCAAGCAAAAACCCTTTGCTAGAATTTCAAGGTAACTGCAGTGAGACATTTTCAGTCAATTTTGGAACTCTCGGTAAACTGCAGGTGAAAAGTGAAAGACATTTAATATAATTTGTGTTCAATGGCCATTGTCCAAATCGGCCCCTTCATGTTTGAAGATAACAGCAGCTTTTCCGCACTGCTAATGAGGTTTTTGAGGAGACAGAGCGGGAGAGAGAGACAGGTTTCTGTCTGTAATGGTCCAATTGGGATATACAAAGAACAAAGAACAAAGACAACAACAGCACAGGAACAGGCCCTTCGGCCCTCCAAGCCTACGCCGCTTCAAATCCTCTATCTAAAACTGTCGCCTATTTTCGAAGGGTCTGTACCTCTTTACTTCCTGCCCATTCATGTATCTGTCTAGATACATCTTAAAAGACGCTATCGTGCCCGCGTCTACCACCTCCGCTGGCAATGCATTCCATGCACCCACCACCCTCTGCGTAAAGAACATTCCACGCATATCCCCCCTAAACTTTTCCCCTCTCACTTTGAACTCGTGTCCCCTAGCAATTGAATCCCCCACTCTGGGAAAAAGCTTCTTGCTATCCACCCTGTCTGCACCTCTCATGATTTTGTACACCTCAATCAGGTCCCCCCTCAACCTCCGTCTTCTAATGAAAAAAACCCTAATCTCCTCAACCTCTCTTCATAGCTAGCGCCCTCCATACCAGGCAACATCCTGGTGAACCTCCTCTGCACCCTCTCCAAAGCATCCACATCCTTTTGGTAATGTGGCGACCAGAACTGCACGCAGTATTCCAAATGTGGCCGAACCAAAGTCCTATACAACTGTAACATGACCTGCCAACTCTTGTACTCAATACATCGTCCGATGAAGGAAAGAATGCCGTCTGCCTTCTTGACCACTCTAGTGACCTGCGTTGCCACCTTCAGGGAACAATGGACCTGAACACCCAAATCTCTCTGTACATCAATTTTCCCCAGGACTTTTCCATTTACTGTATATAGGTGGAATATCCTTCTCTCCCCATTCCCTGTTTGCACAGAGCCTCACCTTACATTGTCCCATACCTGGGATGGAATCTCCAGATAGAGGAAGCTGAGAGCTGGTTGGATGAGTTATACTTTGTGTGGTCTGGGTGTTTGAGTGACAGGTTCTGGGATGTATTAGTTCAACATCAGCCACCATTCCTTCTTTCCATGAGGCTGGTGTGTGAAGCTGTGTTTCAGTCTTTGTGCATCTGTGCTCAGGTAAATTGTAAGCTGTTTACAATGTATCTGTGTGTCTGAGAGAGAGAGAGAGAGAGAGAGAGAGCGAACGCAATCTGCATCCCCCTCTCTCTGACCCAGTCCTGACCTTTTTCTCCAATTCCCACCCCAATCCCCCATCCAGGATCCCTACCCATTGGCGAGCTGATGGATGAATGGTGTTCGAGTCCATCCGTGGAGCGTAGACCATGTGGGATACACATTTTTATTGTCTCTCTCTCTCTCTGCCCTTCTCCCTCCTTTTGTCTCAATCTCTCGGTATCTCTCTCTCTCTCCCTCTCTCTCTCTCAACCTCTCTCACTCTCTCAGTATCTTCACTCTCTCAATCTCTCTAACTCTCTCTTTGTTTTCCTCTCTCTGCGTTTCTCTGTGTGTGATTTTATGTGTGTTGTTCGCTCTCACTGGCTTTCTCTCTTTCAGTCGCACTCACAAACTCTTTCTCAGTCTCTCTTCCAATCTGCCTCACGCTCTCAGTATCTATCACTCTCTCAGTCTCTCTCTCCCTCTCTCTCTTTATGTTTCTCTCTCTGTGTTTCGCTGCGTGTGATTCTCTTTCTGTCTTTCTCTGTCATCGGCTTTTTGTCTGTCTCCCTGGTGCCTGCAATTTCTTTGTGTCTTCTTTACTTTCCTTCTGTTTTTTCCCTCCATTGTTTTACATCGTTACTCTTTCTTTCTCTTGTTTTCTCTCTTCTCAATTTCTTTGCAGTCTGTTATGTCTCTTGCTGTCTTTTCTTTATTTCTCAGACTTTTTCTGTCTTTTCTCTATTATCTGACTTTTTTATTTTTCTGTCTCTATTTATGTGCCTTTTGTAGTCTTATCTCAATTTCTCTGATTTTTTTCTGTCTTTTCTCTATTATCTGACATGTTATTTTTTCTCTATTTCTCTGACTTTTTCTGTATCTTTCTTTGGTTCTTTCTGGCTTTCTCTCTCTGTGGCTTCTTCTTTCTGTATTTGTGGATTTTTCCATATTTCTAGATTTCTTCCTGCCCCGCTGCAAATTTTTGGCACCGCCCTCATATCCCCCCCCCCCACCCACTGCAATTTGCGCCCCCTCCCCCCGGCAATCTCCTTCCCCACCCCATGGCAAATCTCGCCCCACCACAAGTCGCAGGCTATCACAAAATGCCCCCCGCTCATCTCCCTGACAAATCTCCCCACCCCACTCACAAATCCCCTTCCAACCAAATTCCCCCCGGAAATTCCACCCCCAGCAAATTTCTGGCCCATGCAAATACCCCCATCTCGCAATTCCCCCTCACCAGTAAATCCCCATGCGGAGTTTCCACCCCTCTCAAATTTCGACTGCACAACATGCCACTGCAGCTATTCCTCCACCCCACCCTCCCCCAGCACGCAATTCCACCCTGTCAATTGCCCTCCGGACACCTTCATATTGTCCCTAAGGTGTGGCGCCCAGAACTGGACGCAGTACTACAGCTGAGGCCGAACTTGTGTCTTATACACGTTCAACATAACTTCCTCGCTCTTGTACTCTATGTCCCTATTAACAAAGCCCAAGATACTGTATACTTTAATATCCACACTCTCAACCTGTCCCACAAACCTCAATAACTTATGCCCATATGCACCCAGGGCCCTCTACTCCTGCACCCACTTGAGAATTGTACCTTTTATTTTGTATTATCTTTCCTTGTTCTTCCAACGAAAATGTATCACTTCATATTTCTCCACATTGAACGTCATCTGCCACCTCTCCCCATTCCACCAACTTGTCTGTGTCCTTTTGCAGTTCCACACTCTCCTCCTCACAGTTCACAATGCTTCCAAGTTCCATATTATCCGCAAACTTTGAAACTGTGCCCTGTAAACCAAGCTCTAGGTCATTAATATATATCAGGAATATGCAAAATGGAAGAATGTGCAGGGCTGCGGAAGAAAGGCGCAGGTGTGGATCGAAGTGAATTGTTCCTTCCGAGATGCAGCACAGACACAACGGGTGAAATGGCCCCTTCCATGCTCTAATAATTATCTGAGTCTGCACAAATTGAGCTTGTGGCTGCTCAATTGGGACATATGAAAAAGTTAGCTTCCTTGTCCAACATTGCAGGGATTCAAAAAGGACATGTGACGGTTCCAGTGCGCAAGCCGAGGTGTGGGAGTGATAACGGCAATGGACTGCTAATCTATCGTGCTCTGTATGCACGGGTTTGAATCTCCTTCTGTTTATTTATTTATGTGACATTAATATATGTTTTTGAATACATTTTGCAATATCTCACTGCAGTTTCTCAAAGTGCCTGCCACATTTTTAAATTAACACTTCCAAATGGAATTCTTCACCCAAGTTATGATGGAATGAATACCAAACCAAGGTCCCGAACGAAATCCAGATTTGTCCCTCCTTTCAATGCCTCTTTACTTTTCCTGGATTCACATCGAATGAAAGAGTAATGAGAAAACTTGGTGAAGGAGCAGAAGCAGAACGTTAACCTTTGGGAATGAATGTATTGTCAAACCTTCCTGTTAGAATAAATATGACAGACATACTTCAGCAGATGGAGTTTAAAGTGAGGGGTCATCTAAGTAACAATAACAAATTATATTTCATATAACTCGTTTAACGTCATAAAATGTCTCAAGCTGCTTCACTGGAGAATTATAAAACAATGTTTGACATCGAGCCACATAAAGAAATAGTCGGACAGATGACCCAAAGCTTGGTCAAAGAGGTAGGTTGTTAGGACGTTCTTTGAAGTAGAAATCAAGGAAGAGAAGCAGAGAGGTGTAGTGATGGTATTCCAGAGATTGAAGACAGGAGAATTGAAGGTGTGGCCACCAATGGTGGAGCGATTAAAATCAGGGATGCACAATCCAGCAGCATTAGAGAAGTGCAGATATCTTTGAGGACTGTGGGGCTGGAGGAGATTACAGAGACAGGGAGGGGCGAGGTGAAGGTGGAATTTGAAAACAAGGAGAATTTTAAAGACAAAACAATGCTTGACCAGGAGCCCCTGAAGGCCAATGGGCACAGGGGTGATAGGGGAAAAAGGGACTTGGTGCAAAGTTAAGATATGGGCAGCAGAGCTTTGGATCATTTCAAGTTTATGGAGAATAGAAAGTGGCAGACCAGCCAGGACTCTGTTTGAATAGTATCGCCATGTCCCTGCCATTACCTGTTAGTTTATAGTGAGCGTGCCTGAGTGTTCATATTCCTGCCCTCATTCCCTGAATTATTCAGGTGACTTTCGAGTCTTTATTATTTCTCTTTATGTTCTCTAGTTCAGATAGTTTCACTCGATCAATTCAATCAATCCATTAATCATCTTAAATTCCTCAACGATATCTACTTGAAGCTTCCAGGTGAAAGGGACTGAGCTCAGCACTTGAGGTGAATAAGTGTCCTTGACATTATTTGCAATAGCCTGAGCCTACCTTGCCCTTTAAGAAACATCCTGAGCGTTTCGTTACGCTCTTTGATAAAAGCTGAGCACACGTCCCTTTCCTCAATAGCTCCTGAACATCCCTTATAGTCTCTGAGACATCATGAGCGTCCATTCGCCCATGTCATGCCTTTGAGTGTTCCTTACCATCTCCGCTACTACGAAAGCGTCTCCACACTGTCTGAGATCTCCTGAGTGTCCCTTATCCCATCCAATACTCCCAGAGTATGCCTGAGATGCGTTCAATCTCCTGGAGATCATTATCTCCTCAACCACACATGGTCTGTTACTTCTCCGATATTAGAATTAGAATTAGAATTAGAACATTACAGCGCAGTACAGGCCCTTCGGCCCTCGATGTTGCGCCGACCTGTGAAACCATCTGACCTACACTATTCCATTTTCATCCCTATGTCTATCCAATGTCCACTTAAATGCCCTTAAAGTTGGCGAATCTACTACTGCTGCAGGCAGGGCGTTCCACGCCCTTTCTACTCTCTTGGTAAAGAAACTACCTCTCACATCTGTCCGATATCTATCACCCCTCAACTTGAAGCTATGTCCCCTCGTGTTTGCCATCACCATCCGAGGAAAAAGACGCTCACTATCCAGCCTATCTAACCCTCTGATTATCTTATATGTCTCTATTAAGTCACCTCTCCTCCTCCTTCTCTCCAACGAAAACAACCTCAAGTCCCTCAGCCTTTCCTCGTAAGACCTTCCCTCCATACCAGGCAACATCCTAGTAAATCTCCTCTGCACCCTTTCCATAGCTTCCACATCCTTCCTATAATGCGGTGACCAGAACTGCACACAATACTCCAGGTGCGGTCTCACCAGAGTTTTGTACAGCTGCAGCATGACCTCGTGGCTCCGAAACTCGACCCCCCTACTAATAAAAGCTAACACACCATATGCCTTCTTAACAGCCCTATTAACATGGTTAGCAAAATTCAGGGATTTATGCACTTGGACACCAAGATCTCTCTGTTCCTCTACACTACCAAGAATCTTCCCATTAGCCCAGTACTCTGCATTCCTGTTACTCCTTCCAAAGTGAATCACCTCACACTTTTCCGCATTAAACTCCATTTGCCATCTCTCAGCCCAGCTCTGCAGCCTATCTATGTCTCTCTGTACCCTACAACATCCTTCGGCACTATCCACAACTCCACCGACCTTAGTGTCATCTGCAAATTTACTAACCCACCCTTCTACACCCTCTTCCAGGTCATTTATAAAAATGACAAACAGCAGTGGCCCCAAAACAGATCCTTGCGGTACACCACTAGTAACTAAACTCCAGGATGAACATTTGCCATCAACCAACACCCTCTGTCTTCTTTCAGCTCGCCAATTTCTGATCCAAAGCTCTAAATCGCCTTCAACCCCATACTTCCGTATTTGCTGCAATAGCCTACCGTGGGGAACCTTATCAAACGCCTTACTGAAATCCATATACACCACATCCACTGCTTTACCCTCATCCACCTGTTTGGTCACCTTCTCGAAAAACACAATAAGGTTTGTGAGGCACGACCTACCCGTCACAAAACCGTGCTGACTATCTCTAATGTACTTATTATTTTCAAGATGATTATAAATCCTGTCTCTTAGAACCTTTTCCAACATTTTACCCACAACCGAAGTAAGGCTCACAGGTCTATAAATACCAGGGCTGTCTCTACTCCCCTTCTTGAACACTGGGACAACATTTGCAATCCTCCAGTCTTCCGGCACTATTCCTGTCGACAATGACGACATAAAGATCAAGGACAAAGGCTCTGCAATCTCCTCCCTAGCTTCCCAGAGAATCCTAGGATAAATCCCATCTGGCCCAGGGGACTTATCTATTTTCACACCTTCCAAAATTGCTAACACCTCCTCCGTGTGAACCTCAATCCCATCTAGCCTCGTAGCCTGAATCTCAGTATTCTCAACAACATTTTCTTTCTCGACTGTAAATACTGACGCAAAATATTCATTTAACACTTCCCCTATCTCCTCTGATTCCACTCACAACTTCCCACTACTATCCTTGATTGGCCCTACTCTAACTCTAATCATTCTTTTATTCCTGACATACCTATAGAAAGCCTTAGGGTTTTCCCTGATCCGATCCACCAATGACTTCTCGTGTCCTCTCCTTGCTCTTCTTTGCTCTCCCTTTAGATCCTTCCTGGCTAGCTTGTAGCACTCAAGCGCCCTAACTGAGCCTTCACGTCTCATCCTAACATAAGCCTTCTTCTTCCTCTTGACAAGCGCTTCAACTTCTTTCGTAAACCACGGCTCCCTCGCACGACAACTTCCTCCCTGCCTCACAGGTACATACTTATCAAGGACACGCAGTAGCTGCTCCTTGAATAAGCTCCACATTTCGATTGTTACCATCCCCTGCAGTTTCCTTCCCCATCCGACGCATCCTAAATCTTGCCTAATCGCATCATAATTTCCTTTCCCTCTGTTATAATTCTTGCCCTGCGGTATATACCTGTCCCTGCCCATCGCTAAGGTAAACCTAACCGAATTGTGATCACTATCACCAAAGTGCTCACCTACATCTAAATCTAACACCTGGCCGGGTTCATTTCCCAGTACCAAATCCAATGTGGCATCGCCCCTGGTTGGCCTGTCTACATACTGTGTCAGAAAACCCTCCTGCACACACTGGACAAAAACTGACGCATCTAAAGTACTCGAACTATAGTATTTCCAGTCGATATTTGGAAAGTTAAAGTCCCCCATAACAACTACCCTGTTACTCTCACCCCTGTCGAGAATCATCTTCGCTATCCTTTCCTCTACATCTCTGGAACTGTTCGGAGGTCTATAAAAGACTCCCAACAGGGTAACCTCACCTCTCCTGTTTCTAACCTCAGCCCATACTACCTCAGTAGACGAGTCCTCAAACGTCCTTTCTGTCGCTGTAATACTCTCCTTGATTAACAATGCCACACCGCTCCCCCCCCCCCTCTTTTACCATCTTCTCTGTTCTTACTGAAACATCTAAATCCCGGAATCTGCAACATCCATTCCTGCCCCTGCTCTACCCATGTCTCTGAAATGGCCACTACATCGAGATCCCAGGTACCAACCCATGCTGCAAGCTCACCCACCTTATTCCGGATGCTCCTGGCGTTGAAATAGACACACTTTAAACCAGGTTCTTGCTTGCCAGTGCCCTCTTGCGTCCTTGTAACCATATCCCTGACCTCACTACTCTCAACATCCTGTACACTAGCACTACAATTTAGGTTCTCATTCCCCTGCTGAATTAGTTTAAACCCCCCCGAAGAGCACTAGCAAACCTCCCCCCCAGGATATTGGTACCCCTCTGGTTCAGGTGAAGACCATCCTGTTTGTAGAGGTCCCACCTACCCCAGAAAGAGCCCCAATTATCCAGGAAACCAAAACCCTCCCTCCTGCACCATCCCTGCAGCCACGTGTTCAACTCCTCTCTCTCCCTATTCCTCGCTTCGCTATCACGTGGCACGGGCAACAACCCAGAGATAACAACTCTGTTTGTTCTCGCTCTAAGCTTCCACCCTATCTCCCTAAATTTCTGTCTTAAATCCCCATCTCTCTTCCTACCTATGTCGTTGGTGCCTATGTGGACCACGACTTGGGGCTGCTCCCCCTCCCCATTTAGGATCCCAAAAACACGATCCGAGACATCACGAAACCTGGCACCTGGGAGGCAACATAACAACCGTGAGTCTCTCTCGTTCCCCCAGAACCTCCTATCTGTTCCCCTAACTATGGAGTCCCCAATGACTAATGTTCTGCTCCACTTCCCCCTTCCCTTCTGAGCAACAGGGACAGACTCTGTGCCAGATATCTGTACCCCATTGCTTACCCCTGGTAAGTCATCCCCCGCAACAGTATCCAAAACGGTATACCTGTTGTTGAGGGAAACGGCCACAGGGGATCCCTGCACTGCCTGCTGGTTCCCTCTCCTTCCCCTGACGGTAACCCATCTACCTACTTCTTTTACCTGAGGTGTGACTTCCTCCCCATAACTCCTCTCAATAACCTCCTCCGCCTCCCGAATGATCCGAAGTTCATCCAGCTCCAGCTCCAGTTCCCTAACGCGGTTCTCGAGGAGCTGGAGTTGGGTGCACTTCCCACAGATGCAGTCAGCAGGGACACTCTTGGCGACCCTTACCTCCCACATTCTGCAGGAGGAACATACAACTGCCTTAACCTCCATTCCCACTATTCCAAATTCCCAACAAATCTACTGAAAAACCAAAAAAAAAAGTCAAAACTTGTTAGGTTAGCAATCCAACGGACAGAACTTCCTAAATAAAAAGCTTACCTTATCAACACACCAGAGTCCTTCTTTTTGGTTCGAGGAGGAGGGTGGGTGGGAGACACTACACGTGTAGTGTCTCGGGTACAGCCACCACACAAATATATACCTTTTTCCTTACCCAGCAGTCCCCTGGTCCTCCGTAAACAAAAGGGAATTCACTTTTAAACATACGCTGAAATTGACTTCACAGCTGTAAGCCCGTTCACGCACCTCCGTTGCTATCAACGCTGCAGTCACCGAAACTAAAAAGAAAGAGATTCTAAACCACACAAATATATACCTTTTTCCTTACCCAGCATTCCCCTGGTCCTCCGAAAACAAAAGGGAATTCACTTTTAAACTTACGCTGATATTGACTTCACAGCTGTAAGCCCGTTCACGCACCTCCGTTGCTATCAACGCTGCAGTCACCGAAACAAAAAGAAAGAGATTCTAAACCACACAAATATATACCTTTTTCCTTACCCAGCAGTCCCCTGGTCCTCCGAAAACAAAAGGGAATTCACTTTTAAACTTACGCTGAAATTGACTTCACAGCTGTAAGCCCGTTCACGCACCTCCGTTGCTATCAACGCTGCAGTCACCGAAACTAAAAAGAAAGAGATTCTAAACCACACAAATATATACCTTTTTCCTTACCCAGCAGTCCCCTGGTCCTCCGAAAACAAAAGGGAATTCACTTTTAAACTTACGCTGATATTGACTTCACAGCTGTAAGCCCGTTCACGCACCTCCGTTGCTATCAACGCTGCAGTCACCGAAACAAAAAGAAAGAGATTCTAAACCACACAAATATATACCTTTTTCCTTACCCAGCAGTCCCCTGGTCCTCCGAAAACAAAAGGGAATTCACTTTTAAACTTACGCTGAAATTGACTTCACAGCTGTAAGCCCGTTCACGCACCTCCGTTGCTATCAACACTGCAGTCACCGAAAGCTGAAATTGACTTCACACAATAAGCCCGTTCACGCACCTCGGTTGCTGTCAACGCTGCAGTCACCGAAACTAAAATATCTTTTGAAACTCTTTTTTTGAGAACATCACAGCGCAGTACAGGCCCTTCAGCCCTCGATGTTGCGCCGACCTGTGAAACCATCTGACCTACACTATTCCATTTTCATCCATATGTCTATCCAATGACCACTTAAATGCCCTTAAAGTTGGAGAGTCTACTACTGTTGCAGGCAGGGCGTTCCACGCCCCTACTACTCTCTGAGTAAAGAAACTACCTCTAACATCTATCCTATATCTATCACCCCTCAACTTAAAGCTATGTCCCCTCGTGTTTGCCATCACCATCCGAGGAAAAAGACTCTCACTATCCAGCCTATCTAGCCCTCTGATTATCTTATATGTCTCTATTCAGTCACCTCTCCTCCTCCTTCTCTCCAACGAAAACAACCTCAAGTCCCTCAGCCTTTCCTCGTAAGACCTTCCCTCCATACCAGGCAACATCCTAGTAAATCTCCTCTGCACCCTTTCCAAAGCTTCCACATCCTTCCTATAATGCGGTGACCAGAACTGCATGCAATACTCCAGGTACGGTCTCACCAGAGTTTTGGACAGCTGCAGCATAACCTCGTGGCTCCGAAACTCGATCCCCCTACTAATAAAAGCTAACACACCATATGCCTTCTTAACAGCCCTATTAACCTGGGTAGCAACTTTCAGGGATTTATGTACCTGGACACCAAGATCTCTCTGTTCATCTACACTACCAAGAATCTTCCCATTAGCCCAGTACTCTGCATTCCTTTGACTCACACTTTTCCCCATTAAACTCCATTTGCCATCTCTCAGCCCAGCTCTGCAGCCTATCTATGTCCCTCTGTACCCTAAACATCCTTCGGCATATCCACAACTCCACCGACCTTCGTGTCATCCGCAAATTTACTAACCCACCCTTACCCTTACTCTTTAGTTATCCCCATTCCCCCCACCGCCCACTAAAAGCCTCCAAATCCACTTGATAACTCATTAACCCAGTACATTCCCTCACAGCCACTGTGGAACCCCTCCCTTGCAAATTTACTGAGAAACCCTGATAACATGAGTAAAGTGTATTTGGAAAGCTAGACTTCAGGCTATTGTGTGTGAAAACGCTGGAATTAACAGCGCCTGTAAGAAAGTGAAGAGTGAACATGTGTGAGAAGAGCTGAGAAAAGGTATGTCTGGAGCTGCGAACCGAAGGCAAGTTTTGTATTTTCAGTAATACTGTTGTTGTGAAAGCAGAAATTTAAAAACAGAAAAATGCTGAAAACTTTGGTGAAATCAGGCAGCATCTCTGCAGTGATACTTCTTTCACCACGATGTCATTGGCGCAGTGGTTTGCACCGCAGCCTCACAGCTCCAGCGACCCAAGTTCAATTCTGGGTACTGCCTGTGTAGAGTTTACAAGTTCTCCCTGTGTCTGCGTGGGTTTCCTCCGGGTACTCCGGTTTCCTCCCACATGCCAAAGACTTGCTGGTTGATAGGTTAATTGGCCATTATAAATTGCCCCTAGTATCGGTAGGTGGTAGGGGAATGTAGGGACAGGTGGGGATATGGTAGGAATATGGAATTAGTGTAGGATTAGTATAAATGGGTGGTTTGATGGTCGGCACAGACTCGGCGGGCCGAAGGGCCTGTTTCAGTGCTGTATCTCGAAACTAAACTAAACTAGTTTGGTATGAGAATTCAGGAAGCTCAGAGCTTCCACTATCGACACTTCCGTGCAGAGACAGTTTGGGTGGACATTATGACTGTGCTGATTTGAGCAAAAAGAGTAAGACAGCACTGCAAAGCACCTGCACTGCGGTTTTTGGAAGGATGGGACTCAGATGTAGGACTCTTGGATTTGTTCAAGCAAGGAAAACTACACACCTAGTCTGAAATACGATAACAATGATGGTGGAATTCTGAGCCATGCATGCAGAGAGTAATGGATTAGTATTCCACTGCTTTAACTTCTTGGCGACTTCATCATGTGAACACAACTCATAATATAATCTTATTTCCTTCTTTCTCACTGCAAATCATGACACTCAGAGGATAAACAGCACGAATCACAGCTTTCAGCCACTAGTCAACAGCATCAACACTGAGTTAGGCCCGGCGTGGTGGCGGGACTGAATGGCCAAAGGTGCTTTATTTCGGCTCGAGTCTCTGCCAAGCTCATATCCCATCACTGCTGTTATTAGTGACGTATTGTCAGAAAAAAACGGCTGAGAAGGGAAACCTATAATGAAAGCAGTTGACTGCGGAACTTTCAGCAGAGTAGGCAGCTTTTTTGGAAAGATGCTCTTTATCAAATATATCTTCCTTTCACCAGCAGTGCAGTGGCCTATTTAAGACTATCACAGCGGATTTTCGAACGCTGTCTCTGTACAATGGTTAATACTCTGCAAAACAACGTCAATTCAAATCTGTAACAAGGCTTCGCTTGCTTTCTGTCTTAAACATCTGCCACACCTGCTAATAAAACTGCAACAAGAAACCAAACATCACTCCACGTAAATGTTTTAGTTCCGGATGTTCAAAACCCATTGTTCTCCTTTTCTATCCCCGCACTTACACATGTCTGCCGTTCACTCTCCATCATGCAAACCTACCTCTTCACCCAGCTTATTCTCCTGTCCAGTTTTAATACTGATCTGCTTCCATTTCATCAACATTTTACTACTGCTGAGCCGACTCCAATTTTCATTTTCATTATGTAACGCCGTTTACCTTGCTCTGCTGCTACAGCTGCACCTGGGGGGAGATGTTCCATTCACATCAATGTTCCTTTGTTCCTTGCACTCATTCATTATTCTGAGTGTCTTCACAATAGATAAGCTCTGCAAAATGAGGGCTGGATTGTGGAAGGACAGCGGCCGGTTTGTTCACAAAATGTTCTTGGAGAATCTTCTGATCCAGGTGATGCTAAAAAAGATGCAGGGTTTTGTTTACAGGGGGTTGGCGCTTTTCTCTGGGCAGTCGATGTGAGTGAGGGAGGCGAGTGCTACATTTCAACCTGGAGCAGTGCCTTGATGGTTTAACCTTGTGTTCTCAAATGAGAAAATCCATGAGGAAATTTGGCGGATGTGTTTCAAATCAGGAATTGTTTTCCCAGTGTAAACTCTTTCGTGGCAGAAGGGAAGGTAAACAGAGAAGAGATGATTAAAGTGATTGGCACAGGCTTTATATATTGGACACATATTGTAGTTAATAATTCTTTCAGTGCCTCCGATTGTTTTTGCCTTGTTTTGCGTGTTATTATCACAATCCGAGTTTACCGTGTTCAGCCTACATCTCATTTTATGTCAGCCTTATTTAAGGCGAATAGCAGAGCACTTCCGTTACCTTCCTCCTCAAACTGAAGGTCTGCCTCTGACATATCATGACCACTCATTGCTCACTGCTCATTTGTTGTCAGAATATTACTTAATTCTGGCTCGTTGCTCATTACAAATTTTAGTTTAGCCTGTCCTCCTGTCGTTTCTGAAACATGTCATTTCTGAAAACTGCCCTCACTTCACTCTAGAAATTAACTGTCTTTAGAGAAATGGCCAGCACCTGCAATTAATGTTCAAATAGCTGGCTTATGTCTTGAACTGAAAATGCAGCCTGTCTTATGCTGAAAAGAGGCACTTATTCTCAGGTGATTCTTATAGCCTGGGTCTCTGAGAAAATGTTGCTGTTTGTGCTTTTGCAAAAGTCTCTGCCAGTTCACTATGATTAAAACATATCCTTTATGAGAGTGTCGATCTCAAACTCGGAATCCAATTCAAATCAAATTTCCGTGGTGGCATTTAATATAATAACATCTTCCCTTTGGTGAATTAAATGCCGTTTTTAAAAGCAACAGTTGAGAGTATATTTGATAGAGGTGTCTAAAATCACCAATTGTTTTCACATAATGACTAAGAGGAAACTATTTCCAGTGACAAATAGTCACTAACTGGAGGACACAGATGCAAAGGTATCAGACACGACAAGACAAAACTGTTTTTAACAATCTGAGTTCGTGTACTCTTCAATGCAGTTCTTGAAATTCTGGGGTATTCTATCTCGGACACCCTATCTCATTCATTTTAATTTTCTTGCTGTCCAGGTAAGAAATTATTGGAAGGAACCTGCACAATAGTGAAAGAATTATATTTACATTGGCAGTCGTAATCCTACCAGTGATGCACCAATGGATTTCTCGACCTATTCTGGATTTCTGGAACCCCATTAGATTTTTGGAACACCAGCAGAATTTTCTGCCTCAACTGATTTCTCCAGCACAATGTATGTCTTCAACACAACGGATTTCTCCTGATCCAATGTAAACCTAATTGGTTTCACCCAGCCAAGCGGATTTCTAGAAACCCATTTTGTTTCTGTCCAATATTTGTGGATCCCAATCAATTTCTTACGTTCAATACAATAGGCATATGGAAGCTCAGTATTATTTTCCCAGTATAGATCTGGAACATCAATATATTTTTTCCCTGATCTATTTGTTTTCTGGAAAAGCAAATGAATTCTACCATTCCAACCAACGCTCAGAATCCCAATGGCTCCAGTCTTCCCCTCATCGGTTCTGGAATATCAATGCATTTCTCCCATTGCAGTAGATTCCTGCATCACCAATGCATTTTTCCTATCCCAGTTTATCTCCCTAGAATGCTTCCAAAGGATGGCAGAGAGGGACCTTTGACCATCAAATTCTCATATGGGTGTGTCACTGTTTGTTACAGTTTATTGTACGATTTAATGTGTGAGGTAGAATGGGCTGTTAAGTGTCCTTGAAACATTCATATGTGCCCGAGGGTACAGGTGATAGACATCGAAAAACTTAATGTGTTCCTCATTTTAAATCAATGTGTGCAATAAATGAACAGGTTTAATGCAATCAGACCTGCAAAAAGTGTTTAAAAATGACAAGGTGGGAATTAACACAGGAATGTAATGGATTGAGTGAATTCATCCTTGCAATGTAAGCTTCTGTACAGAGAATATTGTGTTGATTTTGTAATTCTAAGATTTTTAACTCAGGGAATGCAGTGCATTGAATGCAATAATGACTTATGTTTAAAGTATTCTGACTGACGTTTATTATTTTGATGTAAAGCACACGAAGAGGGCGTTTTGTGTCGAACATGCAATTTGAATTGTTATTTCAAAGATTGGACATAAAACTGGGCTGATACAGAGAGTGCTTCTAATCCAGTGTTTATGTGACATCCCGTCAATCGCCATCTTTAATATGCAATGTGATTCAAAAATAAAATACCGCTTGAAAACAGAGAAAAGTACAGTGCAGTGGGACCTAGTTCAGTAACACAGAAGGATGGTTAAGAATGCATTCTGATTGCGTACACAAGACTGAAGCTCACCAGTAAAGTTACACATTGTGTAGAGCAGCAGGTAAAACTCCTGCAGTAAATGCAAGCAGGGTCAGTTACCCAACACTCATCCAATAAACCTGACCTTTAGAATGGGCATAAAGGCCACAAGTGTATTACCCCAGAACAGACATTAACCTGACTGCTTGCATCAACTGTTGGTTCTCAGAAAGCCAGCACATGTATTCTCCAGGCTCATTATAAGGTGTTGTCTTAAAACGATATGTAGTCATTGCACTCTGTGGGTTCAACTCTCATCCAGACACTGACTTTATCTTTTCTTGTTGTCTCCATCTGCCTCTCATTATCTCTGCCACTCTGAGTATATTTCGTTTCTTCGGACTTCTTTTTCTGCACGTTTTTTCTGTCCATCACGAGGGGCAGTATGCAGATGACAAAGAGGACGCGGCCATGGACAAATCCTTGCTGGAAACCGGGGGTAACGTTGCGAGAACAGGAAGAGAAGCCTTTGCAAATGATATTCAGCTAATCATAGCCTGTGAAACAATGGAACCAGGCGACAGAAGTCACGGCCTGCTGGATGACAGTGGGGAGGCTTTGGAGGGGAATACTGTGAACCGTGCCAAACGCCAGAAGAGCCTCTCCAGTTCTGGCTGGATTTTATTTACCACCACCCTCCCCTGCCATGCCACTTTGCTTGGGGTTGGATAGGCTGGCAATGGCCTTCCCAAGCAGAGGCCACTTAGGAATCTTATGTTTCCTATTAGCATGGCCTCCAACAGCCGTGACATCACCTAATGTTATGACGCACCCTCCCTGAAGGTTTAGCGGACCCCCTCTGTGGGATATCTGTGGCCAATGAAGGAAATCCAGTGGAGAAATCTCAGTATTCCTAAACTCCCTTCACTTGCACTTCATTTCCACCCCACCACCTGCTGCATGGAGGCCAGACAGGCTTGCCCCAGAAACACCACCTCACTTACCAGAGGTCTGGATCTCTAATGCTGGTCCTTCTGGAAGGTCTCTGCAGTACAAGCATTTATCACTACTCCGAATGGGCTCTCATTAATGCTGGCCCTAAGATTAGATGCCAAATCTTTGAGGTGGGAATCCCAATCTTGAAAGGGATGCGGATTATGGTGCAGAGCACTTAACAGCTTCAACGGTGCAAGATTACCCTAGAGTGGGGCAGGCAGCAGTGGGGAGGTGATAGTGGGTGGCAGTGGATGTCTGGGGGTGGGGCAGGCTTGGAAAGGCCAAATCGGTGTCCTCCCTGCCTTTTCCATCTGGCACCAGGAGCCAGAATGGTGCCAACAAATTCCAGCCCTTCAGAAGCCATTCTTTGTCTAAAGTATTTGGAGAAATTTATACGTAAAAAGAGGCTTCATACATGCAACTTAAAGAAAGAAAAAATGCTTTGTGTGGCAAACAATGCCGGCCTCTTTCTTTGTGTTGAGGTGTTAATATTTCTCTCCATCATGCTCCGGCTTTGCCAAATTCCACTTCTCTGTTTAACTTCTTATTTCCACATTTCTCTGCTCTGTTCTCTCTCTTTGTAATTTTCCTTCGCTTGTCTCTGCTGGGCATTCTCACTTATTGCCTATTTTCTTGTTTGATTTTTGCACTCTTTCCTCATTCACGCCTTTACTGTTATGGGTGTCTTACTCAACATCTATCCTATATTTTTTATTCTTTCAATTGATTTTTGTTGCCCATCCCTCATTGTCCTTGAAAACTGAATGGTTTGCGAGGCCTTTACAAAGCGCAGTTAAGTCAACCAGATTGCTGCAGGTCAGGATTCAGATGTAGTCCAGATCGGGTAAGGATTACAAATTTCCGAACCTGAAGGGCATTAGACAACCAAATGGTTTTATTTCGACAATGGGCGCTAATTGCTTGACACTATTACTGCGAACAGCTTAGAATTCCAGATTTTTTTAAAAATCACTTCAATTTGAATTCCACCAGGAGCTAAGGGATGATTTGAACCCGTGATCCCAAGGCATGGGCCTTTGGTTTATTAGCTCAGTGACATTACCAGTACACCACCCTGTCACTCTATCATCAAGCCAACAGCACCTCCGTAGAGTGATCACTACTTCAGCTGATGTCCAGCTGTGCTCCTGAGCACCGTCATTTTTTGAGAAACAATTCATGTGCCTTCTGCAAAGATAACCAGCCTCATTAAGTCCGATGTTTAATCAAATATTACAAAATTAAGTATCCAATCATCTCAGAGTTCTGTGATGTAAATAGAAAATTTACCACCATCTCGTGAATAGAGGCTGTGGATTTGAATGGATTTTAGTGCTCGAACACGGAAACCTTCACTTTTCTTATGATTTAACCAATTTAATAATTAGATTGAGTGGGTATTTCACGACCTTCTTCAGCTGCTCTCTGAATTTAGTCTGGGTCACAGCGTAAATACACGTGTTGGTGCAGGAACTGAGAAGCTGCAGCATTGCTGCTGTGACTTCTGTGATATAAAGTGGGTCATTGGCGGAGGAAGGATATTGTTTTGTAATTAGCTGATAGATGTAAAATACAACCTGCGTCACCCATAACAGTATAAAACTACCAGATATACTAAAGAGTAAAATGATGGATTTCTTTCGATTCTCCATTTCTCGGTCATTGTGATTCTTTCCATTGCTGAAGCCCCGGAGTCCCCTGCGACCTCTACTGGCGGCTAAAATATGCCTGACAGTCTGAACATTGAGCAGCAAAATCAGAAAGAACGGGACACAAGGAGTTAAAATGCGGTGAAACAACTGAAACGCGGTCCATGCGGGGTAAGTATTGAAGCTATGTTTATAGATACAGTTCCAGGAAACTTTATCAATTATATATTCAGGTTCATATACAAAATACCAGGGAACACTTTCTAAAGAGCACAGCACACTCACTGTTCCGATAACCACAGTCGCTGTTCTCTCAGTGCAATATTTTGTCTTCAGCTTCTTACAGCAAATGGTCACAAATCGGTCAAAGGTGAAAACGACTGTCAGCCAGACAGAAACCATTGTGGTTGAAAAAATCAGGAAATGAACTGAACTGCAGATGGGAGTAATGGACAGGAATGAATCTGGGAAATAAATCACCGGAATCCACTTCAATATGGGATCTGTGATAACGACCAGGAGATCAGCCACTGCCATTACCACCAGGTAGCGAGTGCTACATTTGGAGAGGCCACACTTTCCTCGGGACAGGATCAAAGTCGCCACCAGGTTAACTGAAAGATTTCGAAAAGGAAGCAGGGAGTTACTGATCAGAACTCAACTAACACAGCATTTTGACAGGATCTCGTGTGAAATTTACAGCTTTGTTGCATCATGCAGCACTTTCGCACAGAGAATGGTTTTGAACACAGTTATCAATAATTGATTGGGAAATTGATTTAAACTAAAGGTAAAATAAAATGATCATCGGATACAGTGGAAGGGCTACGTGAGGGCGCCGTGCAAGTATGGAAGGGAGAAGGGGTTTCAAAAAAGTAATACAATTGTTTAAATCCAGTTTAACCTCCAGACCAATGGCCGAGAAAGTGAGGGGACGGGGATCTGTTTTCCTTTTACTGGTTAATAGAGCCAGCAGGAGCTGTCTCAAAACGTGAAAATGTCGAGAGCCGCTGCGGTGAGCATGAGACTTCAGATCAGGAGGAAGAGGCCGATGGAGGCTGAGCCAGTGAGTGGATTGGAGGGAGACAAGGTAAATGATATTTGGGATCTGGAGTGGAGGCAGGTCCTGAAGGGTTTGGAAAGCGAAAAAAGTGAAGCAAAGAATGCAGTCAGTAAATAACAGGTCCTATTACGGTACTTAATCAGTTCTGAAATAATGAAGGGGAACATTCACTAAAACAGGGTGAGAATATGACGGGGTTGAACACACAGGAAATTTGAGCAGCAGTAAATCTCACCCTATCTGGCAAAATCCTCATCATACCTGCAACTCACAGTTTCACTGTAATCGATCTGGAAAGTTCAGCTGTTCATTCTCGTGAATTATTCACACGGTGAGTACTCTCCGTCTCTTTCACTTTCTCTCTTCACTATCTCTCTCTGTTTCATTCTCCTTCTTTCTACTCTCTTTCTCTCTCTCTCTCTCTGTCAACTTGTCTCTCTGTCCACAGCTCCTGTTCTCTCCAATCACTTCTCCAGATTATCCAAGCCTCCACGTGTTCACACAACATGACTACTCAGGTAAACCACCCTCCATAATCCAGCCTGAATACAATCCAGAAATTTCTGGTGAAAGGTCACAGACCAGTAACGTTAAATTTTGTTTCTCACTCCACATATGCTGACAGAGATGATGTGTATTTGCAGCACTTTCGGTTTTAATTCAGAATTCCAGCATCTGCAGTATTTAGTTTTCATTTATTGATCCAATACACTGTCTATGGATGCGTCATAATTGTCGTTGATATAACATTTTCAGAACTGAATTCATCACCTTTATTCTGATCCAGAAACTGTATCCCAGGTATCCATTCCAATCCACATTATGGCTGCTGTCTCTGAGTGACCCTCAGCACACAACCTGACACCAGGTTAAACGTCATATGCATTGTTCGGACCGAGGCTGGAGGAGTGCACTATTAATTCAGTCCCACCTCTGCATAGGTCACAGCATATTCGTCACATTTTCCCAATTACTTTTTTTTAATTCATTCATGGGATGTGGGTGACGCTGGCCAGGCCAGCATTTATTGCCCATTCTTAATTGCCCTTGAGAAGGTGGTGGTGAGCTGCCTTCTTGAACTGCTGCAGTCCATTTAGGGTAGGTGTACCCGCAGTGCTGTTAGGAAGGGAGTTCCAGGATTTTGACCCAGCGACAGTGAAGGAACGGCGATATAGTTCCAGAATAGAATGCACTCACCATGTTTCTTCAGTGAACAGCAAAATTAACAGTTTATTATAGAACCAGTCTTACTTAATAATGAGGTAAAACAATAACACATAGATCAAATGATACACACGCATATATATCCTAATTTTAGAACAGATCTCTGTTACAGACCAAAAAAACACACTCGAGCATGGTCACCTGCCCACCCCTGAAAAAAAAATAGCAGATGAGACACAGTGTGGCAAAATGGCACGAAGTCCAACCTCCGAGCACATGCTGGCAAGATCTTTAGAATCTTGCAGAATAAGCTCTGTACAGGCGGCATTGTAAAGGAATTTAGCAGGCCTTCTTGAAATACAGGAAACAAGAAAAAAATGATGCATTGAACTTCACAGAGCGGCTTTGGGAATTGCCAGAATATGAGCTGGATTGTCGTCTTCTGTTCGTCCTTGGAGTTCTCTCCTTCTTCTGCAGCAAACTTGAGTTTTGTCTCCTTCCAGAAGGTATCTCACACACACACACACACACACACACACACACACACACACACACACACACACACACACACACACACACACACACACACACACACACACACACACACACACACACACTGTGCCTGACAACCTGAAGGCTTGATAGCTTTCTGCCCACCCAGAATTCATTTGTTACTACTGGGCTTGCCCAATCAAAGGAGGGTTTGTCACTTTTCTGCCCCTATTGCCAGGGCTTCTGCTCATCTTTTATCCAAGCCACGTGACAAACAGCAACACTGTTGGAAATCTAACTCCCACAGTCCTCCTAATTTAAAAAAGGACACATTTTTCAGCTTATCCAAAAATTCCTTTTTTTAACATTTTGCACAATATAGAGTCACGTTCATAACACATGTGTCACGCCATAAAAGTTAATCCCTCCTTCCACATCATAGTATCACGACTCTTGATTCCACTCTTGTTTCAGTCCATCACATATTGAAACGGACATCCATGCGTTTGCCTCATCCAGATTCGACTGTACTAATTGTCACCTGGCAGACGGTCCATTCCCCACCGTCCATTCACTTGTGGATACAACACTCTGCTACCTTTATCCTATGCCATACCAGGTTCCTCTCAAGAAACACTGTTCTATTGGCTGACCTGCATTGCATGGAGAACCCCAACACCTCCAGTTTACTTTTTCCTTCTTTCCATTTCAAACCAACAAAACCTCATCTATCCCTGTTAAGTCCATCCACTTCCTTGTTTCCTTAATTCTTAATCTAGTTGCCTAAAAACATCTATCAAGCTCTGTTTTGAAATTTTGTCCCCTAGTGATAGATGAATTTGACCTGCAAACTCTCAAATTGTACCCATCTCCCAGCTTCTGACAATTAAGAATGTATTCCCATTTATCTGTCTTTGATACAAGGTGAATGACCTCACACCTCCTCACATTAAACTCCATATCCCATAGTTTAACAAATCTTTTAAACTATCGACAACACTTTACAAGTTTTTTTTCTTTTCTAATTACTAATTACTGAGTCACTTAGCTTACGGTCATCAGCAAACTTAGATGTGTGGCCCACGAATCCTTCTTTCAAGTTATATGGAAATACAGTGAAAATCTGCGCCCCCAGTCCTGAACATTGTGAGTCACCAATAATGTCATCCTGTATTGCGTTGTTTCCTTAATTTAATTCAAATATTTACTTTAAACACCAAAGTACACAAGTATCTTATGGAACGATATAGAATCCGGTCTTCAATTAAACATCACATAAAACGATTCCAGGATCTGCATGTTTCATGTATTCTTGTTTAGTTTTAGTATGCATGGAATGTAGAGATCAAAGGTATAATTAGTTTAAGGTTGTGAATAAACAAGCGTATATACAGAACCCGACAGTTGTTTGACCTCATCATGTGCACATCCCAAACATAACCCAGGACATTGATATACACAGGTAGGGTGGACTCTCGTTCCCACAACAGGCACTGTTAAAACTATCTACAATAAATAGAATAAAGAAAATTGAGTGCCTCTGACAGACAGAGCCCACGCTGTTTGAAATTTCTTCTGTAATTTTAAAATTCAGAGTCAGATTGTGGCTTTATTCAATCAACAAAACTACAACATCAACATTGCCGTTAAAAATCTGCAATGAACTAGAATAGCTCGTGATTCCAACAATTCCATTCCAAACTGATATAACATAAAATCAACACATTTAAATTAATTCCTCTGACAGTAAATTAATCGAACGGCAGTGAATCAGAGAGAGAGATATTTACGGGTAAGCAGCAAACTCAGTTCAATTGCCAGACCTCTGAAGCAGCGTCAGATTCCCAAAAGGAAATACTTCATAACAGTGATAACCAATAAAATATTGAAATCCCCCGGAAACCCACTTTTGGGGTTGAATTTTAAAAGCCCGACGCCGAAATGGTTGGCAGGTGGAAACTATTAACAACTCCTGACGGTCTGATAACTGCTCTTAGAAGGTTGGTGGGAACACACTGAGACTACTGTGTACAGTTCTGTTCTCCATATTTCAGGACGAATATACATGCACTGAGGGAGGTTCATTGAAGCTTCACTCCGATGACTCCTGGTGTTAAATGGGCTGTCTTGTGATGAAAGGTTGAATAGCTGCGGCCAATATATTTCACAGTTTATAAGTATGGGAGAAATATTGAAATATGAATTTCTGAGGAAGCTTCACAGGCGGATGGTGGGAGGATGTTTCCCCTCAAAGGGGAATGTAGAACTAGGGGGCAAAAGGTACATATTTCTAGTGGAGATGAGGAGGGATTTATTTTCTGTGAGAGTATTGAATCTTTGGAATTCTCGAGCACAGAGAGCTGCGGAGACAGAGTCATTGGTTACATTCAAGGCTAAGATAGAGAGAATTCTGAACTAAAGGCTCGTCAAGAGTTATGGAGAACAAGCAAGAAAATGGTTTTGAGGTCGAGATCAAATCATGCATGATCTTAATGTATTGTGGAGCAGGATCGAGGAACCAAATAGCCTATGCCTGTTCCTATTGCTTATATTATTACGTACTTAGCCCGAGCACCTGATCCCAATACATTCCTTTGAGATATTAATCTGATCACAATCTCCGGGATGGATCGACACAAATCATTACAGATAAAGAAACTCATACAAGCCCCAACATTTAGAATCTGAGGGCATTTTACTAACGGACAATAGAATCAGTACAGCGAATAATCCAAGACTAATGCAAGGATTTGATGAACAAAGAGCATCACAGTCATTATGCTTCTGCTACAACCCCAAATGAACTGAGCCTCAAACAGCCCATCATTCAACTGATTGAACTGAACAGACCAACTGTGGAAAACGTTCAGCAAGTAAAACATTATCAAGTACAACAGTCGATTTAATATTGATTTGCAACATTAACAGCTGGAGATAACGGCTTACCGGGAACTCCAATGGTTGCAAGAATGGGATAGTAAATACGTTCAACCTGATATATTATTGGATATCCCATTTCTGTAAGAAGCAGCAACTGGTGTTGTTTTGCAATCCACAGCTCTGGGAGTCACTCGGAGCTGATACATAAAAATAGGCCCTGATATATAGAGTAGATAAGTCTCCACTGACATGGTTATACCCCTGATGATTGTGATTAGTGATCGTGACTTGACCAAACACATTACATCAGCCGCTTTGTCTGCAATCTAATTAAAATAGTGCATACAACATAAATAACTCAAAGTCCAGCAAAATATCTTAATCAGACCTCTGTTGGGGATAAGGCTGAAACATGTAAGCATACAAGACAGATCCCACAATAATGAGCGTCTTCACATGCAGGTTTCATGTCATTGTAATGACATTATTCACCTATAAGTGTTACGGATTTCTCCACAATATACACTGAATCCAGGGACACAAGCAGTTAAAATGTGAATTTTGTCACGAGGACAGTTAAATCCATGTTCAGGATTACAGTTGAGAACATGCTGTGGGTGATATTAGACGATAGGCTCTCAGCGCGCTCCATTGACATTCCTCTCTCTGTTATTTTATTGCAAATGTTTATCAGGTCATTCTACATTGGCTAAAGGCTCTGGTAAAGTTAGAATTGGGCAACCTCCTGACACTATTCTTACTGTTCACTCCTCACTGGCAACCTCACCCCCACCTTCAGAGAATAAAGAACAGAGAACAGTACAGCACAGGAACAGGCCATTCGGCCCTCCAAGCCTGCGCCGATCTTGATGCCTGTCTAAACTAAAAGCTTCTGCACTCCCGGGGACCGTATCCCTCTATTCCCTTCCTATTCATGTATTTGTCAAGATGCCTCTTAAACATCGCTATCATACCTGCTTCCAACACCTTCCTCGGCAGCAAGTTCCAGGCACTCACCACCCTCTGCTTAAAGAACTCGCTTCGCGCATCCCCTCTAAACATTGCCCCGAGCAAATTAAATGGATGTCCCCTAGTAACTGACTCTTCCTCCCTGGGAAAAAGTTTCTGACGATCCACTCTGTCCATGCCACTCATAACTTTGTAAACCTCTAACACATCGCCCCTGCACTTCCATCGTTCCAATGAAAACAATCCGAGCTTATACAACCTCTCCTCATAGCTAATGCCCTCCAGACCAGGCAACATCCTGGTAAACCTCTTCTTGACCCTCTCCAAAGCCTGCACGTCCTCTGGTAGTGTGGCGACCAGAATTGCACACAATATTCTAAGTGTGGCCTAACAAAGGTTCTGTCCAGCTGCAACATGACTTGCTAACTTTTATACTCTATGACCCGACCAATGAAGGCAAGCATGCCGTATGCCTTCTTGACGACCTTATCCACCTACGTTGCCACTTTCATTGACCTGTGGACCTGTACGCCCAGATCTCTCTGACTGTCAATAAGCCGAAGGGTTCTGCCATTTACTTCGTACCTCCCATCTGCATTAGACCTTCCAAAATGTATTACCTCACATTTGTCTGGATTAAACTCCATCTGCCATTTCTCCGTCCAAGTATGCAACCGATCGATATCCTGCTGTATCCTCTGACAATCCTCTTCACTATCCGCAACTCCACCAACCTATGTGTCGTCCACAAACTTACAAATCAGACCAGCTACATTTTCCTCCAAATCATTTATATAATACAAACAGCAAAGGTCCCAGCACTGATCCCTGCGGAACACCACTAGTCACAAGCCCTCCATTCAGAAAAACACCCTTCCACAACTTCCATCTGTCTTCTATGACTGAGCCAGTTCTGTATCCATCGAGCCAGCTCACCTCTGATCGCGTGTGACTTCACCGTTGCACCAGTCTCCCATGAGGGTCCTTGTCAAAGGCTTTACTGAAGTCCATATAGACAGCATCCACTGCCCTTCCTTCATCAATCATCTTCGTAACTTCCTCAAAAAACTCAATCAACTTAGTGAAACACGACCTCCCCTTCACAAAACCATGCTGCCTCTCGCTAATAACTTCATTTGTTTCCAAATGGGAGTAAATCCTGTCCTGAAGAATCCTCTCTAATAATTTCCCTACCACTGATGTAAGGCTCACCAGCCGATAGTTTCCTTGATTATCCTTGCTACCCTTCTTTAACAACGAAACAACATTGGCAATTATTCAGTCTTCTGAGACATCACCTGTAGCCAATGAGGATACAAAGATTTATGTCAAGGCCCCAGCAATTTCTTCCCTTGCCTCCATCAGTATTCTGGGGTAGATCCCATCAGACCTGGGCACCTATCTACCTTAATGCTTTTCAAGACGCCCAACATCACCTCCTTTTTGATAACGACATGACCCAGACTATTGACACTCCCTTCCCTCGACTCACCATCGGCCAAGTCCTTCACTTTGGTGAATACTGATGCAAAGTACTCATTTAGTACCTCGCCCATTTCCTCTGGCTCCATATAGACACATCGATTCCCTCTCTGTACTTGAGTGGGCCAACCCTTTCTCTGGTTACCCTCTTGCTCTTTATGTTCGTTTCAAAAGCCTTGGGATTCTCCTTAATCCTGTTTGTCAATGACTTTGCATGACCCCTTTTCGCCCTCCTGAATCCTTGCTTAAGTAGATTCCTACTTTCTTGATATTCCTCAAGGGCTCGTCTGTTCCCAGCCTTCTATCCTTACGAATGCTTCCTTTTCATTTTTGACTAGGCCCACAATATCGCGCGTTATCCAAGGTTCCTGAAACTTGCCAAACATATCCTTCATCCTCACAGGAACATGCCGAGCCTGGATTCTAATCAACTGACGTTTGAAAGACTCTCTCATGTCAGATGTTGATTTACCCTCAAACAGCCGCCCCCAATCTAATTTCTTCTGTTCCTACCTAATATTGTTATAATTAGCCTTCCCCAATTTAGCTCCTTCACCCGAGGACTACTCTTATCCTTATCCACAAGTACCTTAAAACTTATGGAATTATGGTCGCTGTTTCCGAAATGCTCCCCTACTGAGAGTTCGACCACTTTGCTGGGCTCATTCCCCAACACCAGGTCCAGTACGACCACTTCCCTAGTTGGTCTATCTACATATTGTTTCAAGAAGCTCTCCTGGATGCACCTTTCAAATTCTGCCCCATCCAAGCCCCGAGCACTAAGTGAGTCCCTGTCAATATAGGGGAAGTTAAAATCACCCACCACTACAAACCTGTTACCTTTTCATGTTTCCAAAATAAGTCTACATATCTGCTCCTATACCTCCCGCTGGCTGTTGGGAGGCCTGTAGTAAACCCCCAACATCGTGACAGCATCCTTCCTACTCCTGAGCTCCACCCATATTGCCTCGCTGCATGACCCTTCCGAGGTTTCCTCCCGCAGTTAAGCTGTTATCTTCTCCTTAACCAGTAATGCAACTCCCCCACCCCTTTTACACCCCCTTCTATCCCGCCTGAAGCTTCGAAATCCCGGAATATTTAGCTGCCAATCCTGTCCTTCCCTCACCCAAGTCTCTGTAATAGCAACAACATCATAATTCCAAGTACGAATCCAAGCTCTACGTTCATCTGTCTTACCTGTTATACTTCTCGCATTGAATCAGATGAACTTCAGACCACCAGTCCCGCTGTGCTCAGCAACATCTCCCTGCCTGCTCTTCCTCTTAGTCTTACTGGCCTTATTTACTCTTTTTCCCGCAGTTCTTTCACCTGCTGACCTACTGCTCTGGTTCCCACCCTCCTGCCGCACTAGTTTAAACCCTCTTGAGTGATGCTAGCAAACCTCGCAGCCAGGATATTTGCGCCTCTCCAGTTTAGATGCAACCGGTCCTTCTTGTACAGGTCCCACCTGTCCCGGAAGAGATCCCAATGATCCAGATATCTGAAACCCTCCCTCCTACACCAGCTGTTCAGCCATGTGTTTAGCTGCACGATCTTCCTATTTTTAGCCTCACTGGCATGTGGCACAAGGAGTAATCCCGAGATTACAACCCTCGAGGTCCTGTCATTTATCTTTCTACCAAACTCCCTAAACTCCCCCTGCAGGACATCGTCACTCTTCCTGCCTATGTCGTTGGTACCGATGTGGACCACAACCTCTGGTTGTTCACACTCCCACTTCAGAATGCCCCATGTCCGTTCAGAGATATCCTTGACCCTGGAACCAGGGAGACTACATACCATCCTGCAGTCTCTTTCACGTCCACAGAAGCACATATCTGTGCCCCTGACTATCGAGTCCCCTATAACTTGCTCTTCTACGCTTTGCCCTTCCCTGCTGAACAACAGAGTCAGCCGTGGTGCCACTGCTCTGGCTGCTGCTGCTGTTTTCCCTTGATAGGCCATCCCCACCCCCTTCAACAGTATCCAAAACGGTATACTTGTTAAAGAGAGGGATAGCCACAGGGGATTCCTGCACTGACTGCCTGCTCCTTCTAGTGGTCAGCCATCTATCTGCCTGCACCTTGGGTGTGACCACTTCTCTAAATCTCCTCTCTATGACGCTTTCTGCATGCTCCTAAGTGCATCCAGTTCCCGCTCAAAACGATCCATGCGGTCTGTGAGGAGCAGCAACTGGGTACACTTCCTGCAGATGTAGTCGTCCAGAACGCCTTAAGCGTCACGGACCTCCCACATCTCACAGGTGAAGTGCTTTACCCCTCTAACTGACATGTCTGGCACTAAGTAATAAGTTAATTTAAAATAAATAAATATCTATTAAATCCTTCCTGAATTATCTTTCAATTATCTATATGATCCCTAGTGCTAGATTTCTACCATAAATATTAAATGCTAACTAAATACAATAATCTTCTCCCTCCGGTTTAGTTACTGTATTTATTAATTAATTAGTTAATTAAGATTTTAATCAATTTTTATCAATGTTTAATTTTCAAATTCAGGACAGATTCTTCCTTCTATCCAAAACTCTACCGTACATCTCCATCTCCCAAAAGGTCCAACAGCTCACACAACACGATGGGTTTTCACTGCCCAACATTAAATTTCAAATTGCTCAACTTAAATTTCAAATTCTTGAACTCAGCTTAAAATCTGATCATGGTCTCAAAATTCACCATCTACACCCGTTCCTTCAAATCTGCATCAAACCTCGCCTGAGATCTCTCCATACCTCTGACATTGGGCACATTTGCTGGGACTTCCCTTTCTTGATTCCTGTCTTACCGAAATGATGACAGTCACACATTCTCCCGTAATGGATTCTCTCCACCTACCAGCACTATTTATTCGCCTGTGCCTGAACTTCCGATTTTTTCTCCTCCTCTTCCACATCTAGATGTTTCCCAATGTCACCAGCACCTACAGACATGGGATCAGCTTCCACATCTGTGCTGACAACACCCTGGTCAAGCTCTCCACCATCTCTCTCGATCCTCCACTGCCTCTGTGTGACCGTACTGCAAATGTCTGTTTAGAAGGAGCTGCAATTTTCTCCAATTAATTATATGAAATACTAAAGCAATCATATTTTACTCTACCACACACTTAATGCTCATTTCACTGACACCATTCACCATTGTAACTGTTGTGTCAGGCTGAATATGATGTTTTGTAAACTCCACCCTATTGGTCCCTGACCTGACACTCAGCTCGCATAGCCCCTCGATCATAAATTAAAACCATTTCCACCTCTTTAACATCGCCAGAATCTAGAACTGCCTCAGCCCATCTGGCACTGAAACTCTCAATCACTGCTTCCTTATCAGCATCTTAGAGAAAGAAACATGGAAAACTACCTGATGAAATTCGTGATTTTGTTGTACTGTGGAACGGTTTGGCATCATTTTGTTGATAAACCTGTTCAGAGGATGAGTACGGACTATCGTTATGCCATATGCTAATTAATATGTAACCTTTTGGATAAGTAAACTTCGAACGTGATTTAACCATTAGTCTATGTTTAATCAGCGTCAAATCTTGATTTGAGAATGGAATGTTCAAAGCTGAAGGACGTGATTTGGAGGTGGAGATGAGGTTGACCAAAGGGAAATTCCTCGTAGCTTTGTTTTGGCAAAGCATATATAGCTGGTAAATAGATTCAGTGAAGAGGGAGCAGAAGTATACATTGTGCCATTTGAAAAACTTCCACAATATGGAGTGGCCCAAATCATCAAAGAAAAGCTCCTGGAAACTGTTTTTGAAGAGAAATCTCCTTCAGATGAGCACTCACGTTACCATGACAAAGTAAAGACAGTTGCTCTCAAATGTCTACGAGTTGGTCCCAGAGGCCCACAGACAAAAAAACGGAATTTACAAAATGATCAGGGCCAGTCATTCTGTGGAATTTGCTGGATAAAATGAAATGGTGTTTTGGTAGATGGTGTAGATCGATAAAGTTTGCAAAAGACTTTGAGAACCTTAGGGAAGTAATTCGATGCAAGAGTTTGAAATAGTGTCCCTTCAGGGGTCAGGTCCGACCTGGAAGAACACAAAATTGGTAAAATACGATATGCTGCAGTAACAGGAAGTTGACGTCCCTGACACAGCCAGCATTTACTGCACCTCCCGAATTATCCTTGATAACTGAGTAGCCTGCTGGGTCATGTCAGAGGACAGTTATCAGTTATACAGATTGCTGTGGGTCTGGAGTCACATGTCGGGCAGAGAAGCATATTTCCTTCCCCAAAGGGCCTTAATTAACTTGGTGGGTCTTTGTGACAGCACATCTATGTTTCATGGCACGATTACTGAGAATGGAGTCACAGAGTCTTAGAGTACAGCAGAGAAACAGACTCTTCGGCCCATCATGTCTGTGCCAGCTATCACGCACCTAACTATTCTAATCACATTTTCCAGCACATGGCACGTAGCCTTGTATGCTATGGCGTTTTAAGTGCTCATCTAAATACTTCTTCAATGTTGTAAGGGATCCTGCATGCGTCACCTCTTCAGGGAATGCGTTCCAACCACCTCTAGGTGTAAAAAACCCTCAACTTCCCTTTAAACCTCCTGCCCCTTACCTTAAATCTATTCCCCCTGCTTATTTACCCCTCCGAAAAGGGAAAACGTGTCTTCCTATCTAACCTATCAATGTCCCTCATAATTTTGTACACTTCAATCAGGTCCCCCCTCAGCCTTCTCTGCTCTGAGGAAAACAGCCCTAGCCTTTTCAGCCGCTCTTCATAGCTGAAATTCTGTAGCCCAGGCAACATCCTGGTGAATCTCCTCTGTACCCTCTCCAGTGCAATCGCATCCTTCCTATTGTGCTGTGCCCAGAACTGTACACAGTACTCCAGCTGTGGCCTAACTAGCGTTTGATACAGCTCCATCATAACCTCCCTGCTCTTATATTCTATGCCTTGGCTAATAAAGGCAATCATCCCATATGCCTTCATAACCAACTTATCTACGTGTGCTGCTGCCTTCAGTGATCTATGGACAAGTACATCAAGGTCCCTCTAACGCTCTGTACTTCCTCGAGTCCCATTGTATATTCACTTGCCTTGTAAGTTCTCCCAAAATGCATCACCTCACACTTCTTAGGATTAAATTCCATTTGCCACTGCTCCACCCATCTTTCCGGTCCATCTATATCATCCTGTAATATAAGGCTTTCCTCCTCACTATTTACAGCATCCCCAATTTTCTTGTCTTCTGCGAACATACTGATCATACCTCCGATATTCACGTCTAAAGCATTAACATAAACTACAAACAGCAAGGGTCTCAGCACTGATCCCTGCGGTACACCACGGGACACAGGCTTCCACTCGCAAAAACAACCCTTGACCATCACCCGCTGCCTCCTGCCACAAAGCCAATTTTGGATCCAATTTGAAAAATTGCCCTGGGTCCCATGGGCTCTTACCTTCTTAACCAATCTCGCATGTGGGACCTTATCAGAAGCCTTACTGAAATCTATGTAGACGACATCAACTGCTTTACCCACATCTACACATCTAATCACCTCCTCGAAAAATTCAATCAAGTTCGTTAGACACGATCTTCCCCTGACAAAGCCGTGCTGACTATCCCTGATTAATACCTGCCTCTCCAAGTGGAGATTAATCTGGCCCCTCGGAACTTTTTCCAATATTTTCCCTACCACCGATGTTAGACTCATCGGCCTATAGTCGTCAGGTTTATCCCTGCTACCCTTCTTGAATAATGGTACCACATTCGCTGTCCTTCTTTCCTCTGGTACCTCTACTGTGGACAGAGAGGATTTGAAAACTGGCATCAGAGACCCTGCCAACTCTTTCCTTGCCTCACATAACAGCTTGGGATACATCTCATCTGGGTCTGGGGATTTATCCAATTTTAGGCCCGCGAAAAAGCTAATACCTCCTCCATTTCAATGCTAATATATTCAAGTATATCACAATCCCCCTCACTAATCTCTACATCTGCATCTTCCTTCTCCATAGTGAACACAGATGAAAAGTAATTATTTGAAACCTCACCTATGTCCTCCTGCTCCACCCACAAATTGCCACTTTGTTCCCTGGCTATCGTATTGCCCTTAATATACTTACAAAATGCCTTGGGATTCTGCTTGATCTTGCCCAACTGTGTTTTTTCATGTCCCCTCTTTGCTGTCCTAATCACTTTTTAAATTACGCTCCCCCCCCCCACACATTCTATACATGTCTAGTGCCCCCGCTGTTTCAAATCTCTGAATCTGCCATAAGCCTCTTTTCTCCCACTGATCCAATCCACTATATCCCTTGACATCCAGGCTTCCCTGAACCTGTTGGTCCTACTCTTCACCTGAACAGGAACATGTTGGCTCTGAACTTTCACTTTTTCCTCTTTGAATGAGTTCCACTTGTCTGATGTAGACTTTCCCACAAGTAGCTGCTCCTAGTCCACTTTGGCCAGATCTTGTTTTATCATATTGAATACATCCTTCCACCAATTCAGTATTTCAGAGTACATTCCAATCCACGAAGAAGTGATGAGAGGAAAAAAAGCACAGACTGCGGGAGAGAGAGAGAGAGAGAGAAAGAGAAAGAAAAAGAGAGAGAGAGAGACAGAGACAGAGAGCAAGAGAGAGAGAGAGAGAGCGAGAGAGAGAAAGAGAGAGGAAAGGTACAGAGCACCAAACAGAGTGAGGTAGAGACGTGGAGAGAGGGAATGAAAAAGAGAGAGAGGCAGACAGAGTGTGCAGGAGAGACAGACAACAAATGAGAGAGAGAGAGAGAGTAAGAGAACAGAAGTGAGAGTGAGTCAGACAGAGCACAAAACCAAGAGATAGACAGATAGATAGATAGATAGATAGATAGATAGATAGATAGATAGATAGGTAGATAGATAGATAGGTAGGTAGGGGGGAGAGAGAGAATGAGACAGAGAGAGGGAGAGTGAAACAAAGTGCATGAAAGAGAGAGGGGATGACATGGAATGAGACAGACCTAAAGGGAGTGAGAGTGATAAGTAGAGAGAGGCAGGTAGCAAGGAAAATGAGCGAGAAAGAGAGAGAGAGAGAATGAGTGAGAGAGAAAGAGGGCGAATGAAAGTTTGATAGCTAGAGCATGAAAGAAAGAGAGAGAGGCTGACATGGAATGAGACAATGAATCAGACACGCAGAGAGGCAGACATAGAAAGAGTGACAGATGGGGGAGCAAGAGTGAGGCAGAGAGAGCATGAGAGAGACAGACAGACAGCGAGTGAGACTGATAGAGCGAGACAGACAATAAGAGTGAGGGAGAGAGAGACAGACACGAAGAAAAAGACAGGCAGATGGATCTGAATTTGTTCAATGCGAGTTTTGAGCTGAAGTTAGAATTGGCAAGTTTCACTGCATCCCGAACATTTAACAATCTCTGTGTGGGGGCTGTAAGGGGTATCAGGCATTTTCAAACTGCAGTAATGTTCCCGACAAGGGCTTGGAGATATATATTTAATGTCAACAAAACAGATTCCATGGTCAAACTGGTTCTGTCCTCGATCGTGCTGAATTAACGTGTCAATGGACAGGACGCAGAGGAACATATTGAATAACATCTCAACATGTAGCATATTCATGGGTGAAGCAAACTGCCGAGCTGGGTTATGTCTGGGTGGAAAGGAGTCCCAGTTCAAATCCCAACCCCTCTCTCTCCCTCTCTCTCCAGGGGAAGGGATATTTCTCTCAGTCTGGTGTGAATGGGTTGTGTGCTCGCATTGTGGCCTCAATCGATATTACTTTTGATCCTTTGCTTTCTAACTGGCATTTGTTTGTTTTGGGATGTTGCTGAGAGATTATCGATACAACTGAGAGAAAACAGTTTTGGAATCTTGCTGCACCTATTCTTGAGAATCTTTCGCTTTGATTTATCTAATTTAATTTATTTTACTTCTCTGCCCCTGGGCATTTGTTTTACTTTGAAAACTATAATAACAGCATGTAATGCAAGTGAGAGACTTTTGGGATCAGGAATATTATCAGACAGGTTGCCCATCCGCCTTGGACAGTGTCCTTCACCCAGAGGCAGGATTCAATGTGTCTACCTGCATGTGTGTCTGGCTTTTGATCCCTGATTTCAAAGTGCGTCTTTTGGATTGTGGTCCTTCATTTTTTAAAAATGTATTAAAGTTTTGGTTAATTTAGGCCTGGCGTGTCATTACGACATGAATATGTTAATCCTCGATGCAGTCATTTAGGAAGAATAGGCGGAGGGGGAAAGGAGGTGCTATTGCGCTGTTAATGCAGGACCAGACAGTGAATTAGTGAGACAGTATCTTAGATCGAAGGAGGAAGACGTAGAATCAGTTTGGGTGGAGCTAAGAAACAGCAAGGGGCAGCAGACATTGTTGGGAGGTGTTTTGTAGACCACAAAACAACAGTGGTAATGTTAGACACGGTAAACATCAGGAAATTACAGCTGCATGTAACATGGGCAATACAGTAACAATGGTCATCTTCAATTTACAGATGGATTGCCTCATCCTAATTAGCACTAATTCTGTGGCGGATGACTGCCTAGTATGTGTACGAGATGGATGCCCGGAGCAGTGTGTTGACAGAAACAACTAGGGATCGAGCTATTTCAGATTTAGTATTTTGTAATGAGAAAGGGCAAATTAATAACCTTGCTGTAAAGGAGCCATTATGAAATCGTGACTACAATATGATAAAATTTTATATTTAAAAAAAGATATAGTTCATACTGAAACTGGGCTCTTAAACCTGCACAAAATAAACTATGAAGATATGAAGGGCAAGTTGGCTACAATGCATTGGGGAAATACATTCAACGATTTGACCGTAGCCAGGTAATGGCTAGTAGTTGAAGAAGTAAATTCACGAGTTACAACAAATGTACATTCCTCGAAGAAACAGGAAATGTGAATCAACCGTGGCTAACAAAATAAGATAAAGATTGCATTCGGCTAATCTTGTAAGCCTGCCAGGAAACGTGGCAAGCCCGAGGATTGGAAACAATTTTATAGAAACCAACAAAGGAGGACCAATGCATTAATAGGTGAAGGGAAAAGAACTTTGGAATACAAGCTAGCTAGAAACCTAATGCTTCTTTATGTATTTGAAAAGGAATCGATCAGCAAGGAATAATGTGTCTCCATTGCAAGCAGAGAAAGAAGAGTTTGTGATGGAGAATGAGGTAGGTGTGGGGAGGTTAAACAATTAGTTTGTATCTGTCTCCACGGAGGAAGATACAGAAAATCTTCAAGACATTCAAGGGAACCATGGGACTAGTAAAAATGAGGAGATCAAATAAATTAATATCAATAAAGAGCTACATCCCAGAGTATTGAAGAAGTGGCTATAGAGATAGTAGATGCATCGGTGGTTATCTTTCAAAATTCTATAGATTCTAGAAGGGTTGCTGGAAATAAGAAAATGTCACCCCAATATTTTAGAACAGAGCGAGAAAGAAACAGGGAACTACAGACCTGTTAGTTTGGCATCAGTACCAGTGAAAATTTTCGAATCTGTTAAAAAGAATGAGATAAGACGACACTTGGAACAAATGATATGATCGGGTTGAGTCAACGTAGATTTGTGAAATGGAAAACAAGTTTGACAAACCTGTTTGAGCTTATTTTTTTGCGGATGTTACTTGAAGCATCGAGACAGGGGAACCAATGGATGTGCTGTATTTGGATTTTAAGAAGGCACTTGATAAGGTCCCGCACAGGAGATTAATAAACACAAATGGAGCACATGGCATTGCGAGTAACATACTGCTATGGATTGAGAACTGGTTAACAGAAAGAAAACAGAGAGTAGGAATAAATGGGTCATTGCCAGGACGGCAGGCTGCTACTAATAGGAAACCGCAAGGATCAGTGCTTCAGCGACAGCTGTTCGCAATCTATATAAATGATTTGGATGTGGGGGCCAAATGCAATATTTCTAAATTTGCAGATGATACAAAACTAGGTGGGAAATTGAGTTGTGAGGAGGATGAAAGGAGGCTTTAGGGGGATTTGGACAGTCTTAGTGAATGTGCAGGAACACGGCAGATGGAATACCAGGTGAATAAGTGTGGAGTAATCAACATTGGGAGAAAAACAGAAAAGCATTCAGAGGACTGAGGGCATTCACAACACATATTCACAGTACTGAGCACTGAAATTATTTTAAATCTGATTATGAGATCATATTTTCTTGATAATCTGACATATTGAGGCGGGACTTGCTCTGCAGAAGATTCATGAATTGTTTCAGAAAAAGGCATCACTGAAAAGCTCATCAGTATTGAATTAAACCCAGCCTCGACTTACAGCAAAATGGACAAAGCAGCAAATCACACTGATTACGAGATGGTGAGAGGGGACAGTAACTGCAGTGAGAGAGGACAGCAGGAGATGTTGAAAGTCAGCCACTGAAGTATACTTGAGGTTTATTCGATGGTGTAATGTCGGAAACAAAGCATCCAATTTGTGCAGAGCAACGAGTTCATGACCAGGCAAAATAGAGTGAAAGGTCGATGGCAACTGAACCCCCTTTCTGTGTGAGAAACTCAAGGAGTGGTAAACGCACACAAGGGAAGGTTTCTGACAAGCTGGAGAGTAGGAGAGATGAAATATGAGAAGTTTTCCTGGTACAAAGTCAAGCAACGAAATGAAAGCCGATTCTGGATGAAGTGTAAGTGACAGGGTAACCGCAATCAGAACACAAAGTAAAGGGATTAAGAAATCAAAAATGATCAGATTGGTGTGGGAGAAGCGGGAAAACCAAAATAAAGGCAAGCCAGGAAAACACGAACAAAGAATAAAATGAGGTCACGTGTTCTGATGTAAAATTATTGAACTCCAATGTACTCATTCGAAAGAGGAGGTGCTGATGCTCCAGCTTGTGTTCAGCGTCATTAGAACACTATGGCAGGTCGTGGACATGAAGGTCAAAGTGAAAGCAAGGAGGAGAATTAAAACAGCAAGCAACAGGAAGCTCAGGATCGCGCTTGCAAACTGAACAGAGGTGTTCTGCAAAGCGGACATCCAATCTGCGTTTCGTCTCCGCAGTGTGGAGGAATGGGATTGAATTAACATTGTGAGCAGCGAATAGAGAATATTAAATTGAAAGACGTACAAATAAATCACTGCATCACCTGGAAGTAGTGTTTGTGGCCCTGTAAAGTGGAGAGAGAGAAGGGGTAAAAGACCGGAGTTGCATTCCCTGTTCTTGGGGGGAAAGGTGCTGTGGGAAAGCGGGGAGTTGTTCAAGTGACTGAGGAGTGGACCAGGGTGTCACAGAGGGAACGGTCGGAATGCTGAAAAGTGAGTGGAGGGGAAGGTGAGATTGGTGGTGGCATCACGCCGGAGTTGGCAGAAATGGTGGTGGATGATCCATTAAATATGGAGGCTGGTGGGTGGAAGGTGAGGACAAGGGGAGCCCAACTGCCGCTCTGGGAGAGAGGGGAAGGGGTGAGGGCAGAATTGTGTGAAATAGATCAGACACGCTGGAGGACACTGTCAATCATAGTGTGGGGGAATCCTTAGTTGATGAGAAAGGAAAACATATCAGAAAGGCTCCTATCTAAGGCTGCATCATCAGAACAGATTTGATGGAGACGGAGAAACTGGGAGAATGGAATGGAGTCCTTGCAGGACGTGTGGTCTGAGCAAGCGTAGCCCCAGTAGCTGTGAGTGTCCATGGGCTTATAACGAACACGGGTAGGATTTACCCAGAAACGGGAGAGAGAATTCGAGGAAGGGAAGGGTTCTAGATGGACCATGTGAGTTAGAGAGAAGGATGAAAATTGGGGACGAATTGACTGAAAGTTTCCAGCTCAGGGTGAGGACAGGAAGTGGCAGCGAGACAGTCATCAATGTACTGGAAGAAGAGGTGAGGGATGGGGACTGATTCAGACATGGCAAGGAATGTTCAACACATCCCATAAAAAGGCAGGCACAGCTCGGACCCATGCGGGTACCCATGGCAACACCTATAACTTGGAGCTCACAGAAGATGCTGGGGTAGGGCTCTGCACCTGATCGGGTCACTGGTCTCTCTCTCTCTACAGATGCTACCAGAGTTAATGAGAAATTAAAACCAATTTTTATATTCATTATGATTGGGTAACTGGGAATTAATGTCACCGTGCCTTGTCTTTAATTACCCAACCAGATTCAACTCTTGCCACCATCAACAAGCATCATCTATGCAACCAGGAAGTCCATTTCCCAAAGACTCAGTGCAGCCAACGGTATACACTGAAATAGTCACTCACTGTGAGAAGATGCACGGGGAAAAGTCACTCGTCTGTCGATGTGCCCTTCTTCTCAGGGCATTCCCTCACACAGTCATTACACTGATCTGTGACTTATGTCCCTTCCTATTGATAGTTATCATTTCCTACCATCAGATTGGATCAGAGACAGAATTAACCAGAATTACTGTGCAACACATTGATTTTCTGAAATCATTTTTCCCCTCTGTTGATTCGTGTTCCTGATTTAAATGTCGATTCCCTCCAAGGGCTTGCTGGATGTTTTGCCACCCTATTCAGCTCCTTTAAAACCTCCTTCAAAGCCCTGTAAGGACTGCTTCAATCCCCCTGGCCAGGGCTGTGAAATAGCTCTTGGGGTGAAATAAGAGTCCAATTCAGCAGTCTGTTGAGTGGCTGGAGTTTTAGGATATTCTCTGTTGAGTTGGAGAAATTCAAAGGCAGATATTCAGTCCAGATCTATACAGTGGGACTTCATGGGCCAACCGAGAACGGTCAGATGCTAAATACATGCGACGAGTCAGTCAATGTCTCTGGAAAGAGTAGGATGTTCTGTACACTCATGTGCAGTTTTGACCCAGTAATCATTGCCACTCGCTGTAATTCATGAAACATTTCCCTGCTCGTAGGTACAAAGTCAATAACCAATGAAACAATTAATGAATGACTGAAACAATTAGCCATTTACGATGAATATGCATAAAACACTGGTTAAGTCTCAACTGGAGTATTGTGCCTAATTCTGGGCACCGCACCATAGGAAGGGCATGAAGGCTTTAGAGAGGGTGCAGACACATAGAGAAGCTGGTGTTGTTCTCCTTAGAGAAGTGAAGATTGGGAGGTGATCTGATAGAGGCATGCCAAACCATGAAGGCTCTTGAGACAGGAGATGGAGAGAAACTGTTCCCATTGGCGGAAGGGTAGAGAAAAGCAGAGGCAGAAACCCTCAACTCATTTAAAACGAGTCTGGATATGCACCTCAAGAACCATAACCAACAGGGCTAAGGCTCAAATGCTGGAAGGTGGGATTAGACTGGATTAACGTTCCTATTTCTTATGTTTTCATGATCAGAGCAACAGAGGCAGCAGAGAAGGGACACAACCAGAGGGTGATAGCAGATGGATAAAACCAGAGGTACACAGTGCAGAAATCCCTAAGGAGGTTTCTTATTCCCTAAACAGTTTACTCTCAGGCATTATTAGAGGAGCAGATAATTGTTTAGAACATTACAGCGCAGTACAGGCCCTTCGGCCCTCGATGTTGCGCTGAACTGTGAAACCATCTGACCTACACTATTCCATTTTCATCCATATGTCTATCCAATGACCACTTAAATACCCTTAAAGTTGGCGAGTCTACTACTGTTGCAGGCAGGGCGTTCCACGCCCCTACTACTCTCTCAGTAAAGAAACTACCTCTGACATCTGTCCTATATCTATCACCCCTCAACTTAAAGCTATGTCCCCTCGTGTTTGCCATCAACATCCGAGGAAAAATACTCTCAATATCCACCCTATCCAACCCTCTGATTATCTTATATGTCTCTATTAAGTCACCTCTCCTCCTCCGTCTCCACAACGAAAACAACCTCAAGTCCCTCAGCCTTTCCTCGTAAGACCTTCCCTCCATACCAGGCAACATCCAAGTAAATCTCCTCTGCACCCTTTCCATAGCTTCCACATCCTTCCTATAATGCGGTGACCAGAACTGCATGCAAAACTCCAGGTGCGGTCTCACCAGAGTTTTGTACAGCTGCAGCATGACCTCGTGGCTCCGAAACTCGATCCCCCTACTAATAAAAGCTAACACACCATATGCCTTCTTAACAACCCTATTAACCTGGGTAGCAACCTTCAGGGATTTATGCACCTGGACACCAAGATCTCTCGGTTCATCGACACTGCCAAGAACCTTCCCATTAGCCCAGTACTCTGCATTCCTGTTACTCCTTCCAAAGTGAATCACCTCGCACTTTTACGCATTAAACTCCATTTGCCATCTCTCAGCCCAGCTCTGCAGCCTATCTGTGTCCCTCTGTACCCTACAACATCCTTCGGCACTATCCACAACTCCATCGACCTTCGTGTCATCCGCAAATTTACTAACCCACCCTTCTACACCCTCTTCCAGGTCATTTATAAAAATGACAAACAGCAGTGGCCCCAAAACAGATCCTTGCGGTACACCACTAGTAACTAAACTCCAGGATGAACATTTGCCATCAACCACCACCCTCTGTCTTCTTTCAGCTAGCCAATTTCTGATGCAAAGCTCCAAATCACCTTCAACCCCATACTTCTGTATTTTCTGCAATAGCCTACCATAGGGAACCTTATCAAACGCCTTACTGAAATCCATATACGCCACATCCACTGCTTTACCCTCATCCACCTGTTTGGTCACCTTCTCGAAAAACTCAATAAGGTTTGTGAGGCACGACCTACACTTCACAAAACCGTGCTGACTATCGATAATGAACTTATTCTTTTCAAGATGATTATAAATCCTGTCTCTTGTAACCTTTTCCAACATTTTACCCACAACCGAAGTAAGGCTCACAGGTCTATAATTACCAGGGCTGTCTCTACTCCCCTTCTTGAACAAGGAGACAACATTTGCTTTCCTCCAGTCTTCCGGCACTATTCCTGTCGACAATGACGACATAAAGATCAATGACAAAGGCTCTGCAATCTCCTCCCTAGCATCCCAGAGAATCCTAGGATAAATCCCATCTGGCCCAGGGGACTGATCTATTTTCACACTTTCCAAAATTGATAACACCTCCTCCTTGTGAACCTCAATCCCATCTAGCCTAGTAGCCTGAATCTCAGTATTCTCCTCGACAACATTTTCTTTCTCCACTGTAAATACTGACGCAAAATATTCATTTAACACCTCCCCTATCTCCTCTGATTCCACACACAACTTCCCACTACTATCCTTGATTGGCCCTTATCTAACACTAGTCATTCTTTTATTCCTGATATACCTATAGCATTATAGCATTATGGCCAGTCTGTAACCAACAATGGACGAATTGCCTTAACAATTCAATGCTTCACTAAACTTAGGGACATTTTCTTCCCCACTGTAAGCAAATAACTAACACTGCAGTGTGCAGCCCTGGTAAAACTGAAGATAAAGTGCGCAAACTCCAGGCCTTGCCTGTCAGAATCAACGTGAAATAAGCTTTAAGAAGGAACATTGGGATAGTTCCATTCCCACCTGTTTCTGCATGGGTCGGTAGGTTAAGATTCCCCAGGTGAGTGCTTTCTATCATTGGAGATTTCTCTCCTAATCCAATTTTGCACCCGGTAGCATGTCGAACCAGGAACCTTTCAATTCCTTGTTTTTCATTTTTCCCTAACACCAGATTTAAGTTTTATGTTCACACATTAAAATGCATACCCTCATGTCCACGTCCCAACACCTAATTCCCGTCCTGCAAGATGTAATGTAATGATTTGGCTTCACCCTGTAAAACATGCCCCTCTACTTGCCTCCATGTAATCTATTTAACTTCGGTTCTGTCAATCTTAGAACTGACAACGTTAGACGATTCAGTGTAGCATGTTCAAATGCAACCTCCTCTCCTCTAAGGAGAACAATCCCAGCTTCTCCAGTCTCTCCACGTTAACTGATATCCCTCATCCTGGGACCATTCTGTCAATCTCCCTCTTAACTTTCTCTGCACTAAGGAGAGCAATCCCAGCTTCTTCAGTCTCTCCACATTAACTGATATCCCTCATCCCTGGGACCATTCTGTCAATCTCCCTCTTAACTTATTCTTCTCGAAGGAGAACAATCCCACCTTCTCAAATAGCAAAAATGGTAATTAGTCATTTTCAGTTCCTCCTTCAAACATTTAAATGCTTTCCTCTTCTTGAAGTTATCAAAGATTCTGCTTCTGTCATTCTCTCTGGCAGGACAATTCCGTTTCCCTGCAACCATCTAATAGCTTCAACATGCAAACAAATATATGAATATGCAAATTAGCAGCAGGAGGAGGCCACTCGTCTCCATTTCCCCTTCCCCTCTCTGTCACCCCCTGTTTGGAATGAAGTTACAGTTAATTGATGAACTGAATATCAGGAATACAGTGGTAATAAACTAAGCGAATTGTTAAATGGAGCAGGAGAATAATTCCCTCATGCCCTCACCCCCCCACACCCCTCCCCAACCACCCCCACCCCCTCACCCCCTGTCTTTCCCTGGCTGGAATAAAGTTAGAGTTAGTTTAGGAATTGAATATCAGGAATACAGTGGGTAATAAAACGAGTTTATTATTAAATGGAGCCGGAGAATAATCCCCTCCATTCCCCCACCCACCTCTCTGTCTCGCCCTGGCTGGAATAAAGTTAGAGTTAGTTTAGGAACTGAACATCAGGAATACAGTGGGTAATAAAATGAGTAAATTGTGAAATGGAGCTGGGGAATAATCCTCCATTCCCCCTCCACCTTCTCTGCCTCTCCCCAGCTGTGATGCACTGGACTTTAAAATAAATCTGGAAGGTTTACAAACATCTCATTTATTGTTTGCACTTTGCATGGGATCCCCTCTCCACGTGATACCTGTAGTCCGCAGCGGCCGCCTCTCCAAATGATAGCCACTGTCCGCATGCGCCCCCTTCCCTACGTGCACCTGCTGTGCGCATGTGCCCCCTTCTCCAGGTGATACCCGTATGTGGAACACGCTACATGTAATACCTGCTGTGCCAATGCGGAACGCTCCCTGCCACGAATGACCGTTTAGAAGGTGAGGCGAGAAGGCGGAGCTTCAGAGAGGGGGAAGGGAAATGGGAGGGAAGGGGAAGAGGGTGCGAAGTGGGAGGGGAAGCGGGAGTGACAGGGGAGGAGGGTGGGGAGGGGAAGGGGAAGCGGGTGGGGAGGGGAAATGGGTGGGGGAGAGAAAAAGGGTGGGGGAGAGGCGAAATTGGTTGGGGAGGGGAAGACGGGGGGGGTGGGGAGGGAAATGAGTGTGGGAGGGGAAAAGGGTGGGGAGGGGAGATCGGTGGGGAGGGGTAGGGAAATGAGAGGGGGAGGGAAATGGTTGGAGGAGGGAGGGGGTGGGGGAAGGGTAAAGGGTGGGGGTGGGGAGTGGAAATGTTTGGGGAGGGGGAGGGTGTGGAGGGGAAATGCATGATGGAGGAGAAATGGGAGGGGTGTGGGCTGCCTGCTCCGCTGCTCCCTGCTCCACTCCTCTGTGCTCCGCTCCCGGAAGGTAAGTGACTGGGCCTCGGTGTTCTCCCCTCAGGTCCACTCTGCTCCACTCCCGGAAGGTAAGAGAACAATGGGCTACCTTCAAAGAAGAGATAGTTTGGGCACAGTCAAGGTATCTTCCCTCGAAAGGGAAAAGTCAGGCAAACAAATCCAGAGCTCCAGGAATGACAAAAGAGGTAGAGTTTAAGATAAGGAAGAAAAAATGTGCTTTCGACAGATACCAGCGTATAAAATACTATTGGGAACCAAGCTGAACATAGAAGGTCCAGAGGGTTAGTGAAAAAGCAAATAAGATAAGCAAAGAGAGAGCATGAAAAGAGACTGGTAGCTCGCATTAAAGTTTTCCCTAGTCATATAAATAGTAAAATAGTGGTAAAAGGAGGGGAAAGGCCGATTCGGGATCAGAATGGGAATTTACAAATGGAGGCAGAGGGCATAGATGAGGTATTAAATGAATACTTTGTATCTGCCTTTACCAAGGAGGAAGATGCAGACCGGGCAATGTTGAAAGCAGAGGTACATGAGAGACTAGAGGGGTTCACAATTGAGAAAGAAGGTGCATTCGATAGGTTCTCTGTAATTAAAGTGGTGAAAGTGCCATGGCGGATGAAATGCATCCACGGATACCGCGTGATAAAGCCTGGCTCATGTATAAAATTGATACCAGACCGGGACTCAACCAGACAACAGCCAACCCGAACCCGACCAGGGCCCGAGTCCTTCAATTTCTTTTCATGCCTGCTCCGATTCCCAAAAAACAATCAAACATATTATTGAAGCAAAACTAAATGTAGATTAAAAACGAAAACAATGCTCCCAGCTATCAGTAGTGCAATTGGGAAATCTACATCAGTAATAGTATATCAGATAACTCCCAAACTCTGCTAGAGTGCCTAAGGTAGACAAGATAAGTCAACAAGGGTGAGGATGAGCCACGCACATTACTCTTGCATGAGCAGACATTTCAGGAAGCCAGACATGATGCTACCAGAGTGCATGACCAACCTTTGTTTGTTTTAGATCCACTGCTACTTATTTCTTCATCCAGACTAATTCAGGGAGGAGGTACTTGTAGCATTTGTTGCATTCAGGGAAATTTCTAGCTTATAAACTTATGGAAGTGATGCAGAAAGAGTAGGTGGCCCATCAAGAATGCCTCAAACCAAGATAGCTAGATCTTTATGGCTAGAAACATCTTCCCTTTCCCTCCCCGCCACACTACCAGAAGTGCATGGAAGCTTTGGAGAGGGTACAGTAGAGGTTTGCCAGGATGTTGCCTGGTCTGCAGGGCATTAGCTATGAGGAGAGGTTGGAAAAACTCGGATTGTTTTCACTGGAACGATGGATATGGAGGGGCGACATGATAGAGGTTTACAAAATTATGAGCGGCATGGACAGAGTGGATAGTCAGAAGCTTTTTCACAGGGTGGAAGAGTCAGTTACTAGGGGACATAGGTTTAAGCTGTGAGGGGCAAAGTTTAGAGGGGATGTGCGAGGCAAGTTCTTTACACAGAGGGTGGTGAGTGCCTGGAACTTGCTGCCAGGGAGGTGGTGGAAGCAGGTGAGATAGGGACGTTTAAGAGGCATCTTGACAAATACATGAATAGGACAGGAATAGAGGGATACGGTCCCTGGAATTGCAGAAGTTTTTTGTTTAGAGAGGCATCAAGATTGGCACAGGCTTGAAGGGCCGAACGGCTTGTTCCTGTGCTGTACTGTTCTTTGTTCTTTGTTCTATATCGCATCTAAATCGACTAGGAGTGTCAAAAATATGAAAGACCCTGGGCCAATGTGGAGAAAAGACTCAGTAAATTTCCTCTCCAATGCCGTGCTCCCTGGCAGTGAAAACCTGCCCAGGTGAATACATGGACCATGTGTTACCTATATAAACTTACCTTCTATATGACGCAATCCTTCTCACAGTCAGGTACTGATTGAGCTCCCTCTTGAAGCCGCTGAGAAAGTCAACACCCACCACATAAGCTGATAATATATTCCAGAGACTTTACATTCGCTGGGAAAAGAACCACCTAACATCCTGTCTATTCCGACGCGTACGTGATTCGATAAACTTTTTTTCTGGTTCCACTTATAGTTGTTTTTCTCTCTGCAATGTTACTCATCTGCTACTGTGAGACAATCAGTTGGCAAGTAATGGGACAAAAGCTGAAATTTGAATATCAACCAATACTATTTCGACAGAAATCATTGCTTATTTGAAATTAGAGTCATAGGGAGATACAGCACTGAAGCGCTAACTCTGTGCCAGCCAACCACCCATTTGCACTCACCCTACGTTAACCCCACATCTTCTCCTATCACCTACATACACGAGGGGCAATTTAAAATCGCCAATTTACCTACATACATGCAAGTCTTCAGCTGCGGAATGAAACCAGAGCAACCAGTGAAAACACATGCTGTCACAACGATAACTTGCAAACGCTACACAGACAGTACCTAGAACCAAACCCGGATTGGTGGAGCTGCGAAGCTGCCGTGCTAACCACTGTGCCACACAGTTGTCGAGTTTAGATGGGAAAATATTGCTTGAATAATGTTACACTGTTTAATTTTTCAAAATAGTTTTGACATGAACCAACGTTTCTGCAGATCGAGAACTCTCTGTTCACTCCCATGGAACAGAATACCAGCCCTTTGGGATCAGAGTAATACTTCATTCAAGGAAGACAACTATTAGGTTGACTAATATAAAATGTAACGACACATTAATATGCCAGGGTGTTTTAATTCATTACTGTGAAAGATTTAGAATTTTTGTTCGATGGCCTGTGGTGAGTATTCAACCAAGCCCCGCCCCACCCCATATATACGGGATAAAGAAAACTGTGTGCACAATGCCAGTTAACGTCCAGGCAAGATAAAATGAATATTGGTTCTTTGCATTATCATTTTTATTATTTGCATTTGAAACACTGGATTATCAAAACTGAAACAAGTTGAGTAGAATTTGGTCGCTCACCCACTCAGTCATGAAAATTAACTAAGTTGGATCCTATGTTTTGACTTATCCCATAATTCCGAGGGAATTTTCTCCACAAGATCCATTGATGTGGTCAATGGCACTGGATTTCAGTCATAATGTATCAGCTTTCCAGATGTACGCCACACAACAGCTGCAACATGACATTCTAGATAAAGTATTCCACAATGGAATTCCGTGGTATACTTGTTACCCCTCGTTCAACAATGAAGACAAATCGTCAACATGCTTACAAACAGGGTTGTCTGGGCAGGGCACGACAGCTAGTTTTCCAAGGCTGTACTTGCGATATATCAAGCTTGTGCCCTCAGTATCTTGCTCTATGGCAGCGAGGCCTGGACAACGTATGTCAGCCAAGAGCGATGTCTCAATTCATTCCATCTTCGCTGCCTCTGGAGAATCCTTCGGATCAGGTGGCAGGACCTTATGTGCAACAGAGAAGTCCTGGAGGCAGCCAACATCCCCAGCATATGCATCCGACTGAGCCAGCGGCGCTTGAGATGGCTTGGATATGTGAGCCGCATGGAAGATGGCAGGATCCCGAAGAACCCATTGTACAGTGAGTTAGACACTGGTATCGGACCCACTGGCCATACCAGTCTCCGCTTTAAAGACGTTTGCAAACGTGACATGAAGTCATGTGACATTGATCACAAGTCGTGGGACTCAGTTGGCAGTGATCGCCAGAGCTGATGGACAGCCATAAAGAAGGGGCTAAAGTGTGGCAAGTCGAACAGACTTAGCAGTTGGCAGGAAAAAAGACAGAAGTACAAGGGGAGAGCCAACTGTGTAACAGCCGCGACAACCAATTTTATCTGCAACACCTGTGAAAGAGTCTGTCACTCGAGAATTGGGCTTAGTAGCCACTCCAGGCGCTGCTTTACAAACAACTGACCACCTCCAGGCGCTTACCCATTGTCTCTCGAGACAAGGAGGCTAAAGAAGACTTGCGATGTTAAAACAGCCAAGTTCATAAATTATATTTAAGCGCGTATTATGTATAAAACGAGACATTCGTATTTATTTAGATGCTAATTTTAACTCACATGACTATTACTCAAATTATCTATTAATTTTAATACCATTTTGGCAGCCGCTATCACTGAAATATGTATGTACCTTACAATCTACTCCTGGGTTTCCATTGGACAGAGAAGGCAGCCTCTCATTTGTTCTATTGAATTTCATACTCTCAAGTCATTTTCAGTACAATTGCCTTAGAAATGCAATTCATAAAAAAATTCCAGACTTCAAACCAGTCTGGAAAAAATAATACACGTGTTCCCACGTTATATTTTTCTTTTAATCATAACAATGAAAAGTTTGGATTAAAAATGCCACACTTAAGTTTTAACACATAATATATGTTTATATTGGGGTTTTCACATAAGCGGACATGACAGGTGGCACCAAGACTGCCAAAGCTAAGCAGTACCATTAAGCCTGAGCCGAGCCAAGCCGAGCCCGAATGCAGGACACATGTTGTCTGGCTTGGTCGGGTTCGGGTCGGCCAGCAAGGCATTAGGCAGGGAAAGGGGTGGGGAGGAGGAGGGGTGGGAGATGGGAGGGCAGCTGAATGGGGAAGGTGGACGGGTTGGGTAGGGGAAATCGGTGGAGGAGGGGAATATCCCTCGTGTTCCAAGCGAGAGCAGGAAAATCCGACACCAGGGAACTTCATGTGAGTCTCCTGTTGACTCAGTACCTGTTGCGGTGTGTGTATGTGGGGGGAAGGGGCAGGCTCCTTCAAGATAGAGGGATCGGCATTGACTGGACTGGCCGAATGGCCACACCAGAGAACTGTGTGTTTCATTGGGGAATCCAGAGCTTAGTGAGAGAGAGGAGCTGAAGGAAATCAGTATTAGTAGAGAAATGGTGTTGGAGAAATTGATGGAATTGAAGGCCGATAAATCCCCAGGGCCTGATGGTATGCATTCTAGACTACTTAATGAAGTGTCCCTAGAAATAGTGGATACACTGGTGGTCAGCTTCCAAGATTCTATATACTCTGGAACAATTCCTACAGATTGGAGGGTAGCTAATGTAACCCCATTATTTATAAAGGGAGGCAGTGAGAAAGCAGGGAATTATAGACCAGTCATCCTGACGTCGGTAGCGGGGGAAATTCTAGAGACAATTATCAAATATTTTATAGCAGAGCACTTGGAGACAAGTGGTAGAATCGGGCAGAGTCAGCATGGATTTGCGGAAGGGAAATCATGCTTGATAAATCAACTAGAATGCCTCCAGGATGTAACTAGTAGAGTTGATGAGGGGAAGCCAGTGGATGTGGTTTATTTGGACTTTCGGAAGGCTTTTGACAAAGTCCCGTGTAAGATGTTAGCGTGCAAAATTAAAGTGCATGGGATTGGGGTTATGTCTTGCGATGGATAGAAAAGTGATTGGCAGACAGGAAACAAAGAGTCGGGATAACTGGATCTTTTTTCCGACTGACAAGCATTGACTAGTGGGGTACCGCAGGGATTGGTGCGAGGACACCAGCTATTCACAATATATATGAATGATTTAGATGAGAGAACTAAATGTAATATCTCCAAATTTGCAGATGATGCAAAACTGGGTGGGAGGGTAAGTTGTGAGGAGTATGCAGGGAGGCATCAGGTTTAGGCCACACCTGGCATATTGTGAGCAGTTTTCTTCTCCTTATCTCAGGAAGGATGTTTTTGCTATAAAGGGACTGCAGCGAATCCCAGACTGATTCCTGGGATGACGGGACTGACGTACAAGAAATTGTGTCAGTTAGGATTATATTTGCAAGAGTTCAGAAGAGTGAGGAGGGGTGCAGGTGGGGTGTCATAGAAACCTAGAAAATCCAAACAGGACTTGACAGGGTAGATGCAGGCAGGATGTTCCCGATGGTGGGGGGAGTCCCGAACCTGGGGTTATAGTCTAAGGATCCGGGATAAACCTTGCAGGAATGAGATGAGGAGAAATTTCGTCACCCAGAGAGTGGTGAGCCTGTTGAATTCGCTACCATAGAAAGCAGTTGAGGCCAAAAGATTGTTTGTTTTCAAGAAGGGGTTAGATATAGCTCTTGGGTCTAAAGAGATTAAAGGGGTTGGGCAAAAGCGGGAACAAGGTACCGAGTTGGATGATCAGCCATGATCATAATGAATGGCGGAGTCGGTTCGAAGGGCCGAATGGTCTTCTCCTGCTCCTATTTTCTATGTTTCCATGTTTCTATGATGGACACACCAAGACTTTGGAAATCCAGAGGAACACTCACACACGGATTCGATACACACAGAAACAGGCATTTAACCCCCCTTCCCACACGGAAAAATCGTTCCACTCACACTTACTCTCCCTGTCCACTCATCCCTTTATTGCTTTTTCCTTCATTTACTCATCCAATTTATATCAATCGCTGGAAGCAGACTCAATAGAAACTTTCAAAAGGCAATTCAACATGTACTTGAAAAGGATGAATTTACAGGGCCATCAGAAAAAAAACTGGGCGTGTGAGACTAAGCTGGACAGTTCTTTAAAAGAGCCAGGGCAATCACGATGGACTGAACTGACCCCGTCTCTAATCATTGCAAGTATCAGTGTGAACAGTGATAATGGGAATTTCTCATGTGAACATGTAACGCTGCAGTTACTGGCTGTGACCAACAGGCAGCCTTGTAACCGCACTATGTCCTGCACCACTGCATCCTCAGCATCTGCTAGGATTGAATAAATTTCTGTGCCAAGCAACCGTGACGCAGCTAACACACAAATGTTCTGGTGATTTCTTTCCAGGCTGGTTCAGAGCCCGGAATCAAGATGAAGCACCCACAGCAGGTGAGGGAAAAAGGCTTTACTAAATCAGAATAGTGTCCCTCACATCACTCCTTTCTGAAGATATCCAGATGCTCATTTATTAAGCTGCGATTTGTGGGGTCTTGCTGTGAATGCATTGCCCACCGCGTTTCCCAACATTACAACAGTGACTGCACACAGAGAAAGCTTCATAGCCTGGGAAAGGCTTTGGGACGTCCTGACGTGGTGACAGGTGCGACAGAAATGGGAGTACTTTCTTCCTTTTACCTGTTAGCCATGGCTCAGTGTGTCGCGCTCTCTCTCTCATCTTTGAGTCTGAAGGTTGTAGGTTCGAGGCCTCAATCCAGAGACTCCAGCCCCATAATCCAGGCTGACACTCCCCCTGACTCAGTAATCTCCTCCAGGCCAACCACCCTCCCTAGCTCTATCACCTCCACCAGTCCCTGCAACCCTCCCTATCTCTGTAACCTCCTCCAACCCTCTGAGATCTCTGCACTGCTCCACTTCTGGCCTCGAGCGCATCCCTTGATTGTAATTGCTCCACCATTGGCAGCTGTGTCTTCACCTGATTTGGGCCCTAATCGCTGAAATTCCCACCCTAAACCTTTCCATATCTCTTCTCCTTTAGGACGCTATTTAAAACCTCCTTCTTTGACCAAGTTATTGTTCACCCATCCTATTATCTCCTTATGTGTCTTGGGGTCAGATTCTGGTTGACAGTCTCTCCTTTGAAGCAACCGGTGATGTTTTTAATCTGTTAAAGACGCACGATTAATATTTTATACATTGGGTCAGCGGAAATATGAGCAGGAGTAAGCCATTCAGCCCAAAAAGCCTGCTCCATTCCAAATCTTTCTTTCTGATTGAAGTCAGATTCAGACAGAAATTTGTGATCTCGGCTTTTCCCTGACGATATTTCTCCTTTAATCTTTTGCCATTGCTTGTTGTCAAGAATAACGAAGACGTTCCTTTCTAATTCATCGAACAGGTCACTTGTAATTACATGAAAATGCACAATATCTGCAGACAGTTTCATGTCCCATCTGAAAGGCATTGTTCAATCTTCACTCCATCCACCTCTGCAGCAGTAACAACTGCAGCACCAAATTTAATTAGCAACAAATAAGAGATCACACAACACTGTAGACAGTTTTCGTCTCCTTACCTAAGGAAGGGTGTACCTTCCCTAGACGGGGTTCAGAGGAGGTTCACTAGACTGGTCCTTGGGATGAGGGAACTGTCCGATGATGAGAGATTGTGTAGATTTGGCCAGTATTTTCTGGGGTTTAGAAGAATGGGTGGTGATTTCATTGAAACAGATAAAAGTCTTCAAGGGTTTGAAAGGGTTTGAAAGGATAAATACTGAAATGTTTCCACCAGCTGGGGAATCTAGAATGAGGGATCACAGTCTCACATTAAGGGGTTGGACATTTAGGACAGCGAGGAGGAGAGTTTCCTTCACTCAGAAGACTGTAAATCTTTGGAATTCTCTCCCTGAGGGAGCTGTGGATGCTCCATGGATGAATATGCTCCAGACAGAGATGGACAGATGCTTGGACACGAAGGGAATGGAGAAATATGGGGATAGTGGGGGAGTCTGGAGTTGAGGTAGAAGTTCAGCTATGATCTTATTGAACAGCGGAGCAGGCTCAATGGGATGAATGGCCTATTCTATTCATTTTCTATTTGTTTTTATGGTGAGAGGGAAAAGAAAAAGAGGCAATGAGGATTTCTTTCTGCTAACACAGAGTGTTGTGATCTGAAAAGTCAGTGGAAGCAGGTTTAACAGTAAATTACAAAAGGGGAATTGGAAAAATAGTTGAATGGAAATAAAGTTCCAGGGCTGTGCGGAAAGAGCCGGCGAGTGGGACTAATTGGTAGCTGTTTCAGAAATCCAGCACAGGTATGACGGGCCAATGGGCCTCACTATTCCAGCATCATCCGAGGATGTAAATATAACCCTTGGCTTCTTTTCTGTACTGCAAACAGTCTTCTAAAACCCCTCTCCACGTCTCCTCCACCCTCACCTGAAACAACAACTGCCAGGAGCTCATGAATTTCTTTATCATTCAGATCGAGACCATCCAATCATCTGCCTCTGCTACTTCCCTGCTTTCCACTAGGCCACTGAACAAAAGTTTCTCTAAGGTATCCCCCTCCCCTTGCCCTGAACTCACATCTTCCTCCAGTTTTGCTCCTTTCAGCCCTCATGCCCTCTACGAGTTCATCTTGTCCATGAGACCCACCCCCTACTCTCTCGACCCAGTTCCATTAACCTGATCACCCACTTAACCACCTGGTACCCATGTTAAAGGGTATTGTGAAAGATCATTTCTCTTCACATTCTGTCGCTCTATCCTTCAAATCTGCCCTTGGCCCCACCGACCTTGCAAACTACCGTCCCATCTCCAACTTTCTTTTCGTCACCAAAGTCCGTGTTGTCGCCTGTCAAATCTGTGCCCAACGAGAGCGGACGCAATTCTAGGTATAGTCCTCTGAAATAAAGCTGGCCAAGTGCATGAAGGAGCAGTGGATGACCATTTTGCAGATGGTTACCAAAACACAGTTACTTTTAGCATAATCATGGAACAGGACAAAATAAAACATGAATAAAAGTTCTAAGTTGGAGCAAGGCAAATTTTGATAAGTTGAGAGTTGATCTGGATGCAGATATTTGAAGGAAAATCAGTGGCAAACCAGAGGCAGGCATTCAAAGTGAGATGCTGCGGGCACAGTGCAGACATATCCCCACAAAGAAAAAGGGTGGTACTGCCATATCTAGAGCCCCTAGTTATCCAGAAGCATACAGATTAAGGTATGTTCCGATGATAAAGCATAAAAATAAATCTTACGACAGTTACAAAAAACCTAATACTTTAGAAAGCCGAGAGGAGTATACAAAGTGTAGGGGTGAAGTAAAAACGAAATTGGCAATGCAAAGAGGGGACATGAAAAAATATTGGTAGTCTAAATCAAGGAAAACCCAAAGGTGTTTTATCAGTGCATTAAGAGCAAGAGGAAACCTGAGGAAATGGTAGGAATTATCAGAGGTGTACAAGGTAAGTTATGCTTGGATTCAGAAGATGTTCGCAGGATTCTTAATGAGATTTGGTCTCTCTCTTCGCAAAGGAGAGGGATGATGCAGACATTGTAGTTAAAGAGGAGGACTGTGAAATATTAGATATGATAAGCATTATGAAAGAGGAAGTACGAGAGGGTCTGAGATTTTTAAAAGTGCATAAATTACCAGGGCTGGATGGATTGTATCCCAGGCTGTTAAAGGAAGCCACGGAGGAAATAGTGGATGCTCTGAGGACCATTTTCAAATGCTCACTAGATAAAGGCGAGGGACCAGAGGATTGGAGGTCTGCAAACTCTGTACCATTGCTTAACTAGGGTGAGAGGGGAAGGCGAATTAATTATAGGCCGGTCAGGTGGTGGGAAAATTATTAGAATCAATTCTGAGAGATAGGATAAACTGTCTTAAAAGGTCTGGATTAATCAGAGATGGTGACGATGGATTTGTTAAGGGAAGGTCGTGTCTTACTAACTTAAATGATTTTTATTTGAAGAAGTAACAAGGAGGAATGATGAGGGTAGTGCAGTGGATGTTGTCCACATGGATTTTAGTAAGGCATTTGACAAGGTCCCACAGAGTCAGACTGCTCAGAAATGTAAAAGCGCATGGGATACAAGGGAATGTGGTGAGTTGGATCCAAAATTGGCTCGGTGACAAGAAACAGAGAATGGTGGTCGACGGATGTTTTTTGTGAATGGAAGGTGGTTTCCAGTGGCATTCCACAGGGCTCAGTGTTGGGCCCCTTACTGTTTGTGGTATTTATTAATGATTTAGATTTACATGTGGGTAACATGACTGGAAAATTTGCAAAGAACACAAAAATTGGCTGTGTAGTTGATAGTGAAGAGGAGAGCCGCAGACTCCAGAATGATATCAATGGTTCGGTTGAGTGGGTGGAAAGTTGCAGATGGAACTCAATCCAGAAAAGTGTGAGGTAGTGCATTTGGAGAGTGCAAACAAAGCAAGGGAATACGCAATAAACGAGAGGAAATTTGGATGGGTACAACAAGTGAGAGACCTGGGAGTGCATGTCCACAGGTGCCTTAAGGTGGCAGGACAGGTAGAAACAGTGATGAAGACGCCATATGGAATGCTTTCCTTTATTGACCGAGGTAACGAGTACAAAAACAGGAATGTACTGCTGGAACTGTATAAAACGCTGGTTAGACCACAGATGGAGTATTGTGTACAGTTCTGGTCACAACATTATAGGAAGGACACAAGTGCTCTGGAGAGAAGACAGAAGAGTTTTACAAGATTATTGCCAGGGCCTGAAATTTGCAGCTATGAGGAAAGATTGGATAGGCTAGGATTGCTTTCCTTAGATCAGAGGAGGCTGAGGGGTGACATAATTGAGGTGTACAAAATCATGAGGAGCCTAGATAGAGTAGACAGGAAGGACTTGTTTCCGCTAGAGGAGAGGTCAATTACCTGGGGCAGAGACTTAAGGTGATTGGTAGAGGTACTGGAGGGGACATATGAAAAACATTTTTCACCCAGATGGCGATGGGTGTCTGGAATTCACTGCCACGAATGGTGGGGGAGGCATAAGCCCTCAGCTCATTAAAAAGGTACACAGACCTACAGCTAAAGTACTGTAATTTCAAGGCTGCAGACTAGGTGCTAGAAAACTGGCACAGACATGATGGGCTGAATGGCCTCTTTCTGAGATGTAGTTGTCCATGGTTTCTATGGTCTGCCAGCCCAGTAATATAATTTTTTTCAGGTTGTTTTTCTTCAGGTTTGCACTTGCTGCTGTTCAATATTCAGTGTATTCACACCTAATCTGTACGAATGCTTTGTCTTTCAACACACCATTAACGTATTGTTTGCCTTTTCTCCGTGACCTTTTGCTCAGCTATGTGGCCTGGTCCAATCTGCACCTTCTCCTTTGTTACCTCTTGCCCCACCCCCACCTCACTTGTTTATAATCTGTGACTTTTCTAATATGTGTCAGTTCCGAAGAAGGGTCACTGACCCGAAACGTTAACTCTGCTTCTCTTTCCACAGATGCTGCCAGACCTGCTGAGTGATTGAAGCATTTCTTGTTTTTGTTTCAGACTTCCAGCATCCGCAGTATTTTGCTTTTATTACAGTAATATAATCACATTGCCAATAAGCACGGAACCAGGGAGTTGGAGCAAAATAGTGACCCTTTAAAGGGTGACAATGTGTACTGTGTAAGAGCCGGCCAGGTTCACACACATACAAACGGGTCACACCCTCTCTTGGTTAGAAACCTTCCCTGGTGACAACCCTGGAGACGGCCTATCCTGGATAATGAGGAGAGATTCCTTCTCTCAGCGGCTTGTGCGACTTTGGAATTCTCTGCCTCAGAAGGTGGTGGAGCCTCTACCACGCCCTTTCTCTGTTTCTCCCTCTCTCGCCCTTTCTCCTTGTCTCTGTCTCTTCATCTATCTCTGTCTCTCCCCATATCTCCCTCTGACTCTCCCTCGGACTCTCCCTTTGTCTCTCCCTCTGACTCTCACTCCAATAATGTGGTGACCAGAACTGTACACAATACTGCAGCTGTATCTGTCTCTCTGACTCTCCCTCTGACTCTCCCTATGATTCTCCCTCTGTCTCTCTCTATCTCTCTCTCTCTCTCTCCCTCTGTCTCTCCCTCTTACTCTCCCTCTGACTCTCACTCTATCTCTCCCTATATCTCACTCTGTCTCTCTGTCTCTCTCCCTCTGTCTCTGCCACTCTCTTTTCATCACTCTTCCTCGCGCTATCCCTGGACAGTAATGCTTTGAGCCATTTCATGGTTAATTTTGAACTTGTAACTCTTGCCCTCAGAACAAAGAACAAAGAACAAAGAAAAATTACAGCACAGGAACAGGTCCTTCGGCCCTCCAAGCCTGCACCGATCCAGATCCTCTATCTGAACATGTCACCTATTTTCCAAGGTCTGTATCTCTATTCTTACTGCCCATTCTTGTATCTGTCTAGATACATCTTAAAAGACGCCATCGTGCCCGCATCTACCACCTCCACTGGCAACGCGTTGCAGGCACCCACCACCCTCTGCGTAAAGAACTTTCCACGCATATCCCCCCTAAACATTTCCCCTTTCACTTTGAACTCGTGTCCTCCAGTAATTGAAATCCCCACTCTGGGAAAAAGCCTCTTGCTCTCCACCCTGTCTATACCTCTCATGATTTTGTCCACCTCAATCAGGTCCCCCCTCAACCTCCGTCTTTCTAATGAAAATAATCCTAATCTACTCAACCTCTCTTCATAGCTGGCGCCCTCCATACCAGGCAACATCCTGGTGAACCTCCTCTGCACCCTCTCCAAAGCATCCACATCCTTTTGGTAATGTGGCGACCAGAACTGCACGCAGTATTCCAAATGTGGCCGAACAAAGGTCCTATACAACAGTAACATGACCTGCCAACTTTTCTACTCAATACCCAGTCCGATGAAAGAAAGCATGCCGTATGCCTTCTTGACCACTCTATTGACCTGCGTTGCCACCTTCAGGGAACAGTGGACCTGAACACCCAAGTCTCTCTGCACATCAATTTTCCCCAGGACTTTTCCATTTACTGTATAGTTCACTCTTGAATTGGATCTTCTAAAATGCATCACCTCGCATTTTCCCTGATTGAACTGCATCTGCCATTTCTCTGCCCAACACTCCAATCTATCTATATTCTGCTGTATTCTCTGACAGTCCCCTTCACTATCTGCTACTCCACCAGTCTTAGTGTCGTCTGCAAACTTGCTAATCAGTCCACCTATACTTTCCTCCAAATCATTAATGTATATCACAAACAACAGTGGTCCCAGCACGGATCCCTGTGGAACACCACAGGTCACACGTCTCCATTTTGAGAAACTCCCTTCTACTGCTACTCTCTGTCTCCTGTTGCCCAGCCAGTTCTTCATCCATCTAGCTAGTACACCTTGGACCCCATGCGCCTTCACTTGCTCCATCAGCTTGCCATGGGGAACCTTATCAAACGCCTTACTGAAGTCCATGTATGTGACATCGACAGCCCTTCCCTCATCAATCATCTTTGTCACTTCCTCAAAGAATTCTATTAAGTTGGGAAGACATGACCTTCCCTTCACAAAACCATGTTGCCTATCACTGATGTGCCCATTTTCTTCCAAATGGGAATAGATCCTATCCCTCAGTATCTTCTCCAGCAGCTTCCCTACCACTGACGTCAGGCTCACCGGTCTATAATTACCTGGATTATCCCTGCTACCCTTCTTAAACAAGGGGACAACATTAGCAATTCTCCAGTCCTCCGGGACCTCATCCGTGTTTAAGGATGCTGCAAAGATATCTGTTAAGGCCCCAGCTATTTCCTCTCTTGCTTCCCTCAGTAACCTGGGATAGATCCCATCCGGACCTGGGGACTTGTCCACCTTAATGCCCTTTAGAATATCCAACATTTCCTCCCTCCTTATGTCGACTTGACTTAGAGTAATCAAACATCTGTTCCTAACCTCAACATCCGTCATGTCCCTCTCCTCGGTGAATACCGATGCAAAGTACTCGTTTAGAATCTCACCCATTTTCTCTGACTCCAAGCATAACATTCCTCCTTTGTCCTTGAGTGGGCCAATCCTTTCTCCAGTTACCCTCTTTCTCCTAATATATGAATAAAAGGCTTTGGGATTTTCTTTAACCCTGTTTGCTAAAGATATTTCATGACCCCTTTTAGCCCTCTTAATTCCTCGTTTCAGATTGTTCCTGCATTCCCGATATTCTTTCAAAGCTTCGTCTTTCATCAGCCGCCTAGACCTTATGTATGCTTCCTTTTTCCTCTTAGCTAGTCTCACAATTTCACCTGTCATCCATGGTTCCCTAATCTTGCCATTTCCATCCCTCATTTTCACAGGAACATGTCTCTCCTGCACGCTAATCAACCTCTCTTTAAAAGCCTCCCACATATCACATGTGGATTTCCCTTCAAACAGCTGCTCCCAATCTACATTCCCCAGCTCCTGCCGAATTTTGGTATAGTTGGCCTTCCCCCAATTTAGCACTCTTCCTTTCGGACCACTCTCCTCTTTGTCCATGAGTATTTTAAAGCTTACGGAATTGTGATCACTATTCCCAAAGTAGTCCCCTACTGAAACTTCAACCACCTGGCCGTGCTCATTCCCCAACACCAGGTCCAGTATGGCCCCTTCCCGAGTTGGACTATTTACATACTGCTCTAGAAAACCCTCCTGGATGCTCCTTACAAATTCTGCTCCATCTGGACCTCTAACACTAAGTGAATCCCAGTCAATGTTGGGAAAATTAAAATATCCTATCACCACCACCCTGTTGCTCCTACATCTTTCCATAATCTGTTTACATATTTGTACCTCTATCTCACGCTCGCTGTTGGGAGGCCTGTCGTACAGCCCCAACATTGTTACCGCACCCTTCCTATTTCTGAGTTCTGTCCATATTGCCTCACTGCTCGAGTCCTCCGTAGTGCCCTCCTTCAGCACAGCTGTGATATCCTCTTTGACCAGTAATGCAACTCCTCCACCCCTTTTACCTCCCTCTCTATCCCGCCTGAAGCATCGATATCCTGGGATATTTAGTTGCCAATCATGCCCTTCCCTCAACCAAGTCTCAGTAATAGCAATAACATCATACTCCCAGGTACTAATCCAAGCCCTAAGTTCATCTGCCCAACCTACTACACTTCTTGCATTAAAACAAATGCACCTCAGACCACCAGTCCCTTTACATTCATCATCTGCTCCCTGCCTGCTCTTCCCCTCAGTCACACTGATTTCATTATCTAGTTCCTTACAGGCTTTTGTTGCTACCTCCTTACTTTCAACTGACCTCCTCAATTGGTTCCCATCCCCCTGCCACATTAGTTTAAACCCTCCCCAACAGCGTTAGCAAAAGCCCCTCCAAGGACATTGGTTCCAGTCCGGCCCAGGTGTAGACCGTCCAATTTGTAATAGTCCCACCTCCCCCAGAACCGGTCCCAATGTCCCAAAAATCTGAACCCCTCCTTCCTGCACCATCTCTCAAGCCACGCATTCATCCTGACTATTCTTTAATTTTTACTCTGACTATCACGTGGCACTGGTAGCAATCCTGAGATTACTGCCTCTGAGGTCCTCCTTTTTAACTTGGCTCCTAACTCCCTAAACTCTGCTTGTCGGACCTCATCCCGTTTTTTACCTATATCATTGGTGCCTATATGCACAACGACAACTGGTTGTTCACCCTCCCCCTTTAGAATGTTCTGCAGCCGATATGAGACATCCCTGACCCGTGCACCTGGGAGGCAACATACCATTCGGGAGCCTCGTTTTCGACCACAGAACTGCCTATCTACTCCCCTTACAATCGAATCCCCTACGACTATAGCCCTTCCACACTTTTTCCCGCCCTTCTGAACAGCAGAGCCAGCCACGGTGCCATGAACCTGGCTACTGCTGCCATCCCCTGGTGAGCCATCTCCCTCAACAGTATCCAAAACGGTATACTTGTTTTGGAGGGAGATGACCGCAGTGGACTCCTGCGCTGCCTTCCTGCTCTTTCTCTGCCTTTTGGTCACCCATTCCCTTTCTCCCTCAGCAATCCTATTCTGCGGTGTGACCAATTCACTAAACGTGCTATCCACGACCTCCTCAGCATCGCGCATGCTCCAAAGTGAATCCATCCGCAGCTCGCGAGCCGTCATGCGGTCTAACAAGAGCTGCAGTTGGACACACTTCCTGCACGTGAAGGAGTCAGGGACATCAGCCGTGTCCCTGAGCTCTCACATTGAGCAAGAGGAGCATGACACGGGTCTGAGATCTCCTGCCATTTTTAATCTTAAGCTTAACTTAGTTAAATGAAAAAGGAACAAAAAGTTTTTACCAATCACGATAAAAAAGAGAAATAGAAAAAGCCTTACCTTATGTACACCTCACCGAGTCCTTTTTTTTTGGTTAGAGGTGGAGGGCGGGTGGGAGACACTGCAAGTGCCCAGATATATAGTGTTTTACTTACCCAGCAGCCCCCTGGCCTCCGCCGAAAACAAAAGGAAATTAAGTTGACTTTCAAACTGACCTTCCCAGCTGCTCACTCGCTCGCACTCTCTGCTCCCGAAAAAGCTTCCCAGCTGCTCACTCGCTCGCACTCTCTGCTCCCGAAAAAGCTGCTGCAATGAAAGCCTTGGAGAGAATGTCACTGCAATTTGCAAATATCAAACGCTGATCCAACACTCATTACTAAAACACTTTCACTAATCCTCCAACACAGGACTGGTCAGGTGATGGGGACAGTTACTGATTGTTGCAACTTGTCTCATCCTTTATCTGTCTCCGCCTTTCATGACTGTCTCTCTCTATCTCTCTCTCCCTGTCTCTCTCTCCCTGTCTCTTTCCATCTCTCTCTCTCTCTTCCCATCTCCACCCATTTCCCCTCTCCACTTCTCCTCCCCTCCCACACCCATTTCCCCACTGGTCCCCCACCCATTTCCCCTCCCCGCCCTGCCCCTCCCCAAACTCTTCCCCTCCCCCACCAACCTCAGCATCCCCCCCTTTTTCCCTCTCCCACCCATCCCCCCCGCCCACGCATTTCCCCTCCCCCTCCCACTCTCTTTCCCTCCCAAACCCGTTTCGGCTTCCCCACTCTTTCTCCAACCCCCAAGCATGCTCCCAGTGGGTATCACGTGGAGTGGGTTCCGTATGCGCACAACGGGTATCGCGTGGGGAGGGTTCTGCATGCGCACAGCGAATAACACGTTGGAGAGGGTTCCGCATGAGCACAGTGGATATCACAGGTAGAGTGTTCCGCTTGCGCAGAGCGAACAACAAATGAGATGTTCATAAACATTCCACTATTCCTGCATCCCCTTTAAATTCACTGTGTCCCGTCCAGGGAGTGACAGAGAGGAGGGAGGAGGAAATGGGATTATTCCCCAACTCCATGTCACACTTCATTCATTTTATTACCCACGGTATCCTTAATATTCAATTCATCAATTAACTGTAACCATATTCCAGCCATGAAGAGACAGAAAGCTGGGAGGGCGAATGGGAGGATTATTCTCCAGCGCCATTTAACAATTTACTAATTGTATTACCCGCTGTATTCCTCATATTCAGTTCATGAATTAACTGCAAATTTATTCCAGCTCCGGAGAGACAGAGAGGGCAGAGGGGGAACGGGGCCAGGTGGCCTCCTCCTGCTGCTGATTCGTATGTTTGTTTGCATGTTGAAAGCAATTAGATGGTTGTTGGGTAACTGAAATGTCCTTACAGAGAGAATGAATGAAGCAGAGTCTATGATAACTTAAAAAAGGAAGTCCTTTAAAGGTTTAAAAGGAGGAAATGCAAATGGTTATTCACCACTTTTGCGATTTGAGAATCTGGAATTGTTCTACTTAAAGCAGAGAAGGTTAAGAGGGAGATTGACAAGAATGGTTCCTAATCATGAGGGACTTCAGTTAATGCGAAGCGACTGGTGGAGCTGGGATTGTTCTCCTTAGAGCAAGGAAGGTTGCATTTGAACATGCTACACTGAACCTTCTAACGTAGTCAGTTCTGAGATCCACATACGGACGTTCAGTGGATTATTTCGAGGCAAATAAAGGGAAATGGTTTTCCAGGGTGAAGTCAAATCTTTGCACTACATCTTGCAGGACGTGAAATAGGGGCTGTGACGTGGGCAAGAGGGTAACTGTTTTTACATGTGAGCAGTAAACATAAATCTGGTGTTCGGAAATAAAGCCAAGGAATTGAAAGGTTCCAGGTTCTACATGCTGCCTGGTACAAAATTGGATTAGTACAGCAGACTCCGATGATCGAAAGCACCCACATGGGGAATTTTAACCTAACAAGCCCAGCAGAATATGGGCCGGAATGGGACTATCTCGATGTTCCTTGTTAAAGTTCATTTCTCGTTAATCTGACCGGCAAGGCCTGGGGTTTGTTAACTTCATGTTCAGTTGTATCAGGTCTGCACACTGCAGTCAGTTATTTGCTTACAGTGGGGAAGGAAATGCCCTTACGTCTAGTGAAGCATTGGATTGTTAAGGCTCTTCGTCCTTTGCATGTTAGAGATTGGCCGCAATGCCAGAGAGTAAACTGTTTAGGGAGGAAGGAACAAAAACAAGAAATGCTGGAATCACTCAGCAGGTCTGGCAGCATCTGTGGAAAGAGAAGCAGAGTTAACGTTTCGGGTCAGTGAACCTTCTTTGGAACTGACAAATATTAGAAAAGTCACAGATTGTAAGCAAGTGAGGTGGGGGTGTGGCAAGAGATAACAAAGGAGAAGGTGCAGATTGGACCAGGCCACATAGCTGACCAAACGGTCACGGAGCAAAGGCAAACAATATGTTAATGGTGTGTTGAAAGACAAAGCATTAGTACAGATTAGGTGTAAATACACTGAATATTGAACAGCAGCAAGTGAAAACGTGAAAAAAACCCTGAAAAAAACAGTGGGTAAGCAAACTGAACAAACAAAGATGAAATGAAATAAATGCAAAAAAAAGATTGTAAAAAATGTAAAAAAGAATGTAAAAAAAAGGAAGAAAAAAGAGAAAGAAAAAATAACTAAAAATGGAAGTAAAATGGGGGGCTGTCATGCTCTGAAATTATTGAACTCAATGTTCAGTCCGACAGGCTGTAGTGTCCCTAATCGGTAGATGAGATGCTGTTCCTCGAGCTTGCGTTGATGTTCACTGGAACACTGCAGCAATCCCAGGACAGAGATGTGAGCATGAGAGGAGGGGGGAGTGTTGAAATGGCAAGCAACCGGAAGCTCAGGGCCCTGCTTGCGGACTGATCGGAGATGTTCCGCAAAGCGGTCACCCAGTCTGCGCTTGTTCTCCCCAATGTAGAGGCGACCACACTGTGAGCAGCGAGTACAGTATACTACATTGAAAGAAGTACAAGTAAATCGCTGCTTCACCTGAAAGGAGTGTTTGGGGCCTGGGATCGTGAGGAGAGAAGAGGTAAATGGGCAGGTATTACACCTCCTGCGATTGCAGTGGAAGGTGCCCTAGGACGGGGACTGTGCCCTTCCTCGACTTCTCTGTCTCCATCTCTGGGGATAGGTTGTCTACCAATATCCATTATAAGCCCACTGACTCCCACAGCTACCTCGACTACACTTCTTCACACCCTACCTCCTGTAAGGACTCCATTCCATTCTCCCAGTTTCTCCGTCTCCGACGCATCTGCTCTGATGATGCTACCTTCCATGACGGTGCTTCTGATATGACCTCCTTTTTCCTCAACCGAGGATTTCCCCCCACTGTGGTTGACAGGGCCCTCAAACGTGTCCGACCCATGCCCCACACCTCTACCCTCACCCCTTCCCCTCCCTCGCAGAACCGTGACAGGGTTCCCCTTGTCCTCTCTTTTCATCCCACCAGCCTCCATATCCAAAGGATCATGCTCCGCCATTTTCGCCACCTCCAGCGTGATTCCACTACCAGTCGCATCTTCCCCTCCCTTCCCCTGTCAGTAATCCGAAGGGATCGTTCCCTCCGCGACACCCTGGTCCACTCCTCCATTACCCCCACCACCTCGTCCCCGTCCCAGGACTCCTTTTAAATGAGTTGAGCGTTTCTTTCTCAACTGTTCTCGACCCTTCCACCAATGGCAACAATTACTCTCCATCTCCTCTCTCCAAAGCCCTCATGGTTTTGAGCACCTCTATCAAATCAACCTCTGAACCTTCTGTTTTCCCGAAGGAGAACAACGCCAGCTTCTCTATGTATCTGCACCCTCTCTAAAGTCTTCACATGCTTCCGAAAGTGCGGTACAACATCGAGGGCCGAAGGGCCTGTACTGTGCTGTAATGTTCTATGTTCTAATACTCCAGTTGAGGCTGAATCTGTTCTCTACAGGTTCATCAAAATTCCAAATTGTTTCATTCGTTCGTCAATTGTTTCATTAGATATTGACTTTGTAAATGGGACCAGGGAAATGTTTCATTAATTGCAGCTAGTGGCAATGATTACTGGATCAAATCTGCACATGAGTGTTGAGAACATCATACTCTCTCCAGGGACAATGACTAACTCGACACATGCATTTCGCCTCTGACTGTTCTCAGCTGACCCATGGAGTGCCTCTGTACAGTTCGGGACTGAATCTCTGCCTTTGAATTTCTCCAACTCAATGTAGAACGTCCTGAAACATCAGCCACTCAACAGACTGCTGGATTGGCAGATCATTTCATCCCAAGAGCCATTTCACAACGCTGGCCAGGAGGATTGAAGCAGTACTCTACAGGGCTTGAAAGGACGTTTCAGAGGAGCTGAATAGGAAGGCAAAACATCCAGCAGGTCCTGGGAGGGAATCGACATTTAAATCAGGAGCATGAATCAACAGAGGGGAAAATTGATTTCATAAAATCAACGTGCTTCACTGTATCTGGCTAATTCTGCCGCTTAACCAATCTGATGGTGGATAATAATGATTATCAATCGCAAGGGACAGAAATCACACATCAGGGTAATCACTATGTGAGCAAATGCCCTGAAAAGAAGGACACAGTCTCACTGACAGAGCAGTGACTTTTCCCAGTGTATCTTCACACAGTGAGTTACTATTTCAGTGCATACCGTGGCTGCACTGAGTCTTCTGGAAATGGACTTCCTGATTACACAGAGGATTATGAATGGTTGCAAGAGTTGAATCTGATTGGTAATTAAAGACAATTCCAGTTATCCAATTCTAATGAATAACAAAATTGGTGGGAATTGCTCTCCCACTATGGTAACATCTGTAGAGAGAGAGAAACCAGTGGTCAAATCAGGTCCAGGGCCATTCCCTAGCATTTTATGTGAGGTCCAATTTATAGGTGTTGCGTTGGGTACCCGCATGGGTCCACGCGATGCCTGCCTTTTTATAGGATGTATGGAACATTCCTTGTTGAGTCCATCTCCGTCCCCTCTCTCACCTCTTCTTCCGGTACATTGATGACTGTCTCCATGCCACTTCCTGCTCTTGCCCTGAGCTGGAACATTTCTGTCAATTTGTCTCCAATTTCCACCCTTCTCTCACATGCACATGGTCCATCTCAGAGCCTTGCCTTCCTCTAATTCTCTCTGTCCAATTCTGGGGAAATCTTTTGACCATTTTGCTCTGGGTCCAGGGTGGGTTTAGTTGAAGCCAGCTGAGCTTTGGACTGACACCCTTTTTGAGGAACAGATCATGAATCTTCTGCAGAGCTAGGCCTGCCTCAAGAGATCAGATTATCAAAAAATATAAGCTCAGAATCAGAATTAAAATAATTTCAAGGCTCAGTGCTACGAATATAAAATGTATTTTCTGCCCTGTGGGGAGATTAGGGAATAGAATATGAAATGCGATTTAGTTCCAGTGTTTGAAAACCTTCAACTCTTTTTATGATTTCACTAATTTAACAATGAGATTGAGAGGGTATTTCACCACCTTCTTCAGCTCCTGTCTGAATTTAGTCTGGTTCACAGTGTAAATAAATGTGTTGGTGCAGGAACTGAGAAGCTGAAGCATATTTGATGTGCGTTCTTTGATAAAGACAGGGTCAGTGGAGGAGACAAAATACAGAATATCTGCAATTCGCCTATAAATGATAAACACAGACTGTGTCATCCACAACAGTACAAAACTTCCGGATATAGTAAAGAGTAAAATAATTGATTTTCTGCGATTCTCCATCTCTAGATCCTTGTGTTTCTTTCCTTTGCTGTGGCCCTGTAATCCCCTGCGGACTTTACGGGAGGATAAAATCCGTCTGACAGTCAGAGCATTGAGCAGCAAAATCAGAAGTAACGGGAAATAAGGAGTTAAAACGCGGTCAAACATTTCAAACGCCTCCCATATGGGGGAAGTAAAGAAGTTCGATATAATAGTACAACACATGGGAACATTATCAAAAATGTAATATTGTTTCCGTGTAAAGTACCAGGGGAGAGACACTAAACATCCCAGTAAACTCACTGTTCCTACAACCACAGCCGCCGTTTTCTCACTGCAATATTTTGTTTTAAGCTTATCACAACAAATGGCCACAAATCGATCAAAGGTGAAAGTGACTGTCAGCCAGACAGAAAGAACTGTAGCTGCATTATGCAGAACGGCAATGAGAGAACAAACAGGAGTAATGCTCAGGAATGAATTTGGGAAATGGTATAAAACAATTTCACTCAATATAGGACCAGTAATAACGACCACCAGATCAGCCACTGCCATTGCCACCAGGTAGATGGTGACACATTTGGAGAGATCGCACTTTCCCCGGGACAGGATCACAATCGCCACAAAGTTAACTGGAAGAGAGAGAAAAGGAAGCAGAAAATTTACTGATCAGACCTGTAGACAAAGCAGCAGTTTGACAGGATCTGGGTTGAAATTTCCAGCTTTGTTGCTGCATCGAAGAGTGAAAACTGATTCATTGAACAGTGGCGAGTGCTTTGTCATAGTGAAATGTATAAAAAACACAACTATTAACAATTGGGAAATTGATACAGAAAGTGAATAAAATTCGCACCGGATCTACTGGAAGTACTAGTGGGGAAATGAGAAGAGGTTTTACAGAGATGGAGTGCAATGGGTTAATTCGGAATTTGTCTGCAGACTGTTGGTTGAGAAGATTTGGGGAGAGGGGGATGTGCAGCTGGTTTGCTGCTCGGTGTTCATGGACCCGACAGGATTGTTAGTAAATGTGAAAAGGTTGAAAACTGCACCACTGAGTTTGAGTATCAGCAATGATCTTTAATGGCATAACAGGCTCGAAGGGCTGACTGGCCTCCTCCCGCTCCAATGTTCCTGTATTCCGATCAGGGTGGGCAAGGCAGCTAGAGGCGGAGCCAGTGAGTGAGATTGGGAAGGAGAGAAGGAAAAGCACATGTTGGAACTGGAGGGGAGACTGGAGCAGATGGTTTGGGAAAGTGGATAAACTGAAGAAATGGATGAGGAGGTTTAGGATTCGATACCGTGAGAGGAGAGGCTGAGATTCACAGGGAGAGACTGCAGCACAGTGTTCGAGGAAATCTAATCTATCGATCCCAGTAAAACAACTCAATCCTTACATTTAAACAATAATCCCTGTGGTCATTGGTGTTGTCGAACAGTACATTGTTTATAAAATATAGCCAATCTATTTATTTTGTACAGGCAGTTAAATAAAAGAATATATTTCCGATATCAACCTTGCTCTTAATTGAATTCAGCAGTCACAGAGATTTTAAAGAGCAGTTTTTAAATAATGAATTACCATCGCAGAAGAACTGATTCTATTCTGTTTATTCAGTCACTAAGTAAGGGATTAGAACTTTCTACAAAACGAAATGAGAACCTGACAGAAATCAACACAGATGATCAAGTCCAACAGGAAAATGAACGCAATCTGACAAAAGACAACTTCAACTCCCAGTTTCTGTCACTAATTGTTCTGGACATTCCAGCACTTAATGATAGTGAATTATTTACACTGCTGCCTCTTTCTCTTTCGCTTTACTTCTGCTTATCTCATTCCCTCGGTTTCGTTCTCCCTGCTCCTTTTCTCCTTCCCTATCACACCCTGCAAACTGCTCCTTAATGCTGCTTTTCGATTTATACGATTTATACCTAACATTCTGCGCCTTTGTTCTTTCCACCAGCCCCAGGTTCAATGATTCTATTCTCAGAGTCAGTTTGTTCAATGGTAAAACCACTGTGAATAATGTAATGTATCTATAGAGCACCTAAAACTCCCTATCTTCACATACACTCTTCACTTCATCTACAATACATGGAATAAACAGGATCGAAAGCTTTTTCCAGATAAACCTCACAATCATTGAAATTCCTTTTTCCATGCATTAGCCCACTCACTCAACTTGTCCAATTCACCCTGAAGCCTCTCTGCATCGTCTGCACAACTCACCCTCCTATCCAGTTTTGTGTAATCTGCAAATTTGGCGATATTACAGCTGGTTCCCTCTTCTAAATCATTAATATATACTCCGAATAGCTAGGGTCCGAGCATCGATCCCTGCAGTACCCCACAAGTCGCTGTCTGCCATTTGGAAAAAAGACCCCTTTATCCCTACTCTTTGTTTCCTGTCTGACATCCAGTTTTCTATCCATCGCAATACACTACTCCCAATCACATGCACTTTGATTTTACACGCTAATCTCTTATGTGGGATTTTTTCGAAAGCCTTCTAAAAGTTCAAATAAACCACATCCACTGGCCTTCCCTCATCAACTCTATTAGTTACATTCTCGAAGAATTCTAGTAGATTTTTCAAGCATGATTTCCCTTTCATAAATCCATTCTGACTCTGTCTGATTCTACCACTGTTCTCCCAAGTGCTCTGCTATAAAATATTTAATAATGGACTCTAGAATTTCCCCACTACCAACATCAGGCTAACTGGTCGATAATTCTCTGCTTTCTCTCTGCCTCCCTTTTTGAATAGTGGGGTCACATTAGCTAACCTCCAATCTGTAGGAACTGTTCCAGAGCCTATAGTATCTTGGAAGATGACCACCAATACATCCACTATTTCTATGGCTTCTTCCTTAAGTACTTCAATTCCATCAATTTCTCCAACACCATTTCTCTACTAATGCTATTTTCATTCTGTTCTCCCGCTCTCACTACGCCCTGTGTTCCCCAACATTTCTGGTATGATATTTGTGTCCTCCTTTGTGAAGGCAGAACAAAAGTATGCATTCAGTTGGTCAGCCATTTCTTCCCTCCCCATAATAAATTGTCCTGTTCCCGACTGTAAGGGACCTACATTTATCTTCACAAATCGTTTTCTCTTCACATAACTATAGAAAGGTTTACAGTCAGTTTTTTATGTTCCCCACCAGCTTGCTCTCGTACTCTATTTTCCCCTTCTTAATCAATCCCTTGGTCCTCCTTTGCTGAATTCTAAACTGCTCCCAATCCTCGGGTCTGTTGTTTTTTCTTTGTTGGTTTTCCTGGTGAATTTATATGCCTCTTCCTTGGATCTAATGCTATCTCTAATTTCCCTTGTAATCCATGGTTTGGCTACCTTTCCCGTTTTACTTTTGTTACAGACAGGAATAAACAATTGTTGCAGCTCATTCATGCGCACTTTAAATATTTGCCATCGCCTTTCCACCGTCATCCCTTTAAGTAACGTTTCCCAATACATCATAGCCAACTCGCACCTCATAACTTCTTAGTTTACTTTACTAAGATTCAGGACCCAAGTCTCAGGATCAACTCTGTCACTCTGCACCTTGATTATGAATTCTATCATGTTATAGTCGCTCATCCCCATGGGATCTCGCACCACTAGATTGTCAATTATTCCTCTCTCATTACACAGTACCTGGTCTCGGATGGCCTGTTCGGTAGTTGGTTCCTCAACATATTGGTTCCTCAACCATCCCTTTTAGACTCCAAATAATAAGTTCATAAATTAATTCATCAACTACCAATATCAGCGCTGCAGCTGATAATCTACACAAAAATGGAAAGAATCTAGATTACAATTGACAGAGTGTAAACCAATAAAACATCATATCAATACTTTCTATTTTACAATGTTGCCCAATGACAGTGAAGGCTCCACAATAAAGCAGAGAAGGAAACGTGAAAGTGTCATCAGCAAACTCATTCAGGAGCCAGACCTCTGAAGCAGAGTCAGGCACAGTCACTGAAAGAAATTATATTTGATGACAGCGATAACCAATAAATACATCGAAAGTCCAATAAAAGCGGGCCATGTTACTGGGCAGGGCGGACATTGTGCGCCTTGTAACACTGAGATCTTGAGATGTATCATTATCAGTCACTGAAAATAAAATCATAAATATATTCTAGGACCGCTTAGATCAACGTCATGAAACTGTTAAAAGCTCCTGATAATCTGATTCTTTATCCTAACAAAGATACTTGATTTGAATGCAGTCAATAAACAGAATAATCCAGTAACAATACCACCGGTAGGGAAAGAACAGTTGGCTGTGTAACACACACAATGAGAAATAATACCGAGTACAGCAGCACAGTTTACATCGATTTACACCATTAACAGCTGTGGTACTGGTTTACCAGGAACTCCAGTTGCTGCAAGTACAGGATAGCAAATATCTTCTATCTGATAAATTACTGGATATCCCATTTCTGTGAGAAGCAGAGAATGCTGTTAGCTTGGAATCCACAGCTCCAGCAGGCATTCTGAACTGATCCATTCCAAGAGGTCCTGATTTATACTGGGGTAAGTCTCCACTGACATGTTATACCCCTGCTCAGAGCTATTTGTTACACTCAACTGAACAAACACATTACATCAGCAGCTTTGACTCTGATGTAAATAATGTGGTGGATAAAACACAATCATTTCAATGTCAATGACATTTTCTACATAAGACCTCTCTCGGTAATAAACCTGAAATCTGTACTCATACTTGACAGATGTACAATTCTGAATGTCGTCATTTACATTTTCCATATTCTTGTATTGAACTTGTTCACTCTTGGCGGTTCTATTGTAAATGTAACGGATCTGTCTGCAGTGGACACTGACTACAGTGACAAAAGCAATCCCGTTTCACTCTGTTCCTGCCTTTTTCCAAGTTATGTGGATTTTGAGTCTCAAACTCGGGACCACGTTCTGCGTTATGGCCTATAAACTAGTGTGGGTGATATTCGGGGATAGACACTGTCCACATCCATTGGGGAGGCAGTCGCATGGTGATAACTTCCATTTCCTGGTCAAGTAATCCAGAGGCCCAACCTAATGGTCTGGGGACAGGGGTTCAAATCCCACTATGGTAGCTGTATAAAATAGAGGGAGCTCTCCCTCTACATATAAAGTTGAGGGTGATCCCTCTCTATGTGTAAAGTGAGGGAGCTCCCTCTCTATTTATAAAGTGGAGGGAATTGCGGGACAGAGGAGAGGAGGAAATGGAAACAATTGGAGAAATGGAGAGAGGGACTAAGTGAAAGACAGTGAGATGCAGAAGAGATGGCGAAATGAAACCTAGAGAGAACCCTAGTAACAATGCTCATTGTCTGCCCAGTCCTGTTTGGGGGTTTAGTGTGAGCGTTTAAGGGGTGAGTGTTGGATATGTGTTTGATATTTCCAAACAGCAGTGACAATCCAAATAAGGACAAGAGTTATGTGTTCAAAATTAACCAATAAATGGCTCAAAGCATTGCTGTCCAGAGACAGAGGAAGGGCGAGACAGAGGGAGAGAGGTACAGACAGAATGGTACAGAGACAGAGTGACAGAGAAAGAGAGAACTAGTGTGAGAGAGACAAAGTGAGAAACTGAGCTGGAGGGAGAGAGACAGACAGAGAGGGAGACAAGCAGATTCAGAGCGACAAAGGCGGGAAGGAAGCAAAAGTGACAGATACAGAGGGAGAGAGACAAAGACAGAGGGAGAGAGGCAAAGGCAAAGGGAGAAAAGGACAAAGAGAGGGAGTCAAAGCCAGAGGGAGAGAGACAAAAGCTGAAACTGAGACAGCGGGGGAGTCAGAGAAATAGAGAGAGAAAGTGCAAGATTAGCGGAAAATCTTTATATCTAATAACGTTTCGAAAAGATATAATTAAAAATTATAACTGTGTGCAAGAACTAAATTTGAAGGAAACGTTGGGGGTTTACTGTGACTGTTTTGGGGGCAAGTGCTGGATAGGTGTTTGATATTTTCAAACTGCAGTGACATTTAATGTTGTTGAAAAAGTATTATTAAACACTGACAAACTTTAGAGCAGGGAAATGGGAGACAGGGTGTGAGGTGCCCTTGACAGAACCACAGGAGCAATCCCTATTATCTGTCCAGTCCGGAATTGGGCGTTTAATGCGGGATTTTAAGGGGCGAGTGTTGATCAGTGTTTGATATTTTCAAATCGCGGTGACGTTTCCAGCAAGGGCAAGATTTACAGGCTCAAAATTAACTAAGAAATGGATAAAAACATTTCTTTCCAAGGAGAGGGAGAGATGGCGTGAGAGAGACACAGACAGAGTCGTAGACAGCTGCGGAGAAAGATGGAGAGACAGAGAAAGAGGCAGTGGCAGAGGGAGAGAGAGGGAGAGGCAGAGAGAGAGAGGATGCTTGGGATAGGCAGAGAGAGAGAGAGAGAGAGGGAGAGACAGTGGCAGAGACAGAGGAAGCAGAGAGAGAGAGAGGGAGAGATTGAGAGATACAGACATGAGAGGGAGAGACAGAGAGAGGATGAGACAAGTTGTAACAATCAGTAACAATCCTCATTTTCTGCACAGTCTTCCCAGAAAGAGAGGGAGAGATGGTATGAGAGAGATACAGACAATGCGGGAGGGAGAGGAATAGGCAGAGAAAGAAGGAGAGACAGTGAGAGAGACACAGAGCGAGAGAGAGAGTGGGACAGAGAGACAAGGGAGACACAGATAGAGAGAGGGGAGAAAGATACAGACATAGAGGGAGAAACAGAGACAGAGAAGGAGGGAGAGACAGAAACAGGGAGATAGAGACAGGGGAGACAGAAACAGCGAGGGAGGGAAAGACAAACAGAAATTGAGCGGAAGAGAGAGAGAGAGGAGGAGGACGGGAGGGGAGAGAGCTTGAGGGACAGAGGGAGTTGGAATGACAGACAGAGCAACAGATGGAGAGGGAGAGAGAGAGAGAGGCAGATAGAGGGATTGGCAGAAACAGAGGCCGAGAAAGAGGGAGAGACCGGGAGAGACAGAGAGAGAGGCAGAGAAAGAGAGATAGGGCGAGAGAGGGAGGAACAGAGGGTGAGAAAGAAAGAGTGATAGAGACAGAGACAGACAGGCAGAGACAAAGAAAGGGACATAACAAAGAGAGAGAGGGTGAGAGAGCGAGACAGAGGCAGAGAGACAGAGACATAGAGAGACAGAGAGTGTGGAGACGACACGAGCAACTTAGTTCAGTTATTTTAACTTCGGTCAGTTATTTTAACTTCGGTGGTGGGAAAACGTATGGAAAAAAGAATTCGGATCAAAATCAATGGTCACATAGACAACTGCGAGTTCATTAAGAAAAGCCAGCATGGATTTCTTAAGGGAAAATAATGTTTAACTAAGTTGCTGGAGTTTTTTGAGGAGGTGACAGAAAGGGTTTATAAGGCAATGCTGCTGAGCTGGCATGCATTCACTTTTAAAAGGTGGCGCAGTGGTTAGCACTGCAACCTCACAACTCCACCAATTCAGGTTCTATTCTGAGTGCTGCCTGCGTGGAGTTTACAAGCTCTCCCTGTGACCTGGTGCATTTCCACCTGGTTTTCTGTTTTCTTCCCACATCCAAAGACTTGAAGGTTGATAGGTAAATTAGTCACAGCAAATTACTTCCAGTGTATGTAGGTCGTATGTCGGAGAATTCTGTGGGCTGTTGGGAACTATCGGGTTAATGCAGGCTTAGTACAAATGGGTGGTTGATGGTCGGCACAGACTCGGTAGGCCGAAGGTTCTTATTTCAGTGCTGCATCTCTCTACGACCTGTGAGCAAATTGGTAGCTCATGGAATAAAACGGACGGTAGCACCATGGATATGAAATTCGCAGAGTGATATGAAACAAACAGCAGTGGTTAATGGGTGCTTTTCGGGCTGGAGGAAGGTTTGTAGTGGAGTTTCCCAGGGATCAGTGCCGAGACCCTTGCTTTTCCTAATATATATTAATGACCTAGACCTTGGTGCACAGGGCACAATTTCAAAGTTTGCAGATGATACGAAACTTGGAAGCACTATGAACTGTGAGGAGGATAGTGTAGAACTTCAAAAGGACATAGACACGTTGGTGGAATGGGCAGACAGGTGGCAGATGAAGTTCAATACAGAGAAATGAGAAGTGATTCATTTTGGTAGGAAGAACATGGACAGACAATATAAAATAAAGGGAAGAATTCTAAAGGGGGTGCAGGAGCAGAGGGACATAGGTGTATATGTGCATAAGTAATTGAAGGTGGCAGGGCAGGTTGAGAGAGTGGTTAATAAAGCATCCAGTATCCTGGGCTTTATTAATAGTGGCATAGAGTACAAGAGCAAGGAAGTTATGCTGAACTTGTATGAGACTTGCTGTTTCGTCCTCAACTGGAATGTTGCGTCCAGTTCTGGGCGCTGCATTTGAGGAAAGACGTGAGGGAATTGGAGAGAGTACAGAAAGGTTCACGAGAATGGTTGCAGGGATAAGGAATTTCAGTTACAAAGATAGATTGGAGAAGTTGGGACTGCTTTCCTTGGAGAAGAGAAGACTGAGATGTGATTTGATTGAGGTATTCAAAATCGTGAGGGGTCTGGACAGAGTAGATAGAGATACATTGTTACCACTGGTGAGAGGATCGAAAACGAGAGGGCACAGAGTTAAGATATTTGGTAAGAGAAGCAAAACTGACATGAGGGAAAACGTTTCAAACAGCGAGTGGTTAAGGTCTGGAATGTGTTGCCTGAGAACGTGGTGGATGCAGGTTCAATTGGAGCTTTCAAAAGGGAATTAGACAGTTAGACAGTGATATTAAAAGCAAGACTGTACAAGGTTATGGGGAGAAGGCAGGGAAATGGAACTGAGGAAGTTGCTCTTTCAGACAATCATCGCGGACATGATGGGACGAATGGCCTCCTTCTGCACTGTAACAGTTCTGTGATTCCGTGATTACAGCCTCAGAAAGCAGACACTAACTCCCTCCTATTCTCTCCACAGGACAAACTAGCACACAAGCCCAGGACGAGGACCTGCATTCATGAACTTACCCAGATGGAGCAAGACGCTCTGGACATCATATATCTCGGCAGCTGGAGAAGAATGTAGAATGACGCTGTTGGAGGCCGGTTGACACAGGATGAAGACATTATCCTCTTATCCTCTCTCTTTCCTTAAGCAAAAACGTGGGCGTTGTGGCGCCCCTAAACTCACATTGTGCTGCCCCTCATCTTGCCGCTGTCGAACCTTCCAATCACACACTGACACTTGCCCCTCTCCCCTCGCTCTTCTGTTCCAGGTCTGAGCCATTATTTAGGACCAGCTGTGCATGTGATGGAAGGGGAACAGCGAACAGAAAATGCTTTGTCACCAGCACAAAGATTCCAGTACACCAGCACGGGATTCGCTGGTGGAAGAGATGTCCAGTTGTCAGGATGCACGGAGAGCGAATCATTCAGGAATGGTGAGCAGAAGCTGGCCATTGTGGAAAAGAGAGTGCAGGAGAAGGATGACCGAAGGGCAAGCTCAGCTTCCAGCTCTGCCGAAAAGGACAAGGATGGACAGTTTACCAACCCAGCCTTTAAAAGGAGGATCTTCCATGTGCATCATCAACTGCTGGAGGCACTGGGCAACCTCCAGGAACTGCCTCACCCTGTCTGAGAGGATGGAGGAGTCTGTGTCCATACTGGGTGATGCCCTGCCACAAGACCTCAGCGTATCTTGTCCGCGCCCATTCCTCAAACCACCACTGCCATACGGCCAGAATGCGGGAAGGAACCATCTGCACTGGCGACAACAATGATACAGCAGACTGTGAGCAAGACCCCTCGGACTCGGCGTCTGAGAGGCCACAGACTATGAGCATCTATTATAACCTGACTGATGACAGTACACGGCACAAGCCTCATACTTAAACTATGGGTCCTCATTTGGGAAGCACCAGAGTACGAAAGAGAGTTGATATTTTGTTAACAATGCTGACACACGGTTTTTGTACACGTGAATTAAATATTGAACTTGGAAATTCAGACTTTGTGTTCCTGCATGGATATGTTGTCAGCATTGAAGAAAGATGTGTAATTTCTACAGCGCCTTTCACGACCTCAGTGCATCACCGAACGCTCAACATGCAATGAAGTACTGTGGGAAGTGTCGCCGCTGTTGTAATGTAGGAAAATCGGAAGCCACTCTGTGCACAGCAAGATCCCACAGACAACACGGCAACAATAACCAGATAATATGTTGTGGGGATGTTGGTTGAGGGATAAATGTTAGGCCCCAGAACTGTCCTCCCCTCCCTCCACCACCACCGCTCATCTTCAGACTAGTGCCATGGGATCTGTTACATCTACCTGAGAGGGCAGACAAAGAACAAAGATAATTACAGCACAGGAACAGGCCCTTCGGCCCTCCAAGCCTGCACCGATCCAGATCCTCTCTCTAAACATGTCGCCTATTTTCTAAGGTTCTGTATCTCTTTTCTTCCTGCCCATTCATGTATCTGTCTAGATACATCTTAAAAGACGCCATCGTGCCCGCATTTACCACCTCCGCTGGCAACGCGTTCCAGGCACCCACCACCCTCTGCGTAAAGAACTTTCCACGCATATCCCCCCTAAACTTTTCCCCTTTCACTTTGAACTCGTGTCCTCTAATAATTGAATCCCCCACTCTGGGAAAAAGCCTCTTGCTATCCACCCTGTCGATACCTCTCATGATTTTGTACACCTCAATCAGGTCCCCCCTCAACCTCCGTCTATCTAATGAAAATAATCCTAATCTACTCAACCTCTCTTCATAGCTAGCGCCCTCCATACCAGGCAACATCCTGGTGAACCTCCTCTGCACCCTCTCCAAAGCATCCACATCCTTTTGGTAATGTGGCGACCAGAACTGCACGCAATATTCCAAATGTGGCCGAACCAAAGTCCTATACAACTGTAACATGACCTGCCAACTCTTGTACTCAATGCCCCGTCCGATGAAGTAAAGCATGCCGTATGCCTTCTTGACCACTCTATTTACCTGCGTTGCCACCTTCAGGGAACAGTGAACCTGAACACCCAAATCTCTCTGGACATCAATTTTCCCCAGGACTTTTCCATTTACTGCATAGTTCACTCTTGAATTGGATCTTTCAAAATGCATCACCTCGCATTTGCCCTGATTGAACTCCATCTGCCATTTCTCTGCCCAACTCTCCAATCTATCTAGATTCTGCTGTATTCTCTGACAGTCCCCTTCAGTATCTGCTACTCCACCAACCTTAGTGTCGTCTGCAAACTTGCTAATCAGTCCACCTATACTTTCCTCCAAATCATTAATGTATATCACAAACAACAGTGGTCCCAGCACGGATCCCTGTGGAACACCACTGGTCACACGTATCCATTTTGAGAAACTCCCTTCTACTGCTACTCTCTGTCTCCTGTTGCCCAGCCAGTTCTTTATCCATCTAGCTAGTACACCTTGGACCCCATGCGCCTTCACTTTCTCCATCAGCCTGTCATGGGGAACTTTATCAAACGCCTTACTGAAGTCCACGTATATGACATCTACAGCCCTTCCCTCATCAATCAACTTTGTCACTTCCTCAAAGAATTCTATTAAGTTGGTAAGACATGACCTTCCCTGCACAAAACCATGTTGCCTATCACTGATAAGCCCATTTTCTTCCAAATGGGAATAGATCCTATCCCTCAGTATATTCTCCAGCAGCTTCCCTACCACTGACGTCAGGCTCACCGGTCTATAATTACCTGGATTATCCCTGCTACCCTTCTTAAACAAGGGGACAACATTAGCAATTCTCCAGTCCTCCGGGACCTCACCCGTGTTTAAGGATGCTGCAAAGATATCTGTTAAGGCCCCAGCTATTTCCTCTCTCGCTTCCCACAGTAACCTGGGATAGATCCCATCCGGACCTGGGGACTTGTCCACCTTAATGCCCTTTAGAATACCCAACACTTCCTCCCTCCTTATGCCGACTTGACCTAGTGTAATCAAACATCTGTTCCAAACCTCAACATCCGTCATGTCCCTCTCCTCGGTGAATACCGATGCAAAGTACTCGATTAGAATCTCACCCATTTTCTCTGAGTCCAAGCATAACATTCCTCCTTTGTCCTTTAGTGGGCCAATCCTTTCTCTAGTTACCCTCTTTCTTCTTATATATGAATAAAAGGCTTTGGGATTTTCTTCAATCCTGTTTGCTAAAGCTATTTCATGACCCCTTTTAGCCCTCTTAATTCCTCGTTTCAGATTGGTCCTGCATTCCCGATATTCTTTCAAAGCTTCGTCTTTCATCAGCCGCCTGGACCTTATGTATGCTTCCTTTTTCATCTTAGCTAGTCTCACATTTCACCTGTCATCCATGGTTCCCTAATCTTGCCATTTCTATCCCTCATTTTCACAGGAACATGTCTCTCCTGCACGCTAATCAACCTCTCTTTAAAAGCCTCCCACATATCACATGTGGATTTCCCTTCAAACAGCTGCTCCCAATCTACATTCCCCAGCTCCTGCCGAATTTTGGTATAGTTGGCCTTCCCCCAATTTAGCACTCTTCCTTTCGGACCACTCTCGTCTTTGTCCATGAGTATTTTAAAGCTTACGGAATTGTGATCACTATTCCCAAAGTAGTCCCCTACTGAAACTTCAACCACCTGGCCGTGCTCATTCCCCAACACCAGGTCCAGTATGGCCCCTTCCCGAGTTGGACTATTTACATACTGCTCTAGAAAACCCTCCTGGATGCTCCTTACAAATTCTGCTCCATCTGGACCTCTAACACTAAGTGAATCCCAGTCAATGTTGGGAAAATTAAAATATCCTATCACCACCACCCTGTTGCTCCTACATCTTTCCATAATCTGTTTACATATTTGTACCTCTATCTCACGCTCGCTGTTGGGAGGCCTGTCGTACAGCCCCAACATTGTTACCGCACCCTTCCTATTTCTGAGTTCTGTCCATATTGCCTCACTGCTCGAGTCCTCCGTAGTGCCCTCCTTCAGCACAGCTGTGATATCCTCTTTGACCAGTAATGCAACTCCTCCACCCCTTTTACCTCCCTCTCTATCCCGCCTGAAGCATCGATATCCTGGGATATTTAGTTGCCAATCATGCCCTTCCCTCAACCAAGTCTCAGTAATAGCAATAACATCATACTCCCAGGTACTAATCCAAGCGCTAATTTCATCTGCCTTACCTACTACACTTCTTGCATTAAAACAAATGCACCTCAGACCACCAGTTCCTTTATATTCATCATCTGCTCCCTGCCAGCTCTTCCCCTCAGTCACACTGACTTCATTATCTAGTTCCTTACTGCTTTTGTTACTACCTCCTTACTGTCAACTGACCTCCTCAATTGGTTCCCATCCCCCTGCCACATTAGTTTAAACCCTCCCCAACAGCGTTAGCAAAAGCACCCCCAAGGACATTGGTTCCAGTCCGGCCCAGGTGTAGACCGTCCAATTTGTAATGGTCCCACCTCCCCCAGAACCGGTCCCAATGTCCCAAAAATCTGAACCCCTCCTTCCTGCACCATCTCTCAAGCCACGCATTCATCCTGACTATTCTTTCATTTTTACTCTGACTATCACGTGGCACTGGTAGCAATCCTGAGATTACTACCTCTGAGGTCCTACTTTTTAACTTGGCTCCTAACACCCTAAACTCTGCTTGTAGGACCTCATCCCGTTTTTTACCTGTATCATTCGTGCCTATGTGCACAATGACAACTGGCTGTTCACCCTCCCACTTTAGACTGTTCTGCAGCCGATCTGAGACAGTGTCTCATTTCAAAGTCTCATCTGATAGACGCACTTTTGACAGTGCAATCCCTCCAACTGGAAGTGGAGTGTGCGCCAAGATTTCTGACTGAAATTGATTTCACCACCGTCCAACTGAGTGCTTGTAATTGAAACTGCCTTTGCAGTCTAGAATTATTCAGCTAGATACAAGCCTTGTCACAGTATCTCTCAGTATCTTTTGATGTAAAGAACCTTTAATGACCGTGACCCTGAAGGAAAATTTCTCAATCCAATCCTGGTGAGAGATAGGAGGGAAGAGGGTCTCAGTGTGTTTGCTGGGATCGTGCAGGAGTTAATCTCTGAGAGTAACAGTACAAGGTTAAAATAGTCGCTTGGTAGGACAGAACTTGAATATTGCTGAAAAGGAGAGACTTTTTCAAAGCTTTTTGTCACGCATTCATCAGAACAAGTCGCAAGAATACCAATGTCAGGGGAATTCAACTATACTGTATGAGAGAGATTGATTGGCAAGTGGGCTCCGATTGGTCGAAGCGTTGCCATGGAGAATGCACCAGTTTATGGTGGCTGACAGTTAACTACCAAGTTTTGTTTGAAATTTTCTTCATGACTCAAGTATCAGATTAATTTAATCAGAGTGATACACACGATCACTGAGAGTATCAAGGAAATGCCCGCAGCTGCCAGACTGCAGAGAACTCAACAGGCAAGAGAGGGTTAATCTGGAACGTTGTTATTTCTCACTCGCTGACATTTTACCAAAGTGTGGGAATAAAAATGTCCCTACCTCTGGTACAATATCTGTGAGGGGCAAGACTACATCTCTTGTCTCTTCAAGGTGACGTACCAATGGGAAGGGGATTCTGCTCAATCTGGGACTTCTCCTGATCTCATTGTTGCCTTTCGCTCCGTTGATGGAAAGCTGATGGGCGATCGCAGGGGCAGTGTCTCATCTGGATTTCTTTCCTAGACTGTATGGACAGGTGGGCAGTTACTGTGTCTGAGAGCATACCTTAAGTGCTGTGTGTGAGACAGATGTTGTCTCATCCGAGGGAAGAGAGTGTAAATAGTCTCAGTCGTCTCATTATCAAAAAGGAGGAGGTGTTGGGTGTCTTGCAAAGCATTAAGGTAGATAAGTCCCAAGGGCCGAATGGGATCTACCCCACAATACTGAGGGAGGCAAGGGAAGAAATTGCTGAGGCCTTGACAGAAATCTTTACATCCTCATTGGCTGCAGGTGAGGTCCCAGAGGACTGGATAATAGCCAATGCTGTTCCTTTGTTTCAGAAGGGTAGCAATGATAATCCAGGAAATTAAAGGCCGGTGAGCCTCACATCATTGGTAGGGAAATTATTAGAGAGGACTTTTCGGGACAGGATTCACTCCCATTTGGAAACAAACGAACATATTAGCGAGAGGCAGCATGGTTTTGTGAAGGGGAGGTCGTGTCTCACTAATTTGATTGAGTTTTTTGCGGAAGTGATGAGGATTATTGATGAAGGTAGGGAAGTGGATGTTACCTATGTGGACTTCAGAAACGCCTTTGACAAGGTCCCTCATGGCAGACTGGTAGAAAAGGTGAAGTCGCACGGCATCAGAGGTGAGCTGGCAAAATGGATACAGAACTGGCTCGGTCATAGAAGGCAGAGGGTAGCAGTGGAATGGTGCTTTTCTGAATGGAGGTATGTGACTCGTGGTGTTCCGCAGGGATCATTGCTGGGATCTTTGCTGCTTGTAGTATATATAAATGATTTTGAGGAAAATGTAGCTGGTCTGAAAAGTAAGTTTGCGGATGACACAAGGTTGGTGGAGCTGCGGATTGTGATGAGGATTGTCAGAGGATACAGCGGGATATAGATCGGTTGGAGATTTGGGCGGAGAAATGGCAGATGGAGTTTAATGCGGACAAATGTGAGGTACTGCATTTTGGAAGGTCCAATGCAGGTGGGAAGTACACAGTAAATGGCAGAACCCTTAGGAGTATTGAACGGCAGAGAGATCGGAGCGTACAGGTTCACAGGTCACTGAAAGAGGCAAAGCAGGTGAATAAGGCAGTCAAGAAGGCATACGGCGTGCTTACCCATATCGGTCGGGGCATAGAGTATAACAAGTGGCAAGTCATGCTGCAGCTTTAAAGAACTTTAGTTCGGCCACACTTAGAATATTGCGTGCAATTATGGACGCCACACTACCAGAAGGACGTGGAGGCTTTGGAAAGGGTAGAGAAGAGGTTTATCCGGATGTTGCCTGGTCTGGAGGGTATTAGCTATGAGGAGAGGTTGGATAAACTCGGATTGTTTTGACTGGAACAACGGAGGTGGAGGGGAGACATGATAGAGGTTTGCAAAGTTATGAGCGGCATGGACAGAGTGGACAGTCAGAAGCTTTGTTCCAGGTGGAAGAGTCAGTTATTAGGGGACATAGGTTCAAGGTGAGAGGGGCAAAGTTTAGAGGGGATGTGCGAGGCAAGTTCTTTACGCAGAGGGTGGTGAGTGCCTGGAACATGCTGCCGGGGGAGCTGGTGGAAGCAGGTACGATAACGACGTTTGAGAGGCATCCTGACAAATACATGAATAGGATGGGAATAGAGGAATTCGGTTCCCGGAAGTGCAGAGGTTTTAGTTTTGGCAGGCATCAGGATCAGCGCAGGCTTGGAGGGCCGAATGGCCTGTTCCTGTGCTGCACTGTTCTTTGTTATTTGTTCTTTGATGTTCGGGTGAGTTTATCCGTGCCAAGTTTGCCTGGACGTCAGGAGAGAACCTAACTGTCAATGTCTTACTGTGCACTGTCTTCCGGAGCGCTGATTATTCAGTACCTAACCCGTCCCTGAAACTTGTAAGTGTTGCTGTTCAAAGTACCTTGAGTGTGGTTGTACTGGAATACAGAAATTTAGCGTGCAGTCACAGCAACCAATTAGCAAGGCAAAATGGCATGTCGGCTTTTATTGCAAGGGAGTTGGAGTAAAGGGATAAAGAAGTCTTGCTACAATTTTACAGGCTTTTGGTGAGACTACATCTGGAGTACTGTGTGCAATTTTCATCTCAACATTTAAATAAGGTATACTTGTATTGGAGGCGGAACAGTGAAGATTAGGTAAACCATAGGATGACGGGGTTTTCCTATTCAGAGAGGCTGAGTATATTGAACTTATATTGCCTGGAGTTTAGAGAGTGAGGCAATCTCATTGAAACATGCAAGATTCTGAATGAGCTGGATAGGGTAGACACTAAGGGATTGTTTCCGCTGGTCAGGGAATGTAACACAGGGGGACACAGTCTCAGGATATGGGGGTGATCATTTAGGAGTAGGGTGAGGAGAAATTACTTCACTCAAAGGGTTGTGAATCTTTGGAATTCTCTGCCCCATTGTGTTGTGGATTCTCTATCATTGAATACATTTAAGGCTGGGATAGATTTTTGGTCTCTCATGGAATCAAGGTTTATGGCGAGCAGGCGGAACGTGGAGAACGCAACAGCATTCAAGGTGACATGGACGAAGAAAGTGCTGAAACACTCAGCAGGTCTGGCAGCATCTCTGGAGTTAACATATCAATCAGTTCGATGTGAATGTGTGGTGGCGGTGTGGGGTGGTGGTGGCAAGGGAGGTGGTGAATGGAAGAATGAGCTAAGGTTGCAGAGAGAGAGTTGCTTTGTTTGAATCAGACTGAAAGGCTGAGAAGGAACAGACAGCTGAGCGCCCATTCCCTCTGCTGAAAGGAAAACGATGCGCAGTAAGGTCACTGAGCTGGTAATCCAGAGGTCCAGGGTAATGTTCTGGGGACATGGTTTCAAATCCCACAACAGCAGCTGGTGGAATTTAAAGTCAATTAATTAATAGAAAAAAAAAATCTGTAACTGAAAAATCAGACACCTCATTTCAGAAAGGATGTAATTGCACTAGAGAGGGTACAGAGGAGATTTACGAGGATGTTGCCAGAAATGGAAAAATGTAGCTGTGAGGAAAGATTGGATAACATGGGGTTTTTCTCCTTGGAACGGAGAAGGCTGAGGGGAGATTTGATTGAAATGTGCAACATCCTGAGTGACCTGGATAGAGTGGAGTTGTAATCTGTATTCACCTTAGCAGAGAGGTCAGCGACAAGAGTGCATAGATTTAAAATGATTGCTGGAAAGATTCGAGGGGAGATGAGGGAAGGTGTTTAACCCTGAGGGTGATGGGGGTTTGGAATTCACTGTCTGTAAGGGTGGTAGAGGCTGAAACCCTCAGCTCATTCAAAAGGTGGCTGGATATGCATCGCAAGTGACACAACCTACAGTGCTCTGGTCCAAATGCTGGAAGATGGGATTACGCTGGGTGGCTCGTTTCTCCACGGGTGCAGACACAATGGGTCAAGTAGCTTCTCTCTGTGCCATAAACCTTCTATGATTCTATTCGATGAATCTATGAAAGCTGGTCCCAGTAATGGTGCCATGAATCAATCGTCAATTTTACCTTACTGGTTCACTAATGCCATTTAGAGATTGAAAACTGCTGGCTTTACCTTGTCCGGACTACACGTGGTGTACTCTTAACTGCCCTCTGAAATTGCGTTGCAAGCTACTCAGTTGTTAATTAGGGATGAATAACAGATTCTGGCCTTGCCAGTGACGTCCAGATCCAATACAAAAGCTGCAGAGAAATTTCCTCTGCTCTGGGGCATTCAGTGCAAGCAGGAACCCTGTTGAAATTCGAGTCAGTCGGGTTAGGAGCACAAGGACTGGAGTAACCTGCAGACTGGAATTGAAGGAGACAGGTTGATTTCAGATGGAAAATATTTAGACAGGAATATTACTGTCTGTTCATTGTGATAGAAGTGAAGTGAAAAACTGCGGGCATCTGGAAATACCTGGCGATGGAGTCCCAGTCTGTTAGGGATGGCACTTTGGCTCAATTATGGAGAAACGGTTTTAAGCTGAGAGATCAGAGACCATTTCCTGCTCTGTCTCTCTCCTCTCCTACTTTTAATCCTCCCTTGGTCTCCTTCCCTTCCTGTGCTCCATCTGTCCCGATTCTAAGGTAGGTTGGGACGGGCTGTTTTTAAAAGGAGCCTGTAGATGTTCCCTTCTCATTCAGGAGCGATTCGAGTGAACAGGCGACATGTCTAGGAGAGGCGAAGGAAGAAAAGGACCGGACAAAGCGGGAGCCAAGTGGCCACACAAAACTGCCTTGGTAATAAAATCACCAGCGCAGGAATCCGCCGCCCGGCGGGATCTCAAATGCTATATTTCTTAACGAATTAGAGAGCCAATTATAAAACAGTACATTAAGTCAATGGCTTCAATTTTCGACTGGTGAGAACATGAGAACTTGGAGCAGCAGTGCACAATACAGCCTCTCGAGCCTGCTCTGCCATTCTATATGATCATGTTTGATCTTATCTCGGCCTCAACTCCACTTTCCTGCCAGTTCTGCATAACCCTTCAATGCTTTTCGAATTAAAAGACTGTCTATCTCCTCCCTAAATTCACCCAATATGCCGCCATTCACCACACTCTGGGGTAATGAATTCCACAGATTCACGACACTTTGAGAGAAGTAATTTCTCCTCATCTCTGTTGTAAATCTGCTACCCCTAATCCTAAAACTATGACATCTCGTTCTAGATTGTCCCACAAGAGGAAACATCCTCTCTAAATCCACTTTGTCAATCTCCTTAATCATCTTATGTACCTCAATTAGATTTCCTCTCGTTCTTATAAACTCTAGAGAGTAAAGGCCTAAACCGCTCAATCTCTCTTCATAATATAACCCCCTCATCCCTGGAATCAATCTCGTGAAACTCCTCTGAACTGCCTACAATGCAACTGCATCCTTTCTCAAGTAAGTGTACCAAAAATGTAGGCAATACTCCAGGTGCGGTCTCACCAATTCCTTGTAAAGTTGCAGCAACACTTCCTTACCTTTACACTCTATTCCTTTAGCAATAAATTCCAAAATTCCATTTGCTTTCCTCTCACCTCCTGTACCTGCAAACCAGTGTTCTGCGATTCATGCAGGAGGACACCCAGATCCCTCTGCAGCGAAACACCCTGAAGTTTCTCTCCATTTAGATAACAATTTGCCTTTCTATTCTTCTGACCAAATTGGATAACATCGCATTTATCCACGTTAAAATCCATCTGCCAAATTTTGGTCCAATTATCTAATCTATCCATAACCATTTGATAATTTCCTATTTCTTTATTGCAACTTAATGTGCCACCTATTTTAGTGCCATCTGCAAATTTGCCTATAATACCTTCTGAACCCTGCATCCAAGTCATTTATATATATTGTAAATAGTTGGGGCCGGAGGACCGAACCCTTTGGTACCCCATTAGTTGCATCTTGCCAACAAGAAAGAGACCCATTTATCCCGACTCTCCGTTTTCTGTTGGTTAGCCAATCCTCTATCCAAGCCAATAAATTGCCCCCAACCCCATGTGAACTAACCTTGTGTATTAACTTTTTGTGCGGCAAATGCCTTCTGGAAGTCTCGATAAACTACATCCACTTTGTTTGTTGCAGCTTCGAAGAACTCTAGCAAATTAGTCAAATACGATTTACCCTTCATAAAACCATGGATTACGTTCTGACTTTCTGAATGGTCCGTTATTACTTCCTTAATAATAAATTCTAACAATTTCCCAATGACAGATGTTAAACTAACTGGTCTATAGATTCCTACTTTCTGCCTCCATCCATTTTTCAATAAGGGCGTTGCATTAGCCTTTTTCCAATCCACTGGAACCTTTCCTGTATCCAGAGAATTTTGAAATATTACAACCGATGGATCCATTATCTCCACTGCCACTTCCTTTAAGACCCTCGGATTTCGGCCACCAGGCCCTGGGGACTTGTTTGACTTCAATCCCAATAGTTTGCTCAGTACTTTTTCCCTTTTGGTGATGATTGTTCAAAGTTCCTCCCTTTCAATAACCTCTGTATTACCTGCTGCTGTTGGGATGGTACTAGTGTCCTCCACCGTGAAAACTAAATCAAAATACTGATTTAGTGTCTGCCATTTCTGCGTTCCCTTCTCTCATCCTCCAATGGACCAACATACACTTTAGCTACTCTCTTCCCTTTTATATAATTATAGAAGTTTTTGTTATCCGTGTTTGTATTTTGCACTAGTTTTCTTTCATAACTTACCTTTGCTCTTTTTATTACCTTTTTAGTCACGCTTTGTTTACCTTTAAAAGTTTCCCAATCTTCCAGCCTGCCACTGGCCTTTGCAATATGGCAGAAAAAAGCCCGCCAATTACAAAGTGGGACAGAAGTGAATTAGAAGCATAGAACATAGAAAAATAGGAGCAGGAGTCGGCCCTTCGAGCCTGCTCCGTCGTTCAATACGATCATGGCTAATCATCCAAACTCAGTACCCTTGTGCACCAGTCGCTGAAGGTAAGCATGCAGCTGCTGTTAGCCTTCATAGCGAGAGGATTCGAGTACAGGAGCAAGGATGTCTTGCTGCAATTATACAAAGCCTTGGTGAGACCACACCTGGAGTGTTATGTGCAGTTTCGGCCTCCTTATTCCCATTTTACCTATTCTTTATTTCTCCCTGCATCCCTTGATTCCTTTAGTCCCAACAACTATATCTAACTCTTTCTTGAATATATTTAATTATTTGGCCTCAACTGCTTCCCGTGGTGAAGAATTCCACAGGCTCCCCACTCCCTGGGTGAAGATATTTCTCCTAATCTCAGTCCTAAACGGCTTACCGCTTATCCTTAGACTGTGCCCCTTGGTCCTGAATTCCCCCCGCCATCGCGAAATTCTTCCTGCATCTAGTCCGTACAGTCCTGTTAGGATTTTGTAGGTTCCTATTAGGTCCCATCTCATTCCTGTAAACGCCAGCGAATACAAGCCTAATCAACCCAATCTCTCTTCGTACGTCAGTCGTGCCATCCCAGGAGTCAGTTTGGTGAACCTTCGCTGCACTCCCTCCAGAGCAAGAACATCCTTCCTCAGATAAGGCGACCAGAACTGCGCACAATACTCCAGATCTGTTCTCATCAAGGCCTTGTATAATTGCAGCAAGACATTCTTGCTCCTGTACTCGAATCCTCTCGTTATAAAGGCGAACATAGCATTTGCCATTTTAACTGCTGCTGCACCTGCATGCTTACTTTCAGCGACTGGTGCACAAGGACACCGAGGTCTCACTGCACCTGCCCATTTCCCAGTCTATCGCCGTTCAGATAACAATCTGTCTTTTCTTTTTTGCCACCAAAGAGTGTAATCTCGTATTTATCCATATTATACTGCATCTGCCATGAAATTGTCAACTCACTCAACCTGTCCAAATCACTCTGGAGCTTCTGTGCATCCTCCTCACAGCTCACACTCCCACCTAGCTCTGTGTCGTCTGCAAACCTGGATATATTACATTTAATTCCCTCATCTATATCATTAATATATATTGTGAATATCTGGGGTCCTAACACTGATCCATGCGGTACCCCACCGGTCACTGCCTGGCACTCGGAAAACGACCCGTTTTTTCCTACTCTTTGTTCACTGTCTGCCAACTAGTTCTCGATCCATGTCGGTACCATACCCCCAATCCCATGTGCTTTAATTTTGCACGCTACTCCCTTCTCTGGGACCTTATGGAAAGCCTTATGAAAGTCCAAATGCACCACCTGCACTGGCTGTCCCTTATGTATTCTATTAGCTACTTCCTCAAAAATTTCCAGAAGATTTGATAAGCATGATTTCCCTTTCGGAAATCCATTTTGACTTTGTCTGATCCTGTCACTGTTCTCCAAGGGGCCTGCTATTACGTCTTTTATAACGGACTATAGAATTTTCCAGACTACTGTTGTCAGGCTAACCAGTCTATAATTCCCTGTTTTCTTTCTACCTCTTTTGTAATTAATGGGGTTACATTAGCTACACTCCAATCCGTTGGAAATGTTCCAGAGATAATATAATTTTGAAAAATGTCCAGCAATGCATCTTATATTTCTAGAGCCATTTCCTTAAGTACTCTGGGATGTAGATTATCAGGCCCTGGGGATTTATCGGCCTTTAATCCCATCAATTTCACTAACACAATTTCCCTCCTAATACTGATTGAACACAGTTTTTCATTCTCACTAGATCTTAAGTTACCCAACAAGAATTAATTGATAACTTTAGTTTCGAGACAATTTCATAAACTTCCAATTTCCTTGTGAATTGCTGAAAACAGAGACATTTTGTCGAAGCTTTTCGTCTTTCACTCATCAGTACACTTCGAAAGAATACCAATGCAAGGGTAAACAGTAAATGTATATTGCATAAGAGAGTGCTGATTTGTTATAAAATGGACTCTGAATGGTCGAGACGTTGTCATGGAGAATGTGCCAGTTTATGGTGACTGACAGTTAACTGCCAATCAGAGTCAAGGTTTACATTTCAAACAAAGCTTGGCAGTTACCTCACCTAGTCCCACAGCCCTGCATTTTTCTTCTCTTCAGATAATTATCCAATTCTCTTTTGAATACTTCGATTGAGTGTGCCTCCACTACACGGTCAGGCAGTGAAGTCCAGATACCAATCAGTCACTGTATCAAAACTTTTTTCCCCTTATGATGTTTTTGCTTCTTTTACAATCACCTTAAATCTGTATCCTCTCATTATCGACCCTTCTACAAGAGTAAAAGGGTCGCTAGGGAGAGAATAGGACCCTTAAGGATCAGTGTGGCATTCTATGTGTGGAGCCACGGGAAACGGGTGAGGTATTAAATGAATATTTCTCGTCCGTATTTACCGTGGAGAAGATCATGGAAGCTAATGAGTTCAAGGGATGGAACACCGATATCCTGGAGCATATCAAGATTACAAAGGAGGAGGTGCCGGGAACTTTTGAAGCGCATTCAAGTGGATAGATCCCCAGAGTCTGACCAGGTGTAACTTAGGATGCTATGGGAAGCAAGGGAGGAGATTGCTGGGGCCCTGGCAGAGATTTGTGCATCATCGTTACCCACGGGAGAGGTACCGGAAGACTGGGGGATTGCTAATGTTGTGCCTTTATTTAAGAAGGGCATGAGGGATAATCCAGGGAACTACAGACCGGTGAGCCTTACATCAGTGGTGGGAAAGTTATTGGAAGGGATTCTGAGAGACAGGATTTATATGCATCTGGAAAGGCATGGTCTGATTGGGGATTGTCAGCATGGGTTTGTGTTTGGGAAATCATGTCGCACGAATTTGATTCCGTTTTTCGAGAGGTGACCAAGAGGTTTGACGAGGGCAGGGCGATGGACGTTGTCTACATGGGCTTTAGCAAGGCCTTTGACAATGTCCCGAATAGCAGGCCGATCCAGAAGGTTCGAACACATGGGATCCAGGGTGAGCTAGCAAATTGAATGCAAAATTGGCTTGGTGATAGGAGGCAGAGGGTTGTAGTGGAGGGTTGTTTTTCAGATTGGAGGCCGGTGACCAGTGGTATTTCAGGGATCAGTGCTGGGCCCTCTGTTGTTTGTCATATATATTAATGACTTGGATGTGAATGTAAGGAGCATGATTAGTAAGTTTGCAGATGACAAAAAAAATCGTGGTATCGTGGACAGTGAAGAAGGCTGTCTAAGGTTACAACAGGATATCGATCACCTGGGAAAGTGGGCAAGGGAGTGGCAAATGGAATTGAACGCAGACAATGGGGCGGCACAGTGGCGCAGTGGTTAGCACCACCGCTGTAACGACCCGGGTTCTGTTCTGAATACTGCCTGTGTGGTGTTTGCAAGTTCGCTTTGTGACCGTGTGGGTTTTCGCTGGGTGCTCCAGTTTCCTCCCGCAGCCAAAGACTTGCAGGTCGATAGGTACATTGGACATTATAAATTGCCCCGAGTAGGTGTTAGCGGAGTTGAGAGAAGGTGGGGATGTGAGAGGGTAATGGAATCAATGTAGGATTAGTATAAATGGGTGGTTGATGGTCAGCACAGACTCGGTGGGCCGAAGGGCGTGTTTCAGTGCTGTATTTCTAAATAAGTACGAAGTGATGCATTTTGGGAAGGTAAACCAGGGCAGGACAGAAACCGTGAATGACCTGGGGAGTTATGTTGAGCAGAGAGACTTTGGGGTGCAAGTACATAGTTGCCTGAAAGTGGCAGCACAGGTAGACAGGGTGATGAAGAAGGCTTATGGCATGCTTGCCTTCATCAGCCGAGGCATTGAATAAAAGAGTTGGGGCGTCATGTTACAGTTGTACATGACGTTAGTTAGGCCGAATTTGGAGTACTGTGTGCAGTTCTGGTCGCCACACTGCAGGAAAGATGTGATTAAGCTAGAGAGGATGCAGAAAACATTCACAAGGATGTTGCCTGGTTTGGAGGGCTTAATTACAAAGGGAGATTGGAAATGCTGGGCCTGGTTTCCCTGCAGCGAAGCAGGCTGAGAGGGGACATGATAGAGGTATATAAAATTATGAGAGGCATAGATCGGATCTGTTTCCCATGGTATGCATGAATAAAACTAGAAGGCATAGGTTTAGGGTGAGAGTGAGGAGGTTTAAAGGAGAGCAAAGGGGCACATTTTTCACACAAAGAATAGTGGGGAACTGGAATGAGCTGTCTGTGGAGGTGGTGGAGGCAGGAACAGTAGCGACATTTAAGAGGCATCTGGACAGGTACTTGAATTTACAAGGCATAGAGGGATATGGAATTAATGCAGTAAGGTTGGATTAGTATACATAGGCATTCCAGTCGGCATGGACGTGGTGGGCCGCAGGGCCTGTTTGTATGCTTTACGACTCTGTGACTCTATGGCAATGGGAACGGTTTCTCCTCTCTTCTCTGTCTAGACCACTCATGATTTTGTATACCTCGATCAAATGTCCTCTCAACCTTCTGATCTCCAAGGAAAGCAGACCCAAAATCTCCACTCTGTCCAGGTAAATGAAGCTCCTCATCCCTGGGACCATTCTCACGAATCTGTTCTGCAACCTGTCGAATGGGTTAACATTCTTCCTAGAGTGTGGTGTCTAGAAAGGAACCTCATACTCCAGTTGAGACCGAATCAGTGTTTTATACAAGAGTATCATAACTTGGGGAAAACAATAGCAGCAGCCAGAGCAGTGGCACCACGGCTGGCTCTGTTGTTCAGCAGGGACGGACAAAGCACAGAAGACCAATAGTTATAAGGGACTCTATCGTCAGGGGCACAGATAGGCGCTTCTGTGGACGTGAAAGAGACTCCAAGATGATCTGTTGCTTTCCTGGTGCTAGGGTCAAGGATGTCTCTGAATGGACAGGGCACCTTCTGAAGGGGGAGGGTGAGACGCAGAGGTTGTGGTACACATTGGTATCAACGACATAGGCAGGAAGAGTGACGAGGTCCTACAGGGGCAGATCAGGACGTTAGGCAGAAAGTTAAAAAACAGGACCTCTAGGGTTGTAATCTCGTGATTACTCCCTGTGCCACTTGACAGTGAGGCTATAAATAGGAAGATAGGGCGCCAAATCACGTGGCTGAACAGATGGTGTGTAAGGGACGGTTTCTGATATCTAGATCACTGGGATCTCTTCCGTGACAGGTGGGACCTGTACAAGAAGCACTGGTTGCATCGAAACTGAAGGGGCACAACTATCCAGTCTGCGAGGTTTGCTAGCTTCGCTCGGGAGGGAGTAAACTAGTGTGGCAGGGTGTAGGAACCAGAGCAGGAGGTCTGCAGGTAAAATGACTGAGGGGGGACAAGTAAATAAGGCTAGTAAGACTAAGAGGAAGAGAATGCAGGGTGATTTTGCTGAGCGCAGCGGGACTGGTGGTCTGAAGTGCATTTGTTTCAATGCGAGCAGTATGAAAGGTAAGGCAGATGAACTTGGAGCTTGGATCTGTACTTGGAACTATGATGTTGTTGCTATTACAGAGACTTGGGTGACCGAAGGACAGGATTGGCGGCTAAATGTACTGGGATTTACCAGTTTCAGGCGGGATAGAGGGAGATGTAAAATGGGGTGGGGGAGTAGCATTATTGGTTAAGGAGAATATCACATGGACTGCGGGACGACACTTCGGAGGGGTCATGCAGCGAGGCAATATGGGTAGAGCTCAGGAATAGGAAGGGTGCAGTCACGATGTTGGGAGTTTACTACAGGCCTCCTGACAGCTAGCGGGATGTAGAGGAGCAGTTTTGTCGACAGATTTTGGAAAGATGGAAAAGCAACAGGGTTGTAGTGGTGGGTGATTTTAACTTCCCCTCTATTGACTGGGACTCCGTTCGTGCTTGGGACTTGGATGGGGCAGAATTTGTAAGGAGCATCCAGAAGGGCTTCTTGAAACAATATCCAGGCAGCCCAACTAGGGAAGGGGCCGTACTGGACCTGGTATTGAGGAATGGGACGGGCCAGGAGGTCGAAGATTCAGTAGGGGAGCATTTCGGGAACAGTGACCATAATTCCATAAGTTTTAAGGTACTTGTGGATAAGGATAAGAGTAGTCCTCGGGTGAAGGTGCTAACTTGGGGGAAGGCTAATTATAACAATATTAGGCAGGAACTGAAGAATTTAGATTGGGGGCGGCCGTTTGAAGGTAAATCAACATTTGAAATGTGGGAGTCTTTCAAAGTCAGTTGATTAGAATCCAGGACCGGCATGTTTCTGTGAGGAAGAAAGATAAGTTTTCCAAGTTTCGGGAACCTTGGATAACGAAGGATATTGCGAGACTGGTCGAAAAGAAAAATGAAGCATTCTCAAGGGCTCGAAGGCTAGGAACAGACAAAGCCCTTAAGGAATATCAAGAAAGTAGGAAGGAACTTAAGCAAGGAGTCAGGAGGGCTAAAAGGGGCCGTGGAATGTCATTGGCAAACAGGATTAAGGAGAATCCTAAGGCTTTTTATACGTATATGAAGAGCAAGAGGGTAGCCAGGGAAAAGGTTGGCCAACTCAAGGACTGAAGAGCGAATCTATGTGTGGAGCAAAAGGAAATGGGATAGGCACTAAATGAGTACTTTGCATTAGTATTCACCAAAGAGAAGGACTTGGTGGATGATGAGTCTCGGGAAGGGAATGCAGATAGCCGGGGCCATGTCGTTATCAAAAAGGAGGTGTTGGGAGTCTTGAAAAACATTAAGGGAGATAAGTCCCCAGAGGCTGGTGGGAACTACTTCAAAATACTGAGAGAGGCAAGGGATTAAATTGCTGGGGCCGTGACAGAAATCTTTGCATCCTCATTGGCTACAGGTGAAGTCCCAGAGGACTGGAGAATAGCCAATGTTGTTCCTTTGTTTAAGAAGGGTAGCAAGAATAATCCAGGAAATTACAGGCCGGTGAGTCAGTGGTCGGGAAATTATTGCAGAGGATTCTTCGCGACAGGATTTGCTCCCATTTGGAAACAAATGAACGTATTAGCGAGAGGCAGCATGGTTTTGTGAAGGGGAGGTCGTGTCTCACGAACTCGATCTAGTTTTTTGAGGAAGTGATGAAGAAGATGATTGATGAAGGAAGGGCAGTGGATGTTGTCTACATGGACATCAGTAAAGCCTTTGACAAGGTACCTCATGGCAGACTGATACAAAAGGTGAAGTCAGACGGGATCAGAGGTGAGCTGGCAAGATGGATACATAACTGGCTCAGTCATAGAAGACAGAGGGGAGAGTGAAGGAGGCTTTTCTGAATGGAGGGCTGTAACTAGTGGTGTTCCGCAGGGATCAGTGCTGGGACCTTTGCTGTGTGCAGTATATATAAATGATTTGGAAAAAATGTAGCTGGTCTGATTATTAAGTTTGAAGAGGACACAAAGGTTGGTGGATTTGCGGATCGTGATGAGGATTGTCAGAGGATACAGCAGGATATAGATTGGTTTGAGACTTGAGCAGAGAAATGGCAGATGGAATTTAATCCGAACAAACGTGAGGTAATGAATTTTGGAAGGTCTAATACAGGTGGGAAGTACACAGCAAATGGCAAAACCCTTAGGAGTATTGACAGGCAGAGATCTGGGCGTACAGGTCAACAGGTCACTGAAAGTGGCAACGCTATGGTTAACTTAGTCAAGAAGGCATACGGCATGCTTGCTTTCATCGGTCGGGGCACAGAGTATAAAAATTGACAAGCTCATGCTGCAGCTTTAAAAGGGGGAAAGGAAATTATGATGCGATTAGGCAAGATTTGGGATGCGTAGGAAGGGGAAGGAAACTGCAGGAGATGGGCACAATCGAAATGTGGAGCTTATTCAAGGAGCAGCTACTGCGTGTCCTTGATAAGTATGTACCTGTCAGGCAGGGAGGAAGTTGTCGAGCGAGGGAGCCGTGGTTTACTAAAGAAGTTGAAGCGCTTGTCAAGAGGAAGAAGAAGGCTTATGTTAGGATGAGACGTGAAGGCTCAGTGAGGGCGCTTGAGAGTTACAAACTAGCCAGGAAGGATCTAAAGGGAGTGCTAAGAAGAGCAAGGAGAGGACACGAGAAGTCATTGGCGGAAAGGATCAAGGAAAACCCAAAGGCTTTCCATAGGTATATCAGGAATAAAAGAATGACTACAGTTAGATAAGGGCCAATGAAGGATAGTAGTGGGAAGTTGTGTGTGGAATCAGAGGAGATAGGGGAAGCCTTAAATGAATATTTTTCGTCAGTATTTACAGTGGGGAAAGAAAATGTTGTCGAGGAGAATACTGAGATTCAGGCCAATGGGCTAGATGGGATTGAGGTTCACAAGGAGGAGGTGTTAGCAATTTTGGATCGTGTGAAAATAGATAAGTCCCCTGGGCCAGATGGGATTTACCCGAGGATTCTCTGGGAAGCCAGGGAGGAGATTGCAGAGCCTTTGTCCTTGATCTTCATGTCGTCGTTGTCGACAGGAATAGTGCCGGAAGATTGGAGGATAGCAAATGTTGTCCCCTTGTTCAAGAAGGGGAGTAGAGACAGACCTGGTAATTATAGACCTGTGAGCCTTACTTCGGTTGTGGGTAAAATGTTGGAAAAGGTTATAAGAGACAGGATTTTTAATCATCTTGAAAAGAATAAGTTCATTAGCGATAGTCAGCAACGTTCTGTGAAGGGTAGGTCGTGCCTCACAAACATTATTGAGTTTTTCGTGAAGGTGACCAAACAGGTGGGTGAGGGTAAAACAGTGGATGTGGTGTATATGGATTTCAGTAAGGCGTTTGATAAGGTTCCCCACGGTAGGCTATTGCAGAAAATACGGAAGTATGGGGTTGAAGGTGATTTAGAGATTTGGATCAGAAATTGGCTAGCTGAAAGAAGACAGAGGGTGGTGGTTGATGGCAAATGTTCATCCTGGAGTTTAGTTACTAGTGGTGTACCGCAAGGATCTGTTTTGGGGCCACTGCTGTTTGTCATTTTTATAAATGACATGGATGAGGGTATAGAAGGGTGGGTTAGTAAATTTTCGGATGACACGAAGGTCGGTGGAGTTGTGGATAGTGCCGAAGGATGTTATAGGGTACAGAGGGACATAGATAGACTGCAGAGCTGGGCTGAGAGATGGCAAATTAAGCGTAATGTGGAAAAGTGTGAGGTGTTTCACTTTGGAAGGAGTAACAGGAATGCAGAGTACTGGGCTAATGGGAAGATTCTTGGTAGTGTAGATGAACAGAGAGATCTTGGTGTCCAGCTGCATAAATCCCTGAAAGTTGCAACCCAGGTTAATAGGGCTGTTAGGAAGGCATATGGTGTGTTAGCTTTTATTAGTAGGGGGATCGAGTTTCGGAGCCTCGAGGTCATGCTGCAGCTGTACAAAACTCTGGTGAGACCGCACCTGGAGTATTGCGTGCAGTTCTGGTCACTGCATTATAGGAAGGATGTGGAAGCTTTGGAAAGGGTGCAGAGGAGATTTACTAGGATGTTGCCTGGTAGGGAGGGAAGGTCTTACGAGGAATGGCTGAGGGACTTGAGGTTGTTTTCGTTGGAGAGAAGGAGGAGGAGTGGTGACTTAATGGAGACATATAAGATAATCAGAGTGTTAGATAGGGTGGATAGTGAGAGTCTTTTTCCTCGGATGGTGATGGCAAACACGAGGGGACATAGCTTTAAGTTGAGGGGTGATAGATATAGTACAGATGTTCGAGGTAGTTTCTTTACTCAGAGAGTAGTAGGGGCGTGGAACGCCCTGCCTGGAACAGTAGTAGACTCGCCAACATTAAGGGCATTTAAGTGGTCATTGGATAGACATATGGATGAAAATGGAATAGCGTAGGGCAGATGGTTTCACAGGACGGCGGAACATCGAGGGCCGAAGGGCCTGTACTGCGCATTAATGTTCTAATTCTAATCCTGTACAGAAACTTTGTTAGGTCACACTTGGAATATTGTGTTCAATTCTGGTCGCCACACTATCAGAAGGATGTGAACGCTTTGCAGCGGGTACAGAGGAGGTTTACCAGGATGTTGCCCGGTCTGGAGCGTATTAGTTATGAGGAGAGGTTGGATAAACTCGGATTGTTTTCGCTGGAACGACGGAGGTGGAGGGCCGGCATGATAGAGATTTACAAAGTTATGAGTGGCATGGACAGAGTGGATAGTCAGAAGCTTTTTCCCAGGGTGGAAGAGTTAGTTACTAGGGGACATAGGTTTAAAGTGTTAGGGGCAAAGTTTGGAGGGGATGTGCGATGCAAGTGTTTTACGCAGAGGGTGCCTGTCAATGCCTGGAACTTGATGCCGGGTCAGGTGGTGGAAGCAGGTACGATAGCGACGTTTCAGAGGCAGCTTTAGAAATACATGAATAGGATGGGAGTGGAGGGATATGGATCCCGGAAGTGCAGACTTTTTAGGTTAGACAGGCATCAGGAGCGGCGCAGGCTTGGAGTCCCGAATGACCTGTTGCTGTTCTGTACTGTTCTTTGTTCTTTGTTCTTTTGTCCTTGATTGTGTACTCTATTTGTGAAGCCCGGAATCCCATATGCTTCATTAACGACTTTCTCAACCTTCTCTGCCACTTCCCATGATTCGTGTCCTTATACCTCAGATCCCTTTACTCCTGCACCCCCTTTAGAATTGCATTCTTGATATTATATCGACTCTCCTCGTTCTTCCTACAAAAATTAACCAATTCTCACTTTTCTGTATTAAACATTGCCTGCTTCTTCTCCGCCTTTTCCACTGTCAATGCCCTCTTCATTTTTACCACGTTCCTTCCCACAGTTCACAGAAATTCCATGTTTCGTGTCGCCCGCAAATTTTGAAATTGTGCCCTGTACATTCAGGTCTAGGCCATTAATATCTGTCAGGAAAAGCAAGGGTCCGAAGACCGACACATAGCGAACTTCACTAAAAAACTTCCTTCAGTCTGAATTCACCACTACTTTCTGCTTCCTGTTATTCAGCCAATTTTGCATCCAGGCAGCTACTTTCCATTTTACTCCTTAGGCTCTACCTTTTCTTATAAGCCTGTTCTGTGGCATTTTGTCAAATGCCTTTGGAAGTCCATGTACACCACATCCATCGCATTCCCCTCATCAACACACTCTGAAACCCATACAAAAAAAACTCAAGCAAGTTAGTTAAATACGATTTGCCCTTCACAAATCCCTGCTGCCTGTCCTTAATTAATCCACCATTGTCTAAATGTCTATTCAATGGTTCGCAAATTATGTTTCTAAAAACCTTCCCACCACCGAAGTTCACTTGATTGACCTGTGGGTACTGGGCTTCACTTTGCACCCTTTTTTGAACTAGGGTGTAACATCTGCAATTCTCCAGTCCTCTTGCGTCACCCGTCAGTCTAAGAAAGAATGCAAAGTTATGAACAGTGCCTCAGCCGTTTCCACCCTCACTTCCCTCTATATCCTTAGATGTATCTCATCTGGTCGGGGTCCTTATCAATTTTAAATACAGTTAGCCTCTCCATTACCTCCTCTTGATCAATTTTTCGCTTCGCCTTTGCCAAAGACACAAAGTAAAATTTAAAAAACCTTCCATTCAAAGGTGAACATCCTTCTGTGAAAAGCCAGAGCAGGACAGAAACCTCAAACTGTCCCTTATTCTGTACTGCAATAATTCCGCTTCCCCATCACCACGGGGAATATAACAGCAGATAAGTGATCTAAGTATCAATGAAAGTGTTTATAGGAAGTATCTCGTGCAGTTGTCTTTTGTCCACCACGTCAGTTGAAACCTTAGTTTGAGGGTCAATATTTGTTGTCTCTAGGTGAGCACATATTGTGATCATCTTAAACTCACACCGTGCCCGACACATAGACGTGCCAGAAAAACAGCAGAATGATGGATGCCTCTCCAGATTGGAAGGAGGTGCTCTGGGAGTCCCTGAAGTGTCAATAGCCCAAGTGGGTCGAATATTCTGATAAGGTTTTTGAGAGTCAGGGACCCTTTGGACAGAAGCACTGGGAAGAGGTTACGTTTTAGTCAATTTCAAGTGAGGAACAAGAAGGTATTGAGTCTTCGGATTCGAATGTGTGAATGTTTGAAGCTTCCACGAATGAAATGAATGACCTTGGGATGTTCACCTTGTGTTCTGTAGAACTGACTGTCGTTAACTCTTTGTTGTCTGGCTTTAAAGATGAAACATGAGTCTGTTACATTTTCTTTTCTTTTGCACGTGTATATTTTGTTGGAACCTTGAGTCATGTTTAGTCGTGAATTAGTTGAACCTATGCATTCCTTGGCATCAGGACGGGGAATTTGACACAAATGTTGGTATTTTGAATACATAACGCATTGCAGGAATCAATTTTTAAAGTAAGTTGTTTGGAATTGAATGAGTGTGAAAAGTGACTGTTGAGTGTGTTCATTTCAATTTCAGATTGTGGACCCAGGAATGGGTTATAAAAGTTAAAGTTACATTTTTATTTTAAAAGTTGGTTTTGCAACTGTAAAAATGCAATTAACAATTTTCTAAGAGATAAGAGTCTACCTTGAAAGTCTGAAGATGTCTGGCAGAAATCCAATTTAAAGTTGTAAACACTGCTTTTATTGGATCAACGTCTAAAATCGGCTATTGTTTTATTTTGCAGTTATAACTGGAAGACATGTCTTGCTGACTGATTTCAGTAACAACGTCAGAAATTGGATATTGATTTTAGTGAGAGAATGATAAGCAAATGATATATTGGAAAGATTAAAGTTTGTTTAAGAAGTGGTGTTAGCTCTTTTGATATAAAAATGTTAAATAACTTTTTCTTTAGTTTTTGGCTTTATTACAGTCTTTGAAAAGGCGCCTGAAGAAAGAACAATAAAAATGACTTAATTGACCTATCTTTAAAAAAAAGCACGTGCACTTCTGTTTTGTGTGTAGTTAATAAACATTCCGACAGGCCAGGATACATATTTGTGACGTTCCAGTTTTCAAAACGAAGGGCTGGTACCTTCTTTCCATTTTTTTGTCGTGCTGTTTGGTGCTGAGTCATAGTTCACTTGTCGTTCCATGACCCAGAGCTCCAAGCACCCAGTGAAGCAGGTGGACTGTGGCGGGACAGAACCATATTGATCGGGGGCTTCCCAGTTTGAGGGGGCGGTAGCTGTCCAGTGAGATATGATGATATCTCCCACCGACAAAGGCAACCCTTGGCTCCCAATCCCCAATTGAGCTGGATTTATAACACATACCTGCTGCCTTCCGTATTGTTTTGGTCGCTGTGAGGCGACTATGGAGTGACCTCTCCACGGTGCATGCCTAGGCGGATGTATCGTGGTTGCGAGTTATCCAAGCTAAAAACACCCGTCTCAGCCTTCCTAGTGAGGTCCAAAGGAGTGGAGAGCACGACGTTTGACATCGGCATGGCTGCAGGAAATGCCGGAAACATGCCAAAGTTGACACATGAAAGCCTGACAGGATCTGCTCCGGATTTTCTCTTATGGTTTAGTCCCTTAGCCTTAGTCTCTCCCGGGACACCCACAAGGCAGTGGGGTTGTTAGCTCCTATCCATGAGCAGGGACCCTAACAAGTAAATTGTGCGATTTCATGGAGGGAGAGGGAAGGGGAGACAGGGTGCGAGGGGAAGGGGGAGCGGGGTCTGCAGGGGAGAGGGGGGGAAGGGGTTGCAAGGGGTAAGTGGGTGCGAGGGGAAAGGGTTCAGGGGATGTGGGGAAGGGGCAGCGAGGGGGGAAATGGGAAGGGGGTGCGAGGGTGGAGCTGGGAAGGGGGTGCAAGGAGGGAGGTGGTGGGAGGGGGAATGGGGTGGGGAGTGAGTTGGGAAGGGGTGCGAGGGAGAGGGTTTGGGGAAAGGGGGTGCGGGAGGGGGAAGGGGCTGCAAGGGAGGAGGGGGTGGGGGAAGGGGGTGTGAGGGGGAAAGTGGTGATAAGGTGGTGCGAGGGTGGGAGTGGGGAGGCGTCCGGCGCAGGTCGCAAGCCTGGAGAGCGGGCCAGTCCACAGCCTGCACGGCCTCCTTGATGTCAGCATCATCCATGCACTCCAGGCTTTCGCTGCGCTCGTGGTCGCCATCCAGCTCACGGTGAAGATTCTTTCCCGGCTCCCAGCAGTGACGGTGGAAGGGCGACCATGACTGGATTGTGGCCCTGAGCCTCATGGGCACTTGGGCCACCTGCTCCTACCCGTGGAAATCCCAGAAGTCTGTAGGCCGCTGCACTTGTTCCAGATATCCAGAATGCAGGGCAGAGATCCCAGTCCAGCCATGCTTCTCATTACTGGTGTTAAAGTTTACCACAAAAATTGGGTGGGTTGGGATCGACTCAGTGCTTAAAACATAAAAACCTCAACCATGTCATCAACCCACTTCCAACCTGTGCACTTTCATATTTAACAGAGGAGGGACAGGAGGGGAGCACCAACTGTACAGACACTCGATCCCCACTCCCTCCCACCTACCTACGCATCTTCTGCTGGAACGTCAGAACTATGTGTCCTGGCTTGTCGGAAGACCTTACACAAATTAACGATTCTCATAAGACTGCCATCATTAACAAGGAGCTCAATAGACTCAATGTGGACATTGCCGCACTTCAGGAGACACGCCTTCCAGCAAGTGGATCTCTAAGAGGGCAAGAATACACCTTCCACTGGCAGGTTAGGGATCCTGAAGAACCAAAACAGCATTCAGTAGGCTTCGCCATCAGAAACCCTTTGCTCAGCATGATAGAGCCACCTTCAAATGGCTCAGAACGCATACTGCCCATCTGACTGCTCACCGCCTCTGGTCCGGTGCACCTACTCAGCATCTCTGCTCCAACAATCTGCTCCGCACCTGAAGTTAAAGACCAGTTCGACGAGCAACTCCATAATATCAGTAGTAGCATTCCCAATACTGAACATTTGTTCCTGCTGGGGGATTGTGACGCCAGGGATGGGGCGAACCATGACTCATGGCCCTACTGCCTTGGGCGCGGTGTTATTGGAAAGATGAATGAGAATGGACAGAGACTGCTGGCGTGTGTACCTATCATAACCTCTGCATCACCAACTTGTTCTTTCATACTGAACGCTGTCACCAGGTTTCATGGAAGCACCCAAGATCACGTCGTTGGCACCAGCTGGACCTCATCGTCACAAGGCGAGCCTTTATAAACAGTATCCAAATCACACGCTGCTTCCACAGTGCGGGCTGCGACACTGACCACTGGCTGGTGTGCAGCAAAGTTAGACTCAAACCAAAGAAGCTACATCACTCCAAGCAGAAGGGCCGCCCGCGCACCAGCACTAACAGAATTTCTTATCCAGAGCTGTTGCATAAGTTTCTAAATTCACTTGAAAAAGCCCTTCAAAACACTCCTGCAGGGGATGCAGAGACGAAGTAGGCCTACATGAGAGACGCCATCTCTGACTCAGCAATGACCACCTATGGCAAACGTGAGAAGCAGAATGCAGACTGGTTTCAATCACACTTTGAAGAGCTGCAACCTGTCATAGCCGCTCTGCGCTCTGCATGGTTGAACTACAAGAAAGCGCCCAGCGGGTTAACATCCGTAGCACCTAAAGTCGCCAGACGCGCTGCACAAAGAACAGCCAGGCGCTGTGCAAATGACGACTGGCAACACCCCTGCAGTCGTATTCAGCTGGCCTTCCAAACTGGAAACATCAAAGGAATGTACGATGGCATTAAGAGATCTTTTGGGTGAATCATCGAGAAGATCGCCCCCCTCAAGTCTAAATCAGAGGAAACGATCACTGATAAACACAAGCAAATGTACCCCTTGGTGGAGCGCTACCTAGAACTGTACTCTAGGGAAAATGTTGCCACTGATACTGCCCGCAATGCAGCGCAGTCTCTACCACACATAGATGAGCTGAACGATCAAAAAACAAAATCGAAACTCAGTGATGCCATTGATTCAAGAGCCAGTGGAAAAGCCCCTGGGAAGGACGGCATTAGCCCTGAAATAATCAAGAGTGCCAAGCCTGCTATACTCTCGGCACTTCATGAACTGCTTTGCCTGTGCTGCTGTGAGGGAGCAGTACCGCAGGACATGTGCGATGCCAATACCATCATCCACTATAAGAACAAGGGTGACTGTGGTAACTGCAAGAACTACTGTGGAATCTCCCTGCTCAGCATAGTGGGGAAAGCCTTCAAAAGAGTCATCTTAAACCAGAAGCTGGCTGACGGTGTCTACCCTAAGGCATAGTGTGGCTTTCGAGCAGAGAGATCAACATGTGCTGTTCTCCCTTCACCAGCTACAGGAGAAATGCCGCGTATAAGAGTTGCCCCTCTACGTTGCTTTCATAGATCTCACCAAAGCCTTTGACCTCATCAGAAGACCTTGTCTCTTTGGACTACTAGCAAGGATCAGATGTCCACCAAAGCTACTAAGTATCATCACCTCATTCCATGACAACATGAAAGGCACAATTCAGCATAGCAGTGCCTCAACAGACCCCTTTACTATCCTGAGTGGCGTGAAACAGGGCTGTCTTCTCGCACCTAGACTGTTTGGGATCATCTTCTCACTGCTGCTCTCACATGCGTTCAAGTCTTCAGAATAAGGAATTTTCCTCCACACAGGATCAGATGGCAGGTTGTTTAACCTTTCCCTTCTTAGAGCAAAGACCAAAATGTGGAAAGTACTCATCAGGGAATTCCTCTTTCCTGACGATACTGCATTAACATCCAACACAGAAGAGTGTCTGCAGAGACTCATCGACACGATTGCGGCTGCCTGCAAAGAATTTGGCCGAACCCATCAGGCTCAAGAAAATGAACGTCATGGGACAGGACGTCAGAAATGCTCCATCCATCAATATCAGCGAAAACGCTATGGAAGTGGTTCAAGAGTTCATCTACCTAGGCTCACCTATCACCAGTAACCTGCCTCTCGATGCATAAATCAACAAGCGCATGGGAAAAGCGTCTGCTGCTATGTCCAGACTGGCCAAGAGGGTGTGGGAAAATGGCGCACTGTCACGGAACACAAAAGTCTGAGTGTTTCAATCCTGTGTCCTCTGTCCCTTGCTCTACGGCAGCCAGGCCTGGACAACATATGTCAGCCAAGAGCAATATCTCAACTCATTCCATCTTCGCTGCCTCTGGAAAATCCTTGGCATCAGGTGGTAGGACTATTTCTTCAATGCAGAAGTCCTCGAGGCGGCCAACATCCCCAGCATATACACCCGACACAGCCAGCAGCACTTGAGGTAGCTTGGCCATGTGAGTCGCATGGAAGATGGCAGGATCCCCAAGGACACATTGTACAGCGAGCACATTACTGGTACCAGACCCACCGGCCGTCCATGTCTCCGCTTTAAAGACGTCTGCAAACGTGACATGAAGTCCTGTGACATTGACGGCAATCGTTAGAGTCAGTTGCCAGTGATCGCCAGAGCTGGCGGACAGCCATAAAAGCGTGGCTAAAGAGTGGCGAGTCGAAGAGACATCGCAGTTGGCAGGAAAAAAGCCAGAAATGCAAGGAGAGAGCCAACTGTGTAACAGTCCCGACTACTAATTTTATCTGCAGCGCCTGTGGAAGAGTCTGTCACTCTAGACATGGACTTTATAGCCACTCCAGGCGCTGCTGCACACACCACTGACCACCTCTAGGCGCTTAACCATTGTCTCTCGAGACAAAGAGGCCAAAGAAGAAAGTTTCCCTCTGCACTTTCCCGTCAAACATTCCCAGGGCATGGGCAGCATGCTGTTAGATATGGAGTCAAGGCAGGGCCTATTGTATGAGAAACAGAGAAATGGTGTGCAATACAAACTGAGACCAGGTGAAACGCAGCACAAGCAGAGACCTGACCTGGGGTAACAAATCGAGATGTTGTCTAGTGCAGTAATAACGGAGGCAGAGTCTGGTGTTTTATGAACAGAGGCAGGATCTAGTGCAATAATATCTGAAACAGATTGTTGTCTTTAACATATAAAAGTGAGGTCGCTAATCGTGGGGATAAATGATTGGACGATTAAAGGATGGAATGTAATGTATCCAGTTCGCTGATAATACGAATTCAGTTGAGACAATAAGCTGTGAGGAGGACACTGAGAAGGTATGGAGTAAGGAATATGTACAGGTTCAGTTAGTGGGCAAGAACGTGGCTGATGGAATACACTGTGGAGAAAAGTCAGGGTGTTCATTTTGACTGGAAGAATCTCGTCTACCTTTTCTGCACCTTCTCCACAGCCTTCACATCCTTCCCAAAGTGTGGTGCAGTACAGAGTGTGACACAGTACTCCAGCTGAGGCCGAACCAGTGCTTTGCATCATAATGTCCTTGCTTTTGTACTCCCCGTTTCCCTCTATTTGTAAAGCCGAGGATCCCGTGTGGCTTTTTAACCACTTTGTCAACCTGCCCTGCCATCTTCAATGAATTGTGCCCATATAGTCCCAGATCTCTCTTCCTGCACCTCCTTTAGAATTGAACCCTCTAGTTTATATCCCCTCTCCTCATTATTCCTACCTGTGGAAGCGTAAGATGTGGGCATGTTTCTTAGTGAATATTTTACAAGACTTCACAAAATAATGGACAATGCAGACATTATAGTCAAGGAGGAAGGGTTTGAAATATTGCATGGGATAAAAAGTGAGAGAGGAAATATTTAAGGGGTTTAGCATCTTTGAAAGCTGATAATTCACCAGGTACAGACTGTTATGAGGTACAGGGGGGGGGGGGTGAAGCGACGGCTCTGACCATAATTTTCCAATCCTCTCTGGTTACAGGCAAGAGGAATGGAGGACTGCGAATGTTGTACTGTTGCTTAAAAAGGGAGAATGGGATAGACTGCATAATTAAAGGCAACTCAGCCTCACCTCGGTGGGGGGCTAATTATTGGGGAAAATTTCTGGTAAACAATATTAATTACCATTTAGAAATTGTGTCAGATTAACTTGATTGAATTTTTCTTGGGTTTAACAAGGAGGGTTGATGATCATCAACTTCCAAGGGAAGTTTGGCAGCAGATGCTGGTCTTGACACTGATGCCCAGATCCCGTGAATGAATTTAACAACGTGTCAGCTGCTGTACACATACAGTACACAATGAGTACAAAGGAATGATTCACTCCTGTCCAGTAATATGTGTCTCAGTGTCTCCATGTCTGTGTCTCTGCCACGTTTTAAACACTAACTTTACATTAGTGAGCAGTCGGTCTCTGAAATAGCTGTCCCAGTGCTGTGGTAACTTAATATGGCCACCGGGAACAAGCCTAAAAAGGCTGTCTGATGTTTGTAAACTAATATTAACCGTCTGAATGGCTAATATTGTGATTGTGTTCTGTTATTGAGGTTCTGCATGTGGATTTAAACAGAGGATCACAGAGAGAAGTGGACAGTGAGAGTGACAAAGAGTGACCAAGGAACCGAGAGAGGCAGTGAAAGTTAGCGAGAGTCGGAACAAATACGTTCAGAACAAATAGCTGAGGCCCCAGCACTGATCCTTGGGGAACCCTACTAGTCACAGACTTCCAAATTGAAAATGTCCTTTTTATCCCTACTCTTTGCTTAGCCGATTCTCCATTCATGTTAATATATTACCTCCGACTCTCTGAGCCTTATCTTTCAGTTTAACCATTTGTGTGGAGCCTTTTTGAAATGCAAGTATAAAATATCTACTGGATCCTCTTTATCTAGCCTACTAGATATATCCTGAAAAGACACAATTTATCTTCCGGGAAACCATGTTGGTTTTGTTTGATCATAACAAGGCACAGTTCTCAAGAGTGTGCAGGTACAGAGGGAACTGGTGGTGCTCGAGCAGTGATCTTTGAAGTCGGCAGGAGAGATGGAGAGAATAATTAGCAAAACATATGAGATCTTGGTCTTAACAAAGTGGGGGGTGGAGGACGGGGAGATACAGGAAGATTCTAGGAGGAACTGTACATCTATACATGTCTAAATATGAATTAAAAATTGGTATCGACTGTCTACTGAAAATACCGGTCGCACACAGCAACGAAAGTCACACATCATCCGGACTTTGAACTGTATCTCCGTTCCCTCACTGTCGCTGGGTCAAATTCCTGGAACTCACTTCCTAACAGCACAGTGGGTTTAACTACATTACATGGACTGCAGTGGTTCAAGAAAATGCTCACCACCACGCTCTCATGGACAATTAGGGATGGGCAATAAATGCTGGCTTTGCCAGCGACTCGAATGAACAAACAAAATAAATAAATAAGAGGCAGGAAGAGAGATGTGGTCCTGCAAAGTGAATACGGGGAGTTAGGCCGAAGGTTAAATAGCAGGACCTCGAGGGTTGTAATCTCTGGATTACTCCCTGTGCCACGTGCTAGTGAGGGTAGGAATAGGAGGAAAAGGCAAATTAATGCGTGGCTGAACAGCTGGTGTAGGCGGGAGGGCTTCAGCTACTTGCATCATTGGGATCTCTTCTGGTACAGAGATGACCTGTACAATAAGAATAGGTGGCATCTGAACTGGAAGGGCATCAATATCCTTGCGGGGAGGTTTACTAGAATTATTCGGGAGGGTTTAAACGAGGCTTGCAGGGGGTGGGGGTGGGACCCAAAGGATTAGTCTCTCTGATGAGATAATTGAGGCAAATGTAGACGTTAAGGCAAGCAAATCCAGCAGGCAGGCCGGGCAGGGGCAGGACAGGGAGCGTGGATGGTCTGGGAGGCTAAACAGCATTTACTTTAATGTACAAAGCCTCACAGGTAACAGGCAGATGAACTCAGAGCATGGATCAGTACATGGGATTGTGATATTATAGCTATTACAGAAACGTGGTTGACGGATAGGTAGGACTGTCAGCTCAATGTTCTGGGGTACAAATGCTTCCGGCGTGACAGAGGTGGAGGTAAGAGAGGAGGAAGGAATTGCACTATTGATTAGGGAGGACATCACGGCAGTACTAACAGAGGATATCCCGGGGGAAATGTCCAGCGGGCCCATATGAGTAGAACTTAGAAATAAGAATGGGGTGATCACTTTGATGGGATTATACTATAGGCCCCCAAATAGTCAGACGGAATTGGAGGAGAATATATGGAGGGAAATCAAAGATAGATGTAGGAATTACAGGGTTGTAATAGTCCGTTTTTTAACTTCCCTAATTTTGACTGGGACTTCCTTAGTGCTAAGGGATCAGATGGGGAAGAATTTGTTAAGTGTGCCCAGGATAGTTTTCTGAAGCAGTGTGTGGATGGCCCTACGAGAGAAGGGGCTACATTCGACGTCCTGTTAGGAAATGAAGCTGGGCAGGTGAGTGATCTGTCAGTGGGGGAGCACTTTGGGACCAGTGACCATAACTCGATTAGCTTCAAGATAGTTATGGAAAGGAACAAAGAACAAAGAACTGTACAGTACAGGAACAGGCCATTCGTCCCTCCAAGACTGCGCCGATCTTGATGCGTGCCTAAACAAAAACCTTCTGCACTTCTGGGGACCGTATCCCTCTATTCCCATCCTATTCATGTATTTGTCAAGATGCCTCTTAAACGTTGCTATCGTACCTGCTTCCACCACCCCTCCCGGCAGCAAGTTCCAGGCACTCAACACCCTTTGTGTAAAGAACCTGCCTTGCTCATCCCCTCCAAACTTTGCCCCTCTCAGTTCAAACCTGTGTCCCCTAGCAACTGACTCTTTCACCCTGGGAAAAAGCTTCTGACTATCCACTCTGACCATGCCGCTCATAACTTTGTAAATCTCTATCATGTCGCCCCTCCACCTCAGTCATTCCAGTGAAAACAATCCGCGTTTATCCAACCTCTCCTCAAGCTAATGCCCGGCAGACCAGGCAACATCCTGGTAAATCTCTTCTGCACCCTCTCTAAAGCCTCCACGTCCTTCTGGTAGTATGGCAAACAAGAATTGCACGCTATATTCTAAGTGTGGCCGAACTAAAGTTCTGTACAGCTGCAGCATGAACGTGCCAATTTTTATACTCTATGCCCCGACTGATAAAGGCAAGCATGCCATATGCCTTCTTGACTACCTTATCCACCTGCGTTGCCACTTTCAGTGACCTGTGGACCTGTACGCCCAGATCTCTCTGTCTGTCAATACTCCTAAGGGTTCTGCCATTTACTCTATACTTCCCACCTGCATTAGGCCTTCCAAAGTGCAATTCCTCACTTTTGTCCGGATTAAACTCCATCTGCCATTTCTCCGCCCAAGTCTCCAACCGATCTGTATCCTGCTGTATCCTCTGACAATCCTCATCATTATCCGCAACTCCACAAACCTTTGTGTCATCCGCAAACTTACGAATCAGACCAGCTACATTTTCCTCCAAATCATTTATATATATTACAAACAGCAAAGGTCCCAGCACTGATCCCTGCGGAACACCACGAGTCACAGCCCTCCATTCAGAAAAGCACGCTTAAACTGCTACCCACTGTCGTCTATGACCAAGCCAGTTCTGTATCCATCTTGCCAGCTCACTTCTGATTCCGTGTAATTTCACCTTTTGGACCAGTGTGCCCTGAGCGACCTTGTCAAAAGCTTTACTGAAGTCCATATAGACAACATCCACTGCCATTCCATTCATCAATCAAATTCGTCACTTCCTCAAAAAATTCAATCAAATTAATGAGACGCGACTTCCTCTTCACAAAACCACGCTGTCTCTCGCTAATAAGTCAATTTGTTTCCAAATGGGAGTAAATCCTGTACCGAAGAATCCTCTCTAATAATTTCCCTACCACTGATGTAAGGCTCACCGTCCTATAATTTCTTGGATTATCCTTGCCACTAGTCTTAAACAAAGGAACAACATTGGCTATTCTCCTGTCCTCTGGGATCTCACCTGTAGCCAATGAGGATGCAAAGATTTCAGTCAAGGCCCCAGAACATTCTTCGCTTGCCTCCCTCAGTATTCTGGGGTAGATCCCATCAAGCCCTGGGGACTTATCTACCATAATACTTTGCAATACACCCAACACCTCCTCTTTTTTGTTAACGACATGACCCAGACAATCTACACTCCATTCCTTCGGCTCATCATCCACCAAGCCCTTCTCTTTGGTGAATACTGATGGAAAGTATTCATTTAGTATCTCGCCCATTTCCTCTGGCTCCAGACATAGATTCACTGCTTTGTCCTTGAGTGGCCCAAACCTTTCCCTGGTTGCCCTCTTGCTCTTTATATACGTATAAAAAAGCCTTGGGATTTTCCTTAATCCTGTATGCCAATGATTTTTCATGGACACTTTTAGCCCTACTGACTCCTCGCTTAAGTTCCTTCCTAATGTCTTTATATTCCTCAAGGGCTTCGCCTTCCAGCCCTTACGAACGCTTCCTTTTTCTTTCTGACTAGTCTCACAATATCCCGCGTTATCCAAGTTTCCCGAAACTTGCCAAAGTTATCCTTCTTCCTCACAGGAACATGCTGGTCCTGCATTCTAATCAGCTGACGTTTGAAAGACTCCCACATGTCAGATGTTGATTTACTCTCAAACAGCCGCCCCCGATCTAAATTCTTCAGTTCCTGCCTAATATTGTTGGAATTAGCCTTCCCCCAATTTAACACCTTCACCTGAGGACGACTCTTATCCTTATTCACAAGTACCTTAAAACTGACGGAATTAGGGTCACTGTTCCCGAAATGCTCCCCGACTGAAACTTCCATTACCTGGCCGGGCTCATTCCCCAATACCAGGTCCAGTACGGCCCCATCTCTCGTTGGACCATCTACATATTGTTTCAAGAAGCCCTCCTGGATGCTTCTTACAAATTCTGCCCCATCCAAGCCCCTAGCACTAAGGGAGTCCCAGTCAATATAGGGGAAGTTAAAATCACCCACCACTACAACCCTGTTACCTTTACATCTTTCCAAAATCTGTCTACATTTGTGCTCCTCTACTTCCCGCTGGCTTTTGGGAGGCCTGTAGTAAACCCCCAACATCGTGACTGCGCCCTTCATATTCCTGAGCTCCACCCATTTTGCCTCGCCGCATGACCTCTCCGAGGTGTCCTCCCGCACTTCAGCTGTGATAATCTCCTAAACCAGTAATGCAACCCCCCCACCCCTTTTACATCCCCCGCTATCCCGCCAGAAGCTTTTAAATCCTGGAACATTTAGCTGCCAATCCTATCCTTCCCTCAACCAAGTCTCTGTAATAGCAACAGCATCATAACTCCAAGTACTAATCCAAGCTCTAAGTTCATCTGCCTTACCTGTTATACTTCTCTCATTGAAACAAATGCACTTCAGACCTCGAGACCCGCTGTGATCCGCAACATCTCCCTGCCTGCTCTTTGTCTTAGTCTCACTGGCCTTATTTACGAGTTCTCCCTCATTTATTTCACTTGCTGTCCTACTGCTCTGGTTGCCACCCCCCTGCCACACTAGATTAAACTCTCCTGAGTGACGCTGGCATACTTCGTAGCCAGGCTATTTGTGCCCCTCCAGTTTAGATGCAACCCGTCCTTCTTGTCCAGGTCCCACCTGTCCCTGAAGAGATCCCAATGATCCAGATATCTGAAAACCTCCCTTCCACACCAGCTGTTCAGCCACGTGTTTAGCTGCACTATCTTCCTATTTCTAGCCTCAGTGGCATGTGGCACAGGGAGTAATACTGAGATTACAACCCCAGAGGTCCTGTCTTTTAACTTTCCACCTAACTCCCTAAACTACCCCTGCAGGATCTCATCACTCTTCCTGCCGATGTCATTGGTACCGATGTGTACCACAGCCTCTGGCTGTTCACCCTCCCCCTTCAGAATGCCCCCTGTCCGTTCAGAGACATCCTTGACCCTCGCACTAGGGAGGCAACATACCATCCTGGAGTATCTTTAACGTCAACAGGAGCGCCTTTCTGTGCCCCTGACAATAGAGTCCCCTATAACTATTGCTCTTCTGCGATTTTTCCCTTCCTGCTGAGCAACAGTGTCAGCTGTGGTGCCACTGCTCTGGCTGCTGCTGTTGTTTTCCCCTGAAAGGCCATCCCCCCAACAGTATCCAAAACGGTATACTTGTTAGAGAGGGTGAGAGCCACAGGGGATTCCTGCACTGACTGCCTGCCCCTTCGAGCGGTCACCCATCTATCTGCCTGCACCTTATCTAGAAGGAGAACCACTTCTCTAGAACTCCTGCCTATGACGCTTTCTGCCACCTGCATGCTCCTAAGTGCATCCAGTTACCGCTCCAACCGATCCATGCGGTCTGTGAGGAGCTGCAACTGGGTGCACTTCCTGCAGATGTAGTCGTCCGGAATGCTGGAAGCGTCACGGACCTCCCACATCTGCCAGGTGAAGCACTTCACCCCTCTAACTGACATTTCTAGCACTAATCAACAAATTAATTTAAAATAAATGAAACTTATTAAACCCTTACTAAATTATGTTACAATTAACTATATAGAATTTACTAAAAGGATAGGACTGGTCCTCAGGTTGAAGTCCTAAATTGAGGGAAGGCTAATTTCGATGATATCGGACAGAAACTCTCAAAGGTTGAATGGGAGAGACTGTTTACAGGTAAAGGGACGTCTGGCAAATGGGAGGCTTTTAACAGTGAGATAGGAAGTGTTCAGGGCCGGCATGTTCCTGTTAGATGCAAGGGCAAGGCTACCAAGTTTAGGGAACCTTGGTTGACGAGTGATATTGAGGGTCTGGTCAGCACAGAGAAGGAGGCCGATGTCACGTATAGGCAGCTGCGATCAAGCGAGTCCCTCAAGGAGTATAGGTGATGTAGGAGTACACTTAAGAATGAAAATAAGAGGGCGAAATGGGGCCATGTGATTTCCCCGGCAGATAAGAAAAAGGTCAATCCGAAAAGCTTCTATCAGTATGTTAAGAGTAAAAGGGTAGCGAGGGAGAGAGTAGGTCCCATTAAGGATCAGTGTGGTAATCTATGGGTGGAGACACGGGAAATGGGCGAAGTCTTAAATGAATACTTCTTGTACGCATTTACCGTGGAGAAGGTCATGGAAGCTTTTGAGTTCAAGGGAGGGAACACCGATATCCTGGAGCATATTAACATTACATGGAGGATGTGTTGGAGGTTTTGAAGCGCATTAATTTGGATAAATCCCCAGAGCCTGACAAGGTGTATCCACGGATGCTATGGGAAGCAAGGGAGGAGATTGCAGGGGCCCTGGCAGAGATTTTTGTATCATCGTTAGCCACTGGTAAGGTGCCGGAAGATGTAGGATAGCTAATGTTGTGCCTTTATTTAAGAAGGGCAGCAGGGATAAGCCAGGGAACTAAAGGCCGGTGAGCCTTACATCAGTGGCTAAAGTTATTGAAAGGGATTCTGAAAGAAAGGATTTATATGAATTTGGAAAGGAATGGTCTGATTAGGGATAGTCATCATGGTGCTGTGCGTGGGAAATCATGTCTCACGAATTTGATTGTGATTTTCGCGGAGGTGACCAAGAGGATCGAAGAGGGCAGGGCGATGGACGTTGTCTACATGGACTTTAGCAAGGCCTTTGACAATGTCCCGAATAGTAGGCTGGTCCGGAAGGTTCGAAGACATGGGACCCAGGGTGAGCTAGCAAATTGGTTACAAAATTGGCTTGGCGATAGGAGGCAGAGGGTGGTAGTGGAGGTTTATCTTACTGATTGGAAGCCAGTGACCAGTGGTGTGGCCGCAGGGATCGGTGCTGGGCCCTCTGTTGTTTCTCATATATATTAATGACTTGGATGTGAATGTAGGGGTCATGATTAGTAGATTTACAGATGACAACAAAATTGGTGGTATAGTGGACAGTGAAGAAGGATGTCTAAGGTTACAACAGGATATAGATCAACTGGGAAAGTGGGCAAGGGATTAGCAAATGGAAGTCAACGCAGACTCGTGCGAAATGATGCATTTTGGGAAGTTAAACCATGGCAGGACATAAACAGTGAGTGGCAGGGCCCTGGGAATTGTTCTTGAGCAGCGAGACCTTGGGGTTCAAGTACATAGTTGCCTGAAAGTGGCAACGCAGGTAGACAGGGTGGTGAAGAAGGCATATGGCATGCTTGCCTTCATAAGCTGAGGCATTGGGCGGCACAGTGGTGCAGTGGTTAGCACCGCAGCCTCACAGCTCCAGGGACCCGGGTTCGATTCCGGGTACTGCCTGTGTGGAGTTTGCAAGTTCGCCCTGTGTCTGCGTGGGTTTTCTCCGGGTGCTCCCGTTTCCTCCCACAAGCCAAAAGACTTGCAGGTTGATCGGTAAATTGGCCATTATAAATTGTCACTGGTATAGGTAGGTGGTAGGGAAATATAGGGACAGGTGGGGATGTTTGGTAGGAATATGGGATTAGTGTAGGATTAGTATAAATGAGTGGTTGATGTACGGCACAGACTCGGTGGGCCGAAGGGCCTGTTTCAGTGCTGTATCTCTAATCTAATCTATCATGGGACGCCATGTTCCAGTTGTCCATTACGTTGGTTCGGCCACATTTGGAGTACTGTGTGCAGTTCTGGTCGCCGCATTACAGAAAAGATGTGATTAAGCGAGAGAGGGTGCAGAATAGATTCACAAGGATGTTGCCTGTTATGGAGGGCTTGAATTATAAAGGGAGATTGGATAGGTTGGGTCTATTTTCCCTGGAACAAAGGAGGTTAAAATGGACATGATAGAGGTATATAAAATTAAGAGAGGCATAGATAGAGTAGATATCCAGAGTCTGTTTCCCATGGTAGGGGTGACTAAAACTAGAGGGCATAGATTTAAGGTGAGAGGGAGGAGGTTTAAAGGGGATCAAATGGGTAAATTGTTCACACAAAGAATAGTGGTTATCCGGAATGAGCTGCCAGAGGAGGTGGTGGAGGCAGGAACAGTAGCGACATTTAAGAGGCATCTGGACATGCATTTGAATGAGCAAGGCAGAGAGGGATATGGAATTAATGCAGGCAGGTGGGATTGGTATAGATAGGCATTACGGTCGGCATGGACGCGGTGGACTGAAGGGTCTGTTTCTATGCTGTACGACACTATGACTCTAAATAAATAATTGGCACCGAGCTATGTAAGGAGATATTAGGCTAGGTGACCGTATAGGTGGTCGAAAAAGTTGGTTTTAAGGAGCATCTTCAAACAGGAAAGAGAGGTTGTGAGACGAAGAGTTATGGAAAGGATCTAGCATCAGCATAAATCTCTGTCTTCTCTGTTCTATCAAACACTCCCAGGGCAGGTGCAGAGTGGGGTTAGATACAGAGGAAAGCTGCCTCTATATTATGTCTCTCTTGCTCCCCCTCCATACAGATGGAGAGAGTAATAGTGAGGAAGACAGGGATTGATACAGAGAGAGAATAACGGCGAGAGGGAAGGATAGCAATGGGGAGAGAGTACCAGAGAGAACAAGGAAGAGACTGGGATTGACCGTGTCGGTCAATTTTCCCGCAAAGCTGCGTGCAGCAGCCTGGAAGATACCATGCGGGTCCTGATCCGTGATAAATTACACACTTCTGCTAAGATCCATTAAAAACTTATAGGAACCATGCACAGGGCAAAAACATGGCTGCACAAAGCAACGAAATTTTCAAGGGAACATTGGAGCCAGCTGTGGCTCAGTATGTAGTAATCTTGCCTCTGAGTTCAAAAATTGTGGGTCCAGAGCAGAGCACAACATCTAGGTTAATGGTACCCATCCAAAAATCAGAATAGACCAACGAGACTCAGACCACGAATCTTGTGTTGAATTTGTCAGCCTCGCTTTCTGGAGTACTTTAGTGTTTGTTCAGAATGGTGTCCCAGTGATTCTTTTCCCCTGTGGGTTGACTGTTATGCGAAAAGAAATTATACCATCCCATTGCAACATTAAGGTAGCATCTGCATTGAGCGCAACAACATTTGCAGCGTCCCATAATGTAATATACTTTGCTGGGAATGGGATCAGAAATTGATATTTTCAAAACACGGAGGTAAACTGTATCTCCCCGCGACACTAATATTGGTGTTTTTAATCAGCCCTGGGAGGAAAGTAAACCGAGAGACCGTCAAGCAGTAATCAATGTCAGATTTGATCGATTATTGTGGATTAATCAATTACATTATACAAAGCATACAGAATATGCTGTTAAATAGCGGGAAAGAGGTTTCTTACCATCCTGCATAAGGAAGTGCATCCTCTGCAGCTGTATTGTCACCAAAAGCAGCCAACACAAAATGGCTAACAGATGTAGGTGGAGTTTTACTGAGGTTCTGAGGGAGGAGACAGAAACAGGCATAGGCACACATATACCAAAACAGGGACACAGGGACAAAGTGTGAAAGAAGAATATTTCGATTTCCGGAAGGTATTCACCCCTAAAACCCTCACACTTGCCCTCCAACAAAGGACTGGGCAGAGAATGGGAATGTTACTGATTGTTACAACTTGTCTCATCGTCTCTCGATGTCTTTTCCTTTCTCATGTCTGTCCCTTTCCACCTTCCCCTGTTTCTGTATCTCTGTCCATATCTCCCTTGCTCTTTCTAACTCTCTCTCTCTACCTATTTCTATATCTCCACCCCGCCCCCCCCACTCTCTCACTCTGTCCCTCCCTTTATCTCTCCCTCCTCCTCTGTCTCTCTCTCTTTGTGCCAACGTGTGTAAATAGAGATACAGCTAGGCCAGGTCTCTTCCGTAAGAAAATTGTTCGACCATTTCACTTTAGATTACATTGCACTATTACTGAGACCATCTTGCAATTCCAGAAGCATGGGCTTCTGGATTATTAGTTCAGTGACATTACCAGTACACCACCCTGTCACTCTGTCATCAAGCCAACGGAAGCTCCTTTTACTGACAGCTGCTTCAGTTGATGTTCAGCTCTGCTCTTTAGCACCGTCATTTTTGAGAAAAGAATTCTTCTGCAAAGATAACCAGCCTCATGAGGTGCGTCGTTTAATAAAATATTTCAAAATCAAGTTTGCAATCATCTCAGCGTTCTGTGCATTGAATAGAAAATTTTCCACCATGTCGTGAGTTTAGGCTGTGGAATCTGTAACGGATTTTAGTGCTCGAACATGGAAACGTTCACTTTTCTATGATTTAACTAATTTAGCAATTAGATTTAATGGGTGTTGCACGACCTTCTTCAGCTTCTCTCTGAATTTAGTTTGTGTTACAGCATAAATACACGTGTTGGTGCAGGAGCTGAGAAGCTGCAGCATTCCTGCTGTTTCCCTTGTGATATAAAGAGGGTCATTGGTGGAGGAAGTATATAGCTTTGTAATTCGCTGATAGATGTAAACGACAACCTGCATCACCCATAACAGTATAAAACTGCCAGATATACTAAACAGTAAAATTATGGATTTTTTTCGATTCTTCATCTCTGTGTCATTGCGATTCTCTCCACTGCTGAGGCCCCAGAGTCCCCTGCGGAGTCTACTGGCCGTTAAAATACGTCTAGCCGTCAGAGCAATGAGCAGCAACATCATAAATAACGGGACACAAGGAGTTCAAATGCGGTGAAGCAACTCAAACGCAGTCCATTGGGGGGAATTATAGAAGCTCTGTTTCGGAATACAGTACCGGCAAACATTATCAATTATATATTCCGGTTCATACATAAAGTAACAGAGAACACATTCTAAAGAGCACAGCACACTCACTGTTCCAATAATAACAGCCGCTGTTCTCTCAGTGCAATATTTTGCATTCAGCTTCTCATCACAAATGGTTACAAATCGATCAAAGGTGAAAGCAACTGTCAGCCAGACAGAGATCATTGTGCTTGCAAAAATCAGGAAATTAACTGAACTGCAAATGGAAGTAATGGACAGGAATGAATCTGGGAAATAAATCAACGGAATCCACCTCAATATGGGATCTGTGATGACGACCAGGAGATCAGCCACTGCCATTCCCACCATGTAGCGAGTGATACATTTGGAGAGATCACACTTTCCTCGGGACAGAATCAGAATCGCCACCAGGTTAACTGAAACAGATAAAAAGGGAAGCAGAAAAATTACTGATCAGACCTCAAACTAAAACAGCAGTTTGACAGGATCTGGCGTGAAATTTAAAGCTTTGTTGCAGCATCCAGAACTTTCTGAAGAGAATGGTTTTGAATACAATATAAATTATTCATTGAGAAATTGATTTGTAAAAATAAAGGTGAAATATAATGATCACTGGATACAGTGAGGCCGTCGTGTCAGTGCGGAAGGGAGATGGGGGTTTTCAAACAAGCAATCCAATGGTTTAAATCTAGTTTAGCCTCCAGATCAATGGCCGAGATAGTGAGGGTAATGGGGGGCTTTTTTGCTTTAATGGTTAAGAGAGAGAGCAGGGGCTGTCTCAAAACGTAAAAAGGTCGGAAGCCGCTGCGGTGACTTCAGATCAGGAGGAAGAGGCAGATGGAGGCTGAAAAATTGAGCAAATTGAAGGCAGAGAGAGAAAAGGTCATTTGGGGACTGGAAGGGAGGCGGGTCCTGAAGGGTTTGGAAAGTAAACAAAGTAAAGCAAGGAATGCAGTCAGTAAATAACTGGTTCCACTAAGTTATTTACTCAGTTCAGAAATAATGAAGAGGAACATTCACTGAAAGAGGTTGAGGATATGACGCGGTTAAACGTACAGGGAGCGAGTCCAGCAGTAAAACTCACCAAATCTGGCAAAATGCTCATCATACCTTCAATGCACAGTTTCACTGTCATTGTTCTGGAAAGTTCAGCATTTCATCTTTGTCTATTATTCACACTATGGCTTCTCTCCCTCGCTTTCTCCTTCGATCGTGTCTCTCTGTCTGTTTCATTCTCCATATTCCTTCTCGTTTGCTCTCTATCTCAGTCAACTTTATCTATCCACAGCTCGTATGCTCTCCAATCACTTCTACAGATTATCCAAGCCTCCACATGTTCATTCAACATGATTATTCAGGTAAACCACCCTCCACAATCCAGCATGAGTACAGCTCAGAATGTTCTGATGAAAGGTCACGGATCTGAAACGTTAACTTTTTTTCTCACTCTCCTGATGCTGACAGATCTGCTGTGTGTTTCGAGCACTTTCTGTTTTAATTTCAGATTTCCAGCATCTGCAGTATTTAGCTTTTATTTACTTCGCAACACAATGTCTCTGTGTGGATCACAATTTTCGTTTATCTTACATTGCCAGGACACAGCATTATTCCGATCCAGAAACTGTATCCCAAGTACCAATTTCAATCCACATGAAGGCTGCTTTCTCAAGTGACCCTCAGCACACATTCGGATCCCAAGTTGTGCTTCATACTTATTGTTACGACCGAGTCTAGAGGCTTGCACTGTTAATTCAGTCCAACCATTCCACAGCCACAACATATTCTTTAAATGGCGTTAACAGCTTACTGTCGTCGCGAATTCCACAGGCTCACCACTCTGTGAGAAGTAATTTCTCCTCATCTCAGTCCTGAAAGGTTTACCCCGTATCCTTAAACTATGACCCCTGGTTCTGGACTCTCCCACCATCGGGAACATCCTTCCTGCATCGACCCTGCCAAGTACTGTCAGAATTTTATAGATTTCTGAGAGAACCCCTCTCACTCATCTGAACTCCAGCGAATATAAACCGAAGCGACTCAATCTCTCCCCATACATCAGTCCCACCAGCATAGGATTAACTCTATCTACAATACATAGAATAAATAAAATTTAGTGCCTCTTCCAGACAGAATCCACGTTATTTGAAATTTCGTCACCTGCAGTTTTAAAGTCCAGAGTAAGATTGTCGGTTTGTTCGGTCAACAAAACTGCAACATCGACCCTGCGATTTATAATCTGCAATTAACTAGAAGGGCTCAGGATTCCAACAAATCCAGTCTAAACTGATACAGCATAAAATCAACACATTTACAATGAATTCCTCTGATATTAAATGAATAGAACCGTCGTGAATCAGCGAAGGAAATGCTAAAGGATGAGAAGCCAGCTGAGTTCAGTTGCCAGACCTCTGAAGTAGCGTTAGATTCCCGCAAGGAAATACTTCAGAAAAGTGATAACCAATAAAATATTCAAATCCCATTGGAAATTACTCTTGGGGCTGCATTTTAAAAGCGTGCCACCAAAACAGTTGACAGATGTAATAATTTGCAGCCCGCACATCTGGCACCAAGTCACGAAGCATCGTTGATTCCAAATGCGGTGGCTCATTAGCATGGCCTTGGAGGTTTCCCCGCAACTCCCGATAACGCGGAGATAACGGGAGAGCAGTCACTGGGAACGGCATCCGGCAGCAATGCCCAGGCGCCGGCGTCGTTTTTAAAGCCCTGAATGATCACTTAAACTTTCAGAAGCACCGTTAATTTAACGTTTAGAAAATTGAATAAGAAAACATTTCCATGCCCTCTCCCACCACCCCCAATGGAATTACACATCATTCCTGCCCTTTGTCCTCACCCTCCACCCCCGCCCCCCCAAATACCTACTCTTAATATTTGACCTTCCACCTGCCTCCCCCAAATTTCGGAACCTTTGACCTTTACACCTTCCCATTACCGCTTCGCCCAATCTGCAGCATTGTAACCCCGCTCCCACCCCACCCCGCCGCACTAGGAAAATGATCCACCCCTCCCCACATGTGTCGCGCCTCGTTTCCCCGAACGGGGATTGGAAGTTGCAGCATTACCAACCGCCCCAATGACGAGCCAAACCTGCTGGCAGAATCGCTGCGGCCTGCATATTAATGAAAGAAAAGTACATATTTGCATATTATGAAGCTGCAGCCGCTGAGATTGGGAAGGGTCATACCGGCTGCGGGGTCGGTGCGATCTGGTGCAATCTTCATGCCCCCTTCCCCCCATCTACTGTTCCCAGCGTCGGGGACCCTTTATAATCCAGCCCTTAATGTTGTGGAACCAGGACACTGAACTGCCTCATTATAAATCACCAAAATTCGATTCATGAAGCAATATCACTTCTCAGGTTTGTTCCACAACACCTGATCCTCTGATAACTGCTCTTAGAACCTTTGAAGGAAACACACCAAGATTACTGTGTACAGTTCTGTTCTCCTTATTTAAGAACGAATATACATGCATTGAGGGAGGTTCAGAGAAGGTTCTTTCCGATGACTCCTGGTGTACTAGGGGCTTTCGTGCGAGGAAAGGTTGAATAGTTTCGGCCAATATACTTCAGAGTTTAGAAGTATGGGACAAATATTGAAATATACAATTCTGAGGAAGCTTCACAGGCGGATGGTGAGAGGATGTTTCTCCTCGAGGGGGAATCTAGAACTAGGGGGCAAAAGATGCACATTTCAAGTGGAGCTGAGGAGGAATTCATTTTCTGTGAGAGTCATGAACCTTTCGAATTCTCGACCCCAGAGAGCTGCGCAGGCGGAGTCATTGATTATATTCAAGGCTAAGATAGAGAGATATTTGAACTATAGGCTAGTCAAGAGCTATGGAGAACAAGCAAGAAAATGGTTTTGAGACCGAAATCAAATCACAAATCTTCTTAATGTATTGTGGAGCAGGATCGAGTGGCCAAATGGCCTACGCCTGTTCCTATTGCTTATATCCTTACGTACTTAGCCCGAGAACCTTATCCCAATACATCCATTTGAAATATTAATCTCATCTCGTTCTCAGGGATAGATCAACAAAAATCATGACAGATAAAAGAACTCATACAAGCCCGAATATGTAGAATCCAAAGACATTCTAACAAAGGGCAAGAAATTCGGTATAGTGGATAATCCAATACTAATGCAAGGATTTGATGAACAAAGATCATCACAGTCATTATGCCTCTGCTGCAGCACAAAATTTGCAGAGCCTTCAGACAGTCCATCATTCAACTGACCGAACTGAACAGACGACTGTGTAAACCATTCAGCAAGGAAAACATTATCAAATATAGCAGTCGATTTTATATTGATTTGCAACATTAACAGCTGGAGACGGCAGCTTACCGGGATCGCCAATGGTCGCAAGAAATGGATAGTAAATATCCTCAATCTGATATATTACTGGATATACCATTTCTGTGAGAAGCAGCAACTGATGTTGTTCTGATTTCCAAAGCTCTGGTAGTCGCTTGGAGCTGGTACATATCAGTAGGCCCTGATTTATACAGGGGACAAGTCTCTACTGACATGGTTATAGCCCTGATCATTGTTATTAGTGACAATCACTTGAACAAGCACATAACATCAGCTGCCTTGTCTGAGATGTAATTAAAATGGTGCCTACTAAATAAATATCTCTAAGTCCAGCAAAATATCATAATCAGATCTCTCTTGGGGATAAGGCTGAAAAACGTAATCCTACAAGGCAGATCTGACAATAATGAACGGCTTCACATGCAGGCGTCATGTAATTGAAATGACAATGTTCACTCCAAATGATTCATGAATAAATGCTACGGCTTTCTTCACAGTATACACTGAATCTAGGGACACAAGGAGTTAAAATGTAAACTTTGACACGAGGACAGTTAAATCCATGTTCAGGATTACAGCTGAGAACTTACTATGGGTGATATTAGGGGACAGACTCTGAGCATGCTCCATTGACATTCCTCTCTGTTATTTTATTGCAAATGTTTATCAGTTCATTCTACAGTGGTTAAATGCTCCAGTAAAATAAGAACTGGACCATTTCCTGATAATATTACTCCAATTCACTCCTCACTGGCAACCCAACCTCCACCTTCCTTCAGCCAAATACGCTACCGTGCATCTCCATTCCCCAAAAGGTCCAGAAATTCGCACAGCGCAATGGTTTTCACTGACCCGCATTAGCTTTCAAATTGCTCAATGGCTTGAATGTGAAATTCTCGTCCTCAGCTTAAAACCTGCATCAAACCTCTCCCATGATCTCTCCATACCTCTGACATTGTGCACATTAGGTGGGACTGTCCGATTTTGGTTCCTGTCTTACCAATACGATAATAGTCACACATTCTCCTGCAATGAATTCTCTCCACCTACCAGCACTATTAATTCGCCTGTGCCTGAACTTACGATTTTGACTCCTCCTCTTCCACATCTACATGCTTCCCAATGTCAACAGCACATACAGACACGGGGTCACCTTCCATGTGTGTCCTGACAGTACCCTGGTCCAGCTCTCGTCCATCTCTCTCGGCCCTCCACTGCCTCTGTGTGACCAGACTCCAACTGTCTGTTTAGCAGGGGCTGAAATTTTATCCAAGTAACTATATGAAATACTAAATCAATCATCTTTCGCTCCACCACAATTCCATGCTCATTTCAGTTATTCCATTCCCCATGCGAACTGTTCTGTCAGGCTGAATATATATATATTTTAAAGTTCATCCTGTTGTTCTCTGACCTGACCCTCAGATCTCAATCATAAAATATATCAATTTCCGCCTGCCTAACATTGCCAGCTTCTCTCACTGCCTCGGTCCATCTGACACTGAAACACTCATTCACTGCATCTATCTCTGCATCTTGGAGGTGAGGACGTGGAAAGCTATTGGAGAAAATTCGTGACTTTCTTGTACTGTGGAACTGTTTGGCACCATCTTATTGATAATCCTGTTCAGAGGATTAGTCCTTACTATTGTTGTTACATATGCTAATTAACTTGTAACTTTTTAGATGTACAAGCATAGAATGAGATTTAATTGTTGCTCATGTTTAATTTGCATTAAATCTTGAATTGAGAATAGAAGGCTCAAAGCTGAAGAACGTGATTTGGAGGTGAAGGATAAGTTTAACCAAAGGGAAATTCCTCGTAGCTTTGATTTGGCAAAGTATATCTAATTGGTACCTAAATTAAGTGATGAGTGAGTAGAAGTTTACATTGTGTCATTTGAAAAACTGCCACAATATGGAATGGTCCAAATCATCTTAGACAAACTCCTGGAGACTCTTTTCAAAAGGAAAGCTATGGAGGTGTACTCATCCCCTTCAGATGATGAGAAGGAAGTAAAGACTGCTTTCCTCAATGCATAAGAGTTGATGTTGCAGGATTGGGAAATCGGCGTCATTGGCACAGCCAGCATTTACTGCCCATCTCTAATTGCCCTTGATAACTGACTTTCTGCGAGGCCGTTTCAGAGGGCAGTTATCGGTTAACAGTATTGCTGTTGGTCTGGAGTCACATGTCGAGCAGACAAGCATATTTCCTTCCCTGAATGGCATTGGTCAACTTGGTAGGATTTTGCGACACCCGATGTAAGTTTTCATGGCACCATTACTGAGAATAGCCTACAATTCCAAATTGAATTTTTATTATTTAATTGATTTTATTAATTAATCGAATTTGAATCAATTTTCACCAGCTTCTGCTTTGGGGTTTCACCAGTGTTGTCATCTTGTACGGGCTTTACAACAGTTTACTGCAGATGTAACCAATATTCACGGGGAAATATTACTTTAAAAGGATCAGGACTAACTCGTTTTTCAGCAGAACAGAGAAAGTCAGGTTGTTTCAGTGGAGAATATTGTTACAGCCATTTGCACTGGACATTGTACATCTTCCAGGGAAAATCAATGTCATTGCTGATGCTCTGACCAGAATTCAAAGAGAAGGTGCAGGTCTGAAGGAAAGCTCTGAAATATTAGAATGTTACCATGTCTGAATCCTATTAAACTTAACTTTACATTATTGGTAAATTTTCTAAAATATAAACTGATTGGCAAGTTGCTGCCATGGGTATTCATGTGACTGAACAGCCGATTCACGACCCACAGATCTTTTGGGCACATGGGACCAGACTTCGCACGATGTACTGAGATCCTGAGTCTGAGATTTTCTTCATTTTCCTTTCTTCTCTCCTGTCACTTTGCGTCCTCACTAAGGCGATTGGACTCAAAGCATGACGGGCAAATTGCCACCGTTCTGAGTACCTCCCGTCATCAATGTCAATGCTGCCGCGCTTCAGAGAGAACTTCAGAGTGTCTTGTAAAAATTTCCTTTATCCTTTCCTGTAACATTGACCATTTGAGAATTGGGAAAACAGGACCTGACGGGGGAGACAGTTTTTGATCATCCAAATAGAGTATCCTGTCCATCGAAGTTGTTTTTAAGGCAATTCGTGTGAATGCTTGTGGAGCTGGTTTCAAAAAGGAAACTAGTGTGTTTTCTACGGTCCTTCTCGTTAATCAGCAGAGGCATTGCTGATGAAATTTCTCCAGCACTTTTATGTTTCGCTGATACACAGTTCAGGTCTCACTGCAGAACAGGAGTATTGTGAAGACAACTGCTTGTACACTAGGACCTTTGTTGACTGGCAGAAGTCTATATTGTCAAACACTCGCTGCTGTCGTTTATAGATCTCTGAGCTGGCACAGCTGATCCTGTGTTGGATCTCCCCATCAATGGTGGCCTTTTGATAGAAGCAGCTGCCAAGTTATGTGAAGTTTTCAACGTTTTCCAGAGTCTTTCCTTCAACATATATCGGATATGGAATATTTGGATAACCAGAAATAGGTTGATATATCAGTTTTGTTTTGACAACATTAATCAACATTCATGTCCACTCCAAGTAGAATTGAAGACATCAAGAGTGACTTTGAAAGCTGGATCAGTGTGGGCAATGAAACTGCAGTCATCCACAAACTGTTGATCACATATGTCTATGGCGCATCGTGTATTTTTGTCACAGAGGCGTGTGAGGTCGAAGTTTTCTATGTAGGTGAAATTTGATACCGACACCAGAGGACATTTGAACATTGAAGAGGCGAGCAGCCACTGTCAGCTAAATAGTAAATAGTGTTAGTAAAATATGGTACGTGTTTCATGTTTGCAAAGGAAAGTGTCACCTCTGCAGTACACAATAGGTTATTTCTAAAAACATGTTTACAGTATTAAGAACTTACTGTCTTTTCTAACTGTTTGAACGAAATCCTTATTTGCCATAAGGCGTTCTTTTCCCCAAGGGGGAAGTGTGATGAATCCTAGGCCTGGATTTAATGCCACCCCACTCCCGGAGATGGGCTAGGAGGCGTGAGTCTCATAGATGTGCGCTGGCTGGCCGGGGAGGGATGGCCCGTCATCTTTCCATTGCACTGCAACAAATTGTGAGTGGAAAAGCCTTCCTGCCCAGAGGCCAATTGAGGGCCGTTAGAGGCCTATTATTATCTGCTTAAGGGCATCTTCCTGCCGCTGCTGGATTTAAGCCGAGTAAAATGAAGTGTCCTCCCTGTGGGCTTGGGGAACCGCCTCCGTGGGCAATCTGTGGCCCACAGAGGGGCCCATCAGAAAAGAACCCACCACTTTGAAAAGCCCACCCTCTTGCATTCATCACACACCCTTCAGCCCCATCACCGGTGCCTGCCAGGCTGAGAACTGTGTCGTTATCAGTCACCAAAAATAGATTTATGAAGTAATATTACAGGACAGGCTAGTTCCACAACGTGAAAATGTTCTTAGAAAGCTGGTGTGCAATTTGTGTCTCATTTCAGGAGCAACATATATGCATTGAGGACAGTTCAGAGAAAGTTTATTGTGCTGATTTCTGGGGTGAAGGGACTTCGTTGTGAGGAATGGTTGAGCAGGCTGGGCCGGGACACTTGAAATTTAAGAAGTATGAGAGAATTATTGAAGCATGAAACATAATGGCTACCCCAGTTCTGTTTCTGGTAACCCCCAAGATGTTGATCGTGGAGGACTCAGCGTTGGTAACGCCATTTCTCTCTTGTTGGAGATGGTTTTTGTCTCTGTCCAGTTTTATTCTTATTGATTGCCTAGCAGTTATATACAACTGAGTGGCTTGTTAGGCTATTTCAGATGTCAACCATCTTGCTGTGGGTCTGGAGTAACATACCAGCACAAAGACCGCAGATTTCATTCCTGAAAGGGCATTAATGAACCAGATGGGTTTTTCTGCAACAATCGGCAATGGTTTCATGATCATTATTAGATCAACTTTCCATTCCAAATTTACTAAATGAAATCAAATTCCACTTTCTGCTGCGGGTGATTCGAACGCTTGGTTTATCAGATTCGAATGCTTGGTTTATTAGTTTAACGACAATACACCACTGCTTGTTCTACATAATGGCGTTGTCTCTATATTGAGTGACCAAAAGGAGATTGAGTGACCGCTTTGTAGAACACTTCCACTCAGTCCGAAAGCATGACCCCGATCTTCTGGTCGCTTGCCATTTCAGCACCCAACCCCAGCTCACATGCCCACATTTCCGTCCTTGGCCTGCCGCAGTGTTCCAGTGAACATCAATGCAAGCATGAGGAGCAGCACCTGATAAGTCTACTGCCTTGCGGAGTGAGCACTGACTTCAATAATTTCAGAGCATGACTGTCCTTTTTTGTCTTTATATTTTAATTTTTTTTATTGTATTGTATTTTTTAACCATTTGTTTGTTCTTCATGCAGCCAGAGTTTCTCATTATTCTCCTATCAACACGCTGTGGACTAATGTTGTGTCTTTCAACAGAAGCATTAACACCCTCTTTGCTGTTGTCTCAGGAAAACTTTGTTATTTTCTCCTGCCCTCTGCCCTATCACACACATTCCCTTTGGTTCTCTTCCGCACCAAACCACACTCCGCCCCCTTCACTTCCTTAAAAACTAATTCCATTCCAACCTTTGATAGTTCTGATGAAGGGTCACAGATCTGAAATGGTAACTCTGCTTCTCTCTCCACAGATGATGCCCGACCTGCTGAGTATTCCGAGCACTTTCTGTTTTTATTTCACAATAATTTAAATTCTTTCAGTTGTAATTTTAAAGCTCAGAGTGAGTCTGTGGGCTGCTTCAATAAACAAATAACAACAACGCTGCGTTCTATAATCTGCAAATAACGTGAAGGTTTCGGGATGCTAACAGATACAACGCACAGTGATAAAACATAAAATGAAAATTTTTACTATGACAGTGAAGTCAAGTGAAGTTCGTAAGTTCATCCGCAGTGAAGCAGCCAAGGAGATGCCAAAGTGTCAGCAGCAAACTCAGTTCAGCTGCCAGACTTTTTTAGCAGCATTAGATTCACACAAGGAAATAATGCAACAACAGTGATGACCAATTAAAATACTGAAATCCCAGTGAAACTGACACATGATGTTGGGGATGGAGGAAACTGTAACACTGTAACAAAGGCCTCCTTGTGACACTGAGACTGAGTTGTGTCATTATCAATTACCAAAATTCGTTTTGTGAAGTAATGTTCCAAGACAGGTTTATTCTACAAATGAATATATTAACAACTCCTGATAGCATGGTAATTGTTCTCAAACATAGCTTGGACCACATCAAGATTATTGTGTACAGTTTTGCATTGAGAGCAGTTCAAAGAAGTTTCACGATTTGACTCCTGGGGTGAAGGGCCTGCCTTGTGAGGAAAGGTTGAACAGGTTGGGCAGATCCTCTTTCGTGTTTAGAAGTATGAGAGAAGTATTGAAACATGTTAAACTCTGAGGGAGCTTAATCGGGGGATGGTGAGAGGAAGATTCCCCTCGAGGGGGAATCCATAACTAGGGGGAAATAGCATAGAAGTAGATGAGGATATATTTATTTTTTAAGTGGGTAATGAATCTTTGGAATGTCTCGGGCCCAGAGAGCTCTGGCGGCTGAGCCATTGATTATAGTCAGTCTATGATAGAGGGAATTTTGAACCATAGTGAATTCAATGGTGATGGCAAGGAAGCGGGAAAGGGCATTTACGGCCAAGATGGGCGGCACAGTGGCACAGTGGTTAGCACCGCAGTCTCACAGCTCCAGGGACCCGGGTTCAATTCTGGGTACCGTCTGTGCGGAGGTAGCAAGTTCTCCCTGTGACCGCGTGGGATTTCGCCAGGTGCACTGATTTCCTCCCACCGCCAAAGGCTTGCAGGTGATCGGTAAATTGGCCATTGTAAATTGCCCCTAGTGCAGGTATGTGTTCGGGAATATGGGATTACTGTGGTGTTAGTATAAATGGGTGATTCTTGGTCAGCATGACTCGGTGGGCCGAAAGGCCTGTTTCAGTTCTGTGTCGCTAAAATGAAATAAATCAGATCAGGAATGATTGTATAGAAAGACAGAAGAAACTCGAGGGGCCGAATGGCCTGCACCTTCTCCTATTGCTTATATTCTTATGTACATAACCCTAGCACCTGATTTCACAACAATTAGTTTTAACATTAACCTAACAAAACTCCAGTGTTAGGTTAATAAAATCATGACAGACATAAAGAAACTCATACAAGCCCGAACATTCAGAATCTGAGGATATTCCATCATCCACCAATACATTCAGTGAAGACAATAAACGAGTAATAATGCAAAGAATGGCCATATTAAATCAAAGTTATTGTGCTGCAGCGACAGGACCAAATGAACAGAGACTGAGGACAATCCATCATTCAACTGATCAAACTGAACAGACGATTGTGTGATACAGACAGCGAGTAAAGCACTTTCAGATACGTCAGTAAAATGAATACTAATTTATACCATTAACAGCTGGATAAAAATGCAGCTTACCGGAAACTCCAAAGGTTGCTAGAATTGGATAGTAAATACGTTCTATCTTATACATTGCTGGATATTTAGCTCCTGTGCGAAGGACTGACTTGTGTTGGTCTGAAACTCACATCTCCGGCACTCATTCTCAGCTGATCCATTCTAATAGACAGTGATTTATACAGGGGATAGGTCTCCACTGACATGGCTACACCCCTGATCATTGCTATTCGAGGCAGTAAATTGAACAAACACATTACATCAGTAACTTTGACTGCATTGTAAATAAAATTGTTCATACAAAACAAACATCTCAAAATCCAGAAAGTTATCTTAATCAGACATCTGCTGAAAACGGAAATCAAACAAGATTGATCTCGGGGAAACGCAGAGCATTTTTTTACTGGTTTAAAATAATTGTAATCATAATATTCAATCATAACAATTCACTTAGAAATGTCACCGATTTCTCTTCAGTATACACTGAATCCAAGGATATAAACATTTAAAATGAGAAATGTTACGAAGGGACAGTTTAATTCATGTGCAGAATTGCAGCTGATAATTTAATGTCGGCTTCACTCGGTGAATAACACTCCTCTCTCTGTTATTTTAATTGCACATGTTTAGCAGTTTATCCTACAGTGGCTTCTGCAAAATTAGAACTGTGCCACTTCCTGACAATATCCCTCTTGGTCTCTCCTGACTGGCACCCCGACCTCAAACTTCCTTCCATCCAACACAGTGCTGCACAACCCCAGCCCTCAACAAGTCCAGCTCGCCCAACACCGTCGCATTCACTGACTTCGCTGAGATCTCAATCCAGCAAACACCTTACATTTAAAATTATCATACTCAGCTAATATCTGTTCATGACCGAAGCCACCACCATCACCACACTCCTGCAAAACTACATCAAAACTAACCCGTGAATGCTCCATACCTCCGACATTGGCCGCTTATGGAAGGACTGCCCTTGCTTGGTTCCTATCTAACTGATCAGATCACAACCAAAGCATCTCCAGCAATGGCCATTGCTCTCACTACAAACCCTGTTCAATCAACAGTCCCTGAACTTGCGACTTTTACATCCTCCTCTTCCACTTCTACATTCTTCCCAATGGCATCAACAACGCCACGAACCGGGTCATCTTCCACATGTGTGTTGGCAACAGAAAACTCCAGCTCTCCACCATCACTCTCGACCATCCACTGCCTTTGAGTGATCAGACGACAACTGTTTGCTTCGTGTGAGCTATGTTTTTGTCCAATAAAACGTACAAAAGACCAAAACAATCATCTTTTGTTTCACCATAAACTCACCGACCCCATTCCCCTTCATCGCTGTTGTCTCAGGCCCCAGACATTTTTTTTTTACCTTTACCCTATTCATCCTTCCGATCTGAGCTTCTGATCCCATATCCCCTCCATCATAAAAGATGCCTACATTTGCCTCGCGAACATGACGGCCTCAAGCTCTGTCTCAGCCCATCGGCCACTGACAAAACATGTATTGGAGAGTGACTGCCTTTGACATCACGTCAGCATTTGACCGAGTATGGCATCAAGGAGCCTGAGCAAAATTGTCGTCAATGGGAATCAGGGGGAAAACACTCCGCTGGTTCGAATCACACCTAACGCAAAGGAAGATGGCTGTGGTCGTTGGAGGCCATTTATCTGACCTCCAGGACATCACTGCAGGAGTTCGTCAGGGTAGTGTCGTCGGCCCAACCGTCTTCAGATGCTTCATCAATGACCTTCCTTCCATGATAAGGTCAGAAGTTGGTTTGTTCGCTGATGATTGCACAATGTTCAGCACCATTCGCAACTCCTCAGATACTGAAGCAGTCTGTGTAGAAATGCAGCAAGACCTGGACAATATCCAGGCTTGGGCTGATAAGTAGCAAGTAACATTCGCACCACACAAGTGCCAGGCTATGACCATCTCCACCAAGAGAGAATTTAACCATCTCGCTTGACATTCAATGGCAGTAACATTGCGGAACTCGCGCTATCAACATCCTAGGGGCTACCATTGACCAGAAACTGAACTGGAGTAGCCATATAAATACTGTGGCTACAAGAGCAAGTCGGAGGCTAGGACTCCTCAAAGCCTGTCCGCCGTCTACAAGGCTCAGGTCAGGAGATTGATGGAATACTCTCCAATTTTATGGATGGGTGCAGCCCCAACAACACGCAAGAAGCTCACCATCCAGGACAAAGCCCGCTTGATTGGCACTCCATCCACATACATTCACTCTCTCCACCACCGACGGACAGTAGTGTGTACAATCTTCAAGATGCATTGTAACAACGCACCAAGGCTCCTTAGACAGCACCTTCGAAATCTGCCACCTCTACCACCTGAAAGGACAAGGGCAGCAAATGCATGGGAGCAGCAACACCTGCAAATTCCCCTCCAGGTCACACCATACTGACTTGGAACTATATTGCCGTTTCTTCACTGTCGCTGGGTCAAAATCCTGGAACTCCCTTCCTAACAGCACTGTGGGTGTACCTACCGCTCATGGATTGAAGCGGCACAGTGGCGCAGTGGTCAGCACTGCAGTTTCACAGCTGCAGGGACCCGGGTTCGATTCTGGGTACTGCCTGTGTGGAGGTTGCAAGTTCTCCCTGTGTCTGCGTTGGTTTTCTCCGGGTGCTCCGGTTTCCTCCCACAAGCCAAAAGACTTGCAGGTTGATAGGTAAATTGGCCATTATAAATTGTCATTAGTATAGGTAGGTGGTAGGGAAATATAGGGACAGGTGGGAATGTTTGGTAGGAATGTAGGATTAGTATAAAAATGGGTGGTTGATGTTCGGCACAGACTCGGTGGGCCGAAGGGCCTGTTTCAGTGCTGTATCTCTAATCTAAGAAGGCAGCTCACCACCACCTTCTCAAGGACAATTAGGCATGGGCAGTAAATGCTGGCCTAGCCTGCGACACATTGATCTCATAAAATAAGAGAAATACAATTGGTTAACTTTACTCACTCTTGGTGGGACTTCCCTCTTTGTTTACACAGTTATCCATCTGATCAGATGCAGAATCTCCAGTTATGGCATCTCCCTTCACCCCACATCAGCATAATCTTTGATGTCTCTCTTCATCTTCAATAACAACTTTCCATTGGAGTTTACACCGGCAGGTGTGGGCTGAGAATTTACTTGTACGCTGATGACATCTATGTTCTCTAATACCTCCCCGAATACCTAAACGATCAACATCTCTTTATATCTCTGTTTTTTCTCATTTCCACTATTACCTGTGTCACTGAAATTACACTCGTCAGCAAACATAGATAGATGACGCTTCATTCCCTTAACCTATTCATTTAGAAATTTAGTGAAAAGACGCCACCCAAGTCCAGATCACTGGGAGCCAACAATAAGAATAAACTGACCATTTCAGCACATAGCCTTTGGCCCCACTCTGTCTCCTCTCTCCTGGACAACTCCACAGCCTAGACAATAGGTTGTGTCCAGGCCCAGGTGCTTTATTTTTAGGTGTCCCTGATGTGAATTCTCGTCGAGTGCCTTCTGGAAGCTCCTATAAATAAAACAAACCACATCTACCACATTGGCATTTAGTTACTACCGACTATCTTCCTGCTGTTATCAAATCTATGCTGCAGAATTCTGTCCTTAAACCTCGCTACCTACCACTCCTCTCCTCTCCTGATAACAATACATTCCTCTGATTGAGCTTATGGTTACCTCCCCTAATACCCTTTTTGGGCAGGATCTACTGGCCTCTGAATATATTTTTGTGAATTGTCCTTCAACGTTTTTCTATCTTAAATGCACTATTTAAATTCAAGTTTTTAATGTTTGATTTTATAATCCTCCAGTCTTGCCCTCTCACAATCCATACCCATGTCTTTGATGATTAAATACAACTCTCGGAAAACTTGCCTGACCTTCCTATCTCTCCATCTCCCACTCTTCCTTTGATATCCTCATTGAAACTCGCTCTGTTACCAAGCTTTTTGTCACTTCTTATGTTTCCTTATTTATTTGTGTATCTCTCCTCAGAGCACTCTGGATAACCTTGGAAAATATTAGAGATATAGAGACATTGATTCATTTACAGCAAAGATGGTGACCATTCGGCCCATGCTGGCTCACTTCGGAGCCATCCAGTCAGTCTCATTCTCCCGCTGAATGGTCATAGACCTGCAGAATTTTTAATCATTATTATTTGCAGTGCCTATCCAATTTTCTATTGAAATAATTGATTGTCTTCGCTTCCAGCACCGTCATGGGCAGCCAGTTCCAGGTAAGTACCATTAGTGACCTAAAAGAACCCCACAATCCCCCTGCATCTCTTGCCTCAAACCTTCAATCGTTGTCCCCTAGTCCTTGTACCATTAGGTTTGTCTCACGGCCTGTCATAATATTGTAAAACTTTATGATATCTCCACTGAATCTCTTCTGTTTCAAGAAGAACGTCACTAGTTTTTCTAACATTATCTTGTAACCAAAATCCCCCAACCCTGGAACCATTCTGGTAAATTCTCTCAGCATCCTCTCAAAGGGCAAGGAATCCTTCCTGAAGTGTGATTTCAGAGCTGGATGCAATAATCTATTTGGGGTCCAGCCAGAACTTGATGAACGTCCAGCAAAGCTTCTTGTTTTTGTACTCTATGTGCCATTGATGAAGCCCGAGGTCACATAAGCTTTGTTAACAACTCTTTCAATGTGTCCTGGCAGATTCAAAGATCGATGCGCATGCACCACTGTGTCCCTCTGTTCCTGCATATTCTTTAGAAGCGCGCCATTGCCTCACCTATACCTTCTGCCAAAATGCATTACCTCCCTCTTTTCTGTATGAAATTCCATCTCTGAGTTGTCTTCTCAAACTGCTCACCTATTTATTTCCTTTTTCAGTTCATTTCATCTGCAACGTTCGGCGCCATCGGCAAATTTTGAAATTCTACTCTATTCCAAGATTTAATTGATTAATATGCAGCAAAAAAAAAGCACAGGTCCCAGCACTAACCGTTAGACAACACTACTGTCGAGCATACGGCAGTCTGATCAGCAGCTATTTACCACGCTTTGTTGTTTTCTGTAGTTGAACCATTTGTGTATCCAATTGTACACTGACCCTCAACTTTGTCAACCAGCCTTTTATGTGGCACTTTGTTAAACAAAGACTACTATGACATGGGGTCCCTGAAACCCCTCATGTACGGCAGACATCTCAAAGCCCTGGAGAGATATCACCAGTTGAACCTCTGCAAGATCCTGAAAACTCAATGCCAGGACAGGCGCTCCATTAGCAGTCTCCTCTCTCAGGTCAACATCCCCAACATCGAGACACTGGTCATGGTAAGTCAGTTATGTTGGGCGAACCACATCGTTCAGAGGCCTGACGCAGTACTCCCCAAACAAGCTATCTACTCCGAGCTCCGTCACAGCAAGAGGCTACCAGGAGAGCAGATGAAACACTACAACGATATCCTTAAATACTGCATGAAAAAAAGTGACATCTACACTGATTTGTGGGTACCTTTGCCTGAGACCGCCCAAAATGGAGCGGAAACATCCAGGATAGAGCCAGCTCGTTCGAACAACGTAGACATGCTCAGGTAGCGAACCAAGTGCAAACGGCAGAAGGAGCGTTGGGAAATTCGAGCATCCCAATCTCTAGCCTCACCAAACACCACCTGTCGCAACTGTGGCAGAGTGTGCGGATGCAGAATTCAACTATTCAGTCAGCTAATGACCTACAACTCTGGAGTAGAAGAAAGGCATTCTCATTCCCGAGGGACTGCCCAGTAAGAAGACTTTCTTGCACACTTTCTTAAAATCCATAGCGCCAATATCTACCACATTCCTTTCATCAACATTCCCTGTTATCTCATCCAAAAGTTCAACTAGACACTTAATTAAGGCGGGCATGGGTGAATGAGATTTAGGTTGAATATTTTAAACCCAGATTATTCTTTCATGGGATTTGAGCGTCGCTGGGAACGATTTGTTGCCCATCCCTAATTTCCCTTGACAATCCAGTGGTTTTCTAGGTAATTTCAGAGGAAAGTTAAAAGTCAACCACATTGCTGTAGGTCTGGAGTGACATGTCAGCCAAACCAGTAAGGAAGTTAGATCCGCTTCCCTAATGGCCATTGGTGAACCAAATGGTTTGTTGTCAAAATTGATGATAGTTTCATGGCACCATTGCTGAGACTAGCTTTCAATTCCAGATTGCACTTATATTTCTGATTATTTAATTGGATTTAAATTCCACCAGCTGTCGTGGTAGGATTCGAACTCGCGTCCCCAGGGCATTCACCTGGGCATCTCGGAGAGTGGAAAACAGCAAGACTGGAGCCAAAGGGAGAGAACGAGAGTTTGAAAACAAAGTGAACAGCAAAACTGCAAGGTGAATGCTTGGTGAGCAACTGCTGTGAGGGAATAGCTCTAAATACCTGGGTTAGTAACAAAAGTAAAGAGAAAGTTAAGGTCTACAGTTTTCTAAACAGTAAGTAGTGTTTCCTTTAGGAGATCAAGGTCCCTAAATGACCTCTAATTTTGAGTAATTTAAGGGAGAAAATTAAGAGTAAGTTATGACAGGGCAGCTCGGCAGCGTGAAGTGCTCCTGCTGTGCAATGGAGGAATTCAGGAACACTTCCAGTGTCCAGGGCGAAAAAGTGTGCAGGAAGTGTCTCCACCTGTTGCTACTCGAAATCCACGTTTCAGATCTGGAGCGGCGGCTGGGGACACTGGAGCATCCGTAAGGCTGTGGTCATTGTGGATAGCACCTACAGGGAGGTGGTCACACCGCAGGTAATGGCTGCTCAGGCAGAAAGGGAACGGAGACTGCCAGGCACAGTAGAATAACTAGGTAGATAGTGCAGGAGTCCCCTGTGTCCATCTCCCATTCTGACAGATTGTCCACTTTGGATAATTTTGAGAGAGACAACTTCTCAGGGGAATGCAGTTACAGCCAAGTTTGTGCCACCAAGGGTGGCTCAGTTGCAGAGGAGGGAAGGAAAAAGAGTGGGCAAGCTATACTGATAGGGGATTCTATCGTAACCGGCACAGATAGCCGTTTCTGTGTCGCAATCGTGACTCCAGGATGGTATGTTGCCTTCCTGGTGCTCAGGCTAAAGATGTCACGGTGCAGCTGCAGGGCATTCTCAAGGGGGAGCGTGAAAAGTCAAAGGGTTAGGTTGACATTGGTATTAAGGACATAAATGGAAAGAGGGATGAGGTCCTGCAACAAGAATCTAGGGAGTGAGCTAGTGGATTAAAAAGCAGGACCTTAAAGGCTCAAATCTATGGATTACTCCCGGTGCCACGTGCTCGTGAGTATCGGAATAGAAGGACAGAGCAGATGAATGCATGGCTGAGGAGATGGTTCAGGAGGGAGGGCTTTAGTTTGCTAGATCACTGGGTCTGTGTCCTGCGGAGGTGGGACCCGTACAAGTCGGACGGGTTTCACCTGAACAAGAACGGGACCATCCTTGCTGGGAGTTTTGCTCGTGCTGTTGGGTGAGTGGGGTGGCGGGGGGAGGGGATGGGAGGGGGTGGCGGGGGAAGGGCGGGTTTAAACTAATTTGGCAGAAGGATGGGATACAATGTGGAAGTACAGTAGGAGGTGATGCACTGACAAATATATAAGACAAACTGAGTCAGTCTGGAAGGCAGATGAAATACAGATTTGTTCAGGTACACGCAAATAATGCAAGGCTGGATTGCATCTGTTTTACCGCAAGGAGTTTACAAGTAAGGCCGATGAACTGATTAACATATGGGCATATGATATTATTGCTATCACAGTGACATGGTTGAGGGAAGGGCAGGACTGGCAGCTCAATATTCCAGGCTATTGAATCTTCAGGCGTGACAGGGGAGGGGGTAAAAGAGGAGGTGGCATTGCACCGTTGGTCAAGGAGTAAATTACTGCAGTAAGGACGGATGATATCTTAATAGGTTCCTCAAATGAGGCTATATGGGTAGAATTTTTATAAACAGGCAATCACTTGGCTGGGATTGTACTACAGGCCTCCAAACTGTCAGGGAGAGTTAGAGCAGGAGATATGTAGGCAAATTTCAGACGGCCGAAAAAGTAATAGGGTAATAATCGTAGGGGATTTCAACTTCATCAATATTAACTGGGATAATATCAGTGCAAAAGACCTAAAGGGGCCAGAATTCTTAAAGTACATCCAGAAGAGCTTTTGAAGCCAGTATATAGAAGGTTCTACAAGAGAAGGGCGGTACTGGACGTAATCCGAGGGAATGAAGCTGGGCAAGTGGAGAAAGCGCCGTTGAGGGAGCAGTTCAGGGATAGTGACCATAACTGTATAACAGTAAAGGTAGTTATGGAGAAGGACAAAGATGGACCGAAAATAAAGGTTCTGAATTGGAGGAAAGCCGCTTTCAATATGATAAAACAGGATCTGGCCAAAGTGGACAGGGAGCAGTTACTTGAAGGGAAGTCTACATCAGAACAGTGGGATTCAAAAAAGAAAATAGTGAGAGTTAACAGCCAACATGTTCCCATAAAGATAAAGGGTGGCAACAATAAGTGCAGGGAACACTGAGTGTCAAGGGATATAGAGGATTGGATAAGGGAAAAAAAGAGGCCTATGGCAGATTCAGAGCGCTGAAAACAGCGGAGACCCCAGAGGAGTATAGAAAGTGTAGTGGCATAATTAAAAAAAGTAATTAGGGGAGCGAAGAGGGTGCATGAAAAACCACTGGAAGACAAGATAAAGGGAAATACCATGGCGTTTTTCTAAGTATATTATGGGCAAGAGGGTAACCAAGGAAAGAGTGGGGCCCATTATGGACCAAAGTAGCAAACAGTGTGTGGACCGGAGAACATAGGTGAGGTTTTGAATGATTGCTTTTCATCTATGTTCACTATGCAAGGTGCAGAGATCAGGGAGGGGGATTGTGATATACTTGAATAAATTAGCATTGAAAGTGTATCAGCGGTTTTAGCGGGCTTAAAACTAGATCAATCCCAAGGCCCAGATGAGATGTATCCCAGGCTGCTATGTGAGGAAAAGGAAGAGCTTTCAGGGGATCTGACACAAATTTTTAAATCCTCTCTGGACACAGGACAGTTGCCTGAGTACTGGAGGACAGCGAATGGGGTACCATTATTCAAGAAGGGTAGTAGAGATAAACCAAGTTATTGCAGGCCAGTGAGTCTAATGTTAGTGGTAGGGAAATTATTGGGAAAAATTGTGAGGGACAGGATTAATATCCTCTTGGAGAAGCAGGGATTAATCAGGGATAGGCAGCATTGCTTTGTCAGGGGGAGATCGTGTCTATGTAACTTGATTGAATTTTTCGAGGCGTTGACTAGAGGTGTCGATGAGGGTAAAGCAGTTGATGTAGTCTACATGGACCTCAGTAAGCCTTTTAATAAGCTCTCGCATGGGAGTTTGGTCAAGAAGGTAAGAGCCCATGGGAGCCCGGGTAATTTGGCAAATTAGATCCAAAATTGGCACAGTGATAGGTGGTAAAGGGTGATGGTCGAGGGTTGTATCTGCTAATGGAAGCCTGTGACCAGTGGTGTACCGCAGGGATCGGTGCTGAGACCCTTGCTCTTTGTGGTATACATTAATGATTTAGACGTGCTTATTGGAGAGATGTTCAGTAAGTTCGCAGATGACACGGCAATTGGTGGTGTTGTAAATAGTGAGAAGGAAAGCTTTAGATTAAAGGACGATATAGATGGGCTGGTAAGATAGGCACATCAGTGGCAGATGGAATTTAATCCTGAAAAGTGTGAGGTGATGCCTTTTGGGAGGACTAACACGTCAGAAGAATATAAAATGGATTGCAGGATCCTCGGAAGTACAAACGGTCAGAGGGACTTTGAGGTACTTATTCATTAATTACTGAAGGCAGCAGCACAGGTGGATAAGGTGGTTCGGAAGGAATATGGGATAATTGTATTTATTACGCATAGAATATAAGAGAAGGGTGGTCATGGTGGAGCTGTATAAAACGGTAGTTATGCCATAGCTGGAGCATTGTGTACAGTTCTGATTGCCACACTGTAGGAAGGATGTGATTGCACTGGAGAGGGTGCAGAGGAGATTCACCAGGATGCTGCCTGGGCAGGAGTATTTCAGCTATGAAGAAAAACTGATAGACAAGGGTTATTTGCGTTAGAGCAGAGAAGGCTGAGGCAGGACCTGATTGAGGTATAGAAAAATATTCGTGGCATTGTTAGGGTTGAAAGGAAGAAACCTTTTTTCCCCTTAGTGGATGTGTCAATAACCAGGGGTCATAGTTTTAAGGTGAGGGGCAGGAGGGTTAGCGGTGGTTTGAGGAAACATTTTGTCACCCAGAGGGTGGTTGGAATCTGGAACACACTGCCTGGAAGGTAGAGGCAGGCACCCTCACAACCTATAAGAAGTATGTGGATGTGAACTTGAAACGCCATAGCATACAAGGCTGCAGGCCAAGTGCTGGAAACTGGGATGAAAATAGATAGATGCGTGATGGCCAGAAAGGGCTCGATGGGCCGAAGAGTCTGTTTCCTTGCTGTATGACTCCATGACTCTATCTGCATTACTAACTCAGTGGCTTTACCAGTACACAACCATCTCCCGAGCGTTGAGCGGAATTAGAAATACAAGAACTATTCAAAAACGATGGGAGGCACTCAAAGAAGTATTGAGTATAATAAGTATTGAATACTTAGAACCTGTTCCAGCTCTTTGGAAGATTATCTCAATTAATCTCCATGCGCTACTCTTTTCTATTGTCTTGAATTTTATTTCCCTTGCGGTATTTGTACAATTCTCTTTTGGTTGTTAATATTCAATCTGAAACTACCAGTCTTTAGCAAGTGCATTCAACCAACAACACCGCGCCACTTACAAAGGCTTTCTCCATGAAGCATGTAGGTCGCAACATTGCTTCAGTTGCTTTTGTAAAATATGTGTTAAGGACTTATATTTGTCTCATTGACATTAATGCATCTGGAATCTTAAAAAGATGGTTGGACGTTGTGTTATTTTTTTTAAGTTAACAGATGTCTTGAAATGCAGTTAGTGGATAGAACCTGTTTGCAAATAACACAGCATGGGTTGTTCTTGACTTAAAGAGATATTTACAAAGAAGTGACAAGCCAAGATTTGTAGACATCGTGAGACTTGACTTCCGGAAATTTTGGTTTCAATTCGAACTGTTGAAAAAGAAACAAAAAAATATAGCTTTCTAATTGACCTGCCAGGAGATTATCAGCTCATCTTTCTCCAGAAAAGAAACCCTGCAGAAATCTTGCATCGAATAGGTGAGAACTAAAACCCTGTTGCTGCTTCCTGTTGTACGACCTTATTCGGAGCCTTCTGCAGCTGCATCTGTTGGAAGGCCTACCCAAACTGATCGTCAAGGTCGCCTGGAAGGAACTGTGCTGGGAAGATCCTAGTGACTGTCGCCAATTCACATTTGGGTGCTTAACAACACCGGGTGCGTGTGCATGAGCGTGTGTGTGTGTATGAATGTGTGTGTGTGTGTGTGTGCGTGTGTGTGCGTGCGTGTGTGTGTGTGTGTGTGTGTGTGTGTGTGTGTGAGGGCTTGAATAAATAAAGGGCTTTAATATGTCATGATGTGTCTATGTTTTACTTCATCATTGGTTCAACCTGGATTATACTAAGATGATAATGTTGCGCTTTAGTAAAGAAACCTGGTTGGTGCCCTTTATTTTGTGGAAAAGTAAAGTATCTGATTGACTGCTTTGGTCAGTGGTAAAATTTAAATGTATGTCGTGACCTATGCACAATTGGGACGGAATTAGCTGGAGACTCCTCCCACCTCAGTCATAACAGCGACTCAACTCCTGATAGCCTTAGTACAAACATGGAAAAATGATCTGAATTTCAGAATTGAGTTGAGAGTTACTGGGCCTTTGGCAGGTGGTGAGAGACCCCACACGAGAAAAATAAAACGACTTGACCTCGTACTCACCAACCTATCTGTCCCGGATGCATCCTTTGATGACATTATTGGTAGGAGTGACCACTGCACAGTCCTTGTAGAGACGAGGTCCTGCCTTCACACTGAATACATACTCCATCTTGTTCTGTGGCACTTCCACTATATCAACTGGGATATAATCAGAACAGAGATAATCGCCCAAATTTGGCATCCGTGAGGGAATGTGGGCCATCAGCTGCATCCCAATTCTATTATAACAAAATCTGCAACCAAATGGCCCTGCATATCCGTCACTTTATAATTACCTTCATGCTATGGGAGCAACCCTAGCGTCATTGAGGAGTTCCAGAGAGCATGCCAGGAGCAGCACCAGGCTAACCTACGAAGTGCTAAACTGATGAAGATGCAGCGGAGGACGACATGCTTGTGAAACAGTGGAAGTAACAAGCTATGGATAGGAGTATGTGATTGCACAAATAACGGATCAGGACAAACTTCTGCAGTCCTCCGACATCCAGTCTTGAATGGCAGTGAAACATGAAGCAACTAACCGGAGCTGGAGGCTCCAAAAACATCCCAGTTATCAGTAATCGAGGAGACCAGCATGGCAGTGAAAAATACAAGACTGAAGCATTTACAATTAACTTAAGCCAGAAGTGCCGAATAGATGATCCATTTCGGAATACTCCTGAGGCCCAGACTAACCTAGATACCAGAAGTAAGATACAAAAACAAGAAATGCTGGATTCACTCAGCAGGTCTGGCAGCATCTGTGGAAAGAGAAGCAGAGTTAACGTTTCGGGTCAGTGACCCTTCTTCGGAACTGACAAATATTAGAAAAGTCACAGATTATAAACAAGTGAGGTGGGGGTTGGGCAAGAGATAACAAAGGAAAAGGTGCAGATTGGACCTGGCCACATAGCTGACCAAAAGGTCACGAAGCAAAGGCAAACAATATGTTAATGGTGTGTTGAAAGACAAAGCATTAGTACAGATTAGGTGTGAATATACTGAATATTGAACATCAGCAAGTGCAAACCTGAAGAAAAACAACCTGAAAAAAACAGTGGGTAAGCAAACTGAACAAACTAAGATGAAATGAAATAAATGCAAAAAAAGATTGTAAAAAATGTAAAAAGGAATGCAAAAAAAAAAAGGAAGAAAAAATAACTAAAAATGACTAAAAATGAAAGTAAAGTGGGGGGCTGTCATGCTCTGAAATTATTGAACTCAATGTTCAGTCCGGCAGGCTGTAGTGTGCCTAATCGGTAGATGAGATGCTGTTCCTCGAGCTTGCGTTGATGTTCACTGGAACACTGCAGCAATCCCAGGACAGAGATGTGAGCATGAGAGCAGGGGGGAGTGTTGAAATGGCAAGCAACCGGAAGCTCAGGGTCCTGCTTGCGGACTGAGCGGAGATGTTCCGCAAAGCGGTCACCCAGTCTGCGCTTGGTCTCCCCAATGTAGAGGAGACCACACTGTGAGCAGCGAATACAGTATACTACATTGAAAGAAGTACAAGTAAATCGCTGCTTCACCTGAAAGGAGTGTTTGGGGCCTGGGATAGTGAGGAGAGAGGAGGTAAATGGGCAGGTATTACACCTCCTGCGATTGCAAGGGAAGGTGCCCTGGGACGGAGACGAGGTGGTGGGGGTAATGGAGGAGTGGACCAGGGTGTCGCGGAGGGAACGATCCCTTCGGAAAGCTGACAGGGGAAGGGAGGAGAAGATGCGACTGGTAGTGGCATCACGCTGGAGGTGGCGAAAATGGCGGAGGATGATCCTTTGGATATGGAGGCTGGTGGGATGAAAAGTGAGGACAAGGGGAACCCTGTCACGGTTCTGGGAGGGAGGGGAAGGGGTGAGGGTAGAGGTGCGGGGAATGGGTCGGACACGGTTGAGGGCCCTGTCAACCACAGTGGGGGGAAATCCTCGGTTGAGGAAAAAGGAGGTCATATCAGAAGCACCGTCATGGAAGGTAGCATCATCAGAGCAGATGCGTCGGAGACGGAGAAACTAGGAGAATGGAATGGAGTCCTTACATGAGGTAGGGTGTGAAGAAGTGTAGTCGAGGTAGCTGTGGGAGTCAGTGGGCTTATAATGGATATTGGTAGACAACCTATCCCCAGAGATGGAGACAGAGAAGTCGAGGAAGGGAAGGGAAGTGTCAGAGATGGACCATGTAAAGGTAAGAGAAGGGTGGAAATTGGAAGCAAAGTTGATAAAGTTTTCTAGTTCGGGGCGGGAGCAGGAAACGGCACCGATACAGTCATCAATGTACCGGAAGAAGAGTTGGGGGAGGGGGCCTGACTAGGACTGGAACAAAGAATGCTCGACATATCCCACAAAAAGACAGGCATAACTAGGACCCATGCGGGTACCCATAGCGACACCTTTTACTTGAAGGAAGTGCGTGGAGTTGAAGGAAAAGTTGTTCAATGTGAGAACAAGTTCAGCCAGGCGGAGGAGGGTGGTGGTGGATGGGGACTGGTTGGGCCTCTGTTCCAGGAAGAAGCGGAGAGCCCTCAAACCATCCTGGTGGGGGATGGAGGTGTAGAGCGATTGGACGTCCATAGTGAAGAGGAGACGGTTGGGACCAGGAAACTGGAAATTGTCAAAATGACGTAGGGCGTCAGAAGAGTCACGGATGTAGGTGGGAAGAGACTGCAGCAGCGGAGAAAAGATAGAGTCTAGATAGGAAGAAATGAGTTCAGTTGGGCAGCACCAGGCTGACACAATGGGTCTGCCGGGACAGTCCCGTTTGTGGATTTTGGGAAGGAGGTAGAAGCGGGCTGTCCGGGGTTGCGGGACTATGAGGTTGGAAGCTGTAGAGGGAAGATCTCCAGAGGAGATGAGGTCAGTGACAGTCCTTTGGACGGTGGCTTGATGTTCGGTGGTGGGGTCATGGTCCAGAGGGAGGTAGGAAGAGGTGTCTGTGAGTTGGAGTTGAGCTTCTGCAAGGTAGAGGTCGGTCCGCCATACAACAACAGCACCACCCTTGTCTGCAGGTTTGATGACCATGTCGGGGTTAGACCTGAGAGAACGGAGTGCCTCAAGTTCAGAGGGGGACAGGTTAGAGTGAGTGAGGGGGGCAGAGAAATTGAGACGACCAATGTCTCGCCGACAGTTTTCAATGAAGAGATCAAGAGCGGGTAAGAGGCCAGGTTGAGGGGTCCAGGTGGAGGGAGAATGCTGGAGGCGGGTGAATGGGTCTGCTGGTCGGGGGGAGGACTCTTGGCCGAAGAAGTGAGCCCGGAGGCGGAGGCGACGGAAGAAGAGCTCAACGTCATGCCGAGCGCGAAATTCATTGAGGTGGGGGCGTAAGGGGATAAAACTGAGACCTTTGCCGAGTACAGAACGCTCAGCATCAGAGAGGGGGAGGTCAGAGGGTATAGTGAATACACGGCAAGGGGTCAGATCAGAAGGGGTGGGGTCAGAGGGAAGTGAAGCGGAAGGAGGATCTGGAGGGGCATTAGTCCCCATCAGCTGCTGGAGCTTGCGTTCCTTAACACCTGAAAGGAAGAAAAAAAGTTTTTTGTTAATGCGTCGGATGAGACGTAAGATGAGATGAAACTGCGGAGTAGAACAGATTTGAGATAAGGTGAGACGGTGCTGCTGGAGAGAGAGGTCCAGTGTGTGCATATGGCGGCGCATAGCACTGAGTGTGGATCTCAGGTTGCGGCGAGAGTAGCAGTCCGAGGAACGTTGTATTTCTCGGAGATACCTGTGATCCTGGGTGGTTTCAAAGCATGATGGGTGAAACTGCAGTTGGAATCCACGTGGAATCAGTCGGAGCCGGAGACAGTCACTGAGGAAGGAGATGTGGCTGTGAAAACGAGTTTTGGTAGATACCTTATCAAACACCAGGAGGGAAATAGAAAGCAATGAAGGTGAACAAGGTAAAAGAGACAAACGAAAATCCCGTCGGAGAGAAGAGCAGAACTTCTTCAAGGTAGGCATTCCTGGAAGAGAAGTGGCAGTGAATTAAACACTAAAATAAAAGCAAAATACTGCGGATGCTGGAAATCTGAAACAAAAACAAGAAATGCTGGATTCACTCAGCAGGTCTGGCAGCATCTGTGGAAAGAGAAGCAGAGTTCACGTTTCGGGTCAGTGACCCTTCTTCGGAACTGACAAATATCAGAAAAGTCACAGATTATAAACAAGTGAGGTGGGGGTTGGGCAAGAGATAACAAAGGAGAAGGTGCAGATTGGACCAGGCCACATAGCTGACCAAAAGGTCACGAAGCAAAGGCAAACAATATGTTAATGGTGTGTTGAAAGACAAAGCATTAGTACAGATTAGGTGTGAATATACTGAATATTGAACATCAGCAAGTGCAAACCTGAAGAAAAACAACCTGAAAAAAACAGTGGGTAAGCAAACTGAACAAACTAAGATGAAATGAAATAAATGGAAAAAAAGATTGTAAAAAATGTAAAAAGGAATGCAAAAAAAAAAAAGGAAGAAAAAATAACTAAAAATGACTAAAAATGAAAGTAAAGTGGGGGGCTGTCATGCTCTGAAATTATTGAACTCAATGTTCAGTCCGGCAGGCTGTAGTGTGCCTAATCGGTAGATGAGATGCTGCTCCTCGAGTTGGCGTTGATGTTCACTGGAACACTGCAGCAATCCCAGGACAGAGATGTGAGCATGAGAGCAGGGGGGAGTGTTGAAATGGCAAGCAACCGGAAGCTCAGTAATTCGATTCACTCAACGTGAGAACAAAAATTGGCCAAAAGTACTGAGCAGAACAAAGGCTATTGACCCTAAAAACTGTCCAGCTGTAGTAAAGAATACTTGTGCTTCAGAACGAGCCACGTCCTTCACCAAGCTCTTTCAAAGCTATTGCATCGGCATCTACCCGGAAATGTGGAAAATTGGCCAAGTATGTCTTGTCCATAAGAAGCAGGAGTAATCCAATCCTGCCTATTACTGGTGTCGTTAACAGTGCTACCAAATGGAAATACGCAGCAACAAAGTGCTAAACAATGCTCAATTGCATTACAACATGCTTAGAACCATGCTGGCCTGCGCAGGGCATGACAGCTATTTTTCCAAGTTTGTACTTGCAATGTTCAAACAAACAAGTTCATAAATTATATTTTAAGCATGTGTAATGTATAAAATGAGACATTAGTATTCCTTTAGAAGCTAATTTTAACTCACATAACTGGTATTCAAATTATCCAGTAAATTTCATACCAATTTGGCAGCCACTATAACTGAAATATGAATGGACCTTACAATCGGCTCCTGGGTTTGCTTTGGGCAGAGAAGTCAGCTTCCAATTTGTGTTATTTAATTTCATACTATAAAGTAATTTTAAATACAATTGCCTTAGAAATGTAATTCACAAACTTTTCCAGACTAGAAACCATTTTATTTTAATCATAAAAGTGAAAATTTTGGTTTAAAAATGTCACACCTAAGTTTTAGGAGGTAATATTTATTTATATTAGGGTTTTCACATAATTGGACATGACAAGTTGCACTAAACCTGCCAAAGCTAAACAGCCCAGTCCAGCCCGACCCATCTCGAGCCCGAATTCTGGACACAGAATATTGACCCGACGCAATCCGAACCCGTCACATGTCATCGGGTTTGGTCTGGTTCGTGTCGGGTCGCCAGCTTGCAAGAACAGGTAACCAAAAAAAAAGTGGGTTATGAGGACTGTCTTGAAGGATGTGGAGACAATGAAAAGTTTAGACAGAGACGTCCAGAGTTTAGGGCCCAGACAGCTGAATATATGGTCACCAATGATGAAGTGATCAAAATAGCAGATGCTCAAGTGTCAGAATTGGATGAGTGCAGAGATCTCAGTGAGTTTTGAGGCTGGGGGAGATTATAGAGTCAGGGAGCGGCGATGAAGAGATTTGAAAGCAAGAATAAGGAAATTAAATTCAAGGCGTTGTTTCCTCGGAGCCAGGGTAGGTCAGCGAAGAGTAATTGAGATTTGGTGTGAATGAGGACACGGCCAGCAGAGTTTTGAATAACTTCAAGTTTACGGAGCTTGCCCATATATGCCACAGAACATCCTAACGGCTGCGCTGTGAATATTAGTCATTGTGCAAAGATCGTTTCTTTCCCCCGTTCGGTCTAAATGTGAAACTAATGCCCAGATGATACAGGTTTGGTGGGAGAAGTGTTGAGGATAAGAGGAAAGTTGAATGCGTGATCAATTCGAGAATACACTGACAAGTTGAAGGGAATTGTTTCTTTTCGTGATAAAAACACAGCGAGACTTCTTGAGCTACAAATGGCTGGGCTCATCGCAGCTGGAAAAGGCAGTTACAACTGGATTGTGCTCTATATTTTACTGACCTGAATGATGAGGATTTAAGCCTTCATCATCTTCAAGTTCAACATGTTTCTGCGTCAAATGATTTGGCTGCTTCCGGTTCCACTTATGTGAGGTATGAACAATCCTGTCAGCTAATCTTAAAGGAACTCATGCTATTATAAAATAAAACAGAATATGCTGGAAATATTCTGAAGATCAGGCAGCATCTGTGGAGTGAGAAAGAGATTTAAAGTTTCAGTCTGATTGCATTTCATTATCTGTGAAATGAGTTAAAGCAGTAAGAATTTATAAACAAATACAGAGCCGGGGAAGAGGGGTGTGGAAATAGCTACAACAATTTGCATATATACAATGCAACTTCCTTAATAAATGTCCCAAGGTCAATGTTATCCAGGTGGAAGTAGATGGTATCTGTGACGGAGCAGACATGGGGTTGAAAACTAATTTCAGAGTCAATTCGGATGCCGAGATTGTGAACAGTGTGCTTCAAATTCAGAGCGTGACCATGAACATAAATGAAATCGGCGGTCAGGGGAAGGTTTATAGTTCAGTAAGTGATTTTGGTATTCCCAATATTTAACTGGAGAAATTTTTTGGCTTTTTTCTTAAGCAGTTCTGAGAGTCAGGCAAGCACCATGACAAATCAGAGTCAGTGGAAAGGGTTACAAAGGTGGCAATGAGCTGGTGTCAGCATGCATGTAGATGCTGATGTGACACTTTTGGATGAAGTCGCTTCGGGGATGAATGCAGATAAGAAACAGAGAAGGGACAGACATAAATCCTTGTTTACCTCGAGAGGAAATGGAACGGGAGTAAGAAGAGAAGCCGTTGCAAGTGATACTCTGGATACAAGTGGATAGCCCCTCTGTTCAAAAATGTGAGGCAAATGTGAGGTATTTTGCATCAGTATTCACCAAGGAGAAGGACTTGGTGGATGATGAGCCTAGGGAAGGGAGTGTTGATAGTCGAAGTCATCTCATCATCAAAAAGGAGGAGGTGTTGGGTGTCTTGCAAAGCATTACGGTAGGTAAGTCCCCAGGGACTGATGGAATCGACCCAGAATACTGAGGGAGGCAAGGGAAGAAATTGCTGGGGCCTTGACAGAAATCTTTGCATCCTCATTGGTTGCAGGTGAGGTCCCGGAGGACTGGAGAATAGCCAATGTGGTGCCTTTGTTTAAGAAGGGCACCAAGGATAATCCAGGAAATTATAGGCCGGTGAGCCTTACGTCAGTGGTAGGGAAATTATTAGAGACGATTCTTCGGGGCAGGATTTAATCCCATTTGGAAACAAATGTACTTATTAGCGAGAGGCAGCATGGTTTTGTGAAGGGGAGGTCGTGTCTCACTAATTTGATTGAGTTTTTTGAGGAAGTGACAAAGATGATTGATGAAGGAAGGGCAGTGGATGTTATCTATGTGGACTTCAGTAAAGCCTTTGACAAGGTCCCTCATGGGAGACTGATACAAAAGGTGAAGTCACATGGGATCAGAGGGGAGCTGGCAAGATGGATACAGAACTGGCTCAGTCATAGAAGACAGAATGCAACAGTGGAAGGGTTCTTTTCTGAATGGAGGTATGTGACTAGTGGTGTTCCGCAGGGATCAGTGCTGGCACCTTTGCTGTTTGTAGTATATATAAATGATTTAGAGAAAAATGCAGCTGGTCTGCTTAGTAAGTTTGCAGATGAAACAAAGGTTGGTGGAGGTGCGGACAGTGATGAGGACTGTCAGAGGATGCAGCAGGATATAGATCGGTTGGAGACTTGGGCGGAGAAATGGCAGATGGAGTTTAATTCGGACAAATGTGAGCGAATGCATTTTGGAAGGTCTAATGCAGGTGGGAAGTATACAGTAAATGGCAGAACCCTTAGGAGTATTGACAGGCAGAGAGATCTGGGCTTACAGGTCCACAGGTCACTGAAAGCGGCAACGCAGGTGGATAAGGTAGTCAAGAAGGCATACGGCATGCTTGCCTTCATCGGTTGTGGCATAGATTATAAAAATAGGCAAGTCATGCTGCAGCTGTGCAGAACTTTAGTTCGGCCACACTTAGAATATTCCGTGCAATTCTGGTCCCCACACTACCAGAAGGATGTAGAGACTTTGGAGACGGTACAGAGGTGGTTTACCAGGATGTTGCCTAGTCTGGAGGGCATTAGCTATGAGGAGAGGTTGGATAAACTCGGATTGTTTTCACTGGAACGACGGAGCTGGAGGGGCGACATGATAGAGGTTTACTAAGTTAGAAGCGGCATGGACAGAGTGGATAGTCAGAACCTTTTTCCCAGGGTTGAAGAGTCAGTTACTAGGGGACATAGGTTTAAGATGAGAGGGGCAAAGTTTAGAGGGGATGTGCGACGCGATTTCCTTACACAGAGGGTGGTGAGTGCCTGGAACTTGTTGCCGGGGGAGGTGGTGGAAGCAGGTACCACAGAGACGTTTAAGAGGCATCTTGACAAATACATGAATATAATGGGAATAGAGGGATACGGACCCCGGAAGTGCAGAAGTTTTTTACGTTTCGGCAGGCATCAAGATCGGCGCAGGCTTGGAAGACCGAATGGCCTGTTCCTGTGCTGTACTGTTCTTTGTTCTTTGTTCTAACCCATAGTGTATCAGTTTTCTGTGTCTATGTACACATCAGTGCATTTATCGTATTCAACAGCTGGCTGTGTTTTTTTTTTAAATAGTGCATTTCCTTTTGTCCAAATATGTGAAGCATTATTTCGTTCACTAGTTTATGTGTTTGCTAGCCTTCTTACATTTCCCTATATGAGACATGGTGAGTATTCCATGGCTTTTCAGCTCGCTCCGTATCAAGCCAGGTTGTGCTGAGGTACAGCTGTGGAAGCTTGTTGAGCAGAAAGAGGAGGGGCCTAAGGATCGATCAGCAGGATTCATTCGTGGTAACAGTGGGGGAGCAGGAAGAGAAGCCATTGCTGGTCATACTCTTGCTGCAATTATTTTGATAAGATGGAAGCAGGTGACAGCATTCCCATCGAGCTGTACGACAGTGTATGGTCTTTGGAAGAGAGTGGTATGGTCAACCATGTAAAAGGCTGAAGACAGTTCGAGCAGGATGAGGTGGAACAGTTTACCCATTTCGCAGTCACATTGGCTGTCACTTGTCAGCTAAAAATAGTAGCTTCGGCAATCTGAGAAGGGTGGAATTCTGACTGGAGAGATTCAAATGTGGAGTTCCAGGAAAAAAAGGAAACGGACTTGCGAGGCGACAGAAGGCTGAGGGACTTTCAAAAGGAAAGTGTTGTTGGAGATCCGTGTATTGATTACAAAGGCAGAGTGACTAGAGGTTTTTTTTTGAGGCAAGGCATGATGAAGGCAGAGTTGAAGCGGTGGGGACATTACTGGAAGAGAGAGAACTGTTATTATCAGCGAACATCGAGGTCAGGAAGATACGTTGGGTAGCCCGCAGTCTACTGGGAATAGGGTCAATGGAGCAGGAGGTGCGTCTAATGGATGCACTCAACTCGGAAAGAGCATGGGGAGAGATAGGAGAGGAACTGGAGGAACTTGAAAGTTCAGGACTAGCACAGAGGGAACCATAAATAAAGTTTAGTCGGGTGGGCTAGTGATAGCGAGCGAAGTGGCGGAGGCAGATGATCAGATGCTCTCAATTTGATTGACAATGAAATCCAGTAGCTCCTTGCAGTACTTGTATGTGAATGTAGGGAGGACTGGTGAGAGGGATTTGAGAAGTTGATCCATATGTGAAGAAAAGAATCATGCGTTATTTTAGCTTTTCAGTGTGATCCTGGGATAGTGAACAGTTGTGGAAGAGGCGACCAGGACCTGCTGGTACTTTGTGAGGTCCGTTAAGATTAAGTCAACTCCCAATTCAAGTGCTTCGGGGCCTTTCACATAGCACACAGTTCTGAGTAGACATTCTTTGAAGATAACTCTCAATGTATTGGGTCTGGACATGTAATCAGCACCCAGAGGCTAGTTTAATGAAGCTGTTCATGCGGCTCAGTCACAGGTTACATGGGAACTATTTTGTTAAGATATTCCACAGCAAGTTTACAGTGTTTTTAAATATTTCTTAAAATAGATTCCATTACCTAATCAAGCTATGCGGGGAATGGGTGATTAATTCTATTTGTTTAATTGAATGTAACGAACGTGGTGCACTCCAGCTAAGTGTCACAGTGGCCATCGCCCACTGGTATAAATAAGGTCTCCTTTGACTGAATTGCCACTTTTCAGTCAGAGTCTCACAGTCATCACTTCCGCACTTGGAAAATGCACTATCCAATTATCTTTGAATTTGAACGCATCTTCTATCCTGTTCTTGCAACCGTTGGAATTACCGGTAAGGCAATTAACAGTGGTTATAGTGCAAACCAGTAGAACTGTTCCTATTCTTTTTGTTCCCTTTTTTTACTGCAACATATCAATATTAATAAGTTTGGACATAGGAAAGAGATGGTGTCTATGTGTGTGTGCATCAGGAAGTTAGCTGGCGCTAAAGAGTGAAGGAAACAGGGAACATATAAAACGTGTGATTGCCGTTGGTGATATAGTTGCCTATTGCATTATATCAATTCATGTAGTAGTTTCAGCAATCCGCTTCATACGCTTTCTTGATAGAAATTAGCATCTAGCACCAGAAAAAATGGCAGATTATTCCCCAGTTCTGTGCTCTCCAGAATCTCCTATTTCCAATAGATGCTGTCATGAGATGAAATGTAAACCTCCATCATCCTTTGAGAAAGTGCACCTTTGCTTGTGCTGAGGTTTCAACTTATTATTTGTATTGACAGAAATATCAAGTTGGCACAAGCAAACTATTTTCACCCGAAATGTAATCAGTTTATGCCAGACAGTTGTCTATGAATTTTCCACAAGATTCTCGGTTCTGGAGAATTGTAGCTACTGTTGCTACTGAAAGGACATAAATCATTCATTGATTGAAAAGAAAAAATAGTTGTCAAAACAGACTAAATGATCAATATCAAATGATAAGTTAAAGAAAAAAAGCACTGGAAATAATCAGCGTGTCTGGCAGCTTCTGTTGGAAGAGAAAGAGAGTTAACGTTTCAGTTCGTTCAGCAAAATAACCCTTCATCAGCAACTTTTTCTCTTCTGGAGAGCTAACATAAGAGGATAGGACAAACGTAGTAGGCTCTCCACTGGTGAAGGTGCTGTCCAACAGTCATCTGTGTGTGAACTCGATTGGTTGTTAGGTAGCTGTGTGTGAACAGTGCGTTTCAGTCTTGCAAACGGATACATGACTGTTCAGACTTGATACGATGGCAAAACAATGGGGAATGGTTTATCCATAATGAGCAAAGGTCTTCATAAAATATGTTTGGATAGATAACAAAAGGCGACTCCATAGATTGCAGAATGCAGGAGAAATACTGCAGGACAAGGCTTCACGGGTCATTGTTTGATCCAGTTGAAAAAGGAAATTTATGCCAAGCGTCAATACTGTATATAAAAATTGCAATCGAAATGGAGAAGGCCGAACATAATGTCAAGCAAATTCATAGATGGTGGAAAATGTGGGCTCAATATTTGCTAATCCCAGATTTTCCCAGACATTGTCAGGGTGTTTGGGATTTCATCATCCAACAGAGCTGGGAACTGAGGCAGCATCAATTGAAGCTGAGAGAGAAAATGAAATAAATTATGGAGGGGGAAACTCCTGTGAGGAGTTTTCAAGTTCTCCCTGTGACCGCGTGGGTTTCTGCCGGGTGCTCCGGTTTCCTCCCACAGCCAAAGACTTGCAGGTGATAGGTAAATTGGCCGTTGTAAATTGCCCCAAGTGTAGGTAGGTGGTAGGGAATATGGGATTACTGTCGGGTTAGTATAATTGGGTGGTTGTTGGTCGGCACAGACTCAGTGGGCCGAAGGGACTGTTTCAGTGCTGTATCTCTAAATAAAAATAAAAATAAAAGAGTTGGACGGTGGCGAAATCAATAAACAGGAAAATGATAGCTGGAATGGTGCAAGAATGTCACTTGAGTGAACTTTCCCCTTTGGCTGCTTTCCCTTTAAGTAAAATATATATATAGATAGATAAACGTTGTGCCAGCTCCACGTTATTTTATTCATCAGATCGACTCAAGAGTTACCACTCTCGACCTCACTGGACACGGAGCAAATTCCCTAAATTTCTGAGTTATTTATTTGTTTTTCCTGAGTCTCCCTCCATTGTCTGTCTCCCAATAGCGGAGTTTGCCTGAAGGTAGAGGGAGATTACCAACACTGGTTAACTCAGAAAGATTAGATTGGAAATGTGGGTGAATTAAAGCATAAAAGGGGATACGAGAACAGAGCGAGGAATGTGATTTAGTGGCTCGTTTCTTCTTTAGTTGTGCCCTTTGATTTCATTATTAATCTTATTGCAAACCCTTACCTTCATCCCACAATTCATTCTTTTTAGTTTATTTTGGTCCACATTGGTGCCCATTCAACAACAACACCCTGTGTTAATACAGCATCTTTCACTTATTAAATCATCCCGCAGCGATTCATCGAAGTGTTATGGAGCAACATTTCACAAAAGGCACATAAAGAAATAATACAGCTGATGACCAAGGTTTTGGTCAAAAAGGTAGTATTTAAGGGAAATCTTAAGGGAGGATAGGGAGGCAGAGAGGCAAAGAGGTTTAGGTAAAGAGTTCCAGAGTTTAGGACCCAGGCAGATGATAGCATGAACGCCAATTGTGGAGCAATTAATATCAAGGATGCTCAACAGGTCAGAATTCGAGAACAGATATCTTGGAAGACTGTCGAGCTGGAGGAGCTTGGGGGGATAAGTTGGGGCGAAGCAATGGAAGGAATTTAAATCAAAGATGGTTTTATTTTACAAACGAGTCGTTGCCTAAACCGCAGCCAATGTAGGTCAGTGAGCACAGGGATGATTGGGCAATGGGACCTTATGTGAGAAAGGACATGGGCAGCAGTGTCATGGATGACTTCACGTTTATGGAAGGAAGAATGTGGGAGACCAGTCAGGGGTGCCTTGGAACAGTCACGTCTGGAAGTACCAATGGCATGGATGAGAGTTTCAGTGGTAGATGAGTTGAGGTGGAAGCTGATTTGGACAATGTACAGGGGTTGAAATAGGTTAATGACAGCGCGGATACGTGATGGAATCTGATCACGGAATCCAATATGACATTGCTCAACCTCATAGAGTGGCCAGGGAGCTGGTTGGAATTGGTGGCTATGGAGTGGAGATTGTGACAGAGGCAGAAGATGATGCTTCAATCTCCAAATATTTAACTGGAGGAAATCTCTGTTCATCAGGGATGTCAGACAAATGGTATAATAATTTATTGGCGGTGCAGGAGTTGAGAGAGGTGGTAGATCTTGGTGTTGCCAATGTAGTTGTGCACATTGGTGCTGCATTTTTGGATGATGTCGCCAAATGACAGCATGTCGATGAGAAATAAGAACAGGTAAAGGATAGATCCTTGAGGAGAGACCACAGAACGGTGCTGGAGCAGGAAGAGAAACCATTGCTGGTGAATCTCTGGCTATGATTAGTTGGATAAGCATGGAGCCAGGTGGGTCCATCTCACTCAGCTGGATTGTCATATTAGTATTGCCTTGTTTTATTTATCCTTTTTGGAATATTGTACTGGTGTCATTCAGGTTATTGTTCATTAATTAGAATCTTAAATATTCTTACATTTTTCCCTCAATCTGCTATTTAACTCAGTTTCTTTAAGTTTTTGTTCCATATTCGTTTTTTTCTTTGTAATTAGCCTCATTGCAACCCACTTCACTCTTGTTTACAGAACCAGTCGCAATTAACAGAAGCAACAAGAGGCTTGGACCTTGTGCGTAGATTTTGGGAGAGGTTCTTGGAATGATCTAATGATAAATATATTTTTCTCTCTCTTACAGTGAATCTGCTGGCGATTGTGATCCTGTCCCGAGGAAAGTGCGGTCTCTGCAAATGTGTCACTTGTTACCTAGTCGCTATGGCAGTGACAGATCTAACGGTGGTGATAATTGAAGTCATACTGAAGAGAATTAACAATATATACTTGCCAATAAATTTCTTGTTCATTACTCCAATATGCGCCCTGAAACTTGTCACAAAGATGCTGGCCCTGAACTGTTCAGTCTGGTTTACAGTCGCTTTCACCTTCGATCGCTTTGTATCTATTTGTTGTCAGAATTTCAGACCAATATATTGCACACAGAGAACGGCAAACTTGGTTGTTGCAACCGTGTGTCTACTTAGCTGTCTAAAGAGCATCCCCTTTTACTTTATATACCAACCCAAGCTTATAATTAACAAAATTCCGTACTTCTGCATTGAAACCGCTGCCTATTATACCTCACCCTTATGGACGGCGTACGAGTGGTTCGACAGCATTTCAACCCCTTTAGTGCCGATATTTTTCATCCTGTTGTTCAATGCTCTCACTGTAAAACATATTCTAAAATCCAATATAGTCTGCCGGGCACTCATAAGTCACATCAATAATCAAAATGATACAGAGAGTGAGAACCGGAAGAGGTCAATGATCTTGCTTTTCACTCGATCTGCTAATTTCATTCTTCTCTGGATGACACATGTTGTACATTCCCGAATGTGGCGGGTGACAAACTACAATTATACAAACAAATACGACAGTAACCCAACATACATCACCCAGCAAACTGGATAAATGCTGCAGCTTCTCAGTTCTTGCACCAACACGTGTATCTATGGACTTACAGAAAGAAAATTCAGAGAAGAGCTGAAGAATGGGATGAAGTATCTGGTCACACTGAATGGGAGATTATGCTAATAGCAAATCATTGGGAGAAAGCTGGATCAGTCTGTGTAAATTTCAACCCAGATCCTTCTTCTATTAAGTAACACTGACTGGTGATGGACCGATACAGGATGGTGCTCTGTGAGAGAATTTGACAATAATACAATAGACAGACAACGGGCCTGCCCCTCGCATTGGTAAAAGAACAAAGAACAAAGAAAAGTACAGCACAGGAACAGGCCATTCGGCCCTCCAAGACTGCGCCGATCTTGATGCCTGCCCAAGCTAAAACGTTCTGCACTTCCGAGGCCGATATCCCTCTACTCCCTTCATATTCATGTATTTGTCAAGATGTCTCTTAAACATCGCGATCGTATCTGCTTCTACCACCTCCCCTGGCAGCAGGTTTCAGGCGCTCAGCACCCTCTGTGTAAAAAACTTGCCTCGCACATCCCCTCTAAACTTTACCCCTCTCAACTTAAACCTATGTCCCCTCGTAACTAACTCTTCCACCCTGGAAAAAAGCTTCTGACTATCCACTCTGTCCATGCCGTTCATAACTTTGTCAACCTCTATCATGTCGCCCCTCTACCTCTGTCGTTCCAGTGAAAACAATCCGGGATTTTCCAACCTCTCCTCATAGCTAATGCCCTCCAGACCAGGCAAAATCCTGGTAAACCTCGTCTTTACCCTCTCCAAAGCCTCCACATCCTTCTGGTAGTGTGGCGTCCAGAATTGCACGCAATATTCTAACCGAACTAAGGTTCTGTACAGCTGCAACATGACTTGCCAATTTTTATACTCTATGCCCCGACCGATGAAGGCAAGCATGCCGTATGCCTTCTTGACTACCTTATCCACCTGCGCTGCCACTTTCAGTGACCTGTGGACCTGTACGCCCAGATCTCTCTGCCTGTCAATACTCCTAAGGGATCAGCCATTTACTGTATACTTCCAACTTGTATTAGACCTTCCAAAATGCATTACCTCACATTTGTCCAGATTAAACTCCATCTGCCATTTCTCCGCCCAAGTCTCCAACCGATCTATATCCGGCTGTATCCTCTGACAATCCTCATCAATATCCTCAACTCCTCCAACTCAGCACTGATCCCTGCGGAACACCACTAGTCACAGCCCTCCATTCAGAAAGACACCCATCCACTGATACCCTCTGTCTTCTATGACGGAACCAGTTCTGTATCCATCTTGCCAGCTCACCTCTGATCCTGTATGACTTCACAATTTGTACCAGTCTGCCATGAGGGACCTTATCAAAGGCTTTACTGAAGTCCATATAGATAAGATCCACTGCCCTTACTTCATCAATCATCTTTGTCACTTCCTCGAAAAACTCAATCAAATTAGTGAGACACGACCTCCCCTTCACAAAACTATGCTCTCTCTCGCTAATAAGTTCATTTGTTTCCAAATGGGAGTAAATCCTGTCCCGAATAATCCTCTCTAATAGTTTCCCTTCCACAGACGTAAGGCTCACCGGCCTATAATTTCCTGGATTATCATTGCCACCCTTCGAAAACAAAGGAACAACATTGGCTATTTTCCCGTCCTCTGGGACCTCAACTGCAGCCAATGAGGATGCAAAGATTTCTGTCAAGGCCCCAGCAATTTTCTCCCTTGTCTCCCTCAGTATTCTTGGGTAGATCTCATCAGGCACTGGGGACTTATCTACCTTAACGATTTGCAAGACGCCAAACACCTCCTCCTTTTTGATAATGAGATGAGTGACACTATCTGCACTATTTTCCGTCGGCTCATCATCCACCTAGTCCTTCTCTTTGGTGAATACTGATGCAAAGTACTCATTTGGCACCTCGCCCATTTCCTCTGGCTCCACACATAGATTCCCATCTCTGTCCTTGAGTGGGCCAACCCTTTCCCGGTTACCCTCTTGCTCCTATTATACGTATAAAAAGCCTTGGGATTTTCCTTAATCCTGTTTGGCAATGACTTTTCATGACCCCTTTTAGCCCTCCTAACTCCTTGCTTAAGTTCCTTACTACTGTCTTTATATTCCTCAAGTGCTTCATCTGTTCCTAGCCTTCCAGCCCTTGCAAATGCTTCCGTTTTCTTTTTGACGAGGCACACAATATCCTGCGTTATCCAAGCTTCCTGTAGCTTGTTAAAATTGTCTTTCTTCGCCACAGGAACATGCTGGTCCTGGATTCTAATCAGCTGACGTTTGAAAGACTCCCATATGTCAGATGTTGATTTACCCTCAAACAGCCACCGCCAATCTAAATTCTTCAGTTTTTGCCTAATATTGTTATAATTAGCCTTCCCCCAATTTAGCACCTTCCCCCGAGGATAACTTGTATTCAGCGTGGAGAGGGACATGACGGATGTTGAGTTTAGGAACAGATGTTTGATTACACTAGGTCAAGTCGGCATAAGGAGGGAGGAAGTGTTGGGTATTCTAAAGGGCATTAAGGTGGACAAGTCCCCAGGTCCGGATGGGATCTATCCCAGGTTACTGAGGGAAGCGAGAGAGGAAATAGCTGGGGCCTTAACATATATCTTTGCAGCATCCTTAAACACGGGTGAGGTCCCGGAGGACTGGAGAATTGCTAATGTTGTCCCCTTGTTTAAGAAGGGTAGCAGGGATAATCCAGGTAATTATAGACCGGTGAGCCTGACGTCAGTGGTAGGGAAGCTGCTGGAGAAGATACTGAGGGATAGGATCTATTCCCATTTGGATGAAAATGGGCTTATCAGTGAAAGGCAACATGGTTTTGTGCAGGGAAGGTCATGTCTTACCAACTTAATAGAATTCTTTGAGGAAGTGACAAAGTTGATTGATGAGGGAAGGGCTGTCGATGTCATATACATGGACTTCAGTAAGGCGTTTGATAAGGTTCCCCATGGCAGGCTGATGGAGAAAGTGAAGGCGCATGGGGTCCAAGGTGTACTAGCTAGATGGATAAAGAACTGGCTGGGCAACAGGAGACAGAGAGTAGCAGTAGAAGGGAGTTTCTCAAAATGGAGACGTGTGACCAGTGGTGTTCCACAGGGATCCGTGCTGGGACCACTGTTGTTTGTGATATACATTAATGATTTGGAGGAAAGTATAGGTGGACTGATTAGCAAGTTTGCAGACGACACTAAGATTGGTGGAGTAGCAGATAGTGAAGGGGACTGTCAGAGAATACAGCAGAATATAGATAGATTGGAGAGTTGGGCAGAGAAATGGCAGATGGAGTTCAATCAGGGCAAATGCGAGGTGATGCATTTTGGAAGATCCAATTCAAGAGTGAACTATACAGTAAATGGAAAAGTCCTGGGGAAAATTGATGTCCAGAGAGATTTGGGTGTTCAGGTCCACTGTTCCCTGAAGGTGGCAACGCAGGTAAATAGAGTGGTCAAGAAGGCATACGGCATGCTTTCCTTCATCGGACGGGGTATTGAGGACAAGAGTTGGCAGGTCATGTTACAGTTGTATATGACTTTGTTTCGGCCACATTTGGAATACTGCGTGCAGTTCTGGTCGCCACATTACCAAAATGATGTGGATGCTTTGGAGAGGGTGCAGAGGAGGCTCACCAGGATGTTGCCTGGTATGGAGGGCGCTAGCTATGAAGAGAGGTTGAGTAGATTAGGATTATTTTCATGAGAAAGACGGAGGTTGAGGGGGGACCTGATTGAGGTGTCAAAATCATGAGAGGTATAGACAGGGTGGACAGCAAGAGGCTTTTTCCCAGAGTGGGGGATTCAATTACTCGAGGACACGAGTTCAAAGTGAAAGGGGAAAAGTTTAGGGGTGATATGCGTGGAAAGTTCTTTCCGCAGAAGGTGGTGGGTGCCTGGAACGCGTTGCCAGCGGAGGTGGTAGATGCGGGCACGATGGCGGCTGTTTAGATGTATCTAGACAGATACATGAATGGGCAGGAAGAAAAGAGATACAGAACCTTAGAAAATAGGCGACATGTTTAGAGAGAGGATCTGGATCGGCGCAGGCTTGGATGGCCGAAGGGCCTGTTCCTGTGCTGTAATTATCTTTGTTCTTTGTTCTTTGTTCTTATCCTTATCCACAAGAACCGTAAAATTTATGGAATTATGGTCACTGCTCCAGAAATGCTCCCCCACTGAAAGTTCGACCACCTGGCCGGGCTCATTCCCCAATACCAGGTCCAGAATGGCCCCATCCCTAGTTGGACTATCTACATACTGTTTCAAGAAGCCCTCCTGGATGCTCCTCACAAATTCTTCCCCATTCAAGCCCCGAGGACAAATTGAGTCCCCGTCAGTATAGGGGAAGTTAAAATCACCCACCACCACAGCCCTGTTACCTTTACATCTTTCCAAAATCTGTCTACATATCTGCTCCTCGACTGCCCGATGACTGTTGGGAAGCCTATAGTAAACCCCCAACATCGTGACTGCCCCCTTACTATTGCCTCGCTGCATGACCCCTCTGAGGTGTCCTCCCACTTTACAGCTGTGATATTCTCCTGAACCAGTAACGCAACACCCCCACCTCTTTTACATCCCCCTCTGTCCCGCCTGAGACTTCTAAATTCTGGAACATTTAGCTGCGAATCCTGCCCTTCCCGCAACCAATTCTCTGTAATCGCAACAACATCATATTTCCAAGTACTAATCCAAGCTCTATGTTCATCTGCCTTACCTGTTATACTTCTCGCATTGAAGCAATTACACTTCAGACCACCAGTCCCGCTGTGCTCAGCAACATCTCCCTGCCTGCTCTTCCTCTTAGTCCCATTTCGCCTTATTTACAATTTTCTTTGTTCTTTGTTCTTCGGTGCATCCACTTGCCGCTCCAACCGACCAATGCGGTCTGTGAGGAGCTGCAGCTGGGTGCACTTCCTGCAGATACAGTCGTCCGGAACGCTGGAAGCGTCACCGTCCTCCCACATTTCACAGGTGAAGCACTTCACCCCACTAACTGACATTTCGAGCACAATTTAATAAATTAATTTAAAATAAATAAATGTTTATTAAATCCTTACTAAATTATGATACACTTAACTATGTGGTCCCTAGTGATAGATTTCGACAATAAATACTAACTGCTATCTAAATACAGTAATCTCCTCCCTCTGGTTTAGTTACTCTACTTATTAATTTAGTTAATTCGGTTTTAATCAATTTTTATCAGTTTTATTTTCAAATTCGGTACAGATTCCCTACTAGCCAATCAGGTAACAGCTTTCCTGTGACGTCACTTTTTCAGTTTTTTTTCCCACCCGTGGTGACATACCAGTCTGGAACTCCGCCCTCCAAGTCTGCTCCGAGAATCCCCGACGTAAGTTTTTTATTCTTCCCAGTCTGGAACTCCGCCCTCTGAGTCTTCTCCGTGGATGTCGGCTGCGAATCCCCGAGGCAAGGTTTTTATACTTACCGGTCTGGAACTCCGCCCTCCGGGTCTTCTCCGTGGATATGAAATAGAAATGCATCAAAAACGAAATGGTTAATGCAGAAGAAGAGGATTTAAAAAACTGGGAACACGCCTGGACATCGTGAAGCAAGTAATAATAAAATGCTAATTGGGACACAACGAGCAAACGTGAAATGTTCAATAATAATGCACATTGGACACGATCAGTGAAATGTGGAACAAATAACAAAAAGGTGAATTGCATTAAATCTGGTAAATGTGAAGTGTTCAATAATAATACATGCTAGATGACAACTGTAAAATATGAAACGTTTAATAACATTGTACTCTTGATCAAATCAGGCAGATGTGACACAAGCGGCACATTGGCGCAGTGTTTCACACCGCAGCCTCACCGCGACCCGGGTTCAATTCTCGGTCCTTCCTGTGTGGAGTTTGCAAATTCTACCTGTGTTTGTGTGGGTTTCCTCCAGGTGCCCCGGTTTCCTCCCACAGCCAAAAGACTTGCAGGTTGATAAGTGAATTGGTTATCATAAATTGCCACTAGTATAGGTAGGTGGTAGGGGAATATAAGGACAGGTGAGGATGTGGTAGAAATATGGGATTAGTGTCGGATTAGTATAAATGGGTGGTTAATGGTTGGCACAGACTCGGTGGCCAGAAGGGCCTGTTTCAGTGCTGTATGTCTAAATCTGAGAAAAAATTTAAAGTAATCATAATGCACATGGACACATCATTTTTATTTCATATAATGAACACTAGAACCCATTGAGCTGATGTGACAATTATAATGACAATATACACTACACCAAATCTGTGACACATTTAACAATAATACAATAAACAATAATGACAACTGGTCAATCTGAAGCATTTAATAATCAATAATTCACACTAGGCCGCATCCAGAAAGTGTGAAATATCTCATAGTGATAAATACTGGACCACATCTGGCAAATGCTTAATAATAATACTCACTGGGCAGCATCTGCTAAATGTGAAACATTTGTTAATAATGCACACTAATAATGCATCTGGTAAGTATGAAGATTTTAATAATAGTTCTCACTTGACCACATGTGAAGCTTAGAATAATAGTGCACACATGACTGCATTTCGAAAGCTGGGTACAGAACCTTAGTTGGGCCACACTTGGAATATTACGTGCAATTCTGGTCGCCAAACTACCGGAAGGACGTGGAGGCTTTGGAGAGGGTACAGAGGAGGTTTATCAGAATGTTGCCTGGTCTGGAGCGCATTACCTCTGAGGAGAGGTTGGAAAAATTCGGATTGTTTTCACTGGAACGACGGAGGTGGAGGGGCGACATGATAGAGGTTTACAAAGTTATGAGCGGCATGGACAGAGTGGATAGTCAGAAGCTTTCTCTTAGGGTGGAAGAGTCAGTTACTGGGGGACATTGGTTTAAGGTGCGAGGGGCAAAGTTTAGAGGGGATGTGCGAGGCAAGTTTTTTACACAAAGGGTGGTGAGTGCCTGGAACTTGCTGCCAGGGGAGGTGGTGGAAGCAGATACGATAGCGACGTTTAAGAGACATCTTGACAAATACATGAATAGGAAGGGAACAAAGGGATATGGGCCCCGGAAGTGCAGAAGGTGTTAGTTTATCCTGAGGCAGGCATCAAGATCGGCGCAGGCTTGGAGGGCCGAATGGCCTGTCCCTGTGCTGTACTGTCCTGTTCTTTGAAACTGTGAAGCATTTAATAATAATAGAAGCGGACCACATTTGTTAAATGTGAAATATTTAATAATAAGACCCATTAGCTCTCATCTGGAAAAAGCTAAGCATTCAATAATAATTCATACTGCACTACAACTGGTATATATAAAATATTTAATAATAAATCATACTGGGCCACCGACAGTAAATGTGTATAATGTTAGAATACTGCACATTGGGCAGCATCTGATAAATGTGAAGCATTCAATAATAGGGCACACTGGACCACATCTGGCAAAAGTAAAACATTTAATAGCAATACACACATTGACCACATCTGGTAAATGTGAAGTATTTAATAATGCTGCGCACTGGCAGCAACAAATAAATGCAAAACATTTAATAATGATGCACAGTAGATTTAATGTGGTAAAAGTGAAGTATTTAATAATGAATCACACTAGACGTATCTGAAGCTTCTGAAACATTTAATAATAATAATAATGCATACTGGACCACACTGGAATGTGTGAAATTGTTACTCGTATTGCACCCTGGGCAGCATCTGGTAAATGTAAAACATTTATTAATGATGTGCGCTGGATCACATCAGGTAATTAAGAAACATTTAATAATGATGCACACAAGCTCGCAACTGGAATGTATGACATTTATATAATAATGCACACTTGGAAGCATCCGGTAAGTGTGAAACATTTAATAATAAGGCACATTAGACCAAATCTGGGAAATGTCAAACAATAACAATGCAAACGAGGCCTCATCTGGAAAAATGTGAAATATGTAGTAGTAATTCACACTGGAAGATAACTGGTGAATTTAAAATATGTAATAATGCCAATCACAAGAAGTGGCATGCGATAGATAAGGGTAAGCGACCCCACATAGATTTTTGTTCGACGATGAAGGGTGACAGAACAAATGTCGGAAGATGGGTCTAAGATCCAGATCAGCTGAGATGTCACCGAATGAGAGCAGGATCAAGGAGCTGAATGATCTCCTCTCGTTCCTATAACAGAGAAGGAGAGACAGAGGCAGTGAGAATAAGTGGTGTCCCTGTCTCACTAATATAAATTATGCTTTCAGAACTGATCATTGTGGAACATCACTTCCCTCTGGTCGTAAAGAGAAAAACACCCACAGCCGCCACATGGAATACCCCACCCCATTGTCTGAGCATGTTTGTGTGCTGATATTGTGCCGGTTAATTGACCTGAAGTCTGCAGGTACTAACTAAACCAGCAGCAGTCCAACAAGCTCACATGTCCTCCTGATAAAATGCACCATCCTCCAAATCGTGACCAGTGACAAAATTCAACAGTGGGTTTTAAAACTGTCAGATCAGCATTTACTTCAACTTATCCAACAAGGAATTCAGGAGACAATTCTTCAAAATGTGTTTGGAAAGCTGAACATGATAGAACTTGTGACATGAAGGCAGATTAGAAATACAATATCAATTAGAAAGGAACTTGAAGATATTTCAGACTGATGTTAGCAGTGACCTTAAATGCTGAGACCCTCAGAAACACTTTACCTCAGACAAACAGGAAATTAGGCCCTGACAGTAAGAACAGTGAATGAGAACCGAGAGTGTGCTTAAACAGATTAAATTAAAGTATGCTGTGACAATTTGTCACTGGTTCTTTCAACCGAAGCTCATCGCAATGAATTTGGAAGGCCACCGCAATTAGAGAAACAACAGATCTTACTCCCAGGCAATTATTTACGAATAATATTGCATTCAATAAATTTGTGATAACTAGAGATAGTCAATATTCCATCTAATTGATTTTAAAACATAAAGAAGGGAATTTACCTCGGGAAACCGTATAAAGTGAATAGATAATGCAAACAAACCACGCTGCAGTTTTACATCGGGACGGCAGAACCTGGGGAGTTTGAGATAAATTGTGAGCACAAAGGCAGCTACAGCACTGAGTTTATTAAAGGACATTAGTCTCCCACCACTCTGCAGATCTATGTCTCAGTGAAATGATCAACTCTGGCAGGCTGAATAAGGGAGTGGAATTAATATAAACTACGAGATCGGAACGTCGCCTGAAATATTCACCAGAAGGGTTTAGTTGCTGCAAACAAGACGCACACACACTCACAAATATGACCAAGTGCCAGAAATTCGAATGCAAGATGGAAAATGGAATAGCAAATAGGCAAACAAGTGGAAAATGGTCAACACTGAACACTACAGTAACAGCTGCTAGTCGTGAAAAAGAAAGTTTGTGGTTTCCCCTTGTAGGAGTGTTAGTTTAAAGAAAGAGGAACTTCGCCTCCAGCAGAAAGGGCAGTGACACAGTGCAAAATAACTCAATATATATTTACTAGAATATCCACTGACTGTGTATATTTTCCCAATGGATGTCGAACATTGCATGCTGCATTTATGTTTAGAATAGATTTATATAATTTTACAGCACAGAAGGAGGCCATTCACCCATCGTTCCCATGCTAGCTCCTTGAAATGGCTGTCCAATATGCTCCTATATCCCAGCGCTATTCCCATTATCCCAGAAATCAGTTCCCTTCTAGTTCAAGTCCAGTTGTCTTTTCAAAGTCCTGGTGGAATCTGCTTCCTCCATTCCTTTGGATGGCACATTCCAGACCGCACTAGCCCTCAATGTGAGAATGATGCTTCTCATTTCTCCTCGAGTTCTTTTCCAAATATATTAAATGCTTAACCATTGGTTACTGACACACTTGTGACAGGAAGCAGTTTCTCCCTACTTTCACTCTCAAACCCTAATAATTGTGAATACCTCTGTTAGGTCTTTCCTTACACTCCTCTGTTCCATAGAGAGAAAACCCAGTTTCTAGAGTCTCCCAAAGTAACTGAAGTATTTCATCTTTTGCACAAATCCCAGCTTATATAATCACTGATAGAACAATATTTAAATCAACTTATTGCGTTTGGAAAACCTCACATCCCATCAACTTAAATCGTGTATCATCTGACACAATCAAACACACATAAAACTGTTTGACTTCCCTTGCTCCATCCTATCTTACATTTGCCTTACAAGTATGGCAACACCTTAATATTCTCAGGGAACATTAATTATCATTCTGGGTGATTTTTAATCGCGCTCTATTCCTCTGTGTTATTCACTCTTCATAAACTGAACTAATAATTCAGAGGCCTGGACTAATGATCCTGAGATATCAATTCATAATCCCACCAGGGAAGCTGCGGCAATAGAAATTCAATGAATAAATAAACTAGGAATTTAAAAAAAAACAATCCGTTTCAGTAATGGTGAGGGTGAAAATACCAGCTCATAATATGATATACAAATGTTTTAGGGGCGGCACAGCGGCACATTGGTTGCAAGCGCAGCCTCACAGCTCCAACGAACCGGGTTCGATTCTAGGTACTGCCTGTGCAGAGTTTGCTAGTTCTGCCTGTGATCATGTGGGTTTCTGCCGGTTTCCTCCCACAGCCAAAGACTTGCAGGTTGATAGGTAAATTGGCCATTATAAAATTGCTCCTAGTATAGATAGGTGGTAGGGGAATTGAGGGAAGAAGGGGTAGGAATATGGGATTAATGTAGGATTCGTATAAATGGGTGGTTGATGCTTGGCACGGACTCGGTGGGCCAAAGTGCCTTTTTCAGTCCTGTATCATAAAATGAAAAAAAAAATCTAAAGCCATCTGGTTCATTAATGTCGGTGAGGGAAGGAAATCTGCTGTCCTTCCTTGATAAATTGGGTAGATCTATATCTCTGTGATATGGTCAACTCTTGCATACAGAATGAGGAAGTGGAGGATAAATCATTAGAATGGAATGCTTTTAGTAATTACTGGTAGGTTTACAGACTGTTTACTCATAGTCACAAAAATCACATTTCGTGTGTTATCGGTATTGAAGGCAGCTTAGAAATTCAATATCAATTAGAAAGGAACTTGAAGATATTTCAGACTGATGTTAGCAGTTACCTCAAATGCTGAAAGCCTCAGAAACACTTCACTTCAGACAAACAGGAAGTTATCCCCTGACAGTGAGAACAGAGCATGAGAACCAACAGTATGTTTAAACAGATTGAATCAAAATATACTGTGCATTATTTCTCATATGCTTTCAACTGAAGCTCATATTAATGAATTCCAAGGCCAGCAAATCACAGGAGAAATAATAGATCTTACTCAAAGGCTATCATTTACAAGTAATATTGCATTCATGTAATTTAAGAGATAGATATGTTTAATATTCCATCTAATTGATTTTAAGGCATAAATACGGAAAGTTATTTAGGGAAACCGTGCAAAGAGATTAGATAATGCAAACAAACTGCACTGCGGTTTTATAGAATGATGACAGTACTTGAAAAGATTGAGAGAAATTGTGAGCGCAAAGGCAGCTACAACACTGAGTTTATAGAAGGACATCCCCGGCTCTGCAGTTCTTTGTCTCAGTGAAATGCTCAGCTCCAGCGGGAAGAATGAGGAAGTGGAATTTATAAAAACTATGATATCTGAAAGCCGCCTGAATTATGCACCAAAAGGGTTTAGTTGTTGCAAACAATACACACACATGCTCACAAATGTAAAAAGGTGCCTGAAATTCGGATGCAAGATGGAAAATGGAATGACAAATACGCAAACAAACGGTAAATTGTCAGCCCCGAACAGGAAAATAACAGCAGTTAGGTTTCATAAAGAAAAGTTGTGGTTTACACTTGCAGGAAAGATAGTTCAAAGAAAGAGGAACTTCACCTCCTGCAGAAAGGACAGTGTCTCAGAACAAAGTGTCTAAATATGTATTGATTTCAATATTCACTGACTTTGTATATTGTATCAGTAAATGTCGAGCATTACATGCTGCATTTATGTCTAGAATAGATTTCTAGAATCCTACAGCACAGAAGGAGGCCATTCACCTGTCTTGCCCATGCTGGCTCCTTGAAAAATCTGCCCAATATCCTTCCACATCCTGGCGTTATTCCCATTGACACTACAAATCAGTTTCCTTCAAGTTACAGTCCAGTTGTCTTTTCAAAGACCAGATGGAAACTGCTTCCAACATTCATTTAGGTAGTACATTCCAAATGACAAGAACCCTCAGTATGACGCTGATTTTTCTGATTTCCCTACTCGTTGTTTTCCAAGTATAGTAAATCGTTGACCATTGGGTACTGACCCACTTGTGACAGGAGCAGATTCTCTCTATTTTATCTATCAAACGCCATAATAATTGTGAACACCTCTGTTAGGTCTCTCCTTAGACTCTGCGTTCCACAGAGAACAACCCCAGTTTATATAGTCTCCCAAAGTAACTCAAGTATTTCATCTCTGCTGGCAATCCCAGCTTCTACAATCACATATAGAGCAGTATTTAACTCAAATTAACACCTCTGGGAAACCTCAAACCTCAACAACTTAAATCGTGCATCATCTGACACAATCAGACACAAATAAAACGGTGTGCCATCCGTTGTTCCTTCCCATTCCTTTTCCATATATGATAGAGGCGAATTTCCCTGGAAGACAATTCTGATGGTAGCGTCTCTCGGCCTTGTCTTGGGTAGAATGGACACTTCCAGTGTTGGAGCTGAGACGCTGTTTCTCCATGAACAGTCTGATTACGGAAGGTGTAAACACGGCCCCTGACAGAGTCCTCATCAGAAATCCATTAATCAACACTTTACAAAGGGGCCACCAGGTCACTATGAGCAGCCGGCACTCTCTCTGTGCTTCTTGCTCTGCCTTCAATCACTCTACTCTCTTGAAAACTGTCCCCAGTCTCACTCCCTCAGTTTTACTCACTGAGGATGCAGCATAGGCAATCATCTGCTCCAATAGCTTTCCAATCTCGAGTAATACAGACCAAACTACTTGTTGAGTTCATCCACTGAGCTACTGGAGATTGGACACCTCACTCCCACTGCCGATCTGGATATCTGTCCACTCAACTACCTCACAAATCCTAAATCCAGTTCTTTGGTATAAATTATTTAACCACTCACCAAACAGCAGTGTTAAGGCGGCTCTGTCCATGTCCTTGTGGGAGCTGCTTCGAGACATGAGAGCCGTAAACAATCACGACTGAATCTCTTTCTTCAGCTCACAGAAGTTCAACCCAGGAAGATAATATGGGAGTGGATACAGACGCTGGGAGGAAATGAAGTGCTCACCACAACTAAAGCCACAGCACTGAGTTCTGTACAACAGTGAGTGAGATACTGATGAAAATATTGCAAGGTCCAAAATGACAGCTGATGGATATTAGGCAATGATGACAGGATGAAGCAGCTGGAACAGGTTCCACACTCAGAACAATAGAGAAGTAAATGTGTGTTTGTTTGAGACCTTTTCTCTCATCGTAGTTTAGAGTGCAATGCTGAGAATAGTCCTTCCCATGCCCCTCCACCACCTATGTCACCTCCGCTGCACCATCCATTTACCCTCTCCTATCCCACCCATTTACCCCTTCCACGACCCTTTCCCCTCCCCCACCACTCCCCCCACAATTTCCATTCACCCCACACCCTCCCTCATCCTTTTTTCTTCCACGACCTACCCTCCACCCACATCCCCACCCGGAGGGAAAATGGCAGGAGGAGGATAAAGAGGTAGTGGTGGTGGAGGGGTGGGGGAGGGGGAAATGGTTGGGTGGGGAGGGGAGTTGAGTTGTAGGGAAAGGGACGGTGGGGGAGGGAGCGTGTGCAAGGTTAGGGGACATGAGTGGTGGAAGGGTGTGATGGGGTAGGTGTGGGAGGAGTAATGGGAATAGGGCTAGAAAGGGAGGGGAGGGGAAATGTCTGGGGCAGGGGATGAGTGGGGGGGCGTGTGGGGAGGGGGCTGTGGGGGAGGGGAGAGAAAATGGGTGAGGGAGGTTGGGGAGGGTAAATGTGTGAGGGAGCGTGTGTAGGGGCTGGAAAGTGGTGCAGAGGCGAAAGGGGTGGGGAGGGAGAGGGGAGGGATGGTTGTGGGGAATTGCGTGGGGGCGGGGGAGGGTTGGGAAGCTGGAGGGGAGGAAAAATGGATAGAGGAGAGGGTGGGGTGAGGGAGGCTGAGGAAAAGGGTGGTAGAGAGGAGAAGTGGGGCAGGGGTGCGTAAATGGGGAGCGGAGGGGTAATTGGTGGGGACAGGCAGAGAAATAGAGAACATGTTAGTGAGAGAGAGAGATAGAGAGAGACAGCCATGAGAGGGACAGACAGAAAGAGGATGTGATAAGTTGTAATAATCAGTAACAATCCCCATTATCTGCCCAGTCCTGTATTGGTGGTTTAGTATGAGTGTTTAGGGGTGAGTTTTGGATCAGTGTTTGATATTTCCAAACTACAGTGAAGTTCCCAACGAGGGATAGAGTTAAAGATTCAACATTAAGCAAGAAATGGCTCAAAGCATTACTGTCCAGGGAAAGAGGTTAAAATAGAGTGATAGTGACAGACAGAGACACAGAGGGAGAGACAGCGGGAGAGTCAGAGAGAGAGACAGAAAGGGAGATTCAGAGTGAGATTTGTGGAGAGACAGAGATAGACGTTGAGACAGAGACAAAGCGAAAGGGAGAGAGAGGGAGAAACAAAGAGCGGGAGATGTAGTGCCTCCACCACTATCTGAGGCAGAGAATTCAAAAGTCGCACAACCCACTGAGAGAAAAAAATATCTCCTCAATATCCAAGATTGGCCGTCTCCAGGATTGTCACTGGGGCAAGATTCTAACCAAGAGAGGGTGCACTAGGCTTGTAGGTGTGTGAATTTGGCCCGTGTCTCACACAATCCACACAGTCACTCTCGAAGGAGTCATTATTCTGTTCCACCTCTCTGGATGCATGTTTGATGGCAATATGGTTATGTTACTGGGCTGGAAGATCATAGAAGCCATGGAAAAGTTACGGCACAGACATAGGCCTTTCAGCCCATCATGTCTGTGCTGGCTGAGAAAAACTTGCTGCTCATTCTAATCTCACTTTCCAGCACCTAGTATGTCACCTTGCTGGTTACAGCACTTCAGTTGCAGGTCCGGGTACCTTTTAAATGAGTTAACGGTTTCTGCCTCCACCACCAATACAGCCGTGAATTCCAGACACCAACCACCCTCTGACTGAAAAAGACTTTTTCCTCATGTCCCCTCTACTCCTTCTACCAATCAGTTTAAATCTGTGCCCCCTGGTAATTGATCTCTCCACTAGGGAACGCAGTTCCTTCCTATCTTCCTATCCTGCGTTGGATCTTCCCACCAATGGTAGCTTTTGAGAGAGGTAACTGTCCAGTTCTGGGAATTTTTCAACTTACTCTAGAGTCTCTCCTTCAACATATATGGGATATGGAATATTTGGATCACCAGGTGTAGGTTAATATATCAGTTTTAGTTTGGCGAAATTACAGGATAATCAGGTCCCGTCCATGTTGAAGTGAAGAGATCGAGAGTGGCTTTTAAATCTGAAGCATAGTGGACAATAACACTGCAATTATCCACAAACTATAGATCTGCTGAGAAGAGAAATGCAGATCGAGTGGTTTGAGGTGAATCTGATGATCACCACAACAATACAATTCATAGAAAGCTCCGACTGAGTGTGTCTGATGGGTGATGGTGCTATGTTGAGCAATGCAGCAGGCCCATCTCCGGTATCAGTTTGACGTCTCTGTCATTCATATTTTCTGTGAGATTGGATAACAGCCTGCAATTGCCTTCTACTGCAGACTTGTTTCGGGTAAGTTTCAAAGTAAAGAGGAATAAAAACTCTGTGAATTGAAGACAAAGTGGAAAATTGTGTGCACATGGGAGCACTTGGCTGCTGGTTACACCGCATTACAGAGAATATACAGAACAGAAACAGGCAATACGGCCCAATCAGTTCATGCTAGCCTTTACACTTCACTCGAGCGACCTCCCATCCTTCCTCATCTAATTCTACCATCATAAATTTTATTGCCTTCTCCACCATGTGTTTATCTAGCTTCTCATTGAATGCATATATACCATTCCCCTCAGACCACTCCCGATGGCAACCATTCTCATTACTCTCTGAGTAAAGAAGTTTCTCCTGAATTCCCTCATTGGATTTCGTGGTGGCTACCTTATATTGATGTCCCCTCGATTTACTCTTCGTCACAAGTGGAAACGTGCTCTTCTTTCCAACTCTATCAAAACTTACCTGAATTTTAAAATCTTCTACCAGTTCACCCCATAGTTTCGCTTTTCAAGAGGAGCTGCAGCCTGTTCATCCTCTCATGTGTACATATAACCTCACAGTACTGGTATCCGTGTAACATTTTTGCACCAACTCCAGTTTGTTGATATCATTTTCTACAATATTGAGATCAGAACTTTTCACAGAGCACCAAGTGAGCTCTATCCAGAGGACATGGAGACTGCAACTGTGCACAGTGCTCCAAGTGAGGCGGAACCAAGGGACATGGAGACTGGCACTGTGCACAGTGCACAAAGGGAGGTCGAGACAAAAGGTTATGGAGACTGGAACTGTGCACAGTGCTCCAAGCATGATCTTACCAAGGGATATGGAGAACGGAACTGTGCACAGTGCTCCAAGTGTGGTATAACCGAGTAATATGGAGTCTAGAACTGTGCACAGTGCTCCAAATGTGGTGCAAACAAGGTATACGGAGAGCCAAATGCGCACAGAGCAGCAAGTGTGGTCTAAAAATGTCAATAGAGATCAGACATCTATACAATGCTTCAAATGTGGACTAACCAAGGTGTGATACAGAGTAAGATTAACTCCTCCAATTTTCAATGCCATTCCTTTCGAAGTATATATGCATTTGATATGGCCTTGTTAATCTACATCACATCTTTTAGTGATTTGTAAACTTGTACTCCCACATCCCTTTGTTCATCTAACACATTTACATTCTTTTAAGCAAATAAAGCGGGGGTGGGGCAAGAGATAATCAAACAGAGGGTGTTGATAGGACAAGATTACTGAGAATAACTGAAGGTCATTGAGCAAAGGCAAACGGAATGTAAATTGTGTGCTGAAAGCCAAAACGTTAATGCAGAGAGGGTGTTAATTGACAAAAAAAACTGGTCCAAAGCACAAACATGACAAAGAAAAGTAATGGGTTGGCACATGGTAAAAAAAATGAATGATGAAACAAAATGAAATAAAATAAACAAACAAAAAACAAAAAAAAAGCTAAAAATAAAAAAAAGGCCCGACATGCTCTACAAATATTGAACTCGTGTTCAGTCTAGCAGGCAGTTGGGTGCCTAATCGGTAAATGAGATGCTGTTATCCAGCTTGCGTTGATGTTCACTGGAACACTGCAGCAATCCCAGGGCAGCTATGTGGGCACGAGAGCAGGGAGGTGTGTTGAAATGGCCAGCAATCGAAAGCTCAGGGTCATGCTTTCAGACTGAGCGGAGGTGTTCCGAAAAACGGTCACCCAATCTGACTTTGGTCTCGCCAATGTCGAGGAGACCACATTGTGAGCTGCGAATACTGTATATTAAATTGAAAAATGTACAAGTAAATCGCTGCTTCATCTGAAAAGAGTGTTTGGTGCCTTGAACGGTGAGGAGAGAGGAGGTGAATGATCAGGTATTGCACCTCCTGCGATTGCATTGGAGGGTGCAGGGGGAAGGGGATAAAGTGGTGGGGATAATGGAGGAGAGAACGAGGGTGTCGCGGAGGTAAAGATCCCTTTGGATTGCTGACAGGGGAGGGGAAGATGCTTTTGGTGGTGGCATTACGCTGAAGGTTGTGGAAGTGGCAGAGGATGACCCTTTGGATGTGGAGGCTGCTGGGGGGGCGGGCAGTGAGGACAAGGGGAACACAGTAGCGGTTCGGGACGGGAGGGGAAGGGGTGAGGGTAGAGGTGCGGGTAATAGGCCAGGCTCGGCACAGGGCACAGAAAACCAAAGGCTGAGTCATTGAGTTGGTCTGTTATTATAGTATCACCAAAAGGGAGAATCACTGAGAGGGTCTGTTATTACAGTATTTCCAGAGGGAGAGTAACTGAGTGGATCCTTTATTATAGCATGTCTACAGGGAGAGTGACGGCAGTGGATCTGTTAATAAAGTATCTCCACAGGGCGAGTCACTGAGTGGGTTTGCTATCACAGTATTTGCACAAGGAGAATGACTCAGTTGGTCTGTTATTATGGTATCTCCACAGGGAGAAACACTGAGCGCGTCTGTTCTTATAGTAACTCCACAGGGAGTGTGATTGAGTTAATCTGCTATTAAACTCTCTCCACAGGCGAGTCACTGAGTGGGTTTGTTATCAGAATATCTCCACAAGAAGTATGACAGAGTGGGTCTGTTATTGTAGCATCTCCATACGGAGAATCACTGAGTGGGATTGTTATTATATTATCCCCAATGGGTGAGTCGTTAAGTGGGATTGTTATTCGAGTATCTCCACTGGGAGAGACACTGGGCGAGTCGGTTATTGTAGTATCTCCATAGTGGGACTTACTAAGTTGGTCTGTTGCTATTGCAACTTCACAGGTTGAATCTTTAAGAGGGTTTGTGTTTATTGAATGTCCACAGGGAGAGCCCCTGAGTGGGTCTATTATTATAGTATCACCACAGAGAGGGTGACTGAGTGGATCTGTTATTATATTATCTCCACAGAGAGTATGATTGAATGGATCTGTTATTATATTATCTCCAAAGGCAGAGTCACTGAGTGGGTCTGTTATTCTAGCAGCTCCACAGGGAGAGTGACTGAGTGGTCTGTTATTACAGCATCTTCACAGCTAGTGTCACTGAATGGATCTGGTTTTATAGTATCTCCAAAGGGAGAGTCACTGAGTGGGTTTCATATTTTAGTATTCCGCCACAGAGAGTGACTGAGCGAACCTATTATTATAATATCTCCACTGGGAGAGAGAATGAGTCCGTCTGTTATTATTGTATCTTCACAGCTAGAGTGAGTGAATGAACCTGCAATTCCAGTCTTTCCACAGGAAGACTGACGGATTAGGTCTGCTTCATAGTGTCTGCACAGGCAGTGTGACTGTGTGGGTCTTTTATTATAGTATCTCCACAGGGTGAGAGAATGAGTGGTTCTGTTATTATAGTACCTCCACAGAGAGAAGGAATGAATGGGTCTGTACTATAGTATCCACACAGGGCGAGTGAATAAGTGGGTCTGTTATTATAGTATCTCCACAGGGAGAGTCAATGACTGGGTCTGTTATTCTATTATATCCACAGGGAGAGTTAATGAGCTTGTCGATTATTAGAGCATCTCCACAGTTAGAGTCACAGTGTGGGTTTGCTATTCTAATATCTCCACTGGGAGAGACTCTGAGTGGTTCTGTTTTCATAGTAGCTCCACAGTGAGAGTGACGGAGTGGGTCTGTTCTTCTAGTTTTGCAACAGGGAGAGCCACGGAATGGGTCTGTTGTTATATTTTCTCCACAGTGAGAGTTACTGATACTATTATTTTAGTATCTCTACAGGGAGACTGACTTAGGAGGTATGTTATCATTGTATTTCCGCAGGGAGAGTAACTGAGTGAGTTTGTTATTACAGTCACTCCACAGGGAGAGTCACTGAGCGGATCTGTTGGTATGGTATTTCCACAGGAGCGTCACTGAGTGGGTCTGTTACAACAATATCTCCACAGGGAGTGTGACGGAGTGGGTCTGTTATTATAGCTTCTCCGCAATGAGAGTCACTTTGTGGATCCGTTATTTTTTGTATTTCCATAGGGAGAGTCATTGAGTGGGTCTGTTGTTAAAGTATCTTCACAGGGAGTCACTGGGTACGTCGGTTATTATCGCATCTCCACTGGGAAAGTGACTGAGTATTTCTGTTATCATACCATCACCACAGGCCGTGTTCACACAGTTTGTCTATTATTATATACCTCCACAGGGAAACTCACTGAGTGGGTCTGTTATTATGGTATCCCCGCAGGGAACGTGACTGATGTGTCTGTTGTTACAGTATCTCCACAGGGAGATACACTGAGAGGGTCTGTTATTATAGTATCTCCAGAGGGAGAGTCACTGATGATCTGTTACTGTAGTATCTCAATAGGGACAGTCGCTGAGCGGACCTGTTATTTTAGTATCTCCAGAGGGAGAGTGATTGATTGGGTCTGTCATTATGGCATCTCCACAGGGAGAGTCACTGAGTGCGGCTGCTTTTCTATAGTATCCGCACTGGCCAAGTGACTGAGTGTGTCTGTTACCACAGTACCACCACAGGGAAAGCGACAGAGTGGGTCTGTTATTATAGTATCCCCACAGGGAAAGTCGCTGAGTTCATCTGTTGTAATAGAATCTCAACAGGGAGAGTCATTGGTGAATCTGTTATTTTCGAATCTCCATAGGGGGAGTGACTGAGTGGGTCTGTTACAGTATCTCCACAGGGAGTGTGACTGAGTCGCTCTCTTGCTATAGTATCTCCACAGGGGGAGTCACAGATGGCCTCTTATTATATTATCTCCACAGGATGAGTGACTGAGTGAGTATGTTATTGCAGTATCCCCTCAGGGAGAGTCAACAGTCCTTGTGTTATTATAATATCTCCTGAGCAACACTGAATGTGTGGGGCTGTTATTATCGTATCTCCAGAGGGAGACTAACTGAGTGGGTCTATTATTCTCGTATATCCACGGGGGAATTCACTGAGTGGGTCTGTTATTATAGAATCTGCACAGGGAGAGTCACTGAGTAGATGTATTATTATATGATCTATACTGGGAGAGACAATGAGTTTGTCAGTTATTATAGTATCTCCACACAGAGAGCATCTGCGTGCGATTCTAATTATAGTATCTCCACCAGGAGACACTGAGTTATGTTGTTGTCATTATTGCATCTCCACAGGGAGAGTCACTGCGTGGGTTTTTCATTATAGTACCTGCACAGGGGGCCTTAGAGAGTGGGTCTGTTATTGTAGTGTCTCCAGAGGGATATTGACTGAGTGTGGCTGTTATTATATTATATGCACAAAAAAAGTCACTCAGTGGGTCTGTAATTATAGTATCTGCACTGGGAAATGCACAGAGAGAGTCTGTTAGTATCGCATCTCCACAGGGAGAATCACTGAGTAGGTCTGTGATCGTATTACCACAGGGAGAGTCACCAAGTGTTGTATCTCCACGGGAGGGTGACTGAGTGGTCTTTTATTATCGTATCTCCACAGGGAAAGTGATTGAGTGATCTGTAATAGCACCTTCACCGGGAGAATCACCAAGAGTATCTTTTGTTTTCGAATTTCGACTGTGTAGTTAATATAGTATCTCCACAGGGAGAGTGACTGTGTTTGTCTGTTGTTCGAGTACCTGCACAGGGAAATTCACTGAGTGAGTCTGTTATTATAGCATCTACACAGGGAGAGTCACTGAGTGGGTCTGATGTTATAGTATCTTCACCGAGCGAGCCACTGTGTTGGCCTATTATTATAGTATATCCACAGGGAGAGTCACTCAGTTGGCCTGTTATTATAGTATATCCACAGGGAGAATCACTGAGTAGGTCTGTTGTTATAGTATCTCCAGAGGGAGAGTCACTGATGGTTTGTTACTGTAGTATCTCCACAGGGAGAGTCACTGAGTTTTTCTGTTATTTTTGAATCTCCAAAGGGAGTGCCACTGAGTGGGTCTATTATTTTAGTATCTCCACAGGGAGAGTCTCTGAGTGGATCTGTTGTTATAGTATCTCCACAGGGATAGTGAACTCGCAGGTCTGTTATTATAGTATCTCCACAGGGATAGTGACTGTGTTTGTCTGTTGTTAGAGTACCTGCACAGCGAGAGTCACTGAGTGAGCCTGTTATTAGATTTTCTCGACGGGGTGTCTTAGTGAGTGGATCTGTTGTTATAAAATCTCCACAAGTACAGTCACTGAGTGGGTCGGTTATTGCAGTATTTCCACAAGAAAATTCACTGGGTGTGGCTGTTAGTATAGAATCTCCACAGGGAGAGTCACCAAGTGGATTTATTATTATATTATCTCACAGGGAGAGACACTGAATTGAATGCAAAATACTGCGGATGCTGGAAATCTGAAATAAAAACAAGAAATGCTGGAAATACTCAGCAGGTCTGGCAGCATCTGTGGAGAGAGAAGAAGAGTTAACGTTTCAGGTCAGTGGCCCATCTTCAGAACCGGCAAGTATTAGAAATGTTAAAGGTTATTAGCAAGTAAAGTGGGCGTGCAGCAAGAGATAACAAAGGAGAAGGTGTAGATAGGACAAGGTCACAGAATAGCTGACCAGAAGGTCATGGAGCAAAGATATGTTAATGGTGTGCTGAAAGACCCATTCATCCGCCTCCAGCATTCTCCCTCTACTTGGACCCCTCCCCCAGGCCTCTTACCCGCTCTTGATCTTTTCATTGAAAACTGTTAGCAAGACATTAGTCATCTCAATTTCTCTGCTCCCCTCACTCACTCCAACCTGTCCTCATCTGAACTTGAAGCACTCCGTTCTCTAAGGTCTAACCCCGACATGGTCATCAAACCTGTTGTTGCATGGCGTACCGACCTCTGCCTTGCAGAGGCTCAACGCCAACTTTCAGAAACTTCTTCCTACCGCCCTCTAGACCATGACGCCAACACCGAGCATCAAGCTACTGTCCACAGGACTGTCAGTGACTTCGTCTCCTCTGGAGATCTTCCGTCTACAGCTTCCAACCTCATAGTACCGCAAACCCGGACAGCCCGCTACTAACTCCTGCACAAAATCCACAAACAGGACTGTCCCGGCAGACCCATTGTGTCAGTCTTCTCCTGCCCCACTGAATTTATTTCTACCTATCTTGACACTAACTTTTCTCCGCTGGTCCAGTCTCTTCCCACCGACATCTGTGACTCTTCTGACGCCCTGCGTCATTTTGACAATTTCCAATTTCATGACCCAACCGCCTCCTCTTCACGATGGACATCCAATCTCTCGACACCTCCATCCCCCACCAGGATGGTTTGAAGGCCCTCTGCTTCTTCCTTGAACAGTGGCCCAACCAGTCCCCATCCACCACAACCCTCCTCCGCCTGGCTTAACTTGTTCTCGCATTGAACAATTTCTCCTTCAACTCCACTCACTTCCTTCAAGTAAAAGGTGTTGCGATGGGTACCCGCATGGATCCTAGTTATGCCTGTCTTTTTGTGGGATATGTCGAAAATTCCTTGCTCCAATCCTACTCAGGTCCCCTCCCCCAACTCTTTTTCCGGTACTTTGATGAATGTATTGGTTCCATTTCCTGCTCCTGCCCCGAACTGTAAAACGTTATCAAATTTGCTTCTAATTTCCACCCTTCTCTCACCTTTACATGGTCAATCTCCGACACCACCCTTACCTTCCTCGACTTCTCTGTTTCTATCTTTGGGGATAGGCTGTCTACTAATATTCATTATACGCCAACCAACTCCCATAGCTACCGCGACAGCACTTCTTCACACCCTGCCTCCTGCAAGGACTCCATTCCATTCTCCAAGTTTCTCCGTCTCCGACGCATCTGCTCTGATGCCGCTACCTTCCATGACAGTGCTTCTGATATGTCTTCCTTTGTCCTCAACCGAGCATTCCCCCCCACCCTCGAAAATCTGTGGTTGACAGGGCCCTCAACCGTGTCCAGCCCATTTCCCGCACCTCTACCCTCACCCTGTCCCCTCCCTCCCAGAACCGTGACAGAGTTCCCCTTGTCCTCACTTTCCACCCCATCAGCCTCCATATCCAAAGGATCATCCTCCGCCATTTCCGCCACCACCAGCGTGATGCCACTAACAAACGCATCTTCTCATCCCTTCCCCCGTCGGCATTCCGAAGGGATCGTTCCCTCCATGACACCCTGATCCAATCCTCCATTACACCCACCACCTCATCCTCTTCCCTCGGCTCCTTCCCGTGCAATCGCAGGAGGTGTAATACCTGCCCATTTACCTCCTCTCTCCTCACTATCCCAGGCCCCAAACACTCCTTTCAGGTGAAGCAGCGATTTACTTGTATTTCTTTCAATGTAGTAGACTATATTCACTGCTCACACTGTGCTCTACTTTACGTTGGGTAGACCAAACGCAGACTCGGTGACGACTTTGTGGAACACCTGCGCTCAGTCCGCAAGCAGGACCCTGAGCTTCCGGTTGCTTGCCATTTCAACACTCACCCCTGCTCTCATTCCTATTTCTCTGTCCTGGGATTGCTGCAGTGCTCCAGTGAACATCAACGCAAGCTCGAGGAACAGCATCTCATTTACCGATTAGGCACACTGCAGCCTGCTGGACTGCACATTGAGTTCAATAATTTCAAAGCATGACGGGACCCCCATTTTACTTTTATTTTTAGTACTTTTTTCTTTTTCATTTTATGCTATATTTTTGACTGTCTATGTTATTTGATTTCATCTCAGTTTGTTCAGTTTGCTTACCCACTGTTTTTTTTCATATTTGCACTTGCAGCTGTTCAATTTTCAGTCCGTTAACACCCTTTCTGTACTAATCCTTTTCCTTTCAAAACACCATTAACCTATCTTTGATCCATGATCTTATGGTCAGCTATTCTGTGACCATGTCCTATCTACACCTTCTCCTTTGTTATCTCTTGCCCTACCCCCACTTTAATTGCTTATAACCTTTTACATTTCTAATACTTGCCAGTTCTGAAGAAGGGTCACTGACCTGAAACATTAACTCTGCTTCTCTCTCCACAGATGCTGCCAGACAAGCTGAGTGTTACCAGCATTTCTAGTTTTTATTTCAAATTCCATTCTGTTGTTCTTCTGTTCTTCACAAGGACCCAAATAGAAGATTGGTTAAAAGAGTAAATCCCTTGAGAGAAAAGAAAATGTAGCGTGCTGGATGGAAAATTGTATCAGTGGCAGAAAGCAAAGGGTAATTGTAATCCCGTGTATTTGCGACTGGAAGGGTGTTTCCAGTGGTGTCCCGCACAGCTCAGCAGTAGGTGCCCTGATTTATGTGATCTATATTCATGATTTGGATGTAAATGTGGGGGCATGATCAATAAGTTTGCAGGCGACACAAAAAATGGCCCTTATTGGACAACTAATTGGAGTGAGATTCGGACCTTATCAAATCGTCTCTATTATTCAGTGTCAAATTAATTGTGTGTCTGTCACTCTCTGGCATAGTGTGTATGTGTTGGATTAATTCAGCGTCTGTCACTCTCTGGTGGAATAATTTTGTAACTGTCAGTCTCTGGGACTGTGTATATGTGTTGGGTGAATTCTGTCTCTGTCACCCTATGGCACTATGTGCGTGTGTTGGATTAATTCTGCAAATATCTGTGTGTTTAGTGGATTAATGCTAATGCGGATTATCTAATAGTCTCTGGTTGTATGAGTCGGGGTGGGAATCATTCTGTTTCTGCCACTCTCTCCTCCGGTATGTGACCGAAATACAGTGTGAACCTGTCAGTTTCTGGGATTGGATGTGAGTGTGAGATTCATTCCTCATCTGTCAGTCTCCAGTAGTGGTGTCTGAGTGTATGATTCATTCTGGCTCTGTCAATAGTTGCACAGTATGTGAATATGGGAAATATTCTGTGTCTATCAGTCTCTGATTCTGTTTGTGAGTGATGAATTCAATCAGCATCGATCATTCTCTATGCGGCGAAACATATTTTTATTCGTCTCGGTAACACTGCAGTTATACGACGAGGTGGCCGAGTGATTAAGGCGATGGATTGTTAATCCCTTGTGCTTTGCACGCGTGGGTTCGAATCCCATTAGTGTCGTCTATCTGCTTTTGACAAGGTCCCAAATGGTGGACTGCTTTAGAAAGGAAAAACCATGGGATCCTGAGAAATGTAGTAAGCTGGATGTAAAATTGACTCAGTGACAGGAAACAAAGAATGATTGTAGTCCGGTGTAATGGTGACTGGAAGGCAGTTTCCAGTGGTGTCCCACATGGCTCAGTACCAGGTTCCCTTAATTTTGTGGAATATATTCACGATTTGGATATAGATGCAGGGGGCATGATCAACAGGTTTAATGACCGCACAAACTTCTGTCATGTGGTTGATGGTGAGGAGGATAGCTGCAGGCTGCAGGCAGATATCAATAGACTGGTCAGGTGGGCTGAAAAATGACAAATTAAATTCAACCCAGAGAAACTCAACGAAACTAAAATAAACTACAAATTGTGAAGTGATGCATTTGGGAAAGTGAAACAAGGCAAAGGATTACACGATTAATGGGAAATACTGAGAGGTGCAGAGGACGTGAAACACATTGCATTTAATGTCCACTGATCCCTGAAGGTAGCAGGACAGGTCGATAAGGTGGTTAAGAGGGCATATGGAATCATTTCCTTTATTCGTCGAGGTACAGGGTATAAGAGCAGGGATGTTGTGCTGGAACTGTATAAATCATTTGTTCTTCCTCAACTTGAGTACTGTGTGCAGTTGTGGTCACCTCATTACAGAAAGGATGTAATTGCACTAGGCAGATTCTCGACAAGATTTACGAGGATGTTGCCAGGTTTGGGACAAATGCAGGTGTGAGGAAAGGTTGGATAGGCTGTGGTTGTTTACATTGAAAAATCAAAGAATGAGAGGAGATTGGATTGAGATGTAAAAAGTTCTTAGCGGCCTGGATAGAGTGCCTAATAATGGCCTATTTACCTTAGCAGAGACCTCAGTGACTGGGGCACATAGATTTAAAGTGACTGCTTGAAAGATTAGAGGGGACAAGAAGAAAAGCTTATTTTCACCCGGAGGGTAGTCGGAATCTGGAATGTACTGCCTGTAAAGGTGGGAGAGGCAGAAAGCCTCAAATCGTTTATCAAGGTCTATGGATATGCACCTCAAGTGCAGTAACCTGCAGGGCTGTGGGACAAATGCTGGAAGTTGGGATGAAGCGGGGTGGCTCGATTTTTGGCCGCCGCAGAAACAATGAGCCATGTAGCCTCTTTCTGTGCCATAAAATTTCTCTGATTTTTCTATGTGGTTGCCCAGTTCAATCTGCACCTGACAGACTCTGATACTGTAGTGACTGTGGTATTCATTATTTAATTCTAAGGCTATAGTGATGGTGGGTAGAGACAATGCTGAGGAAGGCTCATCGACCTGAAAGTTTCACTGTGTTTCTCCCTCCACAGATGCTGCCAGAACTGCTGAACATTCCCACGAAATTCTGTTCTCGTGAAGATTGCGTGTAATTGGAGTGTTTAGTTTAGTTTAGAGATACAGCACTGAAGCAGGCCCTTCGGCCCACTGAGTCTGTGCCGACCATCAACCACGCATTTATACTAATCCTACACTAATCCCATATTCCTACCACATCCCCACCTGTCCCTATATTGCACTACCACCTACCTATACTAGGGGCAATTTATAATGGCCAATTTACCTACCAACCTGCAAGTCTTTTGGCTTGTGGGAGGAAACCGGAGCACCCGGAGAAAACCCACGCAGACACAGGGAGAACTTGCAAACTCCACACAGGCAGTACCCAGAATTGAACCTGGGTCGCTGGAGTTGTGAGGCTGCGGTGCTAACCACTGCACCACTGTGCCACCCATGATGTCACCATGCCTTGTGTTTTGTTACCAAATCCGATTCAATGCTTGCCACCATTCACAAGCATGCTCGCAGCTAACATGCTTTGGGGTAGCACAGTGGCGCAGTGGTTAGTGCCGCAACCTCACACCTCCAGCAACCTGTGTTCACTTCTTGGTACTGACTGTGCGGAGTTTGCAAAATCTCCCTGTGAGCTTTTGGGCTTTCGCAGTGTGCTCATGTTTTCTCGCACAGCCAAAGACTTGCAGGTTGATCAGAAAATGTGGGATTAATTTCATTGGTTGGTTGTTGGTCGGCGCTGACTCGGTGGGCCGAAGGGCCTGTTTCAGTGCTGTATCTCGAAATAACTAAATAAGTCTTCTGTGCAATCAGGAAGTTTACTTCTTCAAGACTTTCAGCAGCCACGTTTCCATTGAAAAACTCACCGACTCTTTGAAGATACACAGGGGAAAGTCACCAATCTGTTGGTGAGACTGCGGCCTCCTGAAGGCATTCCCTCACACAGTGTTTACCTTGTGACCTCCGTCCCTTCCTGTCGATAAGTATTACTTACCGCCATCAAATTGGATCAGAGACAGAAAAAAAAGAACAGCTACAGTGAAGCACATTGTTTTTCTGAAGTCATTTCTCTCTCTGTTGATTTATTCTCCTGAATTAAATGTTGATTTTCTCCCAAGAATGCTCAATGTTTTCAATTCCTTTTCAGCTCCTGTGAAACATACAACTAAGCCTCATAACACACCGCGACAATCCACCTGCCAGGGCTGTGAAATGGATCCTGGACTCAAATAAAATTGAAATCCAGCTGTCTGTTGAGAGACTGATGTTTATGACATTCGCTATTGAGTGTGTATCAAGTTACAGAAGCTCAAATTTAGCGGTTCAGTCCTGAACTCAACAGAAGCACTACATTGTCTAATCGCGACAGGCGATGGTGTATAATGATGAACATAGCTGTCATTTCAAGCAGTTGAATCGGGTTCATTTCCTGGCCATCTTAGCTTCACATGTATTGATCTCTGTCCTTCTGAAGCTGAAAAGTTGGAATGCAGCCTGAACATTTTGGAATGGATAACGTGTGCAAAGGAAGGAAATCCTTTTCGTGGTTTTAATTCCCACGTCACGATAAATGTAACTCGGATTTACACCTTTTTAAAGGTATTTCTTATCTGACCTGAACTATATAGTGAAACACCGATAGAATTACATGAATTCACTAAAATTCATTGACTCAGAATCTTTTTCCCGACGCTGCTTCCCGTTCCTTATTTAAGTATCCATGCCTTCCCAGAGGGATTGTTTCATACTTCAATAAGAGCAACGCCGTGAAAATCCCAGCATTATGCTCAGTTCATGGTGTGTTTGTGTTTTCTTTATTTGAAGAGGGAGACCAAAGAACAATGAACAAAGAACAGTACAGCACAGAAACAGGCCATTCTGCCCTCCAAGCCTGCGCCTATCTTGATGCCTACCTAAACTAAAACTTTCTGCACTTCAGGGGACCATATCCCTCTATTCCCATCGTATTCATGTATTTGTCAAGATGCCTCTTAAACGTCGCTATTGTAACTGCTTCCACCACCTCCCCTGGCAGCAAGTTCCAGGCAGTCACCACCTTTCCTCGCACATATCCTCTAAACGTTGCCTCTCTCACCTTAAACCTATGTCCCCTAGTAACTGACTCTTCCACCCTGGGAAAAAGCTTCTGACTATCCACTCTGTCCATTCCAATCATGTAAACCTCTATCATGTTGCCCCTCCACCTCCGCCGTTCCAGTGAAAAGAATCCGATTTTATCCAACCTCTCCTCATTGCAAATGCCCTCCAGACCAGGCAACATCCTGGTAAACCTTTTATGTACCCTCTGCAAAGCCTCCACGTCCTTCTGGTAGTGTGGCGACCAGAATTGCACGCAATATTCGAAGTGTGGCCGAACTAAAGTTCTGTACAGCTGCAGCATGACTTGCCAATTTTTATACTTTATGCCCCGATTGATGAAGGCAAGCATGCCGTATGCCTTCTTGAATGCCTTACCCACCTGCGTTGCCACTTTCAGTGACCTGTGGACCTGTACGCCCCGATCTCTCTGCCTATCAATACTCCTCAGGGTTCTGCCGTTTACTGTATACTTCCCACCTGCATTCGACCTTCCAAAATGCATTACCTCACATTTGTCCAGATTAAACTCCATCTGCCATTTCTCCGCCCAAGTCTCCAACTAATCTATATCCTGCTGTATCCTCTGACAATCCTCAGCACTACCCGCAACTCCACCAACCTTTGTTTCATCCGGAACCTTACTAATCAGACCAGCTACATTTTCCTCCAAAGCATTTATATATACTACAAACATCAAAGGTTCCAGCACTGATCCCTGCGGAACACCACTAGTCTAATCCCTCCAATCAGAAAAGCACCCTTCCACTACTTTCCTCTGTCTTCTATGACCGAGCCAGTTCTGCATCCATTTTGCCAGCTCACTTCTGATCGCGTGTGACTTCACATTTTGTACCAGTCTGCCATGAGGGACCTTGTCAAAGGCGTTACGGAAGTCCATTTGGATATCATTCGCTGCCCTTCTTTAATGAATCATCTTCGTCACTTCCTCAAAAAACTCAATCAAATTAGTGAAACACGACCTCCCCTTCACAAAACCATGCTGCCTCTTGCTAATAAGTCCATTTGTTTCCAAATGGGAGTAAATCCTGTCCCGAATAATCCTCTCGAATAATTTCCCTACCACTGACGTAAGGCTCACCAGCCTATAATTTCCTGGATTACCCTTGCTAACCTTCTTAAACAAAGGAACAACATTGGCTATTCTATAGTCCTCTGGGACCTCACCTGTAGCCAATGAGGATGCAAAGATTTCTGTCAAGGCCCCAGCAATTTCTTCCCTTGCCTCCCTCAGTATTCTGGGGTAGATCCCATCAGACCCTGGGGACTTATCTACCTTAATGCATTGCAAGACACCTGACACCTCCTCCTTATTGATAATGAGATGACTGAGACTATCTACACTCCCTCCCCTTGGCTCATCATCCACTAAGTCCTTCTTTTTGGTAAATACTGATGCAAAGTACTGATTTAGTACCTCGCCCATTTCCTCTGAGTCCACACTTAGATTCCCTTCTCTGTCCTTGAGAGGGCCAACTCTTTCCCTCGTTGCACTGTTGCTCTTTATATACGTATAAAAACCCTTGGGATTTTCCTTAATCCTGTTTGCCAATGACTTTTTAGGACCCCTTTAAGCCCTCCTGACTCCTTGCTGAAGTTCCTTCCTACTGTCTTTATATTCCTCAAGGGATTCGTCTGTTCCTAGCCTTTCAACCTTTAGGAATGCTTCCTGTTTCTTTTTGACTAGGCTCACATTATCCCGCGTTATCCAAGGTTCCCTAAACATGCCAAACTTATCCTTTTTCCTCACAGGAACATGTTGGTCCTGGATTCTAATCAACTGACGTTTGAAAAACTGCCATATGTCAGATGATGATTTGCCCTCAAACAGCCGCCCCCATTCTAAATTCTTCAGTTCCTGCCTAATATTGTTATAATTTGCCTTCCCTCAATTTAGCACCTTCACCCGGGGACTACTCTTACCCTTATCCACAAGTACCTTGAAACTTACGAAATTATTGTCACTGTTCCCAAAATGATCCCCAACTGAATATTCGACCACCTGGCCGGACTCATTTCCCAATACCAGGTCCAGTACGATCCCATCCCTAGTTGGACTATCTACATATTGTTTCAAGAAGCCCTCCTGGATGTTCCTTACAAATTCTGCCCCATCCAAGCTGCAAGCACTGAATGAGTCCCAGTCAATATCGGGGAAGTTAAAATCACCCACCACTACAACCCTGCTACCTTTACATCTTCCCAAAATCTTTCTACATATCTGCTCTTCTACCTCCCGCTGGTTGTTGGGAGGGCTGTAGTCAACCCCCAACATCGTGACTGCACCCTTTCTTTTCCGAGCTCCACCCATATTGCGTCGCTGGACGACCCCTCCGAGGTGTCTTCACGCAGTACAGCTGTGATATTCACCTTAACAAGTAATGCAACTCCCCCACCCATTTTACATCCCCCTCTATCCCGCCTGAAGCTTCTCAATCCTGGAACATTTAGCTGCCAATCCTGTGCTTCCCTCAACCAATTCTCTGTAATAGCAACAACATCATAGTTCCAAGTACTAATCCAAGTTGTAAGTTTATCTGCCTTACCTGTTATACTTCTTGCATTGAAACAAATGCACTTCAGACCACCAGTCCCGCTGCGCTCCGCAACATTTCCCTAACTGCTCTTCCTCTCAGTCTTACTGGCCTTATTTACCAGTTGCCCCTCATTTATTTCATTTGCTGTCCCCCTGTTCTGGTTCCCACCCCCGTGCCATGCTAGTTTAAACCCTCGCGAGTGACGCTAGCAAACCTCACAGCCAGGATATTTGTTCCCCTCCAGTTTAGATGCAAACCGTCCTTCTTGTGCAGGTCCCATCTGTCCCTGAAGAGATCACAATGGTCCAGATATCTGAAACCCTCCCTTCTGCACCAGCTGTTCAGCCTTGTGTTGAGCTGCACTATCCTCCTGTTTCTAGCCTCACTGGCACGTGGCACAGGGAGTAATCCCGAGATTAGAACCCTAGAGGTCCTGTCTTTTAACTTTCTACCTAACTCCCTGAACTCCCCCTGCAGGACCTCGTCACTCTTCCTGCCTATGTCATTGGTACCGATGTGCACTACAACCTCTGGCTGTTCACGCTCCCCCTTCAGAATGCCCCCTGTCCCTTCAGAGACATCCTTGACCCTGGTGGCAGGGAGGCAACATACCATCCTGGAGTCTCTTTCACGTCCACAGAAACGTCTATTTGTCCCCCTGACTATCGAGTCCCCTATGACTATCGCTCTTCTGCGCTTTTTCCCACCCCGCTGAACAACAGTTCCAGCCATGGTGCCACTACTCTGGCTGCTGCTGTTTTCCTCTGATAGGCAATCCCCCCAACAGTATCTAAAACGGTATACTTCCTGGAGAGGGGGATAGCCAGAGGGGATTCCTGCACTGACTGCCTGCCCCTTCTAGCGGTCACCCGTCTATCTGCCTGCAACTTGGGTGTAATTACTTCTCTAAAACTCCTGTCTATGACACTTTCTGCCACCTGCATGCTCCTCAGTGCATCCAGTTGCCGCTCCACTCGATCCATGAGATCTGTGAGGAGCTGCAACTGGGTACACTTCCTGCAGACGTAGTCGTCCAGAACGCTGGAAGCGTCACTGACCTCCCACATCTCACCGTTGAAGCACTTCACCCCTCCAACTGACATCTCCAGCACTAATTAATTTAAAATAAATAAATATTTATTAAATCCTTACTAAATTGTTATAATTGACTATATGGTCCCTCGTGTGATATTCCTACTATAAATATTAAATGCTAAGTAAATACCGTAATCTCCTCCCTCTGGTTTAGTTACTCCACTTATTAGTTAGTTAATTAGGGTTTTAATCAATTTTTATCAATGTTTTATCTTCAAATTCAGTAAAAAGAAATTCCCTACCAGCGAATCAGATCACAGCTTTCCTGTGACGTCACTTCCAGTTTTTATACCAGAGCTAAGTTTTTAATACTTACTCCGCCCTCCGAGTCTTCTCCCAATCAGCTGTGCTCTTTGGAAGCTCTCGGATCCCCTCACTCAGAGGACAGGTAGAAAATAAAGGCGCTCCTCGCTCCCTCCTTACCGAACTTCCTCAGTTACCAAACTTCGACTATAGCACTCTAATGCAACCCAAGTCCGCACTCCAGTGTAGACAAAGTCAGCACTGTAAGATGGCCTAGTTTTATACTGACCGACTCTAGCCCCCTTAAAACTGGTTTAAGCCAGTTATCTAATTAACAAGGTGCAGCTGCAAGCAGAGCCTGAGTGAACCCTGCTGAAAGCTGGTCTAAATCTCACCTTCTCCAACCCTAACAGCAACTGCTAAGTTAATCTGCGAACTAAAAGACAGATTAGATTTAAGATAAAATTAACACTTAGTTATTCTCAGTTACCGAATTTCCACTGTAGCACTCCAGTGCAAAAAAAAGAAATTGCAGGCATCAGAGAGACAGAGAGAAAGCCAGTGAGAGAGACACAAAGGGGATCACACACAGAGAAACAGAGAAACACAATGAGAAGGCAATACATTGAGAGACCCAGGAATTGAAAGAGAGAGAGAATGAGAGAGAGAGAGTTTGAGAGACAGAGACTGAAAGAGAGAAAGCCAGTGAGAGAGAACGACACATAGAGAATCACAGAGATAGAGAGAGAAACACAAAGAAAGATAAAGATGATTGAGAGAGAAAGAGAGAGACACTGAAAGTGACAGAGGGACTGAGAAAGAGAAGATTGCGAGACTGAGAGAGCTTGATAGAGAGAGAGAGAGAGAGAGAGAGAGAATGAGAGAGTGATAGATTGAGACAGAAGGAGGAAGAAACACACACAGCGAGAGAAACACAGAATGAGATTGTGACAGGGAGAGAGACAGAGAGAGATTGACAAAGAGAGATTGAGAGAAGGATTGAGTCAGAAGGAAGGAGAAAGGCAGAGAGATACAATAAAGATATGATACTCACCATCCCATATGCTCTGCGCTCCATTAGCTCGCCCTTGGGGAATAGATCCAGGACAAGGGTATTGCGGTTCGAATTGGAGAAAAAGGGTCAGGACTGGGACAGTGAGCGAGCGATTCAGGATGGACTCTCTCTCTCTCTCTCTCGCTCTCTCTCTCACACACACACACACACACACACACACACACACACACACACACACACACACACACACACACGTCACAGAGCCACAGAGACTAAGACACAGAAACTCACCTTCACACAATAGCCGCATGGAAATAAATAACGGTGGCTGACTTTGAACTAATATGTGCCAGAACCTTCCACTCAAACACCCAGTACACCCAAAGTACAGCTCATCCAACCAGCTCACAGCTTCCTCTATCTGGACACTGCCTCCCACGTATGGGGCAGTCCAACGTTAGCCTCTGTGTATAGGAAGGTGGGAGGGAGGGATATTCCAGTCATATACAAAATGGACCATTCCAGCCAGAAACCTGTCTGTCCGTCTCTCTCTCTCCCTCCCCCAAAACCTCATTAAACGTGCAGAAACGGTGCTGTTATTTTAAAACATGGAGGAACCGGTTTGGATATTGTCCATTGAACACAAATTGCATTATATGTCTTTAACTATTCACCTCCAGTTAACAGAAAGTTCAGAAAATGACTGAAAATGTCTCACTGCAGTTACCTTGAAAATCTAGCAAAGAGTTTTTGCTTGAGAGGCCTGTTTGACGGCAATAAAAACAGGAAGTTTTAATCGGATTTGCAATTCCACTGTTTGACAAAATCTGAAACTGGAGCCAGGTTAATGATGCAGCCAAGAGAACTTTTACAACTGGTGACATTTCCCCCCACAATTCTGACCCATATTTACAGTTGTATTTGTCAATGAGTCTTTGTACTTTATTTGATGCTGCTGTATATATGTATTACCCTGCAACCATGGGACATAAACGTTCTTAGCATTTACAATTTCAATGTTACAAGTGTTTAAAAAGCTGGAAACTGACCATTTAATCACAGATCGTATTAAAAACCTTCCACTTTTCACCTCCAGTTTATATAAAACACAGCGATAACGATTTCCACATTCTGACAAAGAGTTTTTGCTGCTGCAATAAAGTGTCACTTGTTTCCCTTTGCTTCCTAACTGTTTCTTTCCTCTGCGCTCTTTGGGAAAAAGAGGGAATTTTGTTCATCGCTTGTCTAAATTCAGGAGGTTCCAACTGCTCTGCAGCTGCTGTCCTGGTGAAATTAATTATATTAAAAATCTTTCCCCCAGTTTGGAGATATAAGGAGAGACTGTTTACACTGGCAGAAAGTAGATGCAAAAAGTCTCGGAGTTGTTATGATCGTGAATTCATTGTCTGGCTGGTATCTGAAAGCAGATTAAATACAAACTTTCTAAATCCAATTGGATCAAAACTTCCATGACTCTTAGTTATAGAACAGAAGATACCAGCATCGAAACAGAAGTGAGAGAGAGAGATGTCAATACTTTATTGATGAAGAACTCGACACAACTTATTTAGGGAGTATTTATTTGTAAATGATTGTTTGAGTTTTATTTGATGCTGTCGTTTTATTCACAAAGTACATCTAACCACTCAAAATAATTTTCCAAACAGGAAACACTTTAATGTCACAAGTGATTACATAGTAGGAAAACAGCTATTTAACACAATTTGTATTGAAATTATTTTATTCAGCAGCTCAAGCTCACATGAAGTAAATTCCTCAAACTTGCTGTTAGCACCGCAGCCTCACAGCTCCAGGGACCCGGGTTCGATTCTGGGTACTGCCTGAGTGGAGTTTGCAAGTTCTCTATGTGACCACGTGGGTTTTCGCCGGGTGCTCCGGTTTCCTCCCACAGCCAAAGACTTACAGGTTGAAAGGTAAATTGGCCATTGTAAATGGCCCCTAGTGGTGGTAGGAATATGGGATTACTGTAGGGTTAGTATAAATGGGTGGTTGTTGGTCGGCAGGCACTCGGTGGGCCGAAGGCCCTGTTTCAGTGCTGTATCTCTAAAATAAAAAAATAAATAAAAAATTGCGGAAACTTTAAAACTCTCAGTCACATAGAAATTTCCATCATCTTTGGCTCACCATCTCCACATGCTGGAGTTACTGTCTCACTGCAGTTACTGTCCCCTCGCACCATCTCCATCTGCTGGTGTCCCTGTCTCACTGCAGTTTCTGCCCCCGCTCACCATCTCCATCTGCTGGTATCCCTGTCTCACTGCAGTTTCTGCCCCTTTCACTATCTCACAATCACTGTGATTTTCAGCTTTTCCCATTTTACTCTGGGTCCAGGGTGTGTTTATTTGAATCCAGCTGAGCTTTGTAATGACGCCTCTTTGAGAAACAATTCATAAATCTTCTGCAGAGCAAGTCCTGGCCTCAATAGGTCAGATTATCAATAAAATATAATGTCAGAAAGAGATGTAAAATCATTTCAGGGCTCAGTGCTGTGATTATAAAATGTACTTTCTAACCTGTGGGGAATGTAGGGAATGGAATATGAAATGGAATTTAGTTCTAGTGCTTGAAACCCTTCAGCTCTTTCTATCATTTCACTAATTTAACAATGACACTGTGGGGGTACTTCACCGCCTTCTTCAGCTGCTGTCTGAATTTCGTCTGGGTCACAGCGTAAATACATGTGTTGGTGCAGGAACTGAGAAGCTGCAGCATCTTTGCTGCTTGTTGTGTGATAAAGAGAGGGTCAGTGTAGGATGAAAAATACCGAATATCTGCAATTCGCCTGTAAATGATAAACACAACACGGATCGCCCACAACAGTATAAAACTGCCGGATATACTGAAGAGTAAAATAATTGATTTTCTGCGATTCTCCATCTCCGGGTCCTTATGATTCTCTCCATTTCTGTGGACCCGGAATCCCCTGCGGACTTTACTGGAGAATAAAATCCGTCTGACAGTCAGAATATTGAGCAGCAAAATCAGAAAGACCGGGACACAAGGGGTTAAATCCGATGAAACAATTCAAATGCGATCCATGTCGGGGAAGTATAGAAGCTCACTTTATAAACACAACCCATGGGAACATTATCAATAATGTAATCTTGTTCCCCTGTAAAGTACCAGGGAACAGACTCTAAACAGCCCAGCACACTCACTGTTCCGACAACCACAGCCGCAGTCTGCTCATTGCAATATTTTGTTTTCAGCTTCTCATAACAAATGGCCACAAATCGATCAAAGGTGAAAGTGACTGTGAGCCAGACAGAAGCATCTGTGGTTGCAGAAAGCAGAACGCCAATGAAAGAACACACAGGAGTAATTCTCAGGAATGAATCTGGAAAATAAATTGAACCAATCCACATCAATATTGGATCAGTGATAATGACCAGGAGATCAGCCACTGCCATTCCCACCAGGTAGACAGTGATACATTTGGTGAGACCGCACTTTCCTCGGGACAGGATCACAATCGCCACCAAGTTAACTGGAAGAGAGAGAAAAGGAAGCAGAGAAATTACTGATCAGACCTGGAGACAAAGCAGCAGTTTGACAGGATCGGAGCTGAAATTTACAGCTTTGTTGCTGCATCGACCAATGAAAACTGATTCATTGACCTGGGCAGTGCTTTGCACAGTGAAATGTTTGAAAACACAATTATTAATAATGAATTGGGAAATTAATACAGAAAGTGAATAGAGTCAGCACTGGATATACTGGAAGTAATGAGTGAGGATGCCGTGCTTGTGGGGAAATGAGAAGCGGTTTTACAGAGATGGAATCCAAAGAGTTAATTGGGTATTTAGTTCCAGACTGGGGAGAGCGGGATGTGAAGCTGGTTTGTTGCTCTTGGTTTTCTCAAATGAGAAAAGGCTGAAAACTGCAGTGCTGAGTTTGAGTGCTGGTAGCAACCATGATCGAGAATAGCAGAGCAGGCTGGAAGGGCTGAATGGCCTCCTCCTGCTGCTATGTTCCTGTATTTTTTTTGTATTCATTCATGTAATGTGGCCATTCCAAAATGAGCATTTAAGAGTCAACCACATTGCTGTGGGTCTGGAGTCACATGTCGGCCAGACCTGGTAAGGACAGCAGATTTCATTACCGAAAGGACATTAGTGAACGAGATGGGTTTTTACAACAATTGACAATGATTTCATGGCCATCATTAGACTAGCTTTTATAGCTTTTAATTCCAGATTTGTTAATTGAATTCAAATTCCACCGTCTGTTGTGTTCGGATTCGAACCCATGTCCCAACAGCAATGTCCTGGGTCTCTGGGTTACTAGTCTAGTGACTAGTCTAATATTCCTATCAGGTTGACCGAGACAGTTGGAGGTGGAGCCAATGAGTGAAATTGGGAGTCAGAGAAGGAAAAGTATATGTTGGAGCTGGAGGCAAGAGAGGAGCAGATGGTTTAGAAAAGTGGATAAACTGAAGCAATGGATGAAGAGACTGAGGATTCAATACAGTGAGAGGAGAAGCTGAGATTCACAGGGAGAGACTGCAGCAGAGTGTTAGACGAAATCTAATCTATCAGAAGCACAGAGGGTCAGAGAGACCTTGTTGTATTTGTCCATAGATCACTGAAGGCAGCAGCACAGGTAGAGGAGGTGATTAGGAAGGCATATGGGATACTTGCATTTAATAGACGAGGCACAGAATATAAGGGCAGGGAGGTTATGATGGAGCTGTTTGAAACGCTAGTGTGGCCACAGCTGGAGTACTGTGTGCAGTTCTGGTCACAGCACTATAGCAAGGATGTGATTACAGTGAAGAGTGTGCAGAGGAGATTCACAAGGAGGTTGCCTGGGCTGGAGCATTTCACAGATGAAGAGAGTCTGAATAATCTAGGGTTGTTTTCCTTAGAGCAGAGAAGGCTGAGAAGGGACCTGACTGAGATAAACACAATTATGAGGGGCATTGATAGGATAACTAGCAATAAACTTGTTTCCCTTCGCAGAGGGATCAATAACCAGGGAGCATAGATTTAAGGTACAGGGTAGAAGGTTCAGAGGGGATTTGAGGAAATACGCTTCACCCAGAGGATGGTTGGAATTTGGAATACACTACCTGTAGGGGTGGTAGAGGAAGGAACCCTCCCATCATTTAAGAAGTATTTAGATGAGCATTTGAAACGCCATAGGATACAAGGTGAAGTGTTGCAAAATGGGATTTGTATCGATAGGTGCTTGATGGCTGGCACAGACATGAGGCTGTGTAACTCCATGACTCTACAGAACCCAGTAATACAACTCAATTAATACATTCAAACAATAATCCCTGTGGTTATCGGTGTTGGAGAACAGCTCATTGTTAAAAAAATATAGTCAATATATTTAGCTTGTACAGAAAATTTAATATAAATTTAAATATATTTCTGCTTTCAACCTCGCTCTTTAATGAATTCAGCAGTCACAGAGATTTTAAAGTGCGGTATTTAAGTAATGAATTACCATCAGGGAAGAACTGATTCTATTCTGCTTATTCAGTCACTAAGTACAGTATATAATCTTCCTGCAAAATGAAATGACGACCTGACAGAAATCAACACGGACAGAAATCAAACCCAACAGAAAAATGAACGAAACCTAACAACGAACAGCTTGACTAAAATAGTGTAATGGCAATTTCACAGGAGTATAATCAAGAGGCTCAGCCTCGTGTTCTCGGGTCAAGGGTTCATATTCCATCACAGCACCGAATGGAATTTAAAGTGTATGCCCTTTAGAACCGAGATGAGGAGAAGTTTCTTCACTCAGAATGTGGCGAGCCTTGGGAATTCTGTATTGCAGAAGGCAGTGGAGGCCATTTCATTAAATAGATTCAAGAAGGAGATAGATGTATGTCTCAATGCCAAAGGGATATGGGGAGAATGCGGGAACAGGTTACTCAATTAGACGATCAGCCATGATCTTTTTTGAATGGCGGAACAGGGCCAAATGGCCGACTCCTGCTCATATTTTCGATGTTTCTATGTTTCTAACTTCACAGTTTCTCTCACTAATTGCTCTGGACATTTCTGCATTTCATGACAGTGAATTATTTACATTGCTGTTTCTTTGCTTTCTCGTTACTTCTGCTTATCCCTTTCCCTCGGGTTCGTTCTCCCTGCTTCTTTTCTCTTTCCCCTATCTCTCTGGAGCACTCACACCCTGCAAACTGTTATTTAATGCCGCTTTTCACATATGATTTATGCCTAAAATTCTGCACCTGTGTTGTTTTCACCCGCCCCAGGTTCAATTATACTATTGTCAGGGCCAGTTCTTTCAATGGTGAAAACTCTGTGAATTATTTAATATATCTACAGAGCACCCAGGTTTCCACCAGTTCACCTACTCTCTTCACTTCATCTACAATGCATGGAATAAACAGGATCGAAAACTTCTTCCAGACAAACCTCACAATCATTGAAATTCCTTCTCCAGGAATTATAAAGTATTCCGTTAGGATGTGAGATTGTTGAATGAATAAAGCACCAACATCAGCACTGAAGCTGATAATCTACAGATAAATGGAAAGACTCTTTATTTCAAGTGATAGAGTGTAAACCAATAAAACATCACATCAATACTTTCTATTTTACAATGTAGTCCAGTGACAGTGGAGGCACCACAGTGAAGCAATGAAGATGTGAAAGCATCAGCAGCGAACTCAGTTCAGTATCCAGACCTCTGAATCAGTGTCAGACAAACACAGAATGGAATTCTATACTATAACAGTGATAACCAACAAACACATTGACATTCCAGTTAAACCGAGCCGTGTTATTGTGCTGTCCCCATGTAACACTCAAACCGCGAGATGCATCATTATCAATCACTGAAAAAAAAAATTCATAAAAATATTCCAGGACCAGTTAGATCCACATCATGAAACTGTTAAAAGCTCCTGATGGTCTGATTCTTAATCCAAACCGAGACACCTAATCCAAATGCATTCAATACATGGAATAATCCAGTAACAATGCCACAGTTACTTAAACCAGCACCATTCAAGACAGAACACAGCAGCTACTAGACTGGAAGAGTAGGCAATGAGGATATTCCATCAGTCAATTGCTGGAATTGAACAGGTGGCTATGTAGCACACAAAGTGAGAAAGTATACAGAGTGACAGCAGCACCGACAAAATCGATTTACATCATTAAAAGCTAAGATACTGGCTTACCAGGAACACCAATTGCTGAAAGTACAGGATAGTAAATGTCTTCTATCTGATAGATTATTGGATATACCATTTCTGTGCGAGGCAGAGACTTTTGTTAACCTAGAACCCACAGCTCCGGCAGACACACTGAGCTGATCCATTCCAATGTGTCCTGATTTATACAGGGGAAAAGTCTCCACCTACACAATTATACCCCTGATCATTGCATTAGTTACACTCACCTGAACAAACACATTAGATCAGCAGCTTTGACTCTGATGTCAATAATGTGGTGGATAAAACACAATCATTTCAATGTTAATGACATTTTCTTCGTATGACCTCTCTCGGAAATAAACCTGAAATCTGTACTCATACTGCATGGATGCTGCAATTATGAGTGGCGTCATTAACATTTTCCATATTAATGTATTGAGCTTGTTCGCTCTTGGCGTTCTATTGCAAATATAACTGATTGTGGACACAGAATCCAGGGACAAAAGTAATCCCGTTTGACTCTGATCCTACCTTTTCCCAGTTAAAATGTGAAATTTGAGTCTCATATTCGGGACCATGTTCAGGGTTACAACTACTGTTGGTGATATTAGGGGACAGAATCTGTACACATCCATTGGGGAGGCAGTTGCATAGTCATAGCATCACTGGACTAGTAATCCAGAGACCCAACCCTATGGTCTTGTGACTGGGGTTCAAAGCTCACCATGGCAGCTGCTGGAATTATATTCAATTAATTAACAAAAGTTTGAAATTGAAAGCTGGTATCTGTAATGGTGCCATGGAACTTCCGTTGATTTCTGTAAAAAAAACATTTGGTTCGCTAATTCCTTTCAGGGACGGAAATCGGCCATCCTTTCTGGTCTGGCCGACATGTGGCTACAGACCCAGAGCAATATGGTGGACGTTTAACTGCCCTCTGAAACGGCCCAGCAGGCTGTCAAGGGCAACAAATGCTGGCCTTGTCAGCGGAGCTCACATCACATAAAAGAATAAAATTATATCTTCTCTCCGTTATTTCACTGCAGATATTTACCTGTTTATTCTGCAGTGGTTAATGGCTGTGGTAAAATTCGAACTGTGCCAACTCCTGACTCCTTTCCTCCAGTTCACTGCTGAACACACACCCAAATTCCATCTTCCCTCACTATCAGCTGCTCCCAATCCCTGCTTCCATTTCCATCTCCTCTGTTCGGCAGAGAACAAAGCCCATTTCTATAGTCTGCCAAAGTAACTGACGTATTTCGTCTGCTACCAATCCTAGCTTCTGCAATCACCGATGAAATAATATTTCGCTCAACTTGACACATTCTGGAAAACCTGAAATCTCATCAACTTACATCTTGCATCATCCAACACAATGAGACATAAATAAAACTGTTTAACCTCCATTGTTCCTTCCCAATCCTTTTCCAAATATGACGGAGGGGAATTCCCCTGGAAGACAGTTCTAATTACAGCGTCACTTTGTATTGAAAAGAATGGACACTTTCAGTTTTGGAGCTCAGACGCTATTTGCCCATGAGCAGTCTGATTACAGAAGATGTAAAGACGGCCACTGACAGAGTCTTCAGCTGACATCCACTCATCAACATTTTACAACAGGGCCACCAGGTCACAATGAGCAACGGGCACTCTGTCCGCGTCTTGCTGTGACCTTAATCACTCAAATCTCCTGCAAACTGATCCCACTCTCACTCCATCACCGTTATTCACCGAGAGTTCAGCACAGTCAAGCATCTGCTCCAATAGTTTTCTAATCTCGATTGCTACACACCAAACTAGCTGTTGAGTTGATCCACTGAGCTACTAGAGATTGCACACCACAGTCCTACCCTCCCACTGCCATCTGTCCACTCTGCTACCTCACAGATCCTACATCCAGTCGCTTTTGTACAAAATTGTTTCACCACTCACCAACCAGCAATGTTAAGGCAGCTCTGTCCATTTACTAGTGGGTGCTGCTTCGAGGCAAGCGAGATGTAAACAGTCACGACTGAGTCTTTCTCCAGCTCGCAGAAGATCAAACCAGGAAGCTTTGAATGGGAGCGGATACAGAGGCTGGGAGGAAATGAGGTGGTCACCACAACTAAAGCCACAACACTGAGTTCCGTACAACAGTGAGTGAGATACTGATGAGAACATTGCAATGTCCAAAATGACAGCTTTTAGATATTAGGCAATGATGACAGGATGAAGGAGCTGGAATACACTCCACACTCAGTTCAGCACAGAAACAGAGTTGTGTTTGGTTGGGACCTTTTCTCCCATCATAGTTCAGAGTCCAATGTTGGGAAGAGTCATTTCAGCACTTAGTGTCAACATCAAACAGTCAAAAATCGTGAGCAGGACAACAAAACACAACAACAGAACAAAATCACAAATAAGTGGACAATCCTGTATCCATCATTGCTTTGCTATAGTCAATGTACACGGGAATTTTTAATGTCATTCCCGTATTGATCTGAATTACAGTTGGTAATAAATATTTGAGCTCTACAATCTTCCTGCAAATCTATCACATCCATGAGAAAAGATGGCAGGAACTAATCTAATGATACTAAGGTGCAGTGTTCCAGCTTTCTTCAATAGAACACAACTTGAATGAAACCTTCCAGCCTCTGATGAAATGTATCGACACAGTTAGAAGTAGTGTAGAAACCCATCATGTTCATTTGGAATAGTTAAATGAAGATGTGGACGAGAATCTGTTGAGATATGTACTTTTCAATGTGCTTTTCACATTCAAGAGCCATGTCATAGAGTCGTACAGCATAGAAACAGGCCCTTCGGCTCACTGCATCCATGCCGACCATAATGCCTGTCTATACTAATCCCACCTGCCTGCATTAATTCCATATCCCGCTATGCCTTGCTCATTCAAGTACCTGTCCAGGTGCCTCTTAAATGTCGCTACTGTTCCTAGCTCATCTCCTCAGGCAGCTCATTCCAGATACCCACTATTCTTTGTGTGAAAAATGTACCCCTTTGATCCCCTTTCAATCTCTTCCCTCTCACCTTAAATCTATGCCCTCTAGTTTTAGTCACCCCTACCATGGGAAACAGACTCTGGCTCTCTATCCTATCAATGCCTCTCATAATTTTATATACCTCTATCATGTCCCCTCACAGCCTCCTTCGCTCCAGGGAAAACAGACCCAGCCTATCCAATCTCTCTTTACAACTCAAGCCCTCCAAACCAGGCAACATCCTTGTGAATCTTTTTGCACCCTCTATAGCTTAATCACATCTTTCCTGTAGTACAGGGACCAGAACTGCACACAGTATTCCAAAGGCGGCCTAACCAGCATTATGTTCAACTGTAACATGACGTCCCAACTCTTGTAGTCAATGCATCGGCCTATGAAGGCAAGCATGCCATACGCGTTCTTCACCACCCTGTCTACCTGTGCTGCCACTTTCATGGAACTATGTACTTGCTCTCCAAAGTCTGTCTGCTCAACAACACTCCCCAGGGCCCTGCCATTCACTGTATATGTCCTGCCCTGGTTTAACTTAACAAAATACATCACTTCACACTTGTCTGCGTTACATTCCATTTGCCAATCCCTTGCCCACTTTTCCAGTTGATCTATATCCTGTTGTAAACTTAGACAACCTCTTTCACTGTCCACTGTGCCACCAATTTTAGTTTAGTTTAGTTTAGTTTAGTTGAGAGATACAGCACCGAAACAAGCCCTTCGGCCCACCGAGTCCGTGCGGACCATCAACCACCCACTTATACCAATCCTACACTAATCCCATATTCCTACCACATCCCCACCCATATATTTCCCCACCACCTACCTACACTAGGGGCAATCCACAATGGCCAATCAACCTATCAACCTGCAAGTCTTTGGCATGTGGGAGGAAACCGGAGCACCCGGAGGAAACCCACGCAGACACAGGGAGAACTTGCAAACTCCGCACAGGCAGTACCCAGAATTGAACCTGGGTCTCTGGAGCTGTGAGGCTGCGGTGCTAACCACTGCGCCACTGTGTCATCTGCAAACTTACTGATCATGCCCCCAAAATTCACATGCAAGTCATTAATATATATGACAAACAACAGAGGGCCCAGCACTGATCCCTGCGACACACCACTGGTCACCAGCCTCCAATCTGAAAAACAAACCTACGCTAACACCCTCTCCCTCCTACCACCAAGCCAATTTTGTATCCAATTTGCTAGCTCACTCTGGATTCCATGTGTTCGAACCTTCTTGACCAGCCAACCATGTGGGACCTTGTCAAAGGCCTTGCTAAAAACCATGTAGACAACGTCCATCGCCCTGCCCTCGTCAATCTTCTTGGTCACCCCTTCGAAAAACGCAATCACATTCTTGAGGCAATTTTTCCCACGCACAAAGCCATGCTCACTATCCCTAATCAGACCATAACTTTCCAAATGCATATAAATCCTGTCTCTCAGAATCCCTTCCAATCACTTTCCCACCAGTGATGTAAGGCTCAACGGCCGACAGTTCACTGGCTTATCCCTGCTGCCCTTCTTAAATAAAGGCACAACATTAGCTATCCTCCATTCTTCCAGTACCTCATCCATGGCTAACACTGGTACAGAAATCTTTGCCGGGGCCTCAGCAATCTCCTTGCTTGCTTCAACAGCTCCTTCTTTGCAATGCTGATTTGCTTCAGGGTATCGCTGTTCCCTCCTTCGAACGTACTAGCTTCCATGATCTTCTCCAGTGTAAATACGGACGAAAAATATTCATTTAAGACGTCGCCCATTTCCCGTGGCTCCACACATAGATTACCACACTGATCCTTCAGGGAACCTACTCTGCCAAGCTACCCTTTTACACTTAATATACTTATAGAATCTTTTAAGATTCTCCTTTATCTTATCTGCCAGGGAAATCTCATGGCCCCTTTTCGCCCTCCTAATTTCCTTCTTTAGTGTCGTCCTACATCCACTGTACTCTTCGAGGGACTCGCTGGATCCTAGCTGCATATACCTGACAGATGCCTCCCTCTTTATCCTGACCAGACCCTCAATATCCCTCGTCATCCGAGGGTCCCGAAACTAGCCAGCCTTGCCCTTCCATATAACAGGACTATTGAGGGGCCTATAGTATAATCCCATCAAAGTGATCACCCCTTTCCTATTTCTAAGTTCTACCCATATGGCCTCGCTGGGCATTCCCCCAGGGATATCCTCTCTAAGTACTGCCGTGATGCCCTCCCTAATCAATAGTGCAACTCCCCCTCTTCTTTTACCTGCACTTCTGTCACGCCGGAAGCATCGGTACCCCAGAATATTGAGCTGCCAGTCCTGCCCATCCCTCAACCACGTTTCCGTAATAGCTATAATATCACAATCCCATGTACCGATCCATGCCCTGAGTTCATCTGCCTTACCTGTAAGCTTCTGGCATTAAAATAAATGCAATTTAGACTAGCAGACCTTCCATGCTCCGTGCCCTGCTCCTGCCCGACCTGCCTACTGGACTTGCTTGTTTTAACCTCTACATTTGCCTCAACTATCTCATCGGAGCGACTACTACTTTGGATCCCACCCCACTGCAAGGCTAAGTTTAAACCCTCCCGAGTAGTACTAGCAAACCTCCCCGCAAGGATATTGGTGCCCTTCCAGTTTAGATGCAACCCGTCCTTCTTGTACAGGTCACCTCTGCACCAGAAGAGATCCCAATGATCCAAGTAGCAGAAGCCCTCCCGCCTACACCAGCTCTTCATCCACGCATTCATTTGCCTTATCCTCCTATTCCTACCCTCACTAGCATGTGGCACAGGGAATGATTCTGAGATTACAACCCGAGAGGTACTGCTTTTTAACCTACGGTTTAACTCCCTATATTCACTTTGCAGGACCTCATCTCTCTTTCTGCCTATGTCGTTAGTACCAATATGGACCACGACCTCTGACTGCCCCCCCTCCCCCTTCAGAATGTCCTACAGCCGCGCCGATACATCCTCGGCCCTAGCACCAGGGAGGCAACATACCATCCTCTAGTCTCGTCTGCGGCCGCAGAAACGCCTATCTGCACCCCTTATGATAGAATCGCCTATCATTATAGCTCTTCCAACCCTTTTCCTCCCCTGCTGTGCAGCAGACCTCCGTGGTGCCACGAATTTGGTTGTTGCTGCTTTCCCCTGTGAGGTCATCCCACCCACCCCGCCCCCCCACCCTTCAACCGTATCCAATGTGGTATATCTGTTTGAGAGGGGGGATGGCCACAGGGGACTCCTGCACTACCTGCCTCTGCCTACTACTCCGTCTGTTGGTCACCCATCTCTTTTCTGACTGTGCAGCCATTACCTGCGGTGTGACCACCTCACTAAACGTGCTATCCACGACTTCCTTAGCATCGCGGAGGCTCCACAGCATATCCACCCGCAGCTCCAGCTCCGTAATGCAAGTAGCCAGTAGCTGCAGCAGGATACACTTCCTGCACTCATGGTCAAATATGGTGAATGCTGGAAATCTGAAATGAAAACATACCATGTTGTAAATAGTCAGCCGTCCTTGCAGACTATGTAGAGAGTCAGAGTTAACATTTCAGGTCAATGATCTCCACTCTGAACTGATGGAAGTTCGTCATTTAAATAATTATAAACAAGTGCTTTACAACTTTATCAGCAAGCTCGGTATTCTGGCTTTGCCCTGGCTTATAAACCCTTAAATCTCCAATATTCTGATGAATATTCATTCGCCTGAAACTTTCAGTTCACGTTTTGCTTCACAGAGGCATTTTCAAAGTTCTTGTTCACATTAGTAACAAATAACATGGGTTGGAATCTTTATGAATTTAGCACATTTTTTTGTTTCTCAAGCCTTTGCAGTTTCATTATAGTTCGTACATGCAGTGGGCTGTTTGAAATATGTTTTATAATTTGGGTTTGCTCAGCTCTGAAATGAATCATTATTTAGAATTAGATTTAGAATTAGAATTAGAAATTATGACAATTTGTTATTACGTACAGGAATAATTATTTACTGGTTTGCTCAGAAAGGCAACATTTCAACTACATTTGAGCAATTCCAAAACTGAGTACGATGAAAATTAACATTTCAGTTTGGACGTGGATCATTATATATGATGACTGCGTCTGTCACTCTCTCAGACACATGCACTGCAAATGTTGATGGAATGAGGGAGAGATATTGTTGCAACATTATCTGACACTGTGCCTCAATGTCGACACGCTCAGCCAGATTCTGGAGACTGTTTAAAACGATTCGAGCGAAGGCTTTCCCCACTGTGCTGAGTAGGGAGATTCGACGGTAGTCATTGCAGTCACCGTGGTCTCCCTCGTTCTGAGAGAGGGCTATGATAATGGCATCGCGCATGTCCTGTGTTACAGCTACATCATCCCAGCAAGACAAAATAGTTCATGGAGTTCTGAGTGTAAAGCAGGCTTGGCACACTTTACTATTGCCAGGTGCTTTTCTGCTGGCTAGAGAATTGTTGGCCTTAATGAGCTCCGATATTGTTGGCTGTTCGACCAGGTTATGCATGACTGGCAGAGACTGGGCAGCATTGAGGACGGTATCAGTGACATCATTTTCCCTGGAGTACAGTTCAAGGTAGTGCTCCACCCAGCGATCCATTTGCTTGCTTTGGTCTGTGATCCGTTCCCCTGACTTAAACTTGAGGGGGGCGATCTTCTTCATGGTTGGCCCGAAAGCTCTCTTAATGCCGTCGTACATTCCTCTGATGTTTTCCGTTTTGGAAGCCAGCTGAATACAACTGCATAGGTGTTTCCAGTAGTCGTTTGCACAGCGCATAGCTATTTTTGTGTGGTGCTTCTGGTGGCTTTAAGTGCTAAGGATGTGAACTCGCTGGGGGCTTTCTTCTAACTCAGCAGTGCAGTGCATTAGCGGTTATGACTGGTGAGATTGAAATCAGTCTGCATTCTGTTTCTCACATTTACGTGAGAAGGTGGTCATTGCTGAGTCATAGATGGCCTCTCTGATGTGGGCCCACTTGGTCTTTGCTTCCCCTGCAGGAGTGTGTTGAAGGGTTTATTCAAGCGAATTGAGAAACTTTTGTGACCGCTGTGGGTAAGAGGTTCTGGTCGTGTTGATGCACGGGTGGCCATTCTGCTTGGAGTGATGTAACCTCTTTGGTTTGAGTCTAATTTTGCTGCACACTGGGGAGTGGTCGGTGTCGCAGTCTGCACTGTGAAAGCTGCGTGTGATTTGAACATTGTTTATGGAGGCTCGCGTTATGATGATGAGGGACAGCTATGCCAATGACGTGATCTTGTGTGTCTCCATGAAACCTGGTGACAGGATTTTGCTTGAAAGAGCGAGTTGGAGTTGCAAAGGTTGTGGTAGGTGCACAACTCCAGCAGACACTGTCCATTCTCATTAATCCTCCCAATGCCAGAGCGCCCAAGTGCTGCAATGCCCACGTTGAGTTGGCTGGAGTCATTGTTAATGATGGTGGTCTTCTGAGGGTCTTCGATTTGCGAACGATCTTCTGACATCCACTATTGACATGCTGTTCTCCCTTCGCCAGCAACAGGATAAATGACACGAACAATGTCTTCATCGATCTCACCAAAACCTTTGACCTCGTCAGCAGCCGTGGTCTCATCAGACTACTTGAAAAGATCGGATGTCCACCAATGCTTCTAAGCATTATCACCTCGTCCATCACAATATGAAAGGTACAATTCATCATAACGGCTGTGTTCTCGCACCTACACTGTTTGGGATCTTCTTCTCCCTGCTGCTCTCACATGTGTTCAAGTCTTCAGAAGAGGGAATGTTTCTCCCACAAGATCATGTGGCAGGTTGTTCAACCTTTCCCATCTTAGACTGAAGAACAAAGTACGGAAATTCCTCATCAGGGATCTCCTCTTTTCTGACGATGCTTCATTAATATCCTGCACGGAAGAGTGTCTGCAGAGACTCATCGACAGGACTGAAGCTGCCTGCAACGAATTTGGCTTAACCATCGGTTTCAAGAAAACAAACTTCATGGGACAGGACGTCAGAAATGCTCCACCCAACAATATCCACGACTATACTCTGGAAGAGGTTCAAGAGTTCACCTACTTAGGCTTAACCATCACCAGTAACCTGTCTCTCGATGCAGAAATCAACAAGCGCATGGAAAAGGCGTCTGCTGCTATGTCCAGACTGGCCAAGACAGTGTGGGAAAATGGTGCACTGAGACAGAACATAAAAGTCCGAGTGTTTCAAGCCTCTGTCCTCAATAACTTGCTCCATGGCAGCGAGGCCTGGACAATGTATGTCAGCCAAGAGCAACGTCCCGACGCATTCCATCTTCACTGTCTCTGGATAATCCTTGGCATCAGGTGGCAGGACCGTATCTCCAACGCAGATGTCCTCGAGGCGGCCAACTTCCCCAGCATGTCTTCCCTACTGAGCCAGCGGCGCTTGAGATGGCTTGGCCATGTGAACTGCATGGAAGATGGCAGGATCCCCAAGGACGTGTTGCAGAGCGAGCTCTTCACTGGTATCAGACCCACCAGCAGTCCATGTCTCCGATTTAAAAACTTTTGCAAATGACACATCAAGTCCTGTGACATTGACCAGAAGTCGTGGGAGCCAGTTGTCAGCGATTGCCAGAGCTGGCAGACAGCTATAAAGGTGGGGCTGAAGAGAGGCGAGTCGAAGAGACTCAGCAGTTGGCAGGAAAAGAGAGAGCACTGTAAGGAGAGAGCCAACTGTGTAACAGCCCCGACAACCAACTTTACCTGTAGCGCCTGTAGAAGAGTCTGCGACTCTATAATAGGCCATTATAGCCACTCCAGGAGCTGCTGCACAAACCACAGACCACCTCCAGGCGCTTATTCATTGTCTCTTGAGACAAGGAAGCCGAAAAAAAGGGAAAAGGATTATCTGACATCAAAATTATGTCTTTGCTGTTTTGTTGTGACATGAAATGCTGCTCTGTTCAGGGAATGACAGGGTTACATAGCATCTGAAAATATAGTATGTTCACACTGCAGTCCCTTCATCGCTCCTTACGACAGAATATATTCCATTAGTAACATCACCTGTCAAAAGAGAAAGAAGAGGGCTATCAACAAGACTACTCACGCATATGATCTCCTGCTACTGACAGCCTCATGACGTTAATAGACTAGTTAGCTACACGTTATTTGAAAAAAAGTTTTCCTGAGGGCGCCCAATTCCCATTTCCAAAACTTATTTCCAGTTTGAATACTTGTCAGCTAGATTTCTGTGTGAGTGTTCGCAGTGGAGATTTGTTACATGATTATTTCCCACTTAATTTTGCCATGACAGTGTAATGATGCAGTTGAGGTTTCTGGTCATGAGTTGGCGCTCGGAAATTAAATTCTATTTTCACTGAGGAAACGTCCCAGTTTACTTCGGCAGCTACTTACTACTCTATCACTTTGAGATAGTTTCCCAACAATGGTCACCTATATGAGGTATTTATTACCACCTTTCTGCTACTGATAATGAGTGCGAAAGCAATGTATACATCTAACGAAGAAGAGGAAAGTTACATAGCCCTTACCTTTAGCATCGGAACAACCTTTATTCATAATGGTGACATTTAATAATGTCAAGTTAATACTTATTTATAGTACGCTGTGTAAAGAAAAATCTGTTCCTTTCTGAACTTATTCCAATAGGAAATATTGCAGAGATTCAGCAATTCTTCAGTTATACTGCGACCATCTATCTTTCTCTCGATCCGAATAGACTTCCAGTGTCTGTATTGTCTTATACACCAGCTTATTTATCTTATGCAGGAGCTGTTCATTACCTTGATTCCACTGTTACCGCTTTATCTGATTTAGCAAAATCCATTGCGCTTGTGGCTGGTGTTGGCTCTGCTGTGGTTCTGATTTTCATCCTTGCTCGGTTGGGTGTGTGCCTCTGGAGGAAAGGTAGGTTAAGCCACATGTAGCAACCGTGCATTACAAATATGCAGACTAAGGTAACTGCTGCTTCTTCTTCACTGCCACTAATCAAATACCGAAACCATTTAGCACCTGACCCCTAACCTCTGACATTAAGGTATCGGGGTATCACGACATAAAAGGTGAAATAGCCAATGGCGAAGCTGGAAGTGAGCTGGGTAAAAATTTGCCTTGGGTGGAATGCCAAGAGAGGCAATATCTCAATATCACCATCTGTTATGCTCCCCCATGGCTTTCACTGGAGCTGAATACATGGCTGTGTTTTTCATGTGGGGAGTCAGCTATAACATTACTTTTGGGTCATATGGCTGGGTTAGAAATTTGCCTTGGCTGGTGAAAAACGGACGAGCATTATCACATAGCCCGAACCAACAAAGACAATTTCCTACCCGAACCATGTCAGTTTATGAACAATGTGTGGAACACGTCAGTCGTCTCTCTCTGGAGGGAGATTTGAGAGAGGTGACTGAATAGAATTGTTCAGATAGTAAATAGTATAGAAGTGGTAAACCTGGAAGATGGCAGGAAGTGAAGGTGAGGCAAAGGGATGCAGGTTCAAACTAATCAAAGATAATCTGGGAGAGATTAAGGGAAGATCGTCTTCAAGCAGTGATGATGTTTGGAATGGCCTTCCAACTATAATTCTGAAGGTGAATATCTTGGAATCATTGACAAAATGTTTAGATTCTACAATGGGGGCGGCGAACTATAGAGACTTTCTTTCTGAACGACCTCCCTTGTCAGACAAGCTTTTGTCTTTTAAAATCAAAGATAACCCACTTCCACTTGTGACATTTCCCGCCACACTGCCTCGCAGCCTCTGGCTGCTCCTTCTTGGGTCACCTTATCTAACTTGATCGCATATTTTCTGTGATATTCGCCACACCCATCACCATTAATCTTACCCCATCAATGAGACCCACCAAAAGGTCAATGGACCCATTCCGTTCTGAACCTCTCCGCTGTCAAATTCCTCACCTCAGTTCCGTCACTGCCAACGCACCAAACCTCTTTTGGCTCTGTCGATGCATTCATCAAAACTGTTGTCATAAAGAAATTATCTCTGTCGTTTAAATCACACCCACATCTAAAGTCCACATTCTGTATAAAGTGTTTAAAAGTGATGGTCTTGTCAGTGTACTCCTGCTTTCTCCAAGCAATTACTATTCAATGCCTGCTCATCAAGCCTCCATCCACCCAAAGTACCAAAGACACCTATTCTGACTGCCAGCGTGGCTTACTACCATTCTTCGTCTTTCTGGATCTCTCCACTTCGTCAACATTTTAATCATTTCTCAAAGTTCAGTACTTCATAGAGCGCCTCTCCGTAACTGGTCTCTTCCATTGCCACTCCTGCCTATTGTATCATGCTCATTTCGTTGCTCCCTCTCCAAGTTGAGCAGCCACCTCTTCCATACCCTGGATTCTTCCCTTTATCTGTTCATCCTCATCCTACACCTTAACCTCGCCGTTTAGAAGTGAAGGATCACGTTATGACTCTACCTTTACCACGTTACACCGCACCAATGAGCATCTCAGCAGTGGCTACTCGCTCCAACAGATTAACTGTCATTGAGATGCTTTAAGATAACGTGTGATCCGGATTAACAACTATCAACTTTAGTTCCTCAAATTGTTGCTTTTGAGAACATTTCAAAGTGTGGCTTCTGGAGTCACATAGCGGCCCGACCACGTAAGGATGACAAATTTCATTCCATCAATATCATAAGTGAACCAAATGGGCTTGTTCAACAATGCAGTATATTCATTATCACAATTATTGAGGCTAGCTTTTTTCATTCCAGCTTCCGTCAACAAAATACATTTATACCTGAACTAATTTCTCCAGATCCTTACTCCAGGCCTTTGGATTACTACACAACTAACACAGAGTCATAGCGTCATACAGTACTGAAACAGGCCATTCGGCCCACCGTGTCTGTGCCAGCTATCAAACACCTAACTATTCTAATCCCATATTCTAATCATAACCACTATGTCACCATCAATCTTATAGCGGAGACTGAGGGGCCCAAAGATCTTTTAATCTCTTTGATTTTGTCATGCTCTGATTTTCTGGAGCAGTCGCTGACTCCTGATGTTTCCTTCTCAGGGAAGTACAGAAGCAGCAGAAAAATGAGGTGAGTCCAGTGAGCGTCAAATTTCAACCGCAACCTACCAACATAATGCTCAGAAGCCCAAGTTCACAATAACGTTTACTCGATGTACGACATGTCTTTTGCATTTCAGATACGAGCACCATCGTTACACCACCTGCACCCGACTCTCCCCAACATCCCCCTCCATCTCACATCCATAATCATGCATACAGTCCAAAAATTAATTACACATACTCAGAAATGCGAACAGACACAGGCTCACACTCAAACAAACAATCAAACACATCCACACATAAGAATACTCACCCGTACACACACAAAGGCACACTCATATCAGAACACAGACACTTACAGAGTAACAGATACACAGTAAAGCACTCATCCAATTAACTGCAGCTTTCATTCATTTTAGAAATATTGCTTTCCATCGATGAAATATATCTGGGTTTGAAAACGTTTGGTGCACACTTGTTCTTAGTCGTGCAATGAGAGGGCAGTTTTACACAAAAAACGTGAACCACGTCAACAATCCATTCAATGTCAGCTTCAAGAGGTTAGTAACCAGGGCCATGTAAGGTAAATTGTTTAATTGACGATGTTTTGTTGTTTGAAGGACTGCACCGCCTCCTGGCAGCCTATGCAGTGACACAGATACATGTAAGTTATATTTTGCATTCCTGCATCCTGAATTTCCATTTGTTTTGTTTTTTCAATTTTGGGAATTTAAATGTGTGCTTATTCTTAATTATTATCACAACATTCCTAGTTAGCGTTTGTCGACATATTGCGTTATATTTCGTCAAAATTCCCTGAATGATATAGAGTGTCATTCATTTTTGCCCTTTTAGTGTATCTGACTAAGTAGCAGCTGTGACTTTATGGGTTAGATATTCACTTTTGATGCTGACGCCAAACGGACGGTATTGGATCACCCGCCTGTTCTACGCCGCGCCCAAGAGTCAGTTGTTTAGCTGTTATTGGAATTAGGTATCAGGGGCTGCATAGAACGAGAGGCCTATCAGGTCAACATGTGAATAGGGGATAGAGAGAAAGAGATCATTAAGCTGTGCGGACGGGCATAATACAGTCTCCCTATTTAAAGGATGGACTATCTGTGCAAACATACTGGGACGCCAGTAGGTGGAAAGTCCAGGTGCACTGGTAGCCGGCTGTAGTTGCAATATGGCAAAATTTCATTGGCAGAGATTTTTGGTATGCAACTGAACACAGTAGAGGAAATTATAATGGACAATGTCACAAAAGAGAATAAAAGCAAAATACTGCGAATGCTGGAAATCTGAAACAAAAACAAGAAATGCTGGAATCACTCAGCAGGTCTGGCAGCATCTGTGGAAAGAGAAGCAGAGTTAACGTTTCGGGTCAGTGACCCTTCTTCGGAACTGACAAATATTAGATAAGTCACAGATTATAAGCAAGTGAGGTGGGGGTGGGGCAAGAGATAACAAAGGAGAAGGTGCAGATTGGACCAGGCCACATAGGTCACGGAGCAAAGGCAAACAATATGTTAATGGTGTGTTGAAAGACAAAGCATTAGTACAGATTAGTTGTAAATACACTGAATATTGAACAGCAGCAAATGCAAACCTGAAAAAAAACCTGAAAAAAACAGTGGGTAAGCAAACTGAACAAGCTAAGATGAAATGAAATAAATGCAAAAAAAGATTGTGAAGAATGTAAAAAAGAATGTGAAAAAAAGGAAGAAAAAAGAACTAAAAATGAAAGTAAAATGGGGGGCTGTCATGCTCTGAAATTATTGAACTCAATGTTCAGTCCGGCAGGCTGTACTGTCACTGACCTCATCTCCTCTGGAGATCTTCCCTCTGCGGCTTCCAACCTCATAGTCCCACAACCCCGGACAGCCCGCTTCTGCCTCCTTCCCAAAATCCACAAACGGGACTGTCCCGGCAGACCCATTGTGTCAGCCTGCTCCTGCCCCACTGAACTTATTTCTTCCTATCTGGACTCTATCTTTTCTCCGCTGGTCTAGTCTCTTCCCACCTACATCCGTGACTCTTCTGACGCCCTACTTCATTTTCACAGTTTCCAGTTTCCTGGTCCTAACCGCCTACTCTTCACTATGGACGTCCAATCGCTGTACACCTCCATCCCCCACCAGGATGGTTTGAGGGCTCTCCGCTTCTTCCTGGAACAGAGGTCCAACCAGTCCCCATCCACCACCACCCTCCTCCGCCTGGCTGAACTTGTTCTCACATTGAACAACTTCTCCTTCAACTCCACGCACTTCCTTCAAGTAAAATGTGTCGCTATGGGTACCCGCATGGGTCCTAGCTATGCCTGTCTTTTTGAGGGATATGTCGAGCATTCTTTGTTCCAGTCCCACTCAGGCCCCCTCCCCCAACTCTTTTTCCGGTACATTGATGACTGTAAAACGTTATCAACTTTGCTTCCAGTTTCCACCCTTCTCTCACCTTTACATGGTCCATCTCTGACACTTCCCTTCCCTTCCTCGACTTCTCTGTCTCCATCTCTGGGGATAGGTTGTCTCCCAATATCCATTATAAGCCCACCGACTCCCACAGCTACCTCGACTACACTTCTTCACACCATACCTCCTGTAAGGACTCCATTCCATTCTCCCAGTTTCTCCGTCTCAGACGCATCTGCTCTGATGATGCTACCTTCCATGACGGTGCTTCTGATGTGACCTCCTTTTTCCTCAACCGAGGATTTCCCCCCACTGTGGTTGACAGGTCCCTCAACCGTGTCCGACCCATTACCTGCACCTTTACCCTTACCCCTTCCCCTCCCTCCCAGAACCGTGGCAGGGTTCCCCTTGTCCTCACTTTTCATCCCACCAGCCTCCATATCCAAAGGATCATCCTCCGCCATTTTCGCCACCTCCAGCGTGATGCATTTAATCAATTTATTCGTTTTCCAAATTGCGAAGACTATAAATTGTGGATTAATAGTCAAAAGTAAAAAAAAATGATGCATCGTTGTGGCCATTGGTCAACATAGCACTTGGCACTCTAACGCTGCATTAGTGATAGTCCTAGCAATAACAAGTCACTGAATATCTGCTCCGCATCCCCATAGAAATGTTGGTAATTGCATCCCTTCCCTTGGAATGGTAAGGGATAGCCACATTTGGAGGAATATTCGCTTCCTCATGGCCAGATGATGACCCACTAATGTTGTGTCGAACTTGTTGTTCCGAACACTTGGCAGTGGAGATGGTGCCTTTTGCATGCAATACAACGGCACAGTGGAACAGTGGTTTGCACCGCAACCTCACAGCTCCAGTGACCCGGGTTCAACTCTGGGTACTGCCTGTGTGGAGTTTGCAAGTTTTCCCTGTGTCTGCGTGGGTTTTCTCCGTGTGCTCCGGTTTCCTCCCACAAGCCAAAAGACTTGCAGGTTGGTAGGTAAATTGGCCATTATAAATTGCCCCTAGTATAGGTAGGTGGTAGGAAAATATAGGGACAGGTGGGGATGTGGTAGGAATATGGGATTTGTGTAGGATTAGTATAAATGGGTGGTTGATGGTCGGCACAGACTGGTACAAAATGTGTAGTCACACGGGATCAGAGCTGAGCTGGCAAGATGGATACAGAACTGGATCTGTCATAGTCGACAGGGATAGCAGTGGAAGGGTGCTTTTCTGAATGGAGTGATGTGACTAGTGGTGTTCCGCAGGGACCTTTGCTCTTTGTAGTATATATAAATGATTTGGAGGGAAATGTAGCTGGTCTGAATAGTAAGTTTGCGGACGACAGAAAGGTTGGTGGAGTGGCGGATAGTGATGAGGATTGTCAGAGGATACAGCAGGATATAGATCGGTTGGAGAATTGAGTGGAGAAAGGGCAGATGGCGTTTAATCCAGACAAGTGTGACGTACTGCATTTTGGAAGGTCTAATACAGGTGGGAAGTATACAGTAAATGGCAGAACCCTTAGAAGATGTGGGCGTGCAGGTCCACAGGTCACTGAAAGTGGCAACGCAGGTTGATAAGGTATTCAAGAAGGCATACTGCATGCTTGCCTTCATCGGTCGGGGCATAGAGTATAAAATTTGATACGTCATGCTGCAGCTGTACAGGACCTTAGTTAGGCCACACTTGGAAAGTTGTGTGCAATTCCGTTCGCCACTCTACCAGAAGGACTTGAGGCTTTGGAGAGGGTACATAAGAGGTTTACCAGGATGTTGCCTGGTCTCGAGGGTATTAGTTATGAGGAGAGGTTGAATAAACTCGGATTGTTTTCAGTGGAGCGACGGAGGTGGAGGGGCGACCTGACAGAGATTTACAACGTTATGAGTGGCATGGACAGAGTGGATAGTTAGAAGCTTTTTCCCAGGGTGGAAAAGTCAGTTACCAGGGGACATATTTTTAATGTGGAGGGACAAAGTTTAGAGGGTAGGTGCGAGGCAAGTTTTTTACACAGAGGGTGGTGAGTGCCTGGACCTTTCTGCCGGGAGAGGTGGTGGAATCCGGTACGATAGCAACTTTTAAGAGGCATCTTGACAAAGACATGAATAGGATGGGGAGTTGAGATATACGGACCCCGGAAGTGCCGAAGATTTTAGTTTAGACTTTCATCAATATCGGCGCAGGCTTGGAGGGCCGATTGGCCTATTCATGTGCTCTGTTGTTCTTTGTTCTTTGTACTTTGAAACTGGATTTGTTGCAAAAAAGTTACACGGATACCAGTACTGTGAGGCTCTATCTACCATGAGAGGATGAACAAGCTGCAGCTCCTCTTGAAAAGAGAAGTTAAATGGTGAATTAGTAGGAGATTTTAAAATTCAGGGAAGTTTTGAGAAAGTAAGAATGAAGAGAGAACTTTTCCACTTGTGAAGAGAGCAAATCGAGGGGACATCAATATAAGACAGCCACCATCAAATTCAATGAAGAAATTCAGGAGAAAGTTCTTTACTCAGAGAATAGGGAGAATGTGGAACTCCCGAAACAGGAAATGGTTTGAAGTGAATAACATAGATGAATTTAATGAGAAGCTAGATAAGCACATGAGGGAGAAGACAATCGAGGATATGATGACCGAATTAGATGAGGAAGAATGGGAGGACGCTCCAGTGGAGCGTAAAGGCTAGCATGGACTGATTAGTCCGAATTGACTATTTCTGTTCCCTATATTCTCTGTAATTCCATGCAACCAGTATCCAAGTGCTCCCATGTGCACACAACTGTCCACTTTATTCCTCTTTACTTTGGAATTTACTCCAAACAGGTCTGCAGCAGAAGGTAATCGCAGGCTCACAGTAAAGGTGAATGGCAGAGACGTCAAACTGATACCAGAGATGGGCCTGCCACATAGCTCCACATTGCACCATCACCCATCAGACACATTCAATCGGTGGTTGTTCTGAACTGAATTGTTGTGGTGATCATCAGATGAGGTTCTGTTGCAGAGAGAGAATTGTGGATCGAGCGAGAGGGGCAGGAAAACAGCAGAAAGAGAGAAAGACAGACATCGAGCAAGTGAGAAAGACAGTCAATGAAGCTGTTTTGAAGTGGAGTCACTGTTGTAATGTCGGAAATGAAGCAGCCAATTTGAGCACAACAATTGGTGAATGACCAGATAAAACAGAATGAATGGAAGACAGAAACGAAGAAGGAACTGAATACCTTTCCTTTCTAAACAATTCATGATCTACACAACTTCATTTCCGCTCCTATACTGGCCGCCCAGAAAGTGTTGAAACTCATTTCACTGAAGATGTGGGCAGGGCAGACCACAGATGGAGATGCCGTGTTGAAATATTGTCTCCGACAAGTACACCTTGAAGAGCTGTGTTTAGAAGTCATTGCACTGGAGTGTGAGGTTTTCCGTCCCAGGTGAGAATCATGTCTGTTTCCAAGACCAAGAAAGTCTTGGATTATTTTATTGGCTTGCCGAAAAACTTGTCATTCTGGCACTCAAGATTCATATTACTGCAGGAAATTGAAGCGCGGATTTCATAAATGCCAAGCATGTGTTTTACCATTGAGCTACATTGCCAACAAAACCAGGCTTCTGTCTAAGCAGCAAATAGATTATTCCCCAACAGCAGAGCAGCCAGCATCTGAGGAGAGAAGGCCGATGAACTGATCTGAAATGGCAAAGGTGAGAAATGTTTTGATCAAGTGAAAGTGTAGAGGGGCGAAGTAGAACAAAAGGCAAGGTCTGTCATCGGATGGAGGGCAGGAGAGATTAAATGAGAAAGGTTGTCATGGTCCAAAGCTAAGTAAATAAACAGATGTTTCTGGATGAGGTATAAATAATAGGATATCAGCTGTCCGAGCACAAAGTGAAGTGATTAAAAAAGTCAAGTGAGGTGCAGTGGGGAGAACAGAAAAAAAAACAAACCTGGAAAACACGACCAAAGTTTAAAACGAGGGCAGATGTTTTGATGCAGACGCAGTGAACTCAATATTCGGTCCGGAAGGCTGTAAACTTCCCAGACGAAAGAGGAGGTGCTGTTCATCGAACTTGTGTTCAGTTTCATTGGAAAACTGCAACAGGTCAAGGACAGAAAGATCAGAATATGTGTAAGGAGGAAAATTATAACAATAAGCTACAAGAAGCTCGGGATTGCCTTGCAGAATGAACAGAGGTGTTCCCCTAGGTGATCATCAAGTCTGCATTTATTCTTCCCAGTGCAGAGGAGACCACATTGTGAGTAGCGAATACAGGATACTAAATTGAAAGACGTACAAGCAAATGGCTCGTTCACTTGAAAGGACTGTTTGGGCTTTGGACAGTGGGAAGGGAGTAAGTAAATAGGAAGGTGTTGAAAATACTGTGCTTGCATGGAAAGGCGCTGCAGGAAAGAGGGGAGGTATAGATTAAAGATACAGCACTGAAACAGGCCCTTCGGCCCACCGGGTCTGTGCCAAACATCAACCACCCATTTATACTAATCCTACACTAATCCCATATTCCTACCAAACATCCCCACCTGTCCCTATATTTCCCTACCACCTACCTATACGAGTGACAATTTATAATGGCCAATTTACCTATCAACGTGCAAGTCTTTTGGCTTGTGGGAGGAAACCGGAGCACCCGGAGAACTTGCAAACTCCACACAGGCAGTACCCGGAATCGAACCCGGGTCCCTGGAGCTGTGAGGCTGCGGTGCTAACCACTGCGCCACTGTGCCGCCCTAAATGTGGAGTGACTGAGGGTATCACAGAGAGGAGCGGGGTAGGGGGTGGTGGATGTGTTTGGAAAAGGATGATCCGGTGTATATGAAGGAAGCTGGGGTGGAAGGTGAGAAGAAAGCGAACCCTATCATGCTTCTGGGAGGGAGGCAAAAGGGAATAGAGCAGAAGTGTGTGAAATAGATCAGCCACGGTGGAGGGCCCAGCCAACAACAGTGTGGTGAAATTCTCAGCTGATGAATGAAGAAGACATATTGAAAGGGCTGGGATGGAAGATAACATCGTCAGAACAGATGTGATGAAGGTGGAGAAACTGGGAGAATGGAAAGGAGTCCTTGCAAGAAGTGAGGTGTGAGGAAATGTAGTCCTGAGAGCTTTGAGAGTCCGTGGGCTTATAAGGATGTTCATTTCCCAAAGACTCTCTGCAGCCGCAGTTCCCACTGAAAAAGTCACTCACTGTGTGGTGATACACCGGGAACTGTAACCAGTCTGTCTGTGAGAGAGCACCCTTCTTCTCTAGGGACTCCCTCTCACATGGGATTACCCTGACCTGTGATTTGCATCCCTTCCTGTTGACGATTATGATTTACCACTATCAAATTGGATTAGAGACAGAATTTACCAGATGAAAATATAGGAGCAGGAGTTGGCTATTCAGCTTATCGAGCCTGCCCCACCATTCAATATGATACTGGATAATCATCCATTTCAATGCCTTTTCCCGCACTATCCTCATATCCCCTTATGGATTTCTATTTAGAAATCTGTCGATCTCTCTTTGAAGCATACTCAATGACTGAGCTTCCACAGCCCTCTGGGCCAGAGAATTCCAAAGATTCACAGCCCTCTGAATAAAGAAATGTCTCCTCATCTCTCTCCTAAGTGGCTTCCTCCTTATTTTGAAATTGTTTCCCCTAGTTCTAGTCTTCCCAACCAGGGGGAACATCTTAGCAGCATCTACCCTGCTTATCCCTTTCAGTATTTTGTAGCTTTCAATAAGATCACTTCACTTTCCTTGAAACTCTAGAGAATACAGGCCCAGTTTCCCCAATATCTCTTCATAGGACAGTCCCACCATCCGGGGAACAAGTCCAGTGAACTTTCGTTGCACTCCCTCTATGACAATCTTATCCTTCCGAAGGTAAGGGGACCAAAACTGCAACGAGTACTCCAATGCAGTCTAACAAAGGTTCTATACAATTGAAGCAAGACTTCACTACTCCTGTACTCAAATCCTCTTGCGATCAAGGCTAACATACAATTCGCCTTCCGAATTGCTTGCTGCACCTGCAAGTTAGCTTTGAATGACTTATTGCAGGAACATCCAGATCCCTTTGTGCATCTACATTGCCTAATCTATTACCATTTAAGAAATATTCTTCACATCTATTCCTCCTGCCAAAGTGGATAACCTCACATTGTTCCTCATTATATTCCATCTGCCATGTTCTTGCCCAATCATTAGGTCTGTCCAAATCCCCTTGACCTCTTTACATTTTCCTCACAACAGATATTCACATCTAGTTCCCATCCGCGAACTTGGCAATATTACATTTGTTCCCCACATCCAAATCATTGACATATACTGTGAGCAGCTGGGGCCCAAGCACTGATCACTGCGGTACCCCACTATTCATAGCCTGCCAACGTGAGACTGACCCATTTACTACTACTCTCTGCTTTCTGCTTGTTAACAAATCCTCAATCTCTGCCAGTATATTACCTCCTACCTCATGTGCTTTAATTTTGCTAACCAACCTCTTGTGGGGGACTTTGTCAAAAGCTTTCTGAAAACCCAGGTAAACCACGCCCACCGACACCCTTTTATCAGGGAAACACATTGATTTTCTGAAGTCAGTTCCCCCCGCTGATTCATGTTCATGTCTTAATGGCGATCCTCTTCCAGGACTTGCTTGATGTTTTCCCTTCATGCTCAGCTCTTCTGAAACCCCCTTCTAAGCCCCGTAAAGTTCCACTTAAATCCACCAGTCAGGGCTATGGCATCCGTCCTGGGCTGAAATAAGATGCCAATCCAGTAGTCTCTTGAAGGAGTGACGTTTAGAACATTCTCGATTCAGTAGGAATCAAGTTGGAGAAATTCAAAGGCAGAGATTCAGTCCCGAACAGCACAGAGCCACTCTATTAACAAGCTGATACAGGTAATGGTGGTAGAGTGGTGAGCATAGCTGCCATTTCCAGCCGTTGACCCGCGTTTCATTCTCGGCTATCACAAATTCGATGTATTTGATGTCTTTCCATCGGAAACTCCAAGATTTGAATGGGACCTAATCTTGCTTGAATCGATAATGTGTCCAAAGGAAGAGTATCTTTTACGTTGCTTTCTTTCCCACGTCATGATAAGTTTAACTCGGTTCTTCCAGCTTTTTATTAATATTTCTTATCTGACTGGAACTGTGAAACGAAGATAGAAATACATGGATTCAGCAAAATCCATTGTCCCTCAGAATCTTTTCTCTCCGTTGCTTCCCATTCCTTATTTAAATATTCATCCCTCCCAAAGGGAATGTTTCATCATTCAGTAAGAGCAACACCGTTGTGCTCAGTTCTTTGTGCATTTATGTTCTGTTTACTTGAAGTGATGTAAAGAGTATCCTGAGAAATCAGACAGAAATACTTTTCAATGTAGAGTAAAATATAACAGAGCATATTTACAAATAGCTAAATAATGCAGGGACAACTTTTTATAAAGAATCGATCGATTAACTTATTCTCCAGCATAACAATGTGAAGCAATATGAAAGGAGAAGTTCCAGGCAGAAACTATTTCCTCACATTGCCTGATTATTTAGTCCTGACTGACTGTGTGAATTCACTCCGCTATGTTGCAGTTCAGACTTCCTGCAAAGAGAGATCAGCAATCTGCTGCACAGCAAAGTTTCCAGATCATGGAGGGGCACAACTGACATTACATTGTTCAGCTTCCATTGGACGTCTCGGATTTAGAAATGCTCGGAGTGAAGACGAGCTCTTATTACATATTGTTACACCAACACTGGTTACACCTTTGTGTGAAATTAGTTGTCCTGCACGTGGGAGTGAGTTTTATGTCCTTATCACACAGTTTCTATTACTTTGTGTCAAATTAATTTTATGTCTGTCACTCTCTGGCATAGTGTGTATGTGCTGGATTAATGCAGTCTCTGTCACTCTCTGGTGGAATAATTCTGTCCCTGTCACCCTCTGGCACTGCGTACTTGTTGGTTTCGAAAGATAGAAAAAAAGGAGCAGGAGTAGGCCATTCGGCCCTTCGAGTATTATGATTGGCGGATCATGCAACTCAGTAGCCTGTTCCAGCTTTTTCCCCATACGCTTTGATCCCTTTAGACCCAAGAGCTATATCTAACTCCTTCTTGAAAACATACAATGTTTTGGCCTCAACTGCTTTCTGTGGTAGCGAATTTGCACAGGCTCAGTAGCTGTCTGTCTCTGCCATATTTAAGGTGTGTGTCGGATTCATGCTGTATCTAACAGTATCTGGTTCTGTGTGTGGGCGTGGGATAGATTCTGCTTCTGCCATTCTCTGCTCTGTTATGTGACCGAAATACAGTGTGTACCTGTCAGTTTCTTGGATTGGCTGTGAGTGTGAGATTCGTTCCTCATCTGTCAGTCTCCAGTAGTGGTGTCTGAACGTGTGAATCATTCTGGCTCTGACAATATTTGCACAATATGTAAATATGGGAAACATTCTGCGTCTATCAGTCTCTGATTCTGTATGTGAAGGATGGATTCAATCAGTATCTGTCATTCTGAGGTATTGTATGCAGCAATAAGTTTCATTCTGTCTCAACACTTCCACAATGATGCAGCGAAATAACAGATAGACTAACGCGATGAACTGTTAATTTCTTGTGCTCTGCACACTTGGGTTCAAATCCCATTTTCTTATTCATCTGTTTTTGACAAGGTCCCAAATGGAACATTGGTTAAAAGACTAAATCCCTGTGCAGCCAGAAAGATATAGCACGCTGGATGTAAAATTGAATCAGTGGCAGAAAGCAAAGGGCAATTGTCACCCCTTGTGTTTGGGATTGGAAGGAGGCTTCCAGTGGTGTCCCGCACGGCTCAGCAGTAGGTGCCCTCGTTTTTGTGGTATATATTCATGATTTGGATGTAAATGTTAGGGGCATGATGAAGAAGTTTGCAGATGACACAAAAATTGGCCGTGATTGGACAACTAATTGGAGTGATATTTGGTCCTTATCAAACAGTCTCTATTATTTTATGTCAAATTAATTTTGTGGCTGTCACTCTCTGGCATAGTGTGTACGTGTTGGATTAATTCAGTGTCTGTCACTCTCTGGTGGAATAATTCAGTAACTTTCAGTCTCTGGGACTGTGTGTGTGTGTGTTGGAGTAATTCCATAACTGTCTGTCTCTGGTATAGTGTGTGTTTGGCGATTTATTGCTGCAGCCAACAGTCTCTGGTTGTTTGTGTCGACGTGGTATGCATTGTGTTTCTGCCACTCTCTGTTCCGGTATGTGATCGAAATACAATGTGTACCTGTCAGTTTCTTGATTGAATGTGAGTGTGAGATTCATTCCTCATCTGTCAGTCTCCTGTAGTGGTGTCTGATTGTATGATTCATTATGGCTGCGACAATATTTGCACAGTGTGTGGATGTGGGAAAGATTCTGTATCTATCAGTCTCTGATTCTGAATGTGAGTGATGGATTCAATCAGTATCTGACATTCTGTATGCAGGGATACGTATCCTTCCCTCTCGGTAGCATTGCTGCAGCACAACGAGGTGGCCTGGAGTTTAATACTAACCTGCTGTGCTCTGTAAACGTGGTTTCGAATCCCACTCTCGTCGTTCATATGCTTTGGTCCCAAATGTTGTGTGTAAAGTTGGCTCAATGGCAGAAAGCAAAGGATAATTGTTCTCTGGTGTCTTAGTGGCTGGAAGGAAGTGCTCAGTGGTGTACCACACGGTTCAGTACTAGGTGCTCTTCATCTTGTAGAATATATTCACGATATGGATATAAATGTAGGGGGCATGATCAAGAGGTTTCCTAATGGCACAGAAATTGTCATGTGGTTGATAGTGAGGAGGATAGCTGAAGGCTGCAGGAAGATGTCAATGGACTGGTCAGGTGGGCAGAAAAATGACAAATGAAGTTCAACCCAGAGAAGTGTGAGGTGATACATTTGAGAGGCCAAACATGGCAAAGGAATACACGATTATTGGGAAAATGCTAAGAGGTGCAGAGGGAGTGAATGTCCACAGATCCCTGAAGGAAGCAGGACAGGTCGATAAGGTGGTTAAGAGGGCATATGGAAACATTTCCTTTATTCGTCGAGGTACAAGGTATAAGAAAAGGGATGCTATGCTGGAACTGTATAAATCATCTGCTGATACCGAGAGTGATCGCTCAGAGAGGCCCTCGAAGGAGTGCAGTATAAAACCAGCGTGAGAGTTGGGAATATGTTGAGATTAATTTAAGAACTGATGGCACTAAATCCAGCACACTGTTTGGTTTTATCTCATGAGGGGTAAAAACAGAGCCTTTAGAGAGAAACTATTCCCATTGGTGGATGGGTCCATAACCAGATCACTCAGATTTAAGGTGATCCAGCAAAGAATCACAAGTGACAGGAGGGAAATATTCTTTCTCCAGCGAGTGGTTAGGATCTGGAATGCACTACCTGTGACTGTGGTGGAGTCAAATTCAAGAGTGACTTTAAAAAGGGAATTGGAAAAACGCCTGAAGATCAAAAAAGATAATTGCAGGGCTAAGGGGGAAAGCCAGGGAAGTGGAAGCAGTTAACTTGCTATTGCAGAAAGCTAGCATGGGCTGGATGGGTTGAATGACCTCCTTCTGTGCTGTCACCTTACTGTTATTCCATGCCCCAAGACTCCATCACCCTTTCTGCTGCTCACGCAAACGCCCAACTCTCCGTCTTGCCCCAGCAGTGCCCAGTCTGACATTTGACGTTAGATTAGGGAAGTGAGTGGAACAATGACAGGGCATTCAACATTAAATATAAGCGGACTGCGAGCATGACACTGCACTGGGACACAATCCCGTCTGTGAGCAGCGTTGACACTGGACTGTTACTGGCTGAGTGCATCGGGTGTGCGATGAAGACCTGCTGCAATATTAAACAGCTTTATTGCTCCAACTCGTGGAGCGACAGTTAGAGCTCAACGATACTGCGCTTGCTTTGCTTGATATCGTTCCCCTGAAAACAACCTGAAAATGCTGGGGTTTGAACCCAGCACCTCGTGCATGCACTCTATCACTGAGCTACATCCCCAACCATGTAGCTCCTACTCCACCATTGATTCGTTGTCTTTATCATTTCTCAGTCCTCATCAGTATCAGCAGTCTTTCCCCAGTCGTGAGACCGATCCAAAAGGGCCGATGCCTCTTGTATTAAACAAGGGCAAAGAAATGTGTCCTTTACTTTTCGACAGTTTCCCACAGATGTACTTGGCTTCAGAACGCGGGGTAAATTTTATAAAAAGGAACACATTTTCCCCCACTCCAATTCGAGCGCTCACTATGGTAACGCAAGAGAGCATTTTTGTGGAGTTCAGAATGATCCTTGTAATTATAACTCAAGTTTGAATTACAAAGCAGTGAAGTTGCGTGCAATCTATATAAAAGACTGTTTAAGCCCCAGTTCACATGTTGTGTCCAATTCTGGGAACTTTCGAATGGAGTCAAAGGCCAAAGAAGGGATTCCAAGGAGCTTTGACAGTATGGTATCAGGGACGAAAGCATCAGTTATATGGAGAGACTGGAGAAACACTCTGTTTTCACTGCAGGGGAACGGAGGTTAAGGGGAAATGTAATGGAAGCGCCTAAGATCATGCAATCTTTAGATGTAATCAGTGAGGATAAACTGCTCCAGTAGCAGAAGTGTCAGAACCAGAGGACACAGATTTCAGGTAATTGGCTAAAAGAACAAGGAGTGACAGCAGAGAATAATTATCCAGTGAATTATTGAGATCTGGAATACACTCAGTGAAACAGCGGTGGAAGCAGATTCAGTAATAACTTTCAAAGGGTAACTGGATAAATACCTGAAGCGGAAAATGTGCAGGACTGTGGGGAATGAGCAGGGTGTGAGTGGGATGAATTGAATGACGCTAGCTAATAGGCAGAACAGGGACAATGGGCCGCATAGACTCCAATCTGTGCTACATCATTATCTGGTGGTTTTAGGGAGGGTGTTTCAGGGTTTGAACCCGGCCACAATGAAGGTGATACATATCCAAATCAATATGACATGTGACTTGCTGATGATAATATTCCCAACATGTTAATATATTTGTCTTTCTCGAAGATAGAATTTCTGGGGAGATATAGGCACATAGGATCAGGAATAGGCCATTCAGCCCATCGAAGCTGCTCCACAATACAGTGCCATCATGGCGAATCATCCACTTCAATGCCTTTTTCCCACACTATCCCCATATCCCTGCATGTGATTAGTATTTAGAAATCTGTCAATCTCTGCTTTCAACATACTCAATGACTGAACTTCCACAGGCCTCTGGGGTAGAGAATTACAAATATTCACAACCCACTAAGTAAAGAAATGTCTCCTTATCTCTGTCCTAAGTGGCTCCCCTCTGATATTGAAATTGTTTCCCCCAGTTCTAGATTCCCCAACCAGTGGAAATATCTTACCTGTCTCTAACTTGTGTATTCCTTCAAGTACTTTGTAGGTTTCAAGGTGATAACCTCTCATTCCTCGAAACTCCAGAGACTGCAGGCCCAGTTCCGCCAATATCTCTTCACAGGACAGTCCCGACATCCCGGGAAAATATCTGATGAACCTTCGTTGCACTCCCTGTATGGCAATAAAAGCACGTCTAAGGTAAAGGGAGCAAAACTGCACACAGTTATCCAAGAGCGGTCTAATCACAAGTCCGTGCAATTGAAGCAATACTTCACTATTCCTGCACTCAAATACTCCGAAGATAAAGGCTAACATAGCATTAGCCTTCCTAATTGCTTGCTGAACCTCTATGTTCGCTTTCAGTGACTTATTGACGAGGAAACCCAGGTCCCTCTGTACACGGAAGAATAGATCCCAATCATTGCTGCGTCATTTGCTGATTCCCTGATGGTTTTATGGAGGGAATTCCAGGAGCTGAACCTGGCAACGATGCAGGAATGTTGATTCATATGCAAATCATGATGACATGTGCCCCAGCAGTCTGCAGCCTGGTACCTGAAGTTAGATTAGGAAAATAAGAGGAAGAGTGACAGGGCATCCAACATGAAACAGGAGCGGACAACGAGCATGACATTCGTACCCGAGCACATTCCGGATTGTGAGCAGTGTTGGCACTGGGCTGCTATAGGCTGAGGCTTGCGGCCCGGGGAGTATAAAATGAAGTCCTGATACGTTGTCATTGACTGATTTAACAGCTGTATTGGTGCAGGTTGTGGACTTTAATATAAAAGCTGACCATCCTCGTTGTCATTTTCGAGATAAAATGTTGTCAGAATTATTTGGAGATACTGGGGCATGAACACAGTCCCTCATATATGTGAAGCATGTACTCCACCTAACCACTGGCAGTGTAATAAAGAAAAATGCTATTTTATTCCGCATGTCACTGTTGTGTCTTTTTTTACAATCACCTTCAATCGGTGCCCTCTAGTGCTGTATCTTTCCACCAATGGGAACATTTCTCCCTATCTATTCTGTCCAGACCCTCATGACTTTGAACAGCTCTATTAAATCTCAGCTCAACCTTCTCTTCTCTGAGAACAACAACCCCAGCTTTTCCAATCTATCCACGTAACGTAAGTTCCTCAAAACTGGAACCAGTCTTGTAAATCTTCTCTGCACCCTCTCTAATACCTTAACATCCTTCCGAATGTGTGTTGCTCAGAAATGGACACAAAACTCCAGTTGAGGCTGAGCCAGTGTTTCATAAAGGTTTTTTATAACTTCCTTGCTTTTGTACTCTATGCCTCAATTCATAAAGCCCCCAAGCCCAGAATTCAGTTTCCCTTGTGAAGCACTTTCTCACCTAGCCCTGCCACCTTCACCAATTTGTGCACTTCTATCCACAGATCCCTCTGCTCCAGAACACACTTTCGAATGTTGTGTTATATTTTATCTTGCCTCTCCTAGTTTTTCAGAATGAAATGTATCACTTCACACTTCTCTGCAGTAAATTCCATCTGCCTCTTCTCTATGAATTCCACCAGCCTATCTGTGTGCTCTTGATGTTTATCACTATGCTCCTCACATCTCTCAATACTTCCATGTATTGTGCAATGTGCAAATTTCCTAAGTGTACCTTGTCCACCCAAGTTTAGGCCATTAATATAGATCAAGAAGGACAGGGTAACTAACACTGACCCCTGGGGAACTCCACGATATACCATTCTCCAGTCAAAAATAACAACTGTTCACCACCACTCTCTGTTCCCTGTCTCAAAACCAACTTCGTATCCACACGGCTATTGTTCCATTTATTCCATCAGCTCTAACTTTGCAGACAATCCTGTTATGTGGCACTTTATCAAACGCTTTTTGGGTGCCCATGAACTCAACAGCGAATACATTATCCTTGTTAATCTCCTCTGTTGCCTCTTGAAGAAAAAACAAAACCATCAAGCAGCATGAATGTGATGATTCCTCCACCCAAGCTATCAACAACTTCCTTCCCACACACAGTAGGTACATTATCACTCCCAGAGTGCTGAGACACTGACAGCCCATCAGGTCCACAGTCACAGAGCGCAGGGGTCGGCAGGCTCTTACTGCTCTTACTATCGCGACAGGAATTAAAAAAGTATGGAGGTTATGCTTCAGTTATACAGAGAATCAGTGAAATCACATCCGGAGGACTGTGTACAGTATTGGGCTCCTTATTTAAGGAAGAGGTTCAGAGAAGGTTTACGAGACCAATACATAGAATGGGCGTGTTGTCTTGGGAGGAATGGTTGGAGAAGCTAGTTTTGCATCCGGTGGCGTTTAGAAAACTAAGAGCTGACTTGATTGACGCACATAAGATTCTGGGGGTTCTTGACAGGGTGGATGTGGAAAGGATGTTTCCTCTTGTGGGAGAATCTAGAAGTATGGATTACTATCCAAAATATGGGTCACCATTTAAGGCAGAGATGAGGACATTTTTTCGCTCTGGAGTAGCGTGTCCTACACCTGCTACTAGTTCATATGTTACCAAGATCCCAAGTGCCACAAATATATTTTCAATCCAACTGTCAAACAGAACAAAAGTGCAGAAGTTGTTGGCGGGGTTGGGGGGAGGGCGGGGGGAGCTGCTGGGGGAGGTGGTGGGGGTGGGAGTTGACGTGGTGGTGGAAGTGCCATGGAGTTGTGGTCATATCGCTTTGGTGGTCGTACAACCATACAAGCTCATGCCATTGCGACATGGGTTCAAATCCCACAGAGCAGCTCGTGGAATTAATGTTCAATTAATCAATAAATTCAATTAAATGACACAAAACCTAGCATTGAAAGAGAATTTCACTAATGTTGCCATGTGCTCTCTGTTGTTATCTGGTCTCACCGACATGTGACTCCAGATCCACTCCGGTGTGGTTGACTCCGAAATGCATTATTCAGTTGCAGGGCAGTTGGGGATGGACCACAAATGCCACCTCCTATAAAATACCTGCTGACAGGTAAATATATAAATCTCAGCCCAAAATCACAAGAACTATCACATTGAAAGACATTGTGCCACTCGCACAAAAGAAACTCGATATTATTTTCTTACGATTCGTAAATCGAAGCCAATGGTTTGATTTATTGATTTATAAGTGGCTGTCTGATTGGTTGAGCAATATAACATTGGAGATCCTGCCGGGCGGCGGATTGCTGCGCTGGTGATTTTATCACGAAGGCAGTTTTGTGTGGCCACTTGGCTCCCGCTTTTGCCGGTCCTTTGACTCCTTCCCCTCTCTCAGACATGCCGCCTCTTCACTCGAATCACTCCTGAATGAGAAGGGAGCGTCTATAGCTTTCTCTTCTTTAACACAGCCCGCCCCGAACTGCCTTCGAATAAGGAAAGATAGAGCGCGGGCAGGGGAGGAAAGCAAGTGAGGATTAAACAGAGAGTGAGAGAAGAGAGAGACAGAGCAGAGAATGCTCTCTGATCTCTCAGCCCCCCACTTCCAGCTGAAAACCGTTTCTCAATATAGAACCGAAGTACAAACCCTTACAGAATGAGACTCCATCGATGTCAACCATGATGTTGCCTGGTCTGGAGGGCATTAGCTATGAGGAGAGGTTGGATAATCTCGGATTGTTTTCACTGGAACGAAGGATGTGAAGGGGCGACATGATAGAGGTTTGCAAAGTTATGAGTAGCATGTATAGAGTGGATAGTCACAAGCTTTTTCCCAGGGTGGAAGAGTCATTTACTAGGGGACATAGGTTTAAAGTGCGAGGAGCAAAGTTTAAAGGGGATGTGCGAGGCAAGTTCTTTACACAGAGGGCGGTGAGTGTCTGGAACTTGCTGCCGGGGGAGGTGGTGGAAGCAGTTACGAAAGCGATGTTTAAGAGGCATCTTGATAAATACATGAATAGGAAGGGAATAGAGGGTTATGGGCTCCGGAAGTGCAGAAGGTGTTACTTTAGGCAGGCATCAAGATCGGTGCAGGCTTGGAGGGCCGAATGGCCTGTTTCTGTGCTGTACTGTTCTTTATTCTTTGTTGACAGATATTTCCAGATGCCCGGAGCCTTTCACTGAACTCGTATTACAATGAACAGACAGGAATATTCCTGTCTAAATAACTTCTATCTCACGTCAACCTGTCTCCTTGCAGTCCAGTCTACAGTCTACTCCAGTTACTGTGTTCCTAACTCAACTGGCTCGAATTTCAACAGGGTTCCCGCTTACACTGAATTCCCCAGAGCAGAGGAAATTGCTCTGCAGCTTTTGTATTGGATGTGGGCGTCACTGGCAAGGCCAGCATTTGTTGCTCATCCCTAATTAACAACTGAGTGGCTTGTAAGGCAATTTCAGAGTTCAGTTAAGAGTAAACCACATTGCAGTGGGTCTGGAGTCACATGTAGGCCAGACCAGGTAAGTACAGCAGATGTACATCCATAAAGGGCAGTAGTGAATCAGATTATTTTTTGCTGACAATTGATAATAGTTTCATGGCATCATTACTGAGACTAGCTTTCATAGATTCATAGAATAGAATCATAGAAAGTTTACGGCACAGAAAGAGGCCACTTGGCCCATCGTGTCTGTACCGTCTGTGAATCGAGCTACCCAGACAAACCCATCTTCCAGCATTTGGACCATAGCCCTGCACGTTACAGCACTCGAGGTGCATATCCAGACACCTTTTCAATGAGTTGAGCGTTCCTTCCTTCACAACCCTAACAGACAGTGAGTTCCAGAGCCCCACCACTCACAGGGTGAAAAACATTTCCTCATCTCTCCTCGAATCCTTCTACCAATCACTTTAAATATATGCCCTTCCAGTCATTGACCTCTCTGGCATGATAAATGGGCCTTTCAGCTCCACTCTATTCAGGCCCCTCAAAATTTTGTACATCTCAATCAGATCTCCCCTCAACCTGCTCTGTTCCAAGGAGATCAACCACCGCCTATCCAATCTTTCCTCATAGCTGCATTGTTTCAGTCCTGGCAACATCCTCATAAATCTCCTCTGAACCCTCTCTAGTGCAATTACACCCTTTCTAAAATGAGATGATCGATTTTTCAGTTCCAGATTTTTTTTCTTTTAATTTATTGAATTTAAATTCCACCAGCTGCCGTGGTGGGATTTGAAATCATGTCCCCAAAACATTATCCTGGACTTCTGGATTACCAGCTCAGTGACGTTACTACACCAACGTCTGCCCTTCAACAGGGGGAATGGGCACTCAGTTCTCAGTTCCTCCTCAGGCTTTCAGTCTGACTCAAACAAAGCGACTCTCTCTCTCTCCAAACTTAGCTCATTCTTCTATTCCCCACCACCAAATACACACACACACAAACACACACACACACACACACACACACACACACACACACACACACACACACACACACACACACACACACACACACACACACACACACACACACACACACACACACACACACACACATTGACCTGAAACGTTAACTCGGGTAATCTCTGCAGAGATGCTGCCTGACCTGTTGGGTGTTTCCAGCTCTTTCTTTGTCCACTTCGTCTTGAATGTTGTTTCCTTCCCCACTTTCCTCCTGCTCACCATATTCCTTGATTCTATGAGAGACCAAAAATCTGTCCATCCCAGCCTTAAATGTATTCAATGATAGAGAATCCAGACACTATGGGGTGGAGAATTCCAAAGTTTCACAACAATTTGAAGGAAGTAATTCCTTCTCATCTAACTCCTAAATGATCGCGTCCATCTCCTGAGACTGTATGCCCCTGTGTTACATTCCACGACCAGCGGAAACAATCTCTTAGTGTCTACCCTATCCAGCTCTTTCAGAATCTACCATGATTCAATGAGATTGCTTCTCATTCTCTAAACTCCAGACAATATAGGCTCAATACACTCAGCCTCCCTTTTTAGGGAAACCCCTCATCCTAAGGTTTACTGAACCTTCGCTCTACCGCCTCCAATACAAGTATAACCTTTCTTAAATGTTGAGATGAAAACTGCACACAGTACTCCAGATGTGTTCTCACCAATATCCTGTACAAGTGTCGCAAGACTTCATTATTCCTTTACTTCAACCCCCTTGCAATAAAGGCTGACATGCTATTTTGCCTTTCTAATTGCTTGCTGTGCCTGCACGCTAAATTTCTGTATTCCTGTACAAGCACACCCAAGGCTCTTTAAGCAGCAACACTTACATGTTTCAGCGACGGGTTGTGTACTGAATAATTCGTGCTCTGCCAGACAGTGCACAGTCAGGTTCTTTCCTGATGTCCAGGCAAAATTAGGATGGATAAACTCACCCGCACATCACAGGAGGGAACAATACCTTTCTCACACTGGTACTGAAGGTGTGCTCTCAGACACAGTAACTGCCCACCGATATATACAGTCCAGGGAAACAGCCCAGGTGAGACACTGCACCTCCGATCTCCCATCAGCTTTCCATCAGCAGAGAGAAAGGCAGGAGTGAGGACAACAGCAGCCCCAGATTCAGCAGAATCACCTTCTAATTGATACTGCACTTTTAAGAGACAAGGGATGTCGTCTTGTCCCTCACAGATATTGTACCAGATACAGGGACATTATTAATCCCACACTTTGGAAAAGTGTCAGAGAGTGAGAAATATCAACGTTCTCGATTAACCCTCTCTTGCCTGTTGAGCTGTCTGCTGTCTGGCAGCTGAGGGCAGTTGGTTAATACTCTCAGTGAACGTGTGTATCATTCTGATTAAATTAAGCTGATACTTGAGTCATGATGAAAATTTCAAGCAAAGCTTGGTAGTTAACTGTCAGTCACCATAAACTGGTGCATTCTCCATGACAACGCATCCACCAATCAGAGTTCACCTGCCAACTAATCAGCACTCTCTTCTCATACAGTATAATTTGTTTCTTCTCCATAAATTGGTATTCTTGAGACTTGTCCTGATGAGTGCAAGACGAAAAGCTTCGACAAAATGTCTCTATTTTCAGCAATACTCAAGCTCTGAACAACCAAACGACTATTTTTATCTGCGAATGTTGCCTCAGAGATTAACTCCAACGCGATCCCAGCAAACACACGGAGAAACCTCTTCCCTCCCACCTCTCACAAGGATTGGTTTGAGAAATTTCCCTTCAGGATCACAGTCGGTAAAAGTTTCTTTACATCAGAAGATACTGAGAGAAACTGAGAGAAGGGTTCTATCTAGTTGAATAGTTCTAGATTGTGAGGCAGTTTCAGTTACAAACACTCAGTTGGACGGCGGTGAATTCAATTTCAGTCAGAAATTTCGGCGCACACTCCAGTGCCAGTACTGATGGAGTGCTGCTCTGTCAGAAGTACCGTCTACCAGATCAGACATTAAAATAAGATGCAGTCTGCCCTCTCAAGTAGATGTAACAGATCCCATGGCATTAGTCTGAAAAAGAGCAGTAGTGGCGATGGGGGGTGGGGGTGGGGGGGGGGGGGGGGTGGTGGTCATCCCGGTATCCTGAGGCCTAATATTTATCATTCAACCAACATTACTACAACAAATTATCTGGGTTTTGGAATATCGCTTTTTGTGGAATCTCGCTGTGCAGAAACTGGCTTCCGATTTTCCTACATCACAACAGCGACTACACTTTCCATATTACTTCATTGGCTGTTGAGCGTGAGGTGACGCACTGAGGTCATGAAGGGCGGTATAGAAATGCAAGTCGTTCTTCACTGATGACAATACATCCTTCCAGGAATACAAAGTCTGAATTTCAAAGATTTAATATTTAAATCACGTTTACAAAAACTGTGTGCCAACATTATTAATAATGTATCAACCCTCTTTGCTACTCTCCTTTTTCCCAAAGGAGTTCCCATGGTTTCAGTATGAGGATTGTGCAGTGTACTGTCATCAGTCAGGTTTTGATAGATACTCATAGTCTGTGGTCCCTCAGAACCCATGTCTGAGGGATCTTGCTCACAGTCTGCAGTATCACTGCTGTAGCCAGTGCAGTCTGGTCTCGACCGCTTCCTGGCCGTGTGGGCGCATTGGGTTGAGGAATGGACGTGGGCACGGATACAATGACGCCCCGAGAGAGGGCACATTGCACCACGTGCACGGTGCTAGTCCCATGTGGCCAGGACTCAGCATTGATCGGTGGGAGAGCTGAATACAGCAGAGCTGTGACACGACCGAAGCCACGGTCAATATATCCCACCAGCCTTTCGAATCCGGAGGAGACAGCACAGGTCAGAGCCTGAATGGCACCACTTTGAGACTCGATCAACGATGCCAGGGCGGGGGCCATCGGCTCCTGGGCAGGGGACATCACTGCGGCGTCCCTGGAGCTGACAACAGGCTCCTTGGTGGACTGCAAGGCGGTGAGATCTTGTGGCAGAGCATCACCCAGTTTGGATACAGACTCCTCCATCCTCTCAGACAGCGTGAGACAGTTCCTGGACAGGTTGTCCAGTGCCTCCAGCAGTTGATGATGCACATGGAAGGTCCTCCTTTTAAAGGCTGGGCTGGTTAACACTCCATCCGTGTGCTCTTCGTCAGTTCTGGAAGCAGAGCTTGCCCTTCGGCCATCCATCTCTTGCACTCTCCGTTCCACCATAGACAGCTTGTGCTCACCATTCCTGAATGATTCACTCTCCGTACATCCTGACAAATGGACATCTCTTCCGCCAGCGAATCCCATGTTGGTGTGCTAAAATCTTGGAACTGGTAACAAAGCGTTTTCTGCAGGACCCAAGTAATGGCTCAGACCTGGAACAGAGGGGAGAGGGGCATGTTTCAGTGTGTGATGGGAAGGTTAGACAGCAGCAAGATGTGGGGACAGCACAATGTGTGTGCAGGGGCGCCACAACGCCCACGTGATTGGTTAATGGAAGAGAGAGGAGAAGAGAATTAGATCTTCACCCTGTGTCAATCAGCCTCCAACACTGTCATTCTGCATTCTTCACCAGCTGCCGAGACATATGATGTCCAGAGCTTCTTGCTCCATCTGGGTGAGTTCCTGAATACAGGTCCTCTTCCTGGGCTTGTGTGCCAGTTTGTCCTGTGGCGAGAGTGGGAGAGTCTGAGGCTGCAAGCTGAACAGATGATGGGGCAACTCCAGATAAAGGAAGAAAACGTGCATTTTTATTGCACCATTCAGGACGCAAGATGTCCCGAACACTCTGGAGCCAATGGAGGACTTTGGAAATCTCGTCACTGCTGTAATATAGAAAACGCAGCAGCCAATTTGCCAACAGCGTGGTCCCACTTTGAGATCAATGACCAGATCATGTGTTTCAGTGCAGTTTGTTGAGGGATGAATGTTGGCCAAGGGAACCCAAGTGAACTCTCTTGTTCTTCTTCAAAATAGTGCAAGGAGATTGTTTACACCAACTGAGAGGACAGGACCATGGTCTGACATCTCACCTAAAAGGCAACCTAGATTGTGCTCTCAAGTCTGTGGAATAGGACTGTAAACCACCATCTCTGACCCTCAGGTGACCTACAGTACTATGTCAGATACGAGCAAAGATAAGGGCCTGCATTTATATAGCAACTTTGAAGACAAGATGACGTTGTAAAATGCTTTTCGCCAATGAAGTACTTTGAAGTGTATTCGCTGTTGGAATGGAGGAACGGCGGCAGTCAGTTTGTGCACAGCAAGATCCCAACTACAGCAATGTGATTCTGACCTAATCATCTGCTTTTGTGATGTTGATTGAGGGATTAACATCGGGGAGAATTGTCCCTCTGCTCTTCCTCCACATTGTGACAATGTGATCTTTTACATCTACCTGAGAGGGCTATCGGGATCTCTCTTTGTCATTGCGTCGGAAACGTGGTACCTCTGACTGTCTTACCATTGTATGGGGACCTGGTGAGACCGCAGCTGGAGTATTGTGTGCAGTTTGGTCTCTGCACCTGTGGAACGAAGTACTTCCCTGGGGGTAGTTCTGGGTTGGTACCTCGGGTGAGAGAGTTGTCCTATGGTGAGATGCTGAGCAAATTGTGCTCATACTCGAGGCAGTTTAGAAGAATGAGAGGTGGTGGTTCACATTCGTACCAATGACATAGGTAGAAAGAGGGATGAGGTCCTGTAACAAGAATTTAGGGAGCTAGGTAGCAGATTAAAAAGCAGGACCTCATAGGTTGTAATCTCTGGATTACCCCCGGCGCCATGTGCTACTGAGTATAGGAATAGAAGGATAGAGCAGATGAATGCGTGGCTGAAGAGATGATGCAAGAGGGAGGGCTTTTGTTTGCTGGATCTCTGGATCAGTTTCTGGCGAAGGTGGGACCTGTACAAGTTGGACAGGTTGCACCTGAACCGGAAAGGGATCAAGAACCTTGCTGGGAGGTTTGTTAGTGCTGTTGCGGTGGGGGAGTGGGGGTGGGGGGCGGGCGGCGGTGGCTAAATTAATTTGGCAGGGGATGGGATACAGAGTGGAGCTAAAGTAATGGTAATACAAGGCAAATATAGAAGAGCAATTGAGTCAGTCTGGAAGGCAGAGCAAATATAGGCCTGGTGTGGCACAAGCGAATAATTCAAGGCTGGATTGCATCTTTTTAAAGCAAGGAGTCTTAGTAGTGAGGCAGATGAGCAGAGTGCGTTGATTAGCAGATGGGAATATGATATTATTGCGATCACAGTGACACGGTTGAGGGAAGGGCAGGAAAGGCAGCTCAATATTCCAGGGTATAGAATCTTCAGGCGTGACAATGGAGGGTGTGAAAGAGGAGGTGGCATTACATTGTTGATCAGGAAGTCAATTACTGCAGTAAGGAGGGGTGATCTCTTTGAAGGTTCCACGTAAGTGGAGGGGTCAATAACCAGTGAGCATAGATTTCAGGTAAGGGGCAGGAGGTGCGGACGGGATTTGAGGAAAGAAAAATTCAACCAGAGGGTGGTTGGAATCTGGAAATTACTGACTCAAGGGGTGGTAGAGGCAGGAACCCTCACAGCATTTAAGAAGTATTTAGATGAGCACTTGAAACGCCATAGCATCAAGGCCACGGGCCAAGTGTTGGAAAATGGGATTAGAATAGATAGGTGCTTGATGGCTGGCACAGACATGATGGCTCGAATAGCCTGTTTTTGTGCTGTATAACTCTATGATCTCATTGATACATATATAACACTGAAGGGGGTTGATAAGGTAGACACTGAGAGGGGTTATCCTCTAGCTGGGGAATCTAGACACATGGACATAGCCTCAGCATTAGGGGCCAATCATGTAGGACTGAAAGGAGGAGAAATGTATTCACTCAGAGGGTGTGAAACATTAGAATTCTTCATCTCTGAAGGTTGCAGACGCTTCATCTTTGGGTGTTTATAAGACTGTGATTGATACTTTTGTAAACTCTCAGGGAATCGAGGAATATGGGGAGCAGGTGGAAAAATGGAGCTGAGGTAGAAGATCAGCCGTGATTGTATTGAAGGTTGGAGCAGACTTGAGGGGCCATATGGTCTATCCCTGCTTCTCATGGCCTTAGACAGCACTTGCTCATTGGTGTGTCAAGTTAGTTTGTTGTACTCAGGTTCTGGAGTGAAACCTGAACTCACAAAGTTGTGACTGAGAGGACACAGTGTTACCAACAGATCCGCAGAGCCATGTACCAGAATGTTAGCAGGAATGAGGGTCTTCAGTTAATGTGGAGAGACTGGAGAAGCTGGGATTGTTCTCCTTAGAGCAGGGGAATATAATGGGAGATTTAATAGAGGTTTTCAAATTGGGTGGGTTTTTATACAGTTAGTAAGGAGAAACTATTTCTCTGCTCATGTTCAAATCTAGCAGTGAGATCTTTCATATCATACGTTAAGGACGCACTTCTGACAGTGTCGCACTCCCTGAGCAGTGCACCTGGAGTCTTACCCTTGCAGTGCGGGTGATGTCATTGAACTTCTTGCAGCACTGCCCCCCAGTCCCAATGATATCAGTCCTGGCATTCACATTGAGGGCCACCTCGTCCCAGGCCTGGCATAATGTCTGTTTGGGCGTCTTCCTCCCGTCCGAGGGTAAGAAGACTTCCTTGTGGGACCTCACCTGATCCACCAGAATCTCCACTGCTGCATCGCTGAATCTCTGAGCTTTCGCTTCCGACATGTTTCAGTGACGGAGGCAGTGAAGAAGCAGCGACTGCAGCCAAAGTGAAGAAGGCGAGAGAGGTTTAAAGAGCGCTGGACCCGCCGGAAATCCCAGCCGCTGGAAATTCCCAACCTTCCAGCTGGGCGAGCAGTCCGTCACTGCACCGCACGCTGGCTCATTGTCCCAATCCCATACAAAGACAGGCCGCCAGTCAAAGTGATTCCTGCCAATGACAGGAGCTTTCAACATTCCCGCCCGATATCTGCCCGCAGTCAAAATGCTCCAGGGCTCTGACAGCAGCGGTGCTGCTCTATAAAGAGCTGTGTTCAAGCAGCACAAACACAGTTTGAAATGCAACCCTCACCTATTATTTCATGTTGAATTCCTTGCTTTAACATTTGCAGCACATCACACAGGCAGTATTCTGCCGGTATTCTGTTCAGTACGAACTTCCTGACTGATTTATTTGAACAGGAGATACATACACCATACACAGATTGTCAAATAGATGATTAATTCTGTATCTGTGACTAACTGTATTGTGTATAAATGTAATATTAATTCTGTATCCGTCAGCATCTGGTTTTGTGTGTGAATGTGCTATGAATTTGCTATCTGTCACTATCTGGGACCTCACCTGATTAATGCCGCATTAATTCTGACTCAGATAAAAACAGAAGGTGCTGGAAATACTCAGCAGGTCTGGGAACATCTGTGCACAGAGCAACCGACTTAATGTTTCAGGTTTGCGACCTTTCATCGGAACTGTTAAAGGTTAAAAATGTAACAGGCTATGAACAAGTGAAAAGTGGGCGGGGTGGAGGTGAAGAAGAACACAAGGGAAGGTGTGTGAGAGGGCTGATGGCCGGAGTGAATAAATGATAAAGAGGTCATGGAACAAAGGCAAAGGGAGTGTCATTAGTTGTATTAAAAGACAAAGAATTAGTCTGGAGAAAGTGTTAATGACAGAATAATGAACTGATCTGTCCAAATGCAAACATCGGACAGAAAACGTTTAATGCAGGCCCATGGTTAAAATAAAATACAAAAGACAGTCATGCTCTGAGTTATTGAACTAACAGTTGAGTCTAGAAGGCTGTAGAGTCCCGGCATTCTGCCCCTGTCACACTCTGGTACTGTGAGTGCATATGGGATTAGTTCTGTCTGTCACTGTCTTGTACAGTGTGTGAATGTGGGATTAATTCTGCATCTGTCTCGCTTTGGTACAGTGTATGAGAGTGGAGTTAAGACTGTAGCTGTCAGATTCTCTTGCTATGTGTCAGTGTGGAATTAATTCTGCAGCTACCTCACTTTGGTAGAGTTTGTGAGTGTGGGATTAATTCTGTATCTGTCAGATTCTGGTACTGTGTATGAGTGTAGGATTAATTCAGTCTCTGTCATTCTCGGATACTTTGTGTGAGTGTGAGATTCGCTTTCTTTCTGGCAGGTCCAGATACTTCCTGCGAGTGTGGGATCAATTGTGTTTCTATCACTGTCTGGTGCAGTGTGAGTGTGGGATTCACTCTGTGTCTGTCACTCTCTGGTCCTCTGTGTGTATGAGGGATTAATTCTGTATCTGTCACTCGCTGTTCATTCTCTATGTATCAGGGATGGAGACACTGTCTATCTGTAAGTCTCTGCTGCAGATTGTGAGTGTGGGATTCATTCAACCCTCTCTGGGACTGTGTGTGTGATGTAATCATTCGATATTTGGTCAGTCTATGGTATTCTATGTTATTGTAGGGTGCATAATGTATCTGTCACTCCCCGATACAATATGATTTTCGGATTCATTCTGCATTGGTCTGACGATGTTACTGTATATGAGTGTGGGATTCATTCAGTACTTTTCCGTTTGTGGTGTTGCGTGTGCATGGGTAGTATTCTGTCTCTATTTGCCTCTGATATTGTAAGTTTGGATTTAATTCGGCACTTGACACAATATGTTAGTGTAGTTTTTCTTTTTGGCTGTTGTTGTTTGTAACAATCTCTGGTATAACGGGTAACTCATAGTAACATGCAGAAACGCAGACTAATTTTTGCGGACATGGGATCAAACGCCAGAACAGCAGGTGGTAAATACTGCGGATTCCCGGGAGTATTTGTATTTTCTCAGCTCAGTAAATGTTATACACTCTGAGGCCCGGGCTCCTGAAGCTCAGGTTGCTCTGCTCAAACAGCGAACATTTAATGGGCGGTTCAATGGAGGGGTTGAAATTCAGGAAGGTTTTGCATGCATTCTGTAAGGAGAAAAGGTTTCCCCTGGTAGGTGGGCTGGTAACAACAAAATTACGGTATTAAATCATGGTTACAATATAGAAGGCCATTCAGCCCGTCGAGCCCGTGCCTGCTCTCGACAAGACCAAGTTAGCTAATCGCACTCCCCTTGTCTTTTATTTGTAACCCTGCATTCTTTTCTCTTCAGATAATTATCCAATTTCACTTTGAAAACCACGATTGGATCTGCCTCCACTCTCAGGCAGTGTATTCCAGAACCAAACCACTCACTGTACAAGAAACGTTTCCCTTTTCCCTCATGTCGCCTCTGGCAGTTTTGCCAATCACCTGAAATCGGTCTCCTCTGGTTCTTGACACTTCTCCCAATGGGATCTGTTTCTCCCCATCTACTCTGTCCAGATCCCTCATGATTTTGAACACCTCTATTAACTCTCCTCCCAGTCGTCTCTTCTCGAAGGAGAACAGACCCAGCTTCTCCAATCAATCCACATTAAATGAAGTCCATCATCCCAGGTACCATTCTTGTCACTCTCCCTCTTAAACGTCTCTGCTCTAAGGAAAAGAAACCCCGCTTATCCAGTCTCTCCACATTAACTGAAGTCCCTCATCCCTGGAACCATTCTTGTAAATCTTTTCTGCATTCTCTCTGAAGCCTTCACTTTATACCTAAAATGTGGTGACCAGAATTGAAGACAATATTCCAAGTGAGGAAGAACCGGTGTCTTTAAAACGTTCACCATAACTTGCCTGCTTTTGCACCCTCTGCTCTATTCATGAAGCCCAGGATCCATCTGCCTTATTAACTGCTTTCTCAATCTGTCCTGACACCTTCAATTAATTGTCCACATATACCCCTCCGTTCCTGCACCTCCTTTTAGAATGATACCTTTAGTTTATGTTGTCTCTCCCACTCACACACAGTACAGACCCAGACAATAATAGGATGTTTCTGTTCATCTGTCCATCCAGTACTGGAGTTCATTCATGTATGATATAGAATTTACCATCAAAACGTCCTGGCTCAAGCAGCGCAGATGGTACCAACTGGTTAGCTAACAAAGCTAACCTCTGTAATTAATCTGATTAATATATCTACCCCCTTCACATCATTGTTAACCAGTTGCTTTTCAACCATAGCTCAGTGGGTAGCACACTGTGTGAATCAGAAGATTGTGTGTTCAAGTTCTGCACCAGGACTTGAGCACAAAAATCTATGTTAACACTCCAGTGCAGTGCTGAGGGAGTCCGTCACTGTAGGCGGTGCTGTCTTTCCAATGAGACATCCAACCAAGTGACCCGTATGCCCTCGCTGGTGGATGTAAAATGATCTCATGGCAATATTTGAATGAAGGGCAGGGGGAGTTACCCTGGTGTCCACCTAATATTTGCCCCTCAATCAACATCATTAAAAACAGAGGATCTGGGTCATTATCACATTGCTGTCGGTGGGATCTTGCTGTGTACTAATTGGCTGCTGAGTTTCCTACATTACAACAGTGATGACACTTCAGGTGTCCTTCATTGTCTGCAAAGTATTTTGGGACAACCTAAGGTCTTGAATGGCACTACATAAATGCCTGTGTTTCTTTGGTTTCAGAAAAGATCCATGTGTCCCCTTGCACGGAGGTTTATTGTGAAGACTGAAGCTATTGTTTTTGATACATTCTCCAAACTCCATTCCCCAGCTACCAACTCCATTCCACTCCCTAGCAAATGTCTGTTGTGTGCAACCTTGGTGTCATATTTGACCCCGAGATGAGTTTCCAACCACACATCACTAAGACTGTCCACTTCCACCTTCATAACATCACCTGACATTGTCCCTGTCTCAGCCCATCTGTTACAGAAACCCTCATTCATGCCTTCGTTACCTCTAGTCTTGATAATTCAACACACTCCTGGCTGCTCGCCCGCATTCTACTCTCCATAAATTTTAGGTAATCCCAAACTCTGCTGCCAATGTCCCAGCTTACACCAAGTCCAGTTTATCCCTCACCCCCTGTTCACCTCACACCCCCTGTGCTCTTTGACCTACACTGGCTCCCAGTCAAGCAACACCTCGATTGTAAAATGCTCATCTTTGTTTTCAAATCCCTCCTTGACCCCTCACCCCCTCCATATCTTTGTAACCTCCTCCAGCCCGCACAATTCTTATCCTCCTCTTCAAATCCCTCCATGACGCCTCACCCCCTCCCTATCTCTGTAACCTCCTCCAGCCAGGACAATTCTTATCCTCCTCTTCAAATCCCTTCATGTCCCCTCGCCCCCTCCCTATCTCTGGAACCTCCTCCAGGCCGGACAATTCTTAATCTCCTGTTCAAGTCCCTCCATGTCCCCTCGCCTCCTCCCTATCTCTGTAACCTCCTCCATCCGGTACAATTTTTATCCTCCTGTTCAAATCCCTCCATGTCCCCTCGCCCCCTCCCTACCTCTGTAACCTCCTCCAGCCCGGACAGTTCTTACCCTCCTGTTCAAATACCTCCATGTCTCCACGCCCCCTCCCTATCTCTGTAACCTCCTCCAGCCCGGACAATTCCTACCCTCCTGTTCAAATCTCTTCATGACCCCTCGCTATCTCTGTAACCTCCTCCACCGAGACAATTCTTATCCACCTGTTCAAATCCCTCCATGGCTCCTCACCCCCTTCCTACCTCTGCAACCAACTCCTGCCCGGACAATTCCTCTCCTCCTGTTCAAATCCCTCCATGGCCACTCACCCCCTCACTATCTCTGAAAACTCCTCCAGCCCCACATCTGCGTTCCTCTAATTCTGACCTCCTGCCCATCCCCCAATTTTAATCTCTCCACCTTTAACACACTTCTTCAAACCGACGTAAAACCAACAAGCTGTTGGTCACCTGTCCCTAATATCTCCTTATGAGTCTGAGTGTTATATGTTGTGTTAGAGTGACCACCTTGAAGTGCCTGGGGACGTTTACTTCCGTTGGAGGAGCTGGATGAATTCAAATTCTCTTTGTTGTTCAACCTGTTAGGTGCGCACGTGTGATTTAGCTCCGCCCCCTCCTTGTTGACGAATGAAGGGAAACGCGCATGCGTGCTGCTCTCCCCCGCAGCCATTCACAGAGTCAGCAGCAGCAGCAGAGGGTTTGAAACAGTGGCGAATGGAGAGATCCCGCTCCCCGGCGGAATAGAGTAAATTGCAGCCTCCTTCCAGCAGCACATGACGCTGGGAGAGTGTGTGCACAGTGGCTCAGGTCAGCATTGAGACCGGGACAAGTTCTGGAGGGGAGGTGGAGCTGAATTGTTAGAGGCAGAATGGAGCAAACAATGGTCCCGGAGCAGAGAGGGAGCGGAAGGGGGATTCTCGGGCTTTGTCTATGAGTGTGTGTTTCTGTGTCAGTCTGTCTGAGTGTGTCTGCGTGTCTGTGAGCAAAAACACTTGGCAGATGGAATACAATGTGAAGAAATGTGAGGTTTGGGAGGAAAAGCAGAAATACAGAATATTTCTTAAATGATCAGACGCTGGGAAGTGTTGAATTACAAAGGGATTTGATTGTGCTTGTTCATAAGTAACTGAAATCTCACATGCAGGTATTAAAAGCAATTAAGGTACATGGTATGTTGGCGTTTTTTGAAAGAAGATTTGAGTATAGGAGTTAAGATATGTTACTGCAGTTACATAGATTTTTGTTTAGACTGCACCTGCAGTATTGTGTGCAGTTTTGGTCTCCTTAAGTATAAAAAGATAGACTTGCCGTAGAGGGAGTGCAATGAAGGTTCACCAAGCTAAAACCTGGGATGACGGGATTGCCCAATGAGGAAAGATCAATAAGACTGGGACTGTATTCACTTAAGTTTAGAGGAATGAGAGGTGATTTGATTCAAACAAACACAATTCTTACAGGGCTCGACAGCTTACAGCAGGAAGGATGTTTCCCCTGACTGGGGATCTAGAACCAGGGGACACAGTCTCAGAATAAGGAGCAGGCTATTTAGGACTGAGATGAGGAGGAATTTCTTCTCTCAGAGGCTGGTGAATCTTTGGAATTCTCTAACCCAGAGGGCTGTGGAGACTCAATCATTGAATATGTTCAAGACGTAGAGTGATATATTTCCATATATTAAAACATAAAGGGTTACAGGGATAGTGCAGCAAAATCAGTCATGATCTCAGTGAATGGTGGCGAGGGCTCAAAGGGCTGAATGGCCTACTCCTGCTCCTAGTTCTTATGTTCTTGTGTTGTGGTCAGGGTAAGGGGGAACAAAACTGTGCTGCTGTACTGCAGTGCTGTCCAACACTGACACATTGTATCACCGGGTTCCCACTGTGGAATTGATAATGATGAAACTGTAAAGTTCTAACCCTCACCTGCTCTTGTCTTACAAGGAATACTTCTCCTTTGTGCAGGAACCGGAATAGATGTGATGTTTCCCAGGACAAAGGAACCGTGCAGCCCAGCTCCTTCTAACACACAGTAAGTATGTGATCATTCCCAGAGTGTAAAGGCACAGACAGCTCACCAGTTCCACTGTCAGGGACACCAGAAGGAATCAGTCTCTCACTGAATGCAAGATCCAGACATACATTGTCAATCCCAACAAGGTAAACAGAGCAGGAGAGACAGACATTGTATCCAGTTCAACTCAATTCAGTACTGCTGACAGGTAGAGACATGAATCCCAGGTCAACTATCAGATTTAAATACTCATAGAGTCATGTACAGCACAGAGAAGGCTATTCGGCCCATTGACGCCATGTTTACTCTCCAAAAAGGAATACAGTCAGTCCCATTCCCCGGCTCGATCCCCATAGCCCTGCAAGTCTATTTCTCTCAGGTGACCATCCAACATCCTACTGAAGTCGGTGATTGTCTCCACTTCCACCTCCCTTGTGGGCAGTGAGTTCCAGGTCATTACCATCCCCTGTGTAAAACACTGTTTCCTCATATTCCCCCTGAATCTCTGGTCAAAAATATTCAATCTGTGTAAACTAGTCCTTGTATCATTTGTTAATGGCAACAGTTTTCCCTTTCCAGCTTGCCTGTTAAAATCTTGTGCACTTGAGTCAAATCTCCACTCAATCACCTTTGTTCTGAGGAGAACAAGCCCAGATTTTCCAACCTAACCTTCTGACTAAAATCCTCCATCCCTGAAACCATTCTGGTAAATCTCCTCTGCAGCCTCTCAAGGGCCCTCCCATCCATGCTGAGGTATGGTGACCAGAACTGGACACAATACTCCAGTTGGGGTCTAACCAGAGCTTTATAAAGGTTCAGCATAACTTCCCTGATTTTGTACTCAATGCCTCTGTTTATAAAGCCCAAGATCCCATATGTTTTACTTTCGAATCTCTCTATACCTCCTGCCACCGACGATGACCTTGCATCCTCAGGGCCCTCTATTCCTGCAAACTCTTTAGAACTGTGCCATTTTGTATCTATTGCCTCTCCCAATTCCTTCTGCGAATATGCATCACCTCACACTTGTCAGTATTAAATTCCATCTGCCACCTCTCTGCCCATTCTACTAGCCTATCTATGTCCTGTTGCAGGCTGTTCATATCATCCTCACTGTTTGCCTCACCTCCAAGATTGGTGCTTTAACAAATTTGGAAATAGACTGTGCAGCCTGAGCGACAAATGAACTATTCGGTAGATCTGACACATGTACCCGATTGAAAGGTATAGAATTCATACCAGAAAAGGTGCCCTCGGACTCAAATTTTAAAAATAAACAACGCACTCAACCTGCTCTATCAGTTTGCACAATATTCATCCCAATAGTCTAATCTCACACCCAGCTTAGAAGCAAGTCCAAAATTATGTGCAGTATCAGATTGAGTGATGCTGTAAAATAGTGAAACCCCGAGGGACAACTTTGATCGCAGTTCAGCATTCATCCACATTATACAGCTGCAAGATGCAGTATCAATTGTTTTAACCCAGAGCTAAACATTACATCCCATTTCAAACTGAAAGATACAGTGTCAATTCCATCACTGTCGACTGAGCTCCAGCATACAAGCCAGTCCAAGAACCTCATGCACTGTTATTAGTGCTGTAAAGGTTAGGTTAAAATTATGTATAACTGGTGTGTTTACAGGGAGACTGAGTCAATAGTAGTTATAACACCCTCATATTAGTTAAATAAAATCTACAGCATCAAACCTTGTGTTGTCATAATATAAATTACATGTGAAGTAAATACATACTGAGGTATTAATGTTCAATATATTATTTGAGAGACCAGAAGTGAGAAGCAAATGAAATACATATGACAAAAGAACACCAGATGCACAAACATACAAGAGACTGACAGATACAGACTAAATCTCACACTCTCATCCAGTACCACAAACAGACACATACAGAATGAATCACATGCTTACACACAGCAGCATGGAATGTCAGATCCCTCACTCAAACAATACCACAGACTGATAGGTACAGAATGAATGCCACACACACACTTCTGCGATCGACAAAATGGACCACAGATTCACATACAGTGCCAGAGACTGAAAAATAGAGAATAAATCCCAATTGAACCCAATAACAGATTCTGACAGAGAATGTACTTCTCTCTCTCTCTCTCTCACTAAAAACACACACAAACACATTCAGTTGCAGTACCAGAGACTTACAGATAAAGAATATAGTGCCCAGCAACATCAAACTACATAGACTGACAAGTACTGAATGAATCCAACATTCACAAACAATACAAGACACTGACAAATACAGAATTAAACAGCAGTAAACAGAGAGTGAAACACATAGCATTCATCACTCACTCCTACTTTAGCACAAACTGACATAGTCAGAAAGAATGTAACACACATAAACAGTACCAGTGACTGAGAGATACAGAATGAACCCCACGTTCACATACAGTAGCAGAGACAGATAGAGAAATAATCCCATACTCTCATAGAGAAATGAACACTGAGATTAAATCTAAAACACACACACTTTACCACAGACAGACAGATACAGATTAAATTAAACACACACAGTAGCAGAGACTGACAAAATAGAATACATCCCAGGCTCACATACTGGAACAGAAACTGACAGTAACAGTATTAATCCCACGCATGTATAGAATCCCAGAGACTGACAGATGCAGGTGAAATACAAATAACCACACAGGACCAGACAGTGTGTGATACAGAATTAATCTCTCGTTCATATTGTATCAGAGTGTCAGAGGCAGAATGAAACTCACACTTACAAACTGCACCAGGGACTGAGAGATCCAGAAACAATTTCTCTAACACAAAGAACCGTGGCACAGTGGCGCAGTGGTTCGCACCGCAGCCTCACAGCTCCAGCGACTGGGTTCAATTCCGGGTACTGCCTGTGTGGAGTTTGCAAGTTCTCCCTACGTCTGCGTGGGTTTCCTCCGGGTGCTCCGCTTTCCTCCCACATGCCAAAAGACTTGCAGGTTAATAGGTAAATTGGCCATTATAAATTGCCCCTAGTATAGGTAGGTGGTAGGGAAATATAGGGACAGGTGGGGATGTGGTAGGAATATGGAATTAGTGTAGGATTAGTATAAATAGGTGGTTGATTGTCGGCACATACTCAGTGGGCCGAAGGGCCTGTTTCAGTGCTGTATCTCTAAAAAAATGCAATAGCAGAGACAGTCAGATACAGAATGAATCCGGATTCCCATAGAGTGGAAGAGACAGATAGAAACACTCACAAACACACTATAGTCACTAACACACTATGGCAGAGCAGAGTGCATAGAGAATGAATTCCACACACACAACACAGAGAGAGAGAAAGAGAAAGTGAGAGAATGATCCAGAACTAACTTCACACTTACACACAGTAACAGATTATGACAGCGAGAGAGTTAGATACAAAATCACATACTACACTAGAGAATGACAGCGAGAGAACTAATTCGACACACAGTAACAGACACTGACAGAGAGAGAACTAATCTCACACTCACACACAGTAACAGACACTGACAGATACAGAGCTAATCCCAGACTCACAGAGTGTAAAAGACACTGGTAGATACAGAATTAATCCCACAAACAAACACAGTAACAGACACTGACAGATACAGAATTAATCCCACACTCACACACAGTAACAGACAGTCACAGATACAGAATTAATCCCACACTCAAACACAGTAGCAGACACTGACAGATACAGAATTAATTCCACAATCACACACAGTAACAGACACAGACATATACAGAATTAATCGCACACTCACACACAGTAGCAGACACTGACAAATAGAGAACTATCCCACACTAACACACGGTAACAGACACTGACAGATACAGAATTAATCCCACACTCAAACACAGTAACAGACACTGACAGATACAGAAATAATCCCACACTCACACACAGTAACAGACACGGACAGATACACAATTAATCCCACACTCAAACACAGTAGCAGACAGTGACAGATACAGAATTAAACCCACACTCACACACAGTAACAGAAACTGACAGAGACACAACGAATCCCACACTTAAACACAGTAACAGACACTGACAGATACAGAATTAGTCAAACACTCACACACAATAACAGACACTGACAGATACAGAATTAATACCACACTCACACACAATAACAGACACTGACAGATAAAGAATTAATCCAACACACACACACAGCAGCAGACAGTAACAGATACAGAATTAATCCCACACTCACACACAGTAACACACACTGACAGAGACATAATTCATCCCACAATCACACACAGTAACAGACACTGACAGATACAGAATTAATCTCACACTCACACACAGTAACAGACACTGACAGATACAGAATTAATCCCGCACTAACAGACACTGACAGATACAGAATTAATACCACACTCACAAACAGTAACAGACACTGACAGAGACACAATTAATCCCGCATTCACACACACTAACAGACACTGACAGATACAGGATTAATACCACACTCACAAACAGTAACAGACACTGACAGAAACAGAATTCATCCCACACTCACACATAGCAACAGACGCAGGCAGATATAGAATTAATCCCACACACACACACAGTAACAGTCACTGACAGATACAGAATTGATCCCACTCTCACACACAGTAACAGACAGTGACAGTTACAGAATTATTCCCACACTCACACACAGTATCAGACAGTGACAGATACAGAAGTAATCCCACACTCAAGCACAGTAGCACACACTAACAGATACAGAATTCATCCCACACTCAAACTCAGTAACAGATAGTGACAGATACAGAATTAATCCCACACTCACACACAGTAACAGACACTGACAGATACACAATTAATCGCACTCTCACACACACTAACAGACACTGACAGATACAGAATTAATACCACACTCAGACACAGTAACAGACACTGACAGATACAGAATTCCTCCCACACTCACACATAGTAACAGGCGCTGACAGATACATAATGAAACCCACACTCACACACAGTAACAGACACTGACAGATACAGAGTTAGTCCCACACTCACACACAGTAACAGACACAGACAGATGCAGAAATAATCCCACACTCACACACAGTAATAGACACTGACAGATACAGAATTCATCCCACACTCACACACACTAACAGACACTGACAGATACAGAGTTAGTCCCACACTCACACACAGTAACAGACACAGACAGATGCAGAAATAATCCCACACTCACACACAGTAACAGACACTGACAGATACAGAATTAATCCCACACTCACACACAGTAACAGACACTGACAGCTACATAATTAATACCACACTCACACACAGTAACAGACACTGACAGATACAGAATTCTTCCCACACTCACACATCGTCACAGACGCTGACAGATACAGAATTAATGCCACACGCACACACAGTAACAGACACTGACAGATACAGAATTAGTCCCACACTCACACACAGTAACAGACACTGACAGATACAGAATTGATCCCACACTCACACACAGTAACAGACACTGACAGAAACAGAATTCATCCCACACTCACACACAGTAACAGACAGTGACAGATACAGAATTATTCCCACGCTCAGACACAGTAACAGACACTGACAGATACAGAATTAATCCCACACTCACACACAGTGACGGACACAGACAGATACACAATTAATCCCGCATTCACACACACTAACAGACACTGACAGATACAGGATTAATACCACACTCACAAACAGTAACAGACACTGACAGATACACAATTAATCCCGAATTCACAAACACTAACAGACACTGACAGATACAGGATTAATACCACAATCGCAAACAGTAACAGACACTGACAGAAACAGAATTCATCCCACACTCACACACAGTAACAGACACTGACAGATACAGAATTAATCCCACACTCAAGCACAGTAACACACACTGACAGATAAAGAATTCATCCCACACTCAAACGCAGTAACATATAGTGACAGATACAGAATTAATCCCACACCCACACACAGTAACAGACACTGACAGATACACAATTAATCGCACTCTCACACACACTAACAGATACTGACAGATACAGAATTAAAACCACACTCAGACACAGTAACAGACACTGACTGATACAGAATTCTTCCCACACTCACACATAGTAACAGGCGCTGACAGATACATAATTAAACCCACACTCACACACAGTAACAGACACTGACAGATGCAGAATTCGTCCCACACTCACACACAGTAACAGACACTGACAGATACAGAATTGATCCCACACTCACACACAGTAACAGACACTGACAGAAACAGAATTATTCCCACACTCACATGCAGTAACAGACAGTGACAGATACAGAATTAATACCACGCTCACACACAGTAACAGACACTGACAGATACAGAATTAATCCCACACTCACACATAGTATCAGACAGTGACAGATAGAGTAATAATCCCATACACACACACACACAGTAACAGACACTGACAGACACAGAATTAATCCTACACTCACATACAGTAACAGACACTGACAGATACAGAAATAATCCCACACTCACACACAGTAACAGACAGTGACAGATACAGAATTAATCCCACACTCACATACAGTAACAGACACTGACAGATAGAGAACTAATCCCACACTCACACACAGTAACTGACAGTGACATCTACAGAATTAACCCCACACTCACACACAGTAACACACCCTGACAGATACAGAATTAATCCCACACTCACACACAGTAACAGACACTGACAGATACAGAATTAATCCCACACTCACACACAGTAACACACACTGACAGATACAGATGTAATCCCACACACACACACAGCAATAGACACTGACAGATACAGAATTCATCCCACACTCGCACACACTAACAGACACTGACAGATACAGAATTCATCCCACACTCACACATAGCAACAGACGCTGACAGACACAGAATTCATCCCACACTCAAACGCAGTAACAGATAGTGACAGATACAGAATTAATCCCACAGTCACACACACTAACAGACACTGACAGAAACAGGATTAATACCACACTCACAAACAGTAACAGACACTGACAGATACACAATTAATCCCGAATTCACAAACACTAACAGACACTGACAGATACAGGATTAATACCACACTCAGAAACAGTAACAGACACTGACAGAAACAGAATTCATCCCACACTCACACATAGCAACAGACGCAGGCAGATATAGAATTAATCCCACACTCACACACAGTAACAGTCACTGACAGATACAGAATTGATCCCACTCTCACACACAGTAACAGACAGTGACAGTTACAGAATTATTCCCACACTCACACACAGTATCAGACAGTGACAGATACAGCATTTATCCCACACTCAAGCACAGTAACACACACTGACAGATACAGAATTCATCCCACACTCAAACGCAGTAACAGATAGTGACAGATACAGAATTAATCCCACACTCACACACAGTAACAGACACTGACAGATACACAATTAATCGCACTCTCACACACACTAACAGATACTGACAGATACAGAATTAATACCACACTCAGACACAGTAACAGACACTGACAGATACAGAATTCTTCCCACACTCACACATAGTAACAGGCGCTGACAGATACATAATTAAACCCACACTCACACACAGTAACAGACACTGACAGATGCAGAATTCGTCCGACACTCACACACAGTAACAGACACTGACAGATACAGAATTGATCCCACACTCACACACAGTAACAGACACTGACAGAAACAGAATTATTCCCACACTCACACGCAGTAACGGACAGTGACAGATACAGAATTAATCCCACACTCACACATAGTATCAGACAGTGACAGATAGAGTAATAATCCCACACACAAACACACAGTAACAGACACTGACAGACACAGAATTAATCCTACACTCACACACAGTAACAGACACTGACAGATACAGAATTAATCCCACACTCACACACAGTAACAGACAGTGACAGATACAGAATTAATCCCACACTCACACACAGTAACAGACACTGACAAATACAGAATTAATCCCACACTCACACACAGTAACACACACTGACAGATACAGATGTAATCCCACACACACACACAGCAATAGACACTGACAGATACAGAATTGATCCCACACTCACACACAGTAACAGACACTGACAGAAACAGAATTATTCCCACACTCACACGCAGTAACGGACAGTGACACATACAGAATTAATTCCACACTCACACACAGTAACAGACACTGACAGATACAGAATTAATCCCACACTCACACACAGTAACACACACTGACAGATACAGATGTAATCCCACACACACACACAGCAATAGACACTGACAGATACAGAATTCATCCCACACTCACACACACTAACAGACACTGACAGATACAGAATTAATACCAGACTCACGCACAGTATCAGACACTGACAGATACAGAATTCATCCTACACTCACACATAGCAACAGACGCTGACAGACACAGAATTCATCCCACACTCAAACGCAGCAACAGATAGTGACAGATACAGAATTAATCCCACACTCACGCACAGTAACAGACACTGACAGATACACAATTAATCGCACTCTCACACACACTAACAGACACTGACAGATACAGAATTCATCCCACACTCACACACACTAACAGACACTGACAGATACAGAGTTAGTCCCACACTCACACACAGTAACAGACACAGACAGATGCAGAAATAATCCCACACTCACACACAGTAACAGTCACTGACAGATACAGAATTGATCCCACTCTAACACACAGTAACAGACAGTGACAGTTACAGAATTATTCCCACACTCACACACAGTATCAGACAGTGACAGATACAGAATTTATCCCACACTCAAGCACAGTAACACACACTGACAGATACAGAATTCATCCCACACTCAAACGCAGTAACAGACACTGACAGATACACAATTAATACCACACTCAGACACAGTAACAGACACTGACAGATACAGAATTCTTCCCACACTCACACATAGTAACAGGCGCTGACAGATACATAATTAAACCCACACTCACACACAGTAACAGACACTGACAGATGCAGAATTCGTCCCACACTCACACACAGTAACAGACACTGACAGATACAGAATTGATCCCACACTCACACACAGTAACAGACACTGACAGAAACAGAATTATTCCCACACTCACACGCAGTAACGGACAGTGACAGATACAGAATTAATTCCACACTCACACATAGTATCAGACAGTGACAGATAGAGTAATAATCCCACACACACACACACAGTAACAGACACTGACAGACACAGAATTAATCCTACACTCACACACAGTAACAGACACTGACAGATACAGAATTAATCCCACACTCACACACAGTAACAGACAGTGACAGATACAGAATTAATCCCACACTCACACACAGTAACAGACACTGACAGATAGAGAACTAATCCCACACTCACACACAGTAACTGACAGTGAAAGATACAGAATTAATCCCACACTCACACACAGTAACACACACTGACAGATACAGAATTAATCCCACACTCGCACACAGTAACTGACAGTGACAGATACAGAATTTACCCCACACTCACACACAGTAACAAACACTGACAGATAGAGAATTAATCCCACACTCACACACAGTAACAGACAGTGACAGATACAGAATTAATCCCACACTCACACACAGTAACACACACTGACAGATAAAGATGTAATCCCACACACACACACAGTAATAGACACTGACAGATACAGAATTCATCGCACACTCACACACACTAACAGACACTGACAGATACAGAATTAATACCAGACTCACGCACAGTATCAGACACTGACAGATACAGGATTCATCCCACACTATCACACATAGCAACAGACGCTGACAGACACAGAATTCATCCCACACTCACACACAGTAACAGACACTGACAGATGCACAATTAATCGCACTCTCACACACACTAACAGACACTGACAGATACAGAATTCATCCCACACTCACACACACTAACAGACACTGACAGATACAGAGTTAGTCCCACACTCACACACAGTAACAGACACAGACAGATGCAGAAATAATCCCACACTCACACACAGTAACAGACACTGACAGATACAGAATTAATCCCACACTCACACACAGTAACATACACTGACAGATACATAATTAATACCACACTCACACACAGTAACAGACACTGACAGATACAGAATTCTTCCCACACTCACACATAGTCACAGACGCTGACAGATACAGAATTAATCCCACACTCACACATAGTAACAGACACTGACAGATACAGAATTAGTCCCACACTCACACACAGTAACACACACTGACAGATACAGAATTGATCCCACACTGACACACAGTAACAGACACTGACAGATTAAGAATTAATCCCACACTCACACACAGTAACAGACACTGACAGATACAGAATTAATCCCACACTCACACACAGTAACACACACTGACAGATACAGATGTAATCCCACACACACACACAGCAATGGACACTGACAGATACAGAATTCATCCCACACTCACACACACTAACAGACACTGACAGATACAGAATTAATACCAGACTCACGCACAGTATCAGACACCGACAGATACAGAATTCATCCCACACTCACACATAGCAACAGACGCTGACAGACACAGAATTCATCCCACACTCAAACGCAGCAACAGATAGTGACAGATACAGAATTAATCCCACACTCACACACAGTAACAGACACTGACAGATACACAATTAATCGCACTCTCACACACACTAACAGACACTGACAGATACAGAATTCATCCCACACTCACACACACTAACAGACACTGACAGATACAGAGTTAGTCCCACACTCACACACAGTAACAGACACAGACAGATGCAGAAATAATCCCACACTCACACACAGTAACAGTCACTGACAGATACAGAATTGATCCCACTCTCACACACAGTAACAGACAGTGACAGTTACAGAATTATTCCCACACTCACACACAGTATCAGACAGTGACAGATGCAGAATTTATCCCACACTCAAGCACAGTAACACACACTGACAGATACAGAATTCATCCCACACTCAAACGCAGTAACAGATAGTGACAGATACAGAATTAATCCCACACTCACACACAGTAACAGACACTGACAGATACACAATTAATCCCACACTCACACACAGTAACACACACTGACAGATACAGATGTAATCCCACACACACACACAGCAATAGACACTGACAGATACAGAATTCATCCCACACTCACACACACTAACAGACACTGACAGATACAGAATTAATACCAGACTCACACACAGTAACAGACACTGACAGATGCAGAATTCGTCCCACACTCACACACAGTAACAGACACTGACAGATACAGAATTGATCCCACACTCACACACAGTAACAGACACTGACAGAAACAGAATTATTCCCACACTCACACGCAGTAACGGACAGTGACAGATACAGAATTAATTCCACACTCACACATAGTATCAGACAGTGACAGATAGAGTAATAATCCCACACACACACACACAGTAACAGACACTGACAGACACAGAATTAATCCTACACTCACACACAGTAACAGACACTGACAGATACAGAATTAATCCCACACTCACACACAGTAACAGACAGTGACAGATACAGAATTAATCCCACACTCACACACAGTAACAGACACAGACAGATAGAGAACTAATCCCACACTCACACACAGTAACTGACAGTGAAAGATACAGAATTAATCCCACACTCACACACAGTAACACACACTGACAGATACAGAATTAATCCCACACTCGCACACAGTAACTGACAGTGACAGATACAGAATTAACCCCACACTCACACACAGTAACAAACACTGACAGATAGAGAATTAATCCCACACTCACACACAGTAACAGACACTGACAGATACAGAATTAATCCCACACTCACACACAGTAACACACACTGACAGATACAAATGTAATCCCACACACACACACAGTAATAGACACTGACAGATACAGAATTCATCGCACACTCACACACACTAACAGACACTGACAGATACAGAATTAATACCAGACTCACGCACAGTATCAGACACTGACAGATACAGAATTCATCCCACACTCACACATGGCAACAGACGCTGACAGACACAGAATTCATCCCACACTCAGACACAGTAACAGACACTGACAGATGCAGAATTCTTCCCACACTCACACATGGTAACAGGCGCTGACAGATACATAATTAAACCCACACTCACACACAGTAACAGACACTGACAGATGCAGAATTCGTCCCACACTCACACACAGTAACAGACACTGACAGATACAGAATTGATCCCACACTCACACACAGTAACAGACACTGACAGAAACAGAATTATTCCCACACTCACACGCAGTAACGGACAGTGACAGATACAGAATTAATTCCACACTCACACATAGTATCAGACAGTGACATATAGAGTAATAATCCCACACACACACACAGTAACAGACACTGACAGACACAGAATTAATCCTACACTCACACACAGTAACAGACACTGACAGATAGAGAACTAATCCCACACTCACACACAGTAACTGACAGTGAAAGATACAGAATTAATCCCACACTCACACACAGTAACACACACTGACAGATGCAGAATTGATCCCACACTCACACACAGTAACAGACACTGACAGAAACAGAATTATTCCCACACTCACACGCAGTAACGGACAGTGACAGATACAGAATTAATTCCACACTCACACACAGTAACAGACACTGACAGATACAGAATTAATCCCACACTCACACACAGTAACACACACTGACAGATACAGATGTAATCCCACACACACACACAGCAATAGACACTGACAGATATAGAATTCATCCCACACTCACACACACTAACAGACACTGACAGATACAGAATTAATACCAGACTCACGCACAGTATCAGACACAGACAGATACAGAATTCATCCTACACTCACACACACTGACAGACACTGACAGATACAGAATTAATACCAGACTCACGCACAGTATCAGACACTGACAGATACAGAATTCATCCTACACTTACACATAGCAACAGACGCTGACAGACACAGAATTCATCCCACACCCATACGCAGCAACAGATAGTGACAGATACAGAATTAATCCCACACTCACACACAGTAACAGACACTGACAGATACACAATTAATCGCACTCTCACACACACTAACAGACACTGACAGATACAGAATTCATCCCACACTCACACACACTAACAGACACTGACAGATACAGAGTTAGTCCCACACTCACACACAGTAACAGACACAGACAGATGCAGAAATAATCCCACACTCACACACAGTAACAGTCACTGACAGATACAGAATTGATCCCACTCTCACACACAGTAACAGACAGTGACAGTTACAGAATTATTCCCACACTCACACACAGTATCAGACAGTGACAGATACAGCATTTATCCCACACTCAAGCACAGTAACACACACTGACAGATACAGAATTCATCCCACACTCAAACGCAGTAACAGATAGTGACAGATACAGAATTAATCCCACACTCACACACAGTAACAGACACTGACAGATACACAATTAATCGCACTCTCACACACACTAACAGATACTGACAGATACAGAATTAATACCACACTCAGACACAGTAACAGACACTGACAGATACAGAATTCTTCCCACACTCACACACAGTAACAGACACTGACAGATACAGAATTGATCCCACACTCACACACAGTAACAGACACTGACAGATGCAGAATTCGTCCCACACTCACACACAGTAACAGACACTGACAGATACAGAATTGATCCCACACTCACACACAGTAACAGACACTGACAGAAACAGAATTATTCCCACACTCACACGCAGTAACGGACAGTGACAGATACGGAATTAATTCCACACTCACACATAGTATCAGACAGTGACAGATAGAGTAATAATCCCACACACACACACACAGTAACAGACACTGACAGACACAGAATTAATCCTACACTCACACACAGTAACAGACACTGACAGATACAGAATTAATCCCACACTCACACACAGTAACAGACAGTGACAGATACAGAATTAATCCCACACTCACACACAGTAACAGACACTGACAGATAGAGAACTAATCCCACACTCACACACAGTAACTGACAGTGAAAGATACAGAATTAATCCCACACTCACACACAGTAACACACACTGACAGATACAGAATTAATCCCATACTCGCACACAGTAACTGACAGTGACAGATACAGAATTAACCCCACACTCACACACAGTAACAAACACTGACAGATAGAGAATTAATCCCACACTCACACACAGTAACAGAGACTGACAGATACAGAATTAATCCCACACTCACACACAGTAACACACACTGACAGATACAGATGTAATCCCACACACACACACAGTAATAGACACTGACAGATACAGAATTCATCGCACACTCACACACACTAACAGACACTGACAGATGCAGAATTAATACCAGACTCACGCACAGTATCAGACACTGACAGATACAGAATTCATCCCACACTCACACATAGCAACAGACGCTGACAGACACAGAATTCATCCCACACTCAAACGCAGCAACAGATAGTGACAGATACAGAATTAATCCCACACTCACACACAGTAACAGACACTGACAGATACACAATTAATCGCACTCTCACACACACTAACAGACACTGACAGATACAGAATTCATCCCACACTCACACACACTAACAGACACTGACAGATACAGAGTTAGTCCCACACTCACACACAGTAACAGACACAGACAGATGCAGAAATAATCCCACACTCACACACAGTAACAGACACTGACAGATACAGAATTAATCCCACACTCACACACAGTAACATACACTGACAGATACATAATTAATACCACACTCACACACAGTAACAGACACTGACAGATACAGAATTCTTCCCACACTCACACATAGTCACAGACGCTGACAGATACAGAATTAATCCCACACTCACACACAGTAACAGACACTGACAGATACAGAATTAGTCCCACACTCACACACAGTAACACACACTGACAGATACAGAATTGATCCCACACTCACACACAGTAACAGACACTGACAGATTAAGAATTAATCCCACACTCACACACAGTAACAGACACTGACAGATACAGAATTAATCCCACACTCACACACAGTAACACACACTGACAGATACAGATGTAATCCCACACACACACACAGCAATAGACACTGACAGATACAGAATTCATCCCACACTCACACACACTAACAGACACTGACAGATACAGAATTAATACCAGACTCACGCACAGTATCAGACACTGACAGATACAGAATTCATCCCACACTCACACATAGCAACAGACGCTGACAGACACAGAATTCATCCCACACTCAAACGCAGCAACAGATAGTGACAGATACAGAATTAATCCCACACTCACACACAGTAAAGACACTGACAGATACACAATTAATCGCACTCTCACACACACTAACAGACACTGACAGATACAGAATTCATCCCACACTCACACACACTAACAGACACTGACAGATACAGAGTTAGTCCCACACTCACACACAGTAACAGACACAGACAGATGCAGAAATAATCCCACACTCACACACAGTAACAGTCACTGACAGATACAGAATTGATCCCACTCTCACACACAGTAACAGACAGTGACAGTTACAGAATTATTCCCACACTCACACACAGTATCAGACAGTGACAGATGCAGAATTTATCCCACACTCGAGCACAGTAACACACACTGACAGATAAGGAATTCATCCCACACTCAAACGCAGTAACAGATAGTGACAGATACAGAATTAATCCCACACTCACACACAGTAACAGACACTGACAGATACACAATTAATCGCACACTCACACACACTAACAGATACTGACAGATACAGAATTAATACCACACTCAGACACAGTAACAGACACTGACAGATACAGAATTCTTCCCACACTCACACATAGTAACAGGCGCTGACAGATACATAATTAAACCCACACTCACACACAGTAACAGACACTGACAGATGCAGAATTCGTCCCACACTCACACACAGTAACAGACACTGACAGATACAGAATTGATCCCACACTCACACACAGTAACAGACAGTGACAGAAACAGAATTATTCCCACACTCACACGCAGTAACGGACAGTGACAGATACAGAATTAATTCCACACTCACACATAGTATCAGACAGTGACAGATAGAGTAATAATCCCACACACACACACACAGTAACAGACACTGACAGACACAGAATTAATCCTACACTCACACACAGTAACAGACACTGACAGATACAGAATTAATCCCACACTCACACACAGTAACAGACAGTGACAGATACAGAATTAATCCCACACTCACACACAGTAACAGACACTGACAGATAGAGAACTAATCCCACACTCACACACAGTAACTGACAGTGAAAGATACAGAATTAATCCCACACTCACACACAGTAACACACACTGACAGATACAGAATTAATCCCACACTCGCACACAGTAACTGACAGTGACAGATACAGAACTAACCCCACACTCACACACAGTAACAAACACTGACAGATAGAGAATTAATCCCACACTCACACACAGTAACAGACACTGACAGATGCAGAATTAATCCCACACTCACACACAGTAACACACACTGACAGATACAGATGTAATCCCACACTCACACACAGTAACAGACACTGACAGATGCAGAATTAATCCCACACTCACACACAGTAACACACACTGACAGATACAGATGTAATCCCACACACACACACAGTATCAGACACTGACAGATACAGAATTCATCCCACACTCACACATAGCAACAGACGCTGACAGACACAGAATTCATCCCACACTCAAACGCAGCAACAGATAGTGACAGATACAGAATTAATCCCACACTCACACACAGTAACAGACACTGACAGATACACAATTAATCGCACTCTCACACACACTAACAGACACTGACAGATACAGAATTCATCCCACACTCACACACACTAACAGACACTGACAGATACAGAGTTAGTCCCACACTCACACACAGTAACAGACACAGACAGATGCAGAAATAATCCCACACTCACACACAGTAACAGACACTGACAGATACAGAATTAATCCCACACTCACACACAGCAACAGACACTGAGAGATACATAATTAATACCACACTCACACACAGTAACTGACACTGACAGATACAGAATTCTTCCCACACTCACACATAGTCACAGACGCTGACAGATACAGAATTAATCCCACACTCACACATAGTAACAGACACTGACAGATACAGAATTAGTCCCACACTCACACACAGTAACGCACACTGACAGATACAGAATTGATCCCACACTCACACACAGTGACAGACACTGACAGAAACAGAATTCATCCCATACTCACACACAGTAACAGACACTGACAGATACAGAACTATTCCCACGCTCACACACAGTAACAGACAGTGACAGATACAGAATTATTTGCACACTCACACACAGTAACAGACACTGACAGATACAGAATTAATCCCACACTCACACACAGTGACAGACACAGACAGATACACAATTAATCCCGCATTCACACACACTAACAGACACTGACAGATACAGGATTAATACCACACTCACAAACAGTAACAGACACTGACAGAAACAGAATTCATCCCACACTCACACATAGCAACAGACGCAGGCAGATATAGAATTAATCCCACACTCACACACAGTAACAGTCACTGACAGATACAGAATTGATCCCACTCTCACACACAGTAACAGACAGTGACAGTTACAGAATTATTCCCAAACACACACACACAGTATCAGACAGTGACAGATACAGAATTAATCCCACACTCAAGCACAGTAACACTCCCTGACAGATACAGAATTCATCCCACACTCAAACGCAGTAACAGATAGTGACAGATACAGAATTAATCCCACACTCACACACAGTAACAGACACTGACAGATACACAATTAATCGCACTCTCACACAGACTAACAGATACTGACAGATACAGAATTAATACCACACTCAGACACAGTAACAGACACTGACAGGTACAGAATTCTTCCCACACTCACACATAGCAACAGGCGCTGACAGATACATAATTAAACCCACACTCACACACAGTAACAGACACCGACAGATGCAGAATTCGTCCCACACTCACACACAGTAACAGACACTGACAGATACAGAATTGATCCCACACTCACACACAGTAACAGACACTGACAGAAACAGAATTATTCCCACACTCACACACAGTAACAGACACTGACAGAGAGAGAACTAATCCCACACTCACACACAGTAACTGACAGTGAAATATATAGAATTAATCCCACACTCACACACAGTAACACACACTGACAGATACAGAATTAATCCCACACTCGCACACAGTAACTGACAGTGACAGATACAGAATTAACCCCACACTCACACACAGTAACACACACTGACAGATACAGAATTAATCCCACACTCACACACAGTAACAGACACTGACAGATACAGAATTAATCCCACACTCACACACAGTTACACACACTGACAGATACAGATGTAATCCCACACACACACACAGCAATAGACACTGACAGATACAGAATTCATCCCACACTCACACACAGTAACAGACACTGACAGATACAGAATTAATACCAGACTCACGCACAGTAACAGACACTGACAGATACAGAATTCATCCCACACTCACACATAGCAACAGACGCTGACAGACACAGAATTAATCCCACACTCACCGACGGTAACAGTCACTGACAGATACAGAGCTAATCCCACACTCACACACAGTAATAGACACTGACAGATACAGAATTCATCCCACACTCACACACACTAACAGACACTGACAGATACAGAGTTAGTCCCACACTCACACACAGTAACAGACACTGACAGATACAGAATTAATCCCACACTCACACACAGTAACAGACACTGGCAGATACAGAATTCTTCCCACACTCACACATAGTCACAGACGCTGACAGATACAGAATTAATCCCACACTCACACACAGTAACAGACACTGACAGATACAGAATTAGTCCCACACTCACACACAGTAACAGACACTGACAGACACAGAATTAATACCACACTCACACACAGTAACAGACACTGGCAGATACAGAATTCTTCCCACACTCACACATAGTCACAGACGCTGACAGATACAGAATTAATCCCACACTCACACACAGTAACAGACACTGACAGATACAGAATTAGTCCCACACTCACACACAGTAACAGACACTGACAGATACAGAATTGATCCCACACTCACACACAGTATCAGACACTGACAGAAACAGAATTCATCCCACACTCACACACAGTAACAGACACTGACAGATACAGAACTATTCCCACACTCACACACAGTGACAGACACAGACAGATACAGAAATAATCCCACACTCACACACAGCAATAGACACTGACAGATACAGAATTGATCCCACACTCACACACAGTATCAGACACTGACAGAAACAGAATTCATCCCACACTCACACACAGTAACAGACAGTGACAGATACAGAATTAATCCCACACTCACACACAGTGACAGACACAGACAGATACAGAAATAATCCCACACTCACACACAGCAATAGACACTGACAGATACAGAATTCATCCCACACTCACACACAGTAACAGACACTGACAGATACAGAATTAATACCAGACTCACGCACAGTAACAGACACTGACAGATACAGAAATAATCCCACACTCACACACAGCAATAGACACTGACAGATACAGAATTCATCCCACACTCACCGACGGTAACAGTCACTGACAGATACAGAGTTGGTCCCACACTCACACACAGTAACAGACACTGACTTTTACAGAATTAATCCCACACTCACACACAGTAACAGACACTGACAGATACATAATTAATACCACACTCACACACAGTAACAGACACTGGCAGATACAGAATTCTTCCCACACTCACACATAGTCACAGACGCTGACAGATACAGAATTAATCCCACAATCCCACACAGTAACAGACACTGACAGATACAGAATTAGTCCCACACTCACACACAGTAACAGACACTGACAGATACAGAATTGATCCCACACTCACACACAGTAACAGACACTGACAGAAACAGAATTCATCCCACACTCACACACAGTAACAGACACTGACAGATACAGAACTATTCCCACACTCACACACAGTAACAGACAGTGACAGATACAGAATTAATCCCACACTCACACACAGTGACAGACACAGACAGATACAGAAATAATCCCACACTCACACACAGTAACAGACACTGACAGATACACAATTAATCCCACACTCACACACAGTAACAGACGCTGACAGATACATAATTAATCCCACACTCACACGCAGTAACAGACAGTGACAGTTACAGAATTATTCCCACACTCACACACAGTATCAGACAGTGACAGATACTGAATTAATCCCACACTCAAACATAGTAACAAACACAGACAGATACAGAATTAATCCCACACTCACACACATTAACAGACACTGACATATACAGAACTAATCCCACACTCACACACAGTAACAGACTGTGACAGATACAGAATTATTCCCACGCTCACACACAGTAACAGACACTGACAGATACAGAATTAATCCCACACTCACAAATAGTATCAGACACTGACAGATACAGAATTAATCCCACACGCACACACAGTGACAGATACTGAATTAATCCCACACTCACACACAGTAACAGACACTGACAGATAGAGAACTAATCCCACACTCACACACAGTGACACACATTGACAGATGCAGAATTAAACCCACTCTCACACACAGTAACTGACAGTGACAGATTTTGAATTAATCCCACACTCGCACACAGTAACACACACTGACAGATACAGAATTAATCCCACAATCACACACAGTAACACACACTGACTGATACAGAGCTAATCCCATACTCACACACAGTAATCGACACTGACAGATACAGAATTAATCCCACACTCACACACACTAACAGACACTGACGGATACAGAATCCATCCCACACTCACACATAGTAACAGACGCTGACAGAAACAGAATTCATCCCACACTCACAGACAGTAACAGACACTGACAGATACAGAATTAATCCCACACTCACACACAGTAACAGACAGTGACAGATACAGAATTAATCCCACGCTCACACACAGTAACAGACGCTGACAGATACAGAATTCATCCCACACTCACACGTAGTAACAGACGCTGACAGAGAAATAATTAATCCCAGACTCACAGACAGTAACAGTCACTGACAGATACAGAATTAGTCCCACACTCACACACAGTAACAGACACAGACAGATACAGAAATAATCCCACACTCACACACAGTAACAGACACTCACAGATGCACAATTAATACCACATTCACACACAGTAACAGACACTGACAGATACAGAATTCTTCCCACACTCACACATAGTCACAGACGCTGACAGATACAGAATTAATCCCACACTCACACACAGTAACAGACACTGACAGATACAGAATTAGTCCCACACTCACACACAGTAACACACACAGACAGATAAAGAATTAATCCCACACTCACGCACAGTAACAGACACTGACAGATACAGAATTAATCCCACACTCAGACACAGTAACACACACTGACAGATACAGAGCTCTTCCCACACTCACACACAGTAATAGACACTGACAGATACAGAATTCATCCCACACTCACACACATTAACAGACACTGACAGATACAGAATTAATACCAGACTCACGCACAGTAACAGACACTGACAGATACAGAATTCATCCCACACTCACACATAGCAACTGACGCTGACAGACACAGAATTAATCCCACACTCACAGACAGTAACAGTCACTGACAGATACAGAGCTAATCCCACACTCACACACAGTAATAGACACTGACAGATACAGAATTCATCCCACACTGACACACACTAACAGACACTGACAGATACAGAGTTTATCCCACATTCACACACAGTAACAGACACAGACAGATGCAGAAATAATCCCACACTCACACATAGTAACAGGCGCTTACAGATACATAATTAAACCCACACTCACACACAGTAACAGACACTGACAGATGCAGAATTAGTCCCACACTCACACACAGTAACAGACACTGACAGATACAGAATTAATCCCACACTCACACACAGTAACAGACAGTGACAGATACAGAATTAATCCCACACTCACACACAGAAACAGACACTGACAGATAGAGAACTAATCCCACACTCACACACAGAAACTGACAGTGAAAGATACAGAATTAATCCCACACTCACACACATTAACACACACTGACAGATACAGAATTAATCCCATACTCACATACAGTAACAGACAGTGACAGATATAGAATTAATCCGACACTCACACACAGTAACACACACTGACAGATACAGAATTAATCCCACACTCACACACAGTAACAGACACTGACAGATACAGAATTAATCCCACACGCACACACAGTAACACACACTGACAGATACAGAGCTAATCCCACACTCACACACAGTAATAGACACTGACAGATAGAGAATTCATCCCACACTCAAACACAGTAACACACGCTGACAGATACAGAATTAATCCCACACTCACACACAGTAACAGACACTGACAGATACATAATTAATACCACACTCACACACAGTAACAGACACTGACAGATACAGAATTCTTCCCACACTCACACATAGTCACAGACGCTGACAGATACAGAATTAATCCCACACTCACACACAGTAACAGACACTGACAGATACAGAATTAGTCCCACACTCACACACAGTAACACACACTGACAGATACAGAATTGATCCCACACTCACACACAGTGACAGACACTGACAGAAACAGAATTCATCCCACACTCACACACAGTAACAGACACTGACAGATACAGAACTATTCCCACGCTCACACACAGTAACAGACAGTGACAGATACAGAATTATTTGCACACTCACACACAGTAACAGACACTGACAGTTACAGAATTAATCCCACACTCACACACAGTGACAGACACAGACAGATACACAATTAATCCCGCATTCACACACACTAACAGACACTGACAGATACAGGATTAATACCACACTCACAAACAGTAACAGACACTGACAGAAACAGAATTCATCCCACACTCACACATAGCAACAGACGCAGGCAGATATAGAATTAATCCCACACTCACACACAGTAACAGTCACTGACAGATACAGAATTGATCCCACACTCACACACAGTAACAGACAGTGCCAGATACAGAATTAATCCCACACTCACACACAGAAACAGACACTGACAGATAGAGAACTAATCCCACACTCACACACAGAAACTGACTGTGAAAGATACAGAATTAATCCCACACTCACACACATTAACACACACTGACAGATACAGAATTAATCCCATACTCACATACAGTAACAGACAGTGACAGATACAGAATTAATCCGACACTCACACACAGTAACACACACTGACAGATACAGAATTAATCCCACACTCACACACAGTAACAGACACTGACAGATACAGAATTAATCCCACACGCACACACAGTAACACACACTGACAGATACAGAGCTAATCCCACACTCACACACAGTAATAGACACTGACAGATACAGAATTCATCCCACACTCAAACACAGTAACACACGCTGACAGATACAGAATTAATCCCACACTCACACACAGTAACAGACACTGACAGATACATAATTAATACCACACTCACACACAGTAACAGACACTGACAGATACAGAATTCTTCCCACACTCACACATAGTCACAGACGCTGACAGATACAGAATTAATCCCACACTCACACACAGTAACAGACACTGACAGATACAGAATTAGTCCCACACTCACACACAGTAACACACACTGACAGATACAGAATTGATCCCACACTCACACACAGTGACAGACACTGACAGAAACAGAATTCATCCCACACTCACACACAGTAACAGACACTGACAGATACAGAACTATTCCCACGCTCACACACAGTAACAGACAGTGACAGATACAGAATTATTTGCACACTCACACACAGTAACAGACACTGACAGTTACAGAATTAATCCCACACTCACACACAGTGACAGACACAGACAGATACACAATTAATCCCGCATTCACACACACTAACAGACACTGACAGATACAGGATTAATACCACACTCACAAACAGTAACAGACACTGACAGAAACAGAATTCATCCCACACTCACACATAGCAACAGACGCAGGCAGATATAGAATTAATCCCACACTCACACACAGTAACAGTCACTGACAGATACAGAATTGATCCCACTCTCACACACAGTAACAGACAGTGACAGTTACAGAATTGTTCCCACACACACACACACAGTATCAGACAGTGACAGATACAGAATTAATCCCACACTCAAGCACAGTAACACTCACTGACAGATACAGAATTCATCCCACACTCAAACGCAGTAACAGATAGTGACAGATACAGAATTAATCCCACACTCACACACAGTAACAGACACTGACAGATACACAATTAATCGCACTCTCACACAGACTAACAGATACTGACAGATACAGAATTAATACCACACTCAGACACAGTAACAGACACTGACAGATACAGAATTCTTCCCACACTCACACATAGCAACAGGCGCTGACAGATACATAATTAAACCCAACTCACACACAGTAACAGACACCGACAGATGCAGAATTCGTCCCACACTCACACACAGTAACAGACACTGACAGATACAGAATTGATCCCACACTCACACACAGTAACAGACACTGACAGAAACAGAATTATTCCCACACTCACACACAGTAACAGACACTGACAGAGAGAGAACTAATCCCACACTCACACACAGTAACTGACAGTGAAATATATAGAATTAATCCCACACTCACACACAGTAACACACACTGACAGATACAGAAATAATCCCACACTCGCACACAGTAACTGACAGTGACAGATACAGAATTAACCCCACACTCACACACAGTAACACACACTGACAGGTACAGAATTAATCCCACACTCACACACAGTAACAGACACTGACAGATACAGAATTAATCCCACACTCACACACAGTTACACACACTGACAGATACAGATGTAATCCCACACACACACACAGCAATAGACACTAACAGATACAGAATTCATCCCACACTCACACACAGTAACAGACACTGACAGATACAGAATTAATACCAGACTCACGCACAGTAACAGACACTGACAGATACAGAATTCATCCCACACTCACACATAGCAACAGACGCTGACAGACACAGAATTAATCCCACACTCACCGACGGTAACAGTCACTGACAGATACAGAGCTAATCCCACACTCACACACAGTAATAGACACTGACAGATACAGAATTCATCCCACACTCTCACACACTAACAGACACTGACAGATACAGAGTTAGTCCCACACTCACACACAGTAACAGACACAGACAGATGCAGAAATAATCCCACACTCACACACAGTAACAGACACTGACAGATACAGAATTAATCCCACACTCACACACAGTAACAGACACTGACAGATACATAATTAATACCACACTCACACACAGTAACAGACACTGACAAGTACAGAATTCTTCCCACACTCACACATAGTCACAGACGCTGACAGATACAGAATTAATCCCACACTCACACACAGTAACAGACACTGACAGATACAGAATTAGTCCCACACTCACACACAGTAACAGACACTGACAGATACAGAATTGATCCCACACTCACACACAGTAACAGACACTGACAGATACAGAATTCATCCCACACTCACACACAGTAACAGACACTGACAGATACAGAACTATTCCCACACTCACACACAGTAACAGACAGTGACAGATACAGAATTAGTCCCACACTCACACACAGTGACAGACACAGACAGATACAGAAATAATCCCACACTCACACACAGTAACAGACACTGACAGATACACAATTAATCCCACACTCACACACAGTAACAGACACTGACAGATACATAATTAATCCCACACTCACACGCAGTAACAGACAGTGACAGTTACAGAATTATTCCCACACTCACACACAGTATCAGACAGTGACAGATACAGAATTAATCCCACACTCAAACATAGTAACAAACACTGACAGATACAGAATTAATCCCACACTCACACACAGTAACAGACACTGACATATACAGAACTAATCCCACACTCACACACAGTAACAGACTGTGACAGATACAGAATTATTCCCACGCTCACACACAGTAACAGACACTGACAGATACAGAATTAATCCCACACTCACAAATAGTATCAGACACTGACAGATACAGAATTAATCCCACACGCACACACAGTGACAGATACTGAATTAATCCCACACTCACACACAGTAACAGACACTGACAGATAGAGAACTAATCCCACACTCACACACAGTGACACACATTGACAGATGCAGAATTAAACTCACTCTCACACACAGTAACTGACAGTGACAGATTTTGAATTAATCCCACACTCACACACAGTAACACACACTGACAGATACAGAATTAATGCCACAATCACACACAGTAACACACACTGACTGATACAGAGCTAATCCCATACTCACACACAGTAATCGACACTGACAGATACAGAATTAATCCCACACTCACACACACTAAAAGACACTGACAGATACAGAATCCATCCCACACTCACACATGGTAACAGACGCTGACAGAAACAGAATTCATCCCACACTCACAGACAGTAACAGACACTGACAGATACAGAATTAATCCCACACTCACACACAGTAACAGACAGTGACAGATACAGAATTAATCCCACGCTCACACACAGTAACAGACGCTGACAGATACAGAATTCATCCCACACTCACACGTAGTAACAGACGCTGACAGAGAAAGAATTAATCCCAGACTCACAGACAGTAACAGTCACTGACAGATACAGAATTAGTCCCACACTCACACACAGTAACAGACACAGACAGATACAGAAATAATCCCACACTCACACACAGTAACAGACACTCACAGATGCACAATTAATACCACATTCACACACAGTAACAGACACTGACAGATACAGAATTCTTCCCACACTCACACATAGTCACAGACGCTGACAGATACAGAATTAATCCCACACTCACACACAGTAACAGACACTGACAGATACAGAATTAGTCCCACACTCACACACAGTAACACACACTGACAGATAAAGAATTAATCCCACACTCACGCACAGTAACAGACACTGACAGATACAGAAATAATCCCACACTCAGACACAGTAACACACACTGACAGATACAGAGCTCTTCCCACGCTCACACACAGTAATAGACACTGACAGATACAGAATTCATCCCATACTCACACACACTAACAGACGCTGACAGATACAGAATTAATACCAGACTCACGCACAGTAACAGACACTGACAGATACAGAATTCATCCCACACTCACACATTGCAACAGACGCTGACAGACACAGAATTAATCCCACACTCACAGACAGCAACAGTCACTGACAGATACAGAGCTAATCCCACACTCACACACAGTAATAGACACTGACAGATACAGAATTCATCCCACACTGACACACAAAAACAGACACTGAAAGATACAGAGTTTATCCCACACTCACACACAGTAACAGACACAGACAGATGCAGAAATAATCCCACACTCACACACAGTAACAGACACTGATCGATACAGAATTCTTCCCACACTCACACATAGTAACAGGCGCTTACAGATACATAATTAAACCCACTCTCACACACAGTAACAGACACTGACAGATGCAGAATTAGTCCCACACTCACACACAGTAACAGACACTGACAGATACAGAATTAATCCCACACTCACACACAGTAACAGACAGTGACAGATACAGAATTAATCCCACACTCACACACAGAAACAGACACTGACAGATAGAGAACTAATCCCACACTCACACGCAGAAACTGACAGTGAAAGATACAGAATTAATCCCACACTCACACACAGTAACACACACTGACAGATACAGAATTAATCCCATACTCACATACAGTAACAGACAGTGACAGATACAGAATTAATCCGACACTCACACACAGTAACACACACTGACAGATACAGAATTAATCCCACACTCACACACAGTAACAGACACTGACAGATACAGAATTAATCCCACACGCACACACAGTAACACACACTGACAGATACAGAGCTAATCCCACACTCACACACAGTAATAGACACTGACAGATACAGAATTCATCCCACACTCAAACACAGTAACACACGCTGACAGATACAGAATTAATCCCACACTCACACACAGTAACAGACACTGACAGATACATAATTAATACCACACTCACACACAGTAACAGACACTGACAGATACAGAATTCTTCCCACACTCACACATAGTCACAGACGCTGACAGATACAGAATTAATCCCACACTCACACACAGTAACAGACACTGACAGATACAGAATTAGTCCCACACTCACACACAGTAACACACACTGACAGATACAGAATTGATCCCACACTCACACACAGTGACAGACACTGACAGAAACAGAATTCATCCCACACTCACACACAGTAACAGACACTGACAGATACAGAACTATTCCCACGCTCACACACAGTAACAGACAGTGACAGATACAGAATTATTTGCACACTCACACACAGTAACAGACACTGACAGATACAGAATTAATCCCACACTCACACACAGTGACAGACACAGACAGATACACAATTAATCCCGCATTCACACACACTAACAGCCACTGACAGATACAGGATTAATACCACACTCACAAACAGTGACAGACACTGACAGAAACAGAATTCATCCCACACTCACACATAGCAACAGACGCAGGCAGATATAGAATTAATCCCACACTCACACACAGTAACAGTCACTGACAGATACAGAATTGATCCCACTCTCACACACAGTAACAGACAGTGACAGTTACAGAATTATTCCCACACACACACACACAGTATCAGACAGTGACAGATACAGAATTAATCCCACACTCAAGCACAGTAACACTCACTGACAGATACAGAATTCATCCCACACTCAAACGCAGTAACAGATAGTGACAGATACAGAATTAATCCCACACTCACACAGACTAACAGATACTGACAGATACAGAATTAATACCACACTCAGACACAGTAACAGACACTGACAGATACAGAATTCTTCCCACACTCACACATAGCAACAGGCGCTGACAGATACATAATTAAACCCACACTCACACACAGTAACAGACACCGACAGATGCAGAATTCGTCCCACACTCACACACAGTAACAGACACTGACAGATACAGAATTGATCCCACACTCACACACAGGAACAGACACTGACAGAAACAGAATTATTCCCACACTCACACACAGTAACAGACACTGACAGAGAGAGAACTAATCCCACACTCACACACAGTAACTGACAGTGAAATATATAGAATTAATCCCACACTCACACACAGTAACACACACTGACAGATACAGAATTAATCCCACACTCGCACACAGTAACTGACAGTGACAGATACAGAATTAACCCCACAATCACACACAGTAACACACACTGACAGATACAGAATTAATCCCACACTCACACACAGTAACAGACACTGACAGATACAGAATTAATCCCACACTCACACACAGTTACACACACTGACAGATACAGATGTAATCCCACACACACACACAGCAATAGACACTGACAGATACAGAATTCATCCCACACTCACACACAGTAACAGACACTGACAGATACAGAATTAATAACAGACTCACGCACAGTAACAGACACTGACAGATACAGAATTCATCCCACACTCACACATAGCAACAGACGCTGACAGACACAGAATTAATCCCACACTCACCGACGGTAACAGTCACTGACAGATACAGAGCTAATCCCACACTCACACACAGTAATAGGCACTGACAGATACAGAATTCATCCCACACTCACACACACTAACAGACACTGACAGATACAGAGTTAGTCCCACACTCACACACAGTAACAGACACAGACAGATGCAGAAATAATCCCACACTCACACACAGTAACAGACACTGACAGATACAGAATTAATCCCACACTCACACACAGTAACAGACACTGACAGATACATAATTAATCCCACACTCACACACAGTAACAGACACTGACTGATACAGAATTAGTCCCACACTCACACACAGTAACAGACACTGACAGATACAGAATTGATCCCACACTCACACACAGTAACAGACACTGACAGAAACAGAATTCATCCCACACTCACACACAGTAACAGACACTGACAGATACAGAACTATTCCCACACTCACACACAGTAACAGACAGTGACAGATACAGAATTAATCCCACACTCACACACAGTGACAGACACAGACAGATACAGAAATAATCCCACACTCACACACAGTAACAGACACTGACAGATACACAATTAATCCCACACTCACACACAGTAACAGACACTGACAGATACATAATTAATCCCACAATCACACGCAGTAACAGACAGTGACAGTTACAGAATTATTCCCACACTCACACACAGTATCAGACAGTGACAGATACAGAATTAATCCCACACTCAAACATAGTAACAAACACTGACAGATACAGAATTAATCCCACACTCACACACAGTAACAGACACTGACATATACAGAACTAATCCCACACTCACACACAGTAACAGACTGTGACAGATACAGAATTATTCCCACGCTCACACACAGTAACAGACACTGACAGATACAGAATTAATCCCACACTCACAAATAGTATCAGACACTGACAGATACAGAATTAATCCCACACGCACACACAGTGACAGATACTGAATTAATCCCACACTCACACACAGTAACAGACACTGACAGACAGAGAACTAATCCCACACTCACACACAGTGACACACATTGACAGATGCAGAATTAAACCCACTCTCACACACAGTAACTGACAAAGAACAAAGAACAAAGAACAAAGATAATTACAGCACAGGAACAGGCCCTTCGGCCCTCCAAGTCTGCGCCGATCCAGATCCTCTCTCTAAACATGTCGCCTATTTTAAAAGCTTCTGTATCTCTTTTCTTCCTGCCCATTCATGTATCTGTCTAGATACATCTTAAAAGACTCCATCGTGCCCGCATCTACCACCTCCGCTGGCAATGCGTTCCAGGTGCCCACCACCCTCTGCGTAAAGAACTTTCCACGCATATCCCCCCTAAACATTTCCCCTTTCACTTTGAACTCGTGTCCTCTAGTAATTGAAACCCCCACTCTGGGAAAAAGCTTCTTGCTATCCACCCTGTCTATACCTCTCATGATTTTGTACACCTCAATCAGGTCCCCCCTCAACCTCCGTCTTTCTAATGAAAATAATCCTAATCTACTCAACCTCTCTTCATAGCTAGCGCCCTCCATACCAGGCAACATCCCGGTGAACCTCCTCTGCACCCTTTCCAAAGCATCCACATCCTTTTGATAATGTGGCGACCAGAACTGTACGCAGTATTCCAAATGTGGCAGAACCAAAGTCCTATACAAAAGTAACATGACCTGCCAACTCTTGTACTCAATGCCCCGTCCGATGAAGTAAAGCATGCCGTATGCCTTCTTGACCACTCTATTTACCTGCGTTGCCACCTTCAGGGAACAGTGGACCTGAACACCCAAATCTCTCTGGACATCAATTTTCCCCAGGACCTTTCCATTTACTGTATAGTTCACTCTTGAATTGGATCTTCCAAAATGCATCACCTCGCATTTGCCCTGATTGAACTCCATCTGCCATTTCTCTGCCCAACTCTCCAATCTAACTATATTCTGCTGTATTCTCTGACAGTCCCCTTCACTATCTGCTACTCCACCAATCTTAGTGTTGTCTGCAAATTTGCTAATCAGTCCACCTATACTTTCCTCCAAATCATTAATGTATATCACAAACAACAGTGGTCCCAGCACGGATCCCTGTGGAACACCACTGGTCACACGTCTCCATTTTGAGAAACTCCCTTCTACTGCTACTTTCTGTCTCCTGTTGCCCAGCCAGTTCTTTATCCATCTAGCTAGTACACCTTGGACCCCAAGCGCCTTCACTTTCTCCATCAGCCTGCCATGGGGAACCTTATCAAACGCCTTACTGAAGTCCATGTATATGACATCGACAGCCCTTCCGTCATCAATCAACTTTGTCACTTCCTCAAAGAATTCTATTAAGTTGGTTAGACATGACCTTCCCTGCACAAAACCATGTTGCCTATCACTGATGAGCCCATTTTCTTCCAAATGGGAATAGATCCTATCCCTCAGTATCTTCTCCAGCAGCTTCCCTACCACTGACGTCAGGCTCACCGGTCTATAATTACCTGGATTATCCCTGCTACCCTTCTTAAACAAGGGGACAACATTAGCAATTCTCCAGTCCTCCGGGACCTCACCCGTGTTTAAGGATGCTGCAAAGATATCTGTTAAGGCCCCAGCTATTTCCTCTCTCGCTTCCCTCAGTAACCTGGGATAGATCCCATCCGGACCTGGGGACTTGTCCACTTTAATGCCCTTTAGAATACCCAACACTTCCTCCCTCCTTATGCCGACTTGACCTAGAGTAATCAAACATCTGTTCCTAACCTCAACATCCGTCATGTCCCTCTCCTCGGTGAATACCGATGCAAAGTACTCGTTTAGAATCTCACCCATTTTCTCTGAGTCCAAGCATAACATTCCTCCTTTGTCCTTTAGTGGGCCAATCCTTTCTCTAGTTACCCTCTTTCTCCTTATATATGAATAAAAGGCTTTGGGATTTTCCTTAACCCTGTTTGCTAAAGATATTTCATGACCCCTTTTAGCCCTCTTAATTCCTCGTTTCAGATTGGTCCTACATTCCCGATATTCTTTCAAAGCTTCGTCTTTCATCAGCCGCCTAGACCTTATGTATGCTTCCTTTTTCCTCTTAGCTAGTCTCACAATTTCACCTGTCATCCATGGTTCCCTAATCTTGCCATTTCTATCCCTCATTTTCACAGGAACATGTCTCTCCTGCACGCTAATCAACCTCTCTTTAAAAGCCTCCCACATATCACATGTGGATTTACCTTCAAACAGCTGCTCCCAATCTACATTTCCCAGCTCCTGCCGAATTTTGGTATAGTTGGCCTTCCCCCAATTTAGCACTCTTCCTTTAGGACCACTCTCATCTTTGTCCATGAGTATTTTAAAGCTTACGGAATTGTGATCACTATTCCCAAAGTAGTCCCCTACTGAAACTTCAACAACCTGGCCGGGCTCATTCCCCAACACCAGGTCCAGTATGGCCCCTTCCCGAGTTGGACTATTTACATACTGCTCTAGAAAACCCTCCTGGATGCTCCTTACAAATTCTGCTCCATCTGGACCTCTAACATTAAGCGAATCCCAGTCAATGTTGGGAAAATTAAAATCTCCTATCACCACCACCCTGTTGCTCCTACATCTTTCCATAATCTGTTTACATATTTGTACCTCTATCTCACGCTCGCTGTTGGGAGGCCTGTAGTACAGCCCCAACATTGTTACCGCACCCTTCCTATTTCTGAGTTCTGTCCATATTGCCTCACTGCTCGAGTCCTCCATAGTGCCCTCCTTCAGCACAGCTGTGATATCCTCTTTGACCAGTAATGCAACTCCTCCACCCCTTTTACCTCCCTCTCTATCCCGCCTGAAGCATCGATATCCTGGGATATTTAGTTGCCAATCATGCCCTTCCCTCAACCAAGTCTCAGTAATAGTGACAGATTTTGAATTAATCCCACACCCACACACAGTAACACACACTGACAGATACAGAATTAATCCCACAATCACACACAGTAACACACACTGACTGATACAGAGCTAATCCCATACTCACACACAGTAATCGACACTGACAGATACAGAATTAATCCCACACTCACACACACTAACAGACACTGACAGATACAGAATCCATCCCACACTCACACATAGTAACAGACGCTGACAGAAACAGAATTCATCCCACACTCACAGACAGTAACAGACACTGACAGATACAGAATTAATCCCACACTCACACACAGTAACAGACAGTGACAGATACAGAATTAATCCCACGCTCACACACAGTAACAGACGCTGACAGATACAATATTCATCCCACACTCACACGTAGTAACAGACGCTGACAGAGAAAGAATTAATCCCAGACTCACAGACAGTAACAGTCACTGACAGATGCAGAATTAGTCCCACACTCACACACAGTAACAGACACAGACAGATACAGAAATAATCCCACACTCACACACAGTAATAGACACTCACAGATGCACAATTAATACCACATTCACACACAGTAACAGACACTGACAGATACAGAATTCTTCCCACACTCACACATAGTCACAGACGCTGACAGATACAGAATTAATCCCACACTCACACACAGTAACAGACACTGACAGATACAGAATTAGTCCCACACTCACACACAGTAACAGACACTGACAGATAAAGAATTAATCCCACACTCACGCACAGTAACAGACACTGACAGATACAGAATTAATCCCACACTCAGACACAGTAACACACACTGACAGATACAGAGATCTTCCCACACTCACACACAGTAATAGACACTGACAGATACAGAATTCATCCCACACTCACACACACTAACAGACACTGACAGATACTGAATTAATACCAGACTCACGCACAGTAACAGACACTGACAGATACAGAATTCATCCCACACTCACACATAGCAACAGACGCTGACAGACACAGAATTAATCCCACACTCACAGACAGCAACAGTCACTGACAGATACAGAGCTAATCCCACACTCACACACAGTAATAGACACTGACAGATACAGAATTCATCCCACACTGACACACACTAACAGACACTGACAGATACAGAGTTTATCCCACACTCACACACAGTAACAGACACAGACAGATGCAGAAATAATCCCACACTCACACACAGTAACAGACACTGACCGATACAGAATTCTTCCCACACTCACACATAGTAACAGGCGCTTACAGATACATAATTAAACCCACACTCACACACAGTAACAGACACTGACAGATGCAGAATTAGTCCCACACTCACACACAGTAACAGACAGTGACAGATACAGAATTAATCCCACACTCACACACAGAAACAGACACTGACAGATAGAGAACTAATCCCACACTCACACACAGAAACTGACAGTGAAAGATACGGAATTAATCCCACACTCACACACAGTAACACACACTGACAGATACAGAATTAATCCCATACTCACATACAGTAACAGACAGTGACAGATACAGAATTAATCCGACACTCACACACAGTAACACACACTGACAGATACAGAATTAATCCCACACTCACACACAGTAACAGACACTGACAGATACAGAGCTAATCCCACACTCACACACAGTAATAGACACTGACAGATACAGAATTCATCCCACACTCACACACACTAACAGACACTGACAGATACAGAATTAATACCTGACTCACGCACAGTAACAGATACTGACAGACACAGAATTAATCCCACACTCACCGACAGTAACAGTCACTGACAGATACAGAGCTAATCCCACACTCACACACAGTAACAGACACTGACAGATACAGAGCTAATCCCACACTCACACACACTAACAGACACAGACAGATACAGAATTAATACCAGACTCACGCACAGTAACAGAGATTGACAGATACAGAATTCATCCCTAACTCACACACAGCAACAGACGCTGACAGACACAGAATTAATCCCACACTCACCGACAGTAACAGACACTGCCAGATACACAATTAATCCCACACTCACACACAGTAACAGACACTGACAGATGCACAATTAATACCACATTCACACACAGTAACAGTCACTGACAGATACAGAATTATTCCCACACACACACATAGTCACAGACGCTGACAGATACAGAATTAGTCCCACACTCACACACAGTAACAGACACTGACAGATGCAGAATTGATCCCACACTCACACACAGTAACAGACAGGGACTGATACAGAACTATTCCCACACTCACACAGTAACAGACAGTGACAGATACAGAATTATTCCCACGCTCACACACAGTAACAGACACTGAGAGATACAGAAATAATCCCACACTCACACACAGTAACAGACCCTGACAGATACAGAATTAATCCCACACGCACACACATTAACAGACTCTGTCAGATACAGAATTAATCCCACACTCACGCACAGTAACAGACAGTGACAGTTACAGAATTATTACCACACTCACACACAGTGTCAGTCAGTGACAGATACAGAATTAATCCCACACTCAAACACAGTTACACACACTGACAGATACAGAATTAATCCCACACTCACACACAGTAACAGACACTGTCAGATACAGAATTAATTCCACACTCACGCACAGTAACAGACAGTGACAGTTACAGAATTATTCAAACACTCACACACAGTATCAGACAGTGACAGATACAGAATTAATCCCACACTCACACACAGTACCAGACACTGACAGATACAGAACTATTCCCGCACTCACACACAGTAACAGCCACTGACAGATATAGAATTAATCCCACACTCACACACAGTAACAGACACTGACAGATACAGAATTAGTCCCACACTCACACACAGTAACAGACAGTGACAGATACAGAACTATTCCCACACTCACACAGTAATAGACAGTGACACATACAGAATTATTCCCAAGCTCACACACAGTAACAGACACTGACAGATACAGAATTAATCCCACACTCACACACAGTAACAGACCCTGACAGATACAGAATTAATCCCACACGCACACACATTAACAGATACTGTCAGATACAGAATTAATACCACACTCACGCACAGTAACAGACAGTGACAGTTACAGAATTATTACCACACTCACACACAGTATCAGACAGTGACAGATACAGAATTAATCCCACACTCAAACACAGTAACACACACTGACAGATACAGAATTAATCCCACACTCACACACAGTAACAGACACTGACAGATACAGAACTACGCCCACAATCACACACAGTAACAGACAGTGACAGATACAGAATTATTCCCACGCTCACACTCAGTAACAGACACTGACAGATACAGAATTAATCCCACACTCGCACATAGTATGAGACAGTGACAGATAGAGTAATAATCCCAAACACACACACACAGTAACAGACACTGACAGACACAGAATTAATCCGACAATCATACACAGTAACAGACACTGACAGGTACAGAATGAATCCCACACTCACACACAGTATCAGACAGTGACAGATACAGAATTAATCCCACACTCACAGACAGTAACAGACACTGACAGATCGAGAACTAATCTCACACTCACACACAGTAACAGACACTAAAAGATAGACAACTAATCCCAAACTCACACACAGTGACACACACTGACAGATGCAGAATTAATCCCATTCTCACACACAGTAACTGACAGTGACAGATACAGAATTAATCCCACACTCACATACAGTAACACACACTGACAGATACAGAATTAATCCCACACTCACACACAGTAACACACACTGACAGATACAGAGCTAATCCCAAACTCACACACAGTAATAGACACTGACAGATGCAGAATTAATCCCACACTCACACACACTAACAGACACTGACAGACACAGAATTAATACCAGACTCACACACAGTAACAGACAGTGTGACAGTTACAGAATTATTCCCACACTCACACACAGTATCAGACAGTGACAGATACAGAATTAATCCCACACTCAAGCACAGTAACACACACTGACAGATGCAGAATTCATCCCACACTCACACACAGTAACAGATAGTGACAGATACAGAATTAATCCCACACTCACACACAGTAACAGACAGTGATAGATACACAATTAATCGCACTCTCACACACACTAACAGACACTGACAGATACAGAATTAATACCACACTCAGACACAGTAACAGATAGTGACAGATACAGAATTAATCCCACACTCACACACAGTAACAGACAGTGATAGATACACAATTAATCGCACTCTCACACACACTAACAGACACTGACAGATACAGAATTAATACCACACTCAGACACAGTAACAGACACTGACAGATACAGAATTCTTCCCACACTCACACATAGTAACAGGCGCTGACAGATACACAATTAATCGCACTCTCACACACACTAACAGACACTGACAGATACAGAATTAATACCACACACAGACACAGTAACAGACACTGACAGATACAGAATTCTTCCCACACTCACACATAGTAACAGACGCTGACAGATTCATAATTAAACCCACACTCACACACAGTAACTGACACTGACAGAAGCAGAAATAGTCCCACAGTCACACACAGCAACTGACAGTGAAAGATACAGAATTGATCCCACACTCACACACAGTAACAGACACTGACAGATACAGAATTAATCCCACACTCACACACAGTAACTGACAGTGACAGATACAGAATTAATCCCACACTCACACACAGTAACACATACTGACAGATACAGAATGGATCCCACAGTCACACATAGTAGCAGACGCTGACAGACACAGAATTAATCCCACACTCACAGACAGTAACAGTCAATGACAGATACAGAGCTAATCCCACACTCACACACACTAACAGACACTGACAGATACAGAATTAAAACCAGACTCACGCAGAGTAACAGACACTGACAGATACAGAATTCCTCCCACAATCACACATAGTAACAGACGCTGACAGACACAGAATTAATCCCGCACTCACAGACAGTACCAGTCACTGACAGATACAGAATTAGTCCCACACTCACACACAAGAACAGACACAGACACATACAGAAATAATCCCACACTCACACACAGTAACAGACACTGACAGATGCAGAAATAATCCCACACTCACACACAGTAACAGACACTGACAGATGCAGAATTAAAACCACACTCACACACAGTAACAGACACTGACAGATACATAATTAATCCCACACTCACACACAGTAACAGACACTGACAGATGCAGAATTAATACCACACTCACACACAGTAACAGACACTGAAAGATACAGAATTAATCCCACACTCACACATAGTATCAGGCAGTGAAAGATAGAGTAATAATCCCATACATACACAAACAGTAACAGACATTGACATACACATAATTAATCACACACTCACACACAGTAACAGACACTGACAGATACAGAATTAATCCCACACTCACACATAGTAACAGACGGTGGCGGATACAGAATTAATCCCTCACTCACACACAGTAACTGACACTGACAGATAGAAAACTAATCCCACACTCACACACAGTGACACACACTGACAGATGCAGAATTAATCCCACACTCACACATAGTATCAGACAGTGACAGATAGAGTAATAATCCCATACACACACACACAGTAACAGACACTGACAGACACAGAATTAATCCCACACTCACACACAGTAACAGACACTGACAGATACAGAATTAATCCCACACTCACACACAGTAACAGACAGTGACAGATACAGAATTAATCCCACACTCACACACAGTAACAGACGGTGACAGATACAGAATTAATCCCACACTCAAACACAGTTACACACACTGACAGATACAGAATTAATCCCACACTCACACACAGTAACAGACACTGTCAGATACAGAATTAATTCCACACTCACGCACAGTAACAGACAGTGACAGTTACAGAATTATTCAAACACTCACACACAGTATCAGACAGTGACAGATACAGAATTAATCCCACACTCACACACAGTAACAGACACTGACAGATACAGAACTATTCCCGCACTCACACACAGTAACAGCCACTGACAGATATAGAATTAATCCCACACTCACACACAGTAACAGACACAGATAGATACAGAATTAGTCCCACACTCACACACAGTAACAGACAGTGACAGATACAGAACTATTCCCACACTCGCACAGTAATAGACAGTGACACATACAGAATTATTCCCAAGCTCACACACAGTAGCAGACACTGACAGATACAGAATTAATCCCACACTCACACACAGTAACAGACCCTGACAGATACAGAATTAATCCCACACGCACACACATAAACAGACACTGTCAGATACAGAATTAATACCACACTCACGCACAGTAACAGACAGTGACAGTTACAGAATTATTACCACACTCACACACAGTATCAGACAGTGACAGATACAGAATTAATCCCACACTCAAACACAGTAACACACACTGACAGATACAGAATTAATCCCACACTCACACACAGTAACAGACACTGACAGATACAGAACTACGCCCACAATCACACACAGTAACAGACAGTGACAGATACAGAATTATTCCCACGCTCACACTCAGTAACAGACACTGACAGATAAAGAATTAATCCCACACTCGCACATAGTATGAGACAGTGACAGATAGAGTAATAATCCCAAACAAACACACACAGTAACAGACACTGACAGACACAGAATTAATCCGACAATCACACACAGTAACAGACACTGACAGGTACAGAATTAATCCCACACTCACACACAGTATCAGACAGTGACAGATACAGAATTAATCCCACACTCACAGACAGTAACAGACACTGACAGATCGAGAACTAATCTCACACTCACACACTGTAACAGACAGTGACAGATACAGAATTATTCCAACGCTCACACACAGTAACAGACACTGACAGATACAGAATTAATCCCGCACTCACACATAGTATCAGACAGTGACAGATAGAGTAATAATCCCAAACACACACGCACAGTAACAGACACTGACAGACACAGAATTAATCCGACAATCACACACAGTAACAGACACTGACAGGTACAGAATTAATCCCACACTCAAACACAGTAACAGACAGTGACAGATACAGAATTATTCCCACGCTCACACACAGTAACAGACACTGAAAGATACAGAATTAATTCCACACTCACACATAGTATCAGACAGTGACAGATAGAGTAATAATCCCATACACACACATAGTAACAGACACTGACAGACACAGAATTAATTCCACACTCACACACAGTAACAGACACTGACAGATACAGAATTGATCCCACACTCACACACAGTAACAGACGGTGGCAGATACAGAATTAATCCCACACTCACACACAGTAACAGACACTGACAGATAGAGAACTAATCCCACACTCACACACAGTGACACACACTGACAGATGCAGAATTAATCCCACACTCGCACACAGTAACTGAGAGTGACAGATTCAGAATTAATCCCACACTCACACACAGTAACACACACTGACAGATACAGAATTAATCCCACACTCACACACAGTATCAGACAGTGACAGATACAGAATTAATCCCACACTCAAACACAGTAACACACGCTGACAGATACAGAATTAATCCCACACTCAAACACAGTAACACACACTGACAGTTGCAGAATTAATCCCACACTCACACACAGTAACAGACACTGACAGATTCAGAACTATTGCCAGACTCACACACAGTAACAGACAGTGACAGTTACAGAATTATTCCCACACTCACACACAGTATCAGACAGTGGCAGATACAGAATTAATCCCACACTCAAACAGAGTAACACACACTGACAGACACAGAATTAATCCCACACTCACACACAGTAACAGACACTGACAGATACAGAACTATTCCCACACTCACACACAGTAACAGGCAGTGACAGATACAGAATTATTCCCACGCTCACACACAGTAACGGACACTGACAGATACAGAATTAATCCCACACTCGCACTTCGTATCAGACAGTGACAGATAGAGTAATAAACCACTACACATACTCACAGTAACAGACACTGACAGAAACAGAATTAATCCCACACTCACACACAGTAACAGACACTAAAAGATAGAGAACTAATCCCAAACTCACACACAGTGACACACACTGACAGATGCAGAATTAATCCCATTCTCACACACAGTAACTGACAGTGACAGATACAGAATTAATCCCACACTCACATACAGTAACACACACTGACAGATACAGAATTAATCCCACACTCACACACAGTAGCACACACTGACAGATACAGAGCTAATCCCAAACTCACACACAGTAATAGACACTGACAGATGCAGAATTAATCCCACACTCACACACACTAACAGACACTGACAGACACAGAATTAATACCAGACTCACACACAGTAACAGACAGTGACAGTTACAGAATTATTCCCACACTCACACACAGTATCAGACAGTGACAGATACAGAATTAATCCCACACTCAAGCACAGTAACACACACTGACAGATACAGAATTCATCCCACACTCACACACAGTAACAGATAGTGACAGATACAGAATTAATCCCACACTCACACACAGTAACAGACAGTGAAAGATACACAATTAATCGCACTCTCACACACACTAACAGACACTGACAGATACAGAATTAATACCACACTCAGACACAGTAACAGACACTGACAGATACAGAATTCTTCCCACACTCACACATAGTAACAGGCGCTGACAGATACACAATTAATCGCACTCTCACACACACTAACAGACACTGACAGATACAGAATTAATACCACACTCAGACACAGTAACAGACACTGACAGATACAGAATTCTTCCCACACTCACACATAGTAACAGACGCTGACAGATTCATAATTAAACCCACACTCACACACAGTAACTGACACTGACAGATGCAGAAATAGTCCCACAGTCACACACAGCAACTGACAGTGAAAGATACAGAATTGATCCCACACTCACACGCAGTAACACACACTGACAGATACAGAATTAATCCCACACTCACACACAGTAACTGACAGTGACAGATACAGAATTAATCCCACACTCACACACAGTAACACATACTGACAGATACAGAATTAATCCCACACTCACACCCAGTAACAGACACTGACAGATACAGAATGGATCCCACAGTCACACATAGTAGCAGACGCTGACAGACACAGAATTAATCCCACACTCACAGACAGTAACAGTCACTGACAGATACAGAGCTAATCCCACACTCACACACACTAACAGACACTGACAGATACAGAATTAAAACCAGACTCACGCAGAGTAACAGACACTGACAGATACAGAATTCCTCCCACACTCACACATAGTAACAGACGCTGACAGACACAGAATTAATCCCACACTCACAGACAGTACCAGTCACTGACAGATACAGAATTAGTCCCACACTCACACACAGGAACAGACACAGACACATACAGAAATAATCCCACACTCACACACAGTAACAGACACTGACAGATGCAGAAATAATCCCACACTCACACACAGTAACAGACACTGACAGATGCAGAATTAATACCACACACACACACAGTAACAGACACTGACAGATACATAATTAATCCCACACTCACACACAGTAACAGACACTGACAGATGCAGAATTAATACCACACTCACACACAGTAACAGACACAGAAAGATACAGAATTAATCCCACACTCACACATAGCATCAGGCAGTGAAAGATAGAGTAATAATCCCATACACACACAAACAGTAACAGACACTGACAGACACATAATTAATCACACACTCACACACAGTAACAGACACTGACAGATACATAATTAATCCCACACTCACACATAGTAACAGACGGTGGCGGATACAGAATTAATCCCTCACTCACACACAGTAACTGACACTGACAGATAGAAAACTAATCCCACGCTCACACACAGTGACACACACTGACAGATGCAGAATTAATACCACACACACGCACAGTAACAGACACTGACAGATACATAATTAATCCCACACTCACACACAGTAACAGACACTGACAGATGCAGAATTAATACCACACTCACACACAGTAACAGACACAGAAAGATACAGAATTAATCCCACACTCAAACATAGCATCAGGCAGTGAAAGATAGAGTAATAATCCCATACACACACAAACAGTAACAGACACTGACAGACACATAATTAATCACACACTCACACACAGTAACAGACACTGACAGATACATAATTAATCCCACACTCACACATAGTAACAGACGGTGGCGGATACAGAATTAATCCCTCACTCACACACAGTAACTGACACCGACAGATAGAAAACTAATCCCACACTCACACACAGTGACACACACTGACAGATGCAGAATTAATCCCACACTCACACATAGTATCAGACAGTGACAGATAGAGTAATAATCCCATACACACACACACAGTAACAGACACTGACAGACACAGAATTAATGCCACACTCACACACAGTAACAGACACTGACAGATACAGAATTAATCCCACACTCACACACAGTAACAGACAGTGACAGATACAGAATTAATCCCACACTCACACACAGTAACAGACGGTGGCAGATACAGAATTAATCCCACACTCACACACAGTAACAGACAAAGACAGATAGAGAACTAATCCCACACTCACACACAGTGACACACACTGACAGATGCAGAATTAATCCCACACTCACACACAGTAACTGAGAGTGACAGATTCAGAATTAATCCCACACTCACACACAGTAACACACACTGACAGATACAGAATTAATCCCACACTCACACACAGTATCAGACAGTCACAGATACAGAATTACTCCCGCACTCAAACACAGTAACACACACTGACAGTTGCAGAATTAATCCCACACTCACACACAGTAACAGACACTGACAGATACAGACCTATTCCCAGACTCACACACAGTAACAGGCAGTGACAGATACAGAATTAATCCCACACTCACACACAGTAACAGACACTGACAGATACAGAATTGATCCCACACTCACACACAGTAACAGACGGTGGCAGATACAGAATTAATCCCACACTCACACACAGTAACAGACACTGACAGATACAGAATTGATCCCACACTCACACACAGTGACACACACTGACAGATGCAGAATTAATCCCACACTCGCACACAGTAACTGAGAGTGACAGATTCAGAATTAATCCCACACTCACACACAGTAACACACACTGACAGATACAGAATTAATCCCACACTCACACACAGTATCAGACAGTGACAGATACAGAATTAATCCCACACTCAAACACAGTAACACACGCTGACAGATACAGAATTAATCCCACACTCAAACACAGTAACACACAATGACAGTTGCAGAATTAATCCCACACTCACACACAGTAACAGACACTGACAGATTCAGAACTATTGCCAGACTCACACACAGTAACAGACAGTGACAGTTACAGAATTATTCCCACACTCACACACAGTATCAGACAGTGGCAGATACAGAATTAATCCCACACTCAAACAGAGTAACACACACTGACAGACACAGAATTAATCCCACACTCACACACAGTAACAGACACTGACAGATACAGAACTATTCCCACACTCACACACAGTAACAGGCAGTGACAGATACAGAATTACTCCCACGCTCACACACAGTAACAGACACTGACAGATACAGAATTCATCCCACACTCGCACTTAGTATCAGACAGTGACAGATAGAGTAATAAACCACTACACACACTCACAGTAGCAGACACTGACAGACACAGAATTAATCCCGCACTCACACACAGTAACAGACACTAAAAGATAGAGAACTATTCCCAAACACACACAGTGACACACACTGACAGATGCAGAATTAATCCCATTCTCACACACAGTAACTGACAGTGACAGATACAGAATTAATCCCACACTCACATACAGTAACACACACTGACAGATACAGAATTAATCCCACACTCACACACAGTAACACACACTGACAGATACAGAGCTAATCCCAAACTCACACACAGTAATAGACACTGACAGATGCAGAATTAATCCCACACTCACACACACTAACAGACACTGACAGACACAGAATTAATACCAGACTCACACACAGTAACAGACAGTGACAGTTACAGAATTATTCCCACACTCACACACAGTATCAGACAGTGACAGATACAGAATTAATCCCACACTCAAGCACAGTAACACACACTGACAGATACAGAATTCATCCCACACTCACACACAGTAACAGATAGTGACAGATACAGAATTAATCCCACACTCACACACAGTAACAGACAGTGATAGATACACAATTAATCGCACTCTCACACACACTAACAGACACTGACAGATACAGAATTAATACCACACTCAGACACAGTAACAGACACTGACAGATACAGAATTCTTCCCACACTCACACATAGTAACAGGCGCTGACAGATACACAATTAATCGCACTCTCACACACACTAACAGACACTGAATGATACAGAATTAATACCACACTCAGACACAGTAACAGACACTGACAGATACAGAATTCTTCCCACACTCACACATAGTAACAGACGCTGACAGATTCATAATTAAACCCACACTCACACACAGTAACTGACACTGACAGATGCAGAAATAGTCCCACAGTCACACACAGCAACTGACAGTGAAAGATACAGAATTGATCCCACACTCACACACAGTAACACACACTGACAGATACAGAATTAATCCCACACTCACACACAGTAACTGACAGTGACAGATACAGAATTAATCCCACACTCACACACAGTAACACATACTGACAGATACAGAATTAATCCCACACTCACACCCAGTAACAGACACTGACAGATACAGAATGGATCCCACAGTCACACATAGTAGCAGACGCTGACAGACACAGAATTAATCCCACACTCACAGACAGTAACAGTCACTGACAGATACAGAGCTAATCCCACACTCACACAGACTAACAGACACTGACAGATACAGAATTAAAACCAGACTCACGCAGAGTAACAGACACTGACAGATACAGAATTCCTCCCACACTCACACATAGTAACAGACGCTGACAGACACAGAATTAATCCCACACTCACAGACAGTACCAGTCACTGACAGATACAGAATTAGTCCCACACTCACACACAGGAACAGACACAGACACATACAGAAATAATCCCACACTCACACACAGTAACAGACACTGACAGATGCAGAAATAATCCCACACTCACACACAGTAACAGACACTGACAGATGCAGAATTAATACCACACACACACACAGTAACAGACACTGACAGATACATAATTAATCCCACACTCACACACAGTAACAGACACTGACAGATGCAGAATTAATACCACACTCACACACAGTAACAGACACTGAAAGATACAGAATTAATCCCACACTCACACATAGTATCAGGCAGTGAAAGATAGAGTAATAATCCCATACACACACAAACAGTAACAGACACTGACAGACACATAATTAATCACACACTCACACACAGTAACAGACACTGACAGATACATAATTAATCCCACACTCACACATAGCAACAGACGGTGGCGGATACAGAATTAATCCCTCACTCACACACAGTAACTGACACTGACAGATAGAGAACTAATCCCACACTCACACACAGTGACACACACTGACAGATGCTGAATTAATCCCACACTCACACGTAGTATCAGACAGTGACAGACACAGAATTAATCCCACACTCACACACAGTAACAGACAGTGACAGATACAGAATTAATCCCACACTCACACACAGTAACAGACACTGACAGATACAGAATTAATCCCACACTCACACACAGTAACAGACAGTGACAGATACAGAATTAATCCCACACTCACACACAGTAACAGACGGTGGCAGATACAGAATTAATCCCACACTCACACACAGTAACAGACAAAGACAGATAGAGAACTAATCCCACACTCACACACAGTGACACACACTGTCAGATGCAGATTTAATCCAACACTCAAAAACAGTAACTGAGAGTGACAGATTCAGAATTAATCCCACACTCACACACAGTAACACACACTGACAGATACAGAATTAATCCCACACTCACACACAGTATCAGACAGTGACAGATACAGAATTAATCCCGCACTCAAATACAGTAACACACACTGACAGTTGCAGAATTAATCCCACACTCACACACAGTAACAGACACTGACAGATACAGACCTATTCCCAGACTCACACACAGTAACAGACAGTGACAGTTACAGAATTATTCCCACACTCACACGCAGTATCAGACAGTGGCAGATACAGAGTTAATCCCACACTCAAACAGAGTAACACACACTGACAGACACAGAATTAATCCCACACTCACACACAGTAACAGACACTGACAGATACAGAACTATTCCCACACTCACACACAGTAACAGGCAGTGACAGATACAGAATTATTCCCACGCTCACACACAGTAACAGACACTGACAGATACAGATTTAATCCCACACTCGCACTTAGTATCAGACAGTGACAGATAGAGTAATAAACCGCGACACACACTCACAATAACAGACACTGACAGACACAGAATTAATCCCACACTCACACACAGTAACAGACACTGACAGATAGAGAACTAATCCCAAACTCACACACAGTGACACACGCTGACAGATGCAGAATTAATCCCATTCTCACACACAGTAACTGACAGTGACAGATACAGAATTAATCCCACACTCACATACAGTAACACACACTGACAGATACAGAATTAATCCCACACTCACACACAGTAACACACACTGACAGATACAGAGCTAATCCCAAACTCACACACAGTAATAGACACTGACAGATGCAGAATTAATCCCACACTCACACACACTAACAGACACTGACAGACACAGAATTAATACCAGACTCACACACAGTAACAGACAGTGACAGTTACAGAATTATTCCCACACTCAAGCACAGTAACACACACTGACAGATACAGAATTCATCCCACACTCACACACAGTAACAGATAGTGACAGATACAGAATTAATCCCACACTCACACACAGTATCAGACAGTGACAGTTACAGAATTAATCCCACACTCAAGCACAGTAACACACACTGACAGATACAGAATTCATCCCACACTCACACACAGTAACAGATAGTGACAGATACAGAATTAATCCCACACTCACACACAGTAACAGACAGTGATAGATACACAATTAATCGCACTCTCACACACACTAACAGACACTGACAGATACAGAATTAATACCACACTCAGACACAGTAACAGACACTGACAGATACAGAATTCTTCCCACACTCACACATAGTAACAGGCGCTGACAGATGCACAATTAATCGCACTCTCACACACACTAACAGACACTGACAGATACAGAATTAATACCACACTCAGACACAGTAACAGACACTGACAGATACAGAATTCTTCCCACACTCACACATAGTAACAGACGCTGACAGATTCATAATTAAACCCAGACTCACACACAGTAACTGACACTGACAGATGCAGAAATAGTCCCACAGTCACACACAGCAACTGACAGTGAAAGATACAGAATTGATCCCACACTCACACTCAGTAACACACACTGACAGATACAGAATTAATCCCACACTCACACACAGTAACTGACAGTGACAGATCCAGAATTCATCCCACACTCACACACAGTAACACATACTGACAGATACAGAATTAATCCCACACTCACACCCAGTAACAGACACTGACAGATACAGAATGGATCCCACAGTCACACATAGTAGCAGACGCTGACAGACACAGAATTAATCCCACACTCACAGACAGTAACAGTCACTGACAGATACAGAGCTAATCCCACATTCACACACACTAACAGACACTGACAGATACAGAATTAAAACCAGACTCACGCAGAGTAACAGACACTGACAGATACAGAATTCCTCCCACACTCACACATCGTAACAGACGCTGACAGACACAGAATTAATCCCACACTCACAGACAGTAACAGTCACTGACAGATACAGAATTAGTCCCACACTCACACATAGGAACAGACACAGACACATACAGAAATAATCCCACACTCACACACAGTAACAGACACTGACAGATACAGAAATAATCCCACACTCACACACAGTAACAGACACTGACAGATGCAGAATTGATACCACACTCACACACAGTAACAGACACTGACAGATACATACTTAATCCCACACTCACACACAGTAACAGACACTGACAGATGCAGAATTAATACCACACTCACACACAGTAACAGACACTGAAAGATACAGAATTAATCCCACACTCACACATAGTATCAGGCAGTGAAAGATAGATTAATAATCCCATACACACACAAACAGTAACAGACACTGACAGACACATAATTAGTCCCACACTCACACACAGTAACAGACACTGACAGATACAGAATTAATCCCACACTCACACATAGTAACAGACGGTGGCGGATACAGAATTAATCCCTCACTCACACACAGTAACAGACACTGACAGATAGAAAACTAATCCCACACTCACACACAGTGACACACACTGACAGATGCAGAATTAATCCCACACTCACACATAGTATCAGACAGTGACAGATAGAGTAATAATCCCATACACACACACACAGTAACAGACACTGACAAACACAGAATTAATCCCACACTCACACACAGTAACAGACACTGACAGATACAGAATTAATCCCACACTCACACACAGTAACAGACAGTGACAGATACAGAATTAATCCCACACTCACACACAGTAACAGACACTGACTGATACAGAACTATTCCCACACTCACACACAGTAACAGACAGTGACAGATACAGAATTATTCCCACGCTCACACACAGTAACAGACACTGACAAATACAGAATTAATCCCACACTCACACACAGTGACAGACAGTGACAGTTACAGAATTATTCCCACACTCACACACAGTATCAGACAGTGACAGTTACAGAATTAATCCCACACTCAAGCACAGTAACACACACTGACAGATACAGAATTCATCCCACACTCACACACAGTAACAGATAGTGACAGATACAGAATTAATCCCACACTCACACACAGTAACAGACAGTGATAGATACACAATTAATCGCACTCTCACACACACTAACAGACACTGACAGATACAGAATTAATACCACACTCAGACACAGTAACAGACACTGACAGATACAGAATTCTTCCCACACTCACACATAGTAACAGGCGCTGACAGATGCACAATTAATCGCACTCTCACACACACTAACAGACACTGACAGATACAGAATTAATACCACACTCAGACACAGTAACAGACACTGACAGATACAGAATTCTTCCCACACTCACACATAGTAACAGACGCTGACAGATTCATAATTAAACCCAGACTCACACACAGTAACTGACACTGACAGATGCAGAAATAGTCCCACAGTCACACACAGCAACTGACAGTGAAAGATACAGAATTGATCCCACACTCACACTCAGTAACACACACTGACAGATACAGAATTAATCCCACACTCACACACAGTAACTGACAGTGACAGATCCAGAATTCATCCCACACTCACACACAGTAACACATACTGACAGATACAGAATTAATCCCACACTCACACCCAGTAACAGACACTGACAGATACAGAATGGATCCCACAGTCACACATAGTAGCAGACGCTGACAGACACAGAATTAATCCCACACTCACAGACAGTAACAGTCACTGACAGATACAGAGCTAATCCCACATTCACACACACTAACAGACACTGACAGATACAGAATTAAAACCAGACTCACGCAGAGTAACAGACACTGACAGATACAGAATTCCTCCCACACTCACACATCGTAACAGACGCTGACAGACACAGAATTAATCCCACACTCACAGACAGTAACAGTCACTGACAGATACAGAATTAGTCCCACACTCACACATAGGAACAGACACAGACACATACAGAAATAATCCCACACTCACACACAGTAACAGACACTGACAGATACAGAAATAATCCCACACTCACACACAGTAACAGACACTGACAGATGCAGAATTGATACCACACTCACACACAGTAACAGACACTGACAGATACATACTTAATCCCACACTCACACACAGTAACAGACACTGACAGATGCAGAATTAATACCACACTCACACACAGTAACAGACACTGAAAGATACAGAATTAATCCCACACTCACACATAGTATCAGGCAGTGAAAGATAGATTAATAATCCCATACACACACAAACAGTAACAGACACTGACAGACACATAATTAGTCCCACACTCACACACAGTAACAGACACTGACAGATACAGAATTAATCCCACACTCACACATAGTAACAGACGGTGGCGGATACAGAATTAATCCCTCACTCACACACAGTAACAGACACTGACAGATAGAAAACTAATCCCACACTCACACACAGTGACACACACTGACAGATGCAGAATTAATCCCACACTCACACATAGTATCAGACAGTGACAGATAGAGTAATAATCCCATACACACACACACAGTAACAGACACTGACAAACACAGAATTAATCCCACACTCACACACAGTAACAGACACTGACAGATACAGAATTAATCCCACACTCACACACAGTAACAGACAGTGACAGATAAAGAATTAATCCCACACTCACACACAGTAACAGACACTGACTGATACAGAACTATTCCCACACTCACACACAGTAACAGACAGTGACAGATACAGAATTATTCCCACGCTCACACACAGTAACAGACACTGACAAATACAGAATTAATCCCACACTCACACACAGTGACAGACACAGACAGATACAGAATTAATCCCACACTCACACACAGTAACAGACACTGACAGATACAGAATTAATCCCACACTCACACACAGTGACAGACACTGACAGATACATAATTAATCCCACACTCACACACAGCAACAGACAGTGACAGTTACAGATTTATTCCCACACTCACACACAGTATCAGACAGTGACAGATACAGAATTAATCCCACACTCAAACACAGTAACACAAACTGACAGATACAGAATTAATCCCACACTCACACACAGTAACAGACACTGACAGATACAGAACTATTCCCACACTCACACACAGTAACAGACAGTGACAGATACAGAATTATACCCACGCTCACACACAGTAACAGACACTGAAAGATACAGAATAAATCCCACACTCACACATAGTATCAGACAGTGACAGATAGAGTAATAATCCCATACACACACACACAGTAACAGACACTGACAGAAACAGAATTAATCCCACACTCACACACAGTAACAGACACTGACAGATACAGAATTAATCCCACACTCACACACAGTAACAGACACAGACAGATACAGAATTAATCCCACACTCACACACAGTAACAGACACTGACAGATACAGACTTCTTCCCACACTCACACATAGTCACAGACGCTGACAGATACAGAATTAATCCCACACTCAAACACAGTAACACACACTGACAGATACAGAATTAATCCCACACTCACACATAGTATCAGACAGTGACAGATAGAGTAATAATCCCATACACACACACACAGTAACAGACACTGACAGATACAGAACTGATCCCACACTCACACACAGTAACAGACACTGACAGATACAGAATTAATCCCACACTCACACACAGTAACAGACACTGACTGATACAGAACTATTCCCACACTCACACACACTAACAGACACTGACAGATACAGAATTCCTCCCACACTCACACATAGTAACAGACGCTGACAGACACAGAATTAATCCCACACTCACAGACAGTAACAGTCACTGACAGATACAGAATTAGTCCCACACTCACACACAGGAACAGACACAGACACATACAGAAATAATCCCACACTCACACACAGTAACAGACACTGACAGATGCAGAAATAATCCCACACTCACACACAGTAACGGACACTGACAGATGCAGAATCAATAGCACACTCACACACAGTAACAGACACTGAAAGATACAGAATTAATCCCACACTCACACATAGTATCAGGCAGTGAAAGATAGAGTAATAATCCCATACACACACAAACAGTAACAGACACTGACAGACACATAATTAATCCCACACTCACACACAGTAACAGACACTGACAGATACAGAATTAATCCCACACTCACACACACTAACAGACACTGACAGACACAGAATTAATACCAGACTCACACACAGTAACAGACAGTGACAGTTACAGAATTATTCCCACACTCACACACAGTATCAGACAGTGACAGATACAGAATTAATCCCACACTCAAGCACAGTAACACACACTGACAGATACAGAATTCATCCCACACTCACACACAGTAACAGATAGTGACAGATACAGAATTAATCCCACACTCACACACCGTAACAGACAGTGATAGATACACAATTAATCGCACTCTCACACACACTAACAGACACTGACAGATACAGAATTAATACCACACTCAGACACAGTAACAGACACTGACAGATACAGAATTCTTCCCACACTCACACATAGTAACAGACGCTGACAGATTCATAATTAAACCCACACTCACACACAGTAACTGACACTGACAGATGCAGAAATAGTCCCACAGTCACACACAGCAACTGACAGTGAAAGATACAGAATTGATCCCACACTCACACACAGTAACACACACTGACAGATACAGAATTAATCCCACACTCACACACAGTAACTGACAGTGACAGATACAGAATTAATCCCACACTCACACACAGTAACACATACTGGCAGATACAGAATTAATCCCACACTCACACCCAGTAACAGACACTGACAGATACAGAATGGATCCCACAGTCACACATAGTAGCAGACGCTGACAGACACAGAATTAATCCCACACTCACAGACAGTAACAGTCACTGACAGATACAGAGCTAATCCCACACTCACACAGACTAACAGACACTGACAGATACAGAATTAAAACCTGACTCACGCAGAGTAACAGACACTGACAGATACAGAATTCCTCCCACACTCACACATAGTAACAGACGCTGACAGACACAGAATTAATCCCACACTCACAGACAGTACCAGTCACTGACAGATACAGAATTAGTCCCACACTCACACACAGGAACAGACACAGACACATACAGAAATAATCCCACACTCACACACAGTAACAGACACTGACAGATGCAGAAATAATCCCACACTCACACACAGTAACAGACACTGACAGATGCAGAATTAATACCACACACACACACAGTAACAGACACTGACAGATACATAATTAATCCCACACTCACACACAGTAACAGACACTGACAGATGCAGAATTAATACCACACTCACACACAGTAACAGACACTGAAAGATACAGAATTAATCCCACACTCACACATAGTATCAGGCAGTGAAAGATAGAGTAATAATCCCATACACACACAAACAGTAACAGACACTGACAGACACATAATTAATCACACACTCACACACAGTAACAGACACTGACAGATACATAATTAATCCCACACTCACACATAGCAACAGACGGTGGCGGATACAGAATTAATCCCTCACTCACACACAGTAACTGACACTGACAGATAGAGAACTAATCCCACACTCACACACAGTGACACACACTGACAGATGCAGAATTAATCCCACACTCACACGTAGTATCAGACAGTGACAGACACAGAATTAATCCCACACTCACACACAGTAACAGACAGTGACAGATACAGAATTAATCCCACACTCACACTCAGTAACAGACACAGACAGATACAGAATTAATCCCACACTCACACACAGTAACAGACAGTGACAGATACAGAATTAATCCCACACTCACACACAGTAACAGACGGTGGCAGATACAGAATTAATCCCACACTCACACACAGTAACAGACAAAGACAGATAGAGAACTAATCCCACACTCACACACAGTGACACACACTAACAGATGCAGAATTAATCCCACACTCAAAAACAGTAACTGAGAGTGACAGATTCAGAATTAATCCCACACTCACACACAGTAACACACACTGACAGATACAGAATTAATCCCACACTCACACACAGTATCAGACAGTGACAGATACAGAATTAATCCCGCACTCAAACACAGTAACACACACTGACAGTTGCAGAATTAATCCCACACTCACACACAGTAACAGACACTGACAGATACAGACCTATTCCCAGACTCACACACAGTAACAGACAGTGACAGTTACAGAATTATTCCCACACTCACACGCAGTATCAGACAGTGGCAGATACAGAGTTAATCCCACACTCAAACAGAGTAACACACACTGACAGACACAGAATTAATCCCACACTCACACACAGTAACAGACACTGACAGATACAGAACTATTCCCACACTCACACACAGTAACAGGCAGTGACAGATACAGAATTATTCCCACGCTCACACACAGTAACAGACACTGACAGATACAGATTTAATCCCACACTCGCACTTAGTATCAGACAGTGACAGATAGAGTAATAAACCGCGACACACACTCACAATAACAGACACTGACAGACACAGAATTAATCCCACACTCACACACAGTAACAGACACTGACAGATAGAGAACTAATCCCAAACTCACACACAGTGACACACGCTGACAGATGCAGAATTAATCCCATTCTCACACACAGTAACTGACAGTGACAGATACAGAATTAATCCCACACTCACATACAGTAACACACACTGACAGATACAGAATTAATCCCACACTCACACACAGTAACACACACTGACAGATACAGAGCTAATCCCAAACTCACACACAGTAATAGACACTGACAGATGCAGAATTAATCCCACACTCACACACACTAACAGACACTGACAGACACAGAATTAATACCAGACTCACACACAGTAACAGACAGTGACAGTTACAGAATTATTCCCGCACTCACACACAGTATCAGACAGTGACAGTTACAGAATTAATCCCACACTCAAGCACAGTAACACACACTGACAGATACAGAATTCATCCCACACTCACACACAGTAACAGATAGTGACAGATACAGAATTAATCCCACACTCACACACAGTAACAGACAGTGATAGATACACAATTAATCGCACTCTCACACACACTAACAGACACTGACAGATACAGAATTAATACCACACTCAGACACAGTAACAGACACTGACAGATACAGAATTCTTCCCACACTCACACATAGTAACAGGCGCTGACAGATGCACAATTAATCGCACTCTCACACACACTAACAGACACTGACAGATACAGAATTAATACCACACTCAGACACAGTAACAGACACTGACAGATACAGAATTCTTCCCACACTCACACATAGTAACAGGCGCTGACAGATTCATAATTAAACCCACACTCACACACAGTAACTGACACTGACAGATGCAGAAATAGTCCCACAGTCACACACAGCAACTGACAGTGAAAGATACAGAATTGATCCCACACTCACACTCAGTAAAACACACTGACAGATACAGAATTAATCCCACACTCACACACAGTAACTGACAGTGACAGATCCAGAATTCATCCCACACTCACACACAGTAACACATACTGACAGATACAGAATTAATCCCACACTCACACCCAGTAACAGACACTGACAGATACAGAATGGATCCCACAGTCACACATAGTAGCAGACGCTGACAGACACAGAATTAATCCCACACTCACAGACAGTAACAGTCACTGACAGATACAGAGCTAATCCCACATTCACACACACTAACAGACACTGACAGATACAGAATTAAAACCAGACTCACGCAGAGTAACAGACACTGACAGATACAGAATTCCTCCCACACTCACACATCGTAACAGACGCTGACAGACACAGAATTAATCCCACACTCACAGACAGTAACAGTCACTGACAGATACAGAATTAGTCCCACACTCACACATAGGAACAGACACAGACACATACAGAAATAATCCCACACTCACACACAGTAACAGACACTGACAGATACAGAAATAATCCCACACTCACGCACAGTAACAGACACTGACAGATGCAGAATTGATACCACACTCACACACAGTAACAGACACTGACAGATACATACTTAATCCCACACTCACACACAGTAACAGACACTGACAGATGCAGAATTAATACCACACTCACACACAGTAACAGACACTGAAAGATACAGAATTAATCCCACACTCACACATAGTATCAGGCAGTGAAAGATAGATTAATAATCCCATACACACACAAACAGTAACAGACACTGACAGACACATAATTAGTCCCACACTCACACACAGTAACAGACACTGACAGATACAGAATTAATCCCACACTCACACATAGTAACAGACGGTGGCGGATACAGAATTAATCCCTCACTCACACACAGTAACAGACACTGACAGATAGAAAACTAATCCCACACTCACACACAGTGACACACACTGACAGATGCAGAATTAATCCCACACTCACACATAGTATCAGACAGTGACAGATAGAGTAATAATCCCATACACACACACACAGTAACAGACACTGACAAACACAGAATTAATCCCACACTCACACACAGTAACAGACACTGACAGATACAGAATTAATCCCACACTCACACACAGTAACAGACAGTGACAGATACAGAATTAATCCCACACTCACACACAGTAACAGACACTGACTGATACAGAACTATTCCCACACTCACACACAGTAACAGACAGTGACAGATACAGAATTATTCCCACGCTCACACACAGTAACAGACACTGACAAATACAGAATTAATCCCACACTCACACACAGTGACAGACACAGACAGATACAGAATTAATCCCACACTCACACACAGTAACAGATACTGACAGATACAGAATTAATCCCACACTCACACACAGTGACAGACACTGACAGATACATAATTAATCCCACACTCACACACAGCAACAGACAGTGACAGTTACAGATTTATTCCCACACTCACACACAGTATCAGACAGTGACAGATACAGAATTAATCCCACACTCAAACACAGTAACACAAACTGACAGATACAGAATTAATCCCACACTCACACACAGTAACAGACACTGACAGATACAGAACTATTCCCACACTCACACACAGTAACAGACAGTGACAGATACAGAATTATACCCACGCTCACACACAGTAACAGACACTGAAAGATACAGAATAAATCCCACACTCACACATAGTATCAGACAGTGACAGATAGAGTAATAATCCCATACACACACACACAGTAACAGACACTGACAGAAACAGAATTAATCCCACACTCACACACAGTAACAGACACTGACAGATACAGAATTAATCCCACACTCACACACAGTAACAGACACAGACAGATACAGAATGAATCCCACACTCACACACAGTAACAGACACTGACAGATACAGACTTCTTCCCACACTCACACATAGTCACAGACGCTGACAGATACAGAATTAATCCCACACTCAAACACAGTAACACACACTGACAGATACAGAATTAATCCCACACTCACACACAGTAACAGACACTGACAGATACAGAACTATTCCCAGACTCACACACAGTAATAGACAGTGACAGATACAGAATTATTCCCACGGTCACACACAGTAACAGACACTGACAGATACAGAATTAATCCCACACTCACACATAGTATCAGACAGTGACAGATAGAGTAATAATCCCATACACACACACACAGTAACAGACACTGACAGATACAGAACTGATCCCACACTCACACACAGTAACAGACACTGACAGATACAGAATTAATCCCACACTCACACACAGTAACAGACACTGACTGATACAGTACTATTCCCACACTCACACACACTAACAGACACTGACAGATACAGAATTAAAACCAGACTCACGCAGAGTAACAGACACTGACAGATACAGAATTCCTCCCACACTCACACATAGTAACAGACGCTGACAGACACAGAATTAATCCCACACTCACAGACAGTAACAGTCACTGACAGATACAGAATTAGTCCCACACTCACACACAGGAACAGACACAGACACATACAGAAATAATCCCACACTCACACACAGTAACAGACACTGACAGATGCAGAAATAATCCCACACTCACACACAGTAACAGACACTGACAGATGCAAAATTGATACCACACTCACACACAGTAGCAGACACTGACAGATACATAATTAATCCCACACTCACACACAGTAACGGACACTGACAGATGCAGAATCAATAGCACACTCACACACAGTAACAGACACTGAAAGATACAGAATTAATCCCACACTCACACATAGTATCAGGCAGTGAAAGATAGAGTAATAATCCCATACACACACAAACAGTAACAGACACTGACAGACACATAATTAATCCCACACTCACACACAGTAACAGACACTGACAGATACAGAATTAATCCCACACTCACACATAGTAACAGACGGTGGCGGATACAGAATTAATCCCTCACTCACACACAGTAACAGACACTGACTGATACAGAACTATTCCCACACTCACACACAGTAACAGACAGTGACAGATAGAAAACTAATCCCACACTCACACACAGTGACACACACTGACAGATGCAGAATTAATCCCACGCTCACACATAGTATCAGACAGTGACAGATAGAGTAATAATCCCATACACACACACACAGTAACAGACACTGACAGACACAGAATTAATCCCACACTCACACACAGTAACAGACACTGACAGATACAGAATTAATCCCACACTCACACACAGTAACAGACAGTGACAGATACAGAATTAATCCCACACTCACACACAGTAACAGACACTGACTGAGACAGAACTATTCCCACACTCACACACAGTAACAGACAGTGACAGATACAGAATTATTCCCACGCTCACACACAGTAACAGACACTGACAAATACAGAATTAATCCCACACTCACACACAGTGACAGACACAGACAGATACAGAATTAATCCCACACTCACACACAGTAACAGACACTGACAGATACAGAATTAATCCCACACTCACACACAGTGACAGACACTGACAGATACATAATTAATCCCACACTCAAACACAGTAACACAAACTGACAGATACAGAATTAATCCCACACTCACACACAGTAACAGACACTGTCAGATACAGAACTATTCACACACTCACACACAGTAACAGACAGTGACAGATACAGAATTATACCCACGCTCACACACATTAACAGACACTGAAAGATACAGAATTAATCCCACACTCACACATAGTATCAGACAGTGACAGATAGAGTCATAATCCCATACACACACACACATTAACAGACACTGACAGAAACAGAATTAATCCCACACTCACACACAGTAACAGACACTGACAGATACAGAATTAATCCCACACTCACACACAGTAACAGACACAGACAGATACAGAATTAATCCCACACTCACACACAGTAACATACACTGACAGATACAGAATTCTTCCCACACTCACACATAGTTACAGACGCTGACAGATACAGAATTAATCCCACACTCAAACACAGTAACACACACTGACAGATACAGAATTAATCCCACACTCACACACAGTAACAGACACTGACAGATACAGAACTATTCCCAGACTCACACACCGTAATAGACAGTGACAGATACAGAATTATTCCCACGGTCACACACAGTAACAGACACTGACAGATACAGAATTAATCCCACACTCACACATAGTATCAGACAGTGACAGATAGAGTAATAATCCCATACACACACACACAGTAACAGACACTGACAGACACAGAATTAATCCCACACTCACACACAGTAACAGACACTGACAGATACAGAATTGATCCCACACTCACACACAGTAACAGACAGTGACAGATACAGAATTAATCCCACACTCACACACAGTAACAGACACTGACTGATACAGAACTATTCCCACACTCACACACACTAACAGACACTGACAGATACAGAATTAAAACCAGACTCACGCAGAGTAACAGACACTGACAGATACAGAATTCCTCCCACACTCACACACAGTAACAGACGCTGACAGACACAGAATTAATCCCACACTCACAGACAGTAACAGTCACTGACAGATACAGAATTAGTCCCACACTCACACACAGGAACAGACACAGACACATACAGAAATAATCCCACACTCACACACAGTAACAGACACTGACAGATGCAGAAATAATCCCACACTCACACACAGTAACAGACACTGACAGATGCAGAATTGATACCACACTCACACACAGTAGCAGACACTGACAGATACATAATTAATCCCACACTCACACACAGTAACAGACACTGACAGATGCAGAATCAATACCACACTCACACACAGTAACAGACACTGAAAGATACAGAATTAATCCCACACTCACACATAGTATCAGGCAGTGAAAGATAGAGTAATAATCCCATACACACACAAACAGTAACAGACACTGACAGACACATAATTAATCCCACACTCACACACAGTAACAGACACTGACAGATACAGAATTAATCCCACACTCACACATAGTAACAGACGGTGGCGGATACAGAATTAATCCCTCACTCACACACAGTAACAGACACTGACAGATAGAAAACTAATCCCACACTCACACACAGTGACACACACTGACAGATGCAGAATTAATCCCACGCTCACACATAGTATCAGACAGTGACAGATAGAGTAATAATCCCATACACACACACACAGTAACAGACACTGACAGACACAGAATTAATCCCACACTCACACACAGTAACAGACACTGACAGATACAGAAATATTCCCACACTCACACACAGTAACAGACAGTGACAGATACAGAATTATTCCCACGCTCACACACAGTAACAGACACTGACAAATACAGAATTAATCCCACACTCACACACAGTGACAGACACAGACAGATACAGAATTAATCCCACACTCACACACAGTAACAAAAACTGACAGATACAGAATTAATCCCACACTCACACACAGTGACAGACACTGACAGATACATAATTAATCCCACACTCACACACAGCAACAGATAGTGACAGTTACAGATTTATTCCCACACTCACACACAGTATCAGACAGTGACAGATACAGAATTAATCCCACACTCAAACACAGTAACACAAACTGACAGATACAGAATTAATCCCACACTCACACACAGTAACAGACACTGACAGATACAGAACTATTCCCACACTCACACACAGTAACAGACAGTGACAGATACAGAATTATACCCACGCTCACACACAGTAACAGACACTGAAAGATACAGAATTAATCCCACACTCACACATAGTATCAGACAGTGACAGATAGAGTAATAATCCCATACACACACACACAGTAACAGACACTGACAGAAACAGAATTAATCCCACACTCACACACAGTAACAGACACTGACAGATACAGAATTAATCCCACACTCACACACAGTAACAGACACAGACAGATACAGAATTCTTCCCACACTCACACATAGTTACAGACGCTGACAGATACAGAATTAATCCCACACTCAAACACAGTAACACACACTGACAGATACAGAATTAATCCCACACTCACACACAGTAACAGACACTGACAGATACAGAACTATTCCCAGACTCAAACACAGTAACACACACTGACAGATACAGAACTATTCCCAGACTCACACACAGTAATAGACAGTGACAGATACAGAATTATTCCCACGGTCACACACAGTAACAGACACTGACAGATACAGAATTAATCCCACACTCACACATAGTATCAGACAGTGACAGATAGAGTAATAATCCCATACACACACACACTGTAACAGACACTGACAGACACAGAATTAATCCCACACTCACACACAGTAACAGACACTGACAGATACAGAATTGATCCCACACTCACACACAGTAACAGACAGTGACAGATACAGAATTAATCCCACACTCACACACAGAAACAGACACTGACTGATACAGAACTATTCCCACACTCACACACACTAACAGACACTGACAGATACAGAATTAAAACCAGACTCACGCAGAGTAACAGACACTGACAGATACAGAATTCCTCCCACACTCACACATAGTAACAGACGCTGACAGACACAGAATTAATCCCACACTCACAGACAGTAACAGTCACTGACAGATACAGAATTAGTCCCACACTCACACACAGGAACAGACACAGACACATACAGAAATAATCCCACACTCACACACAGTAACAGACACTGACAGATGCAGAAATAATCCCACACTCACACACAGTAACAGACACTGACAGATGCAGAATTAATACCACACTCACACACAGTAACAGACACTGACAGATACATAATTAATCCCACACTCACACACAGTAACAGACACTGACAGATGCAGAATTAATACCACACTCACACACAGTAACAGACACTGAAAGATACAGAATTAATCCCACACTCACACATAGTATCAGGCAGTCAAAGATAGAGTAATAATCCCATACACACACAAACAGTAACAGACACTGACAGACACATAATTAATCCCACACTCACACACAGTAACAGACACGGACAGATACAGAATTAATCCCACACTCACACATAGTAACAGACGGTGGCGGATATAGAATTAATCCCTCACTCACACACAGTAACAGACACTGACAGATAGAAAACTAATCCCACACTCACACACAGTGACACACACTGACAGATGCAGAATTAATCCCACGCTCACACATAGTATCAGACAGTGACAGATAGAGTAATAATCCCATACACACACACACAGTAACAGACACTGACAGACACAGAATTAATCCCACACTCACACACAGTAACAGACACTGACAGATACAGAATTAATCCCACACTCACACACAGTAACAGACAGTGACAGATACAGAATTAATCCCACACTCACACACAGTAACAGACACTGACTGATACAGAACTATTCCCACACTCACACACAGTAACAGACAGTGACAGATACAGAATTATTCCCACGCTCACACACTGTAACAGACACTGACAAATACAGAATTAATCCCACACTCACACACAGTGACAGACACAGACAGATACAGAGATAATCCCACACTCACACACAGTAACAGACACTGACAGATACAGAATTAATCCCACACTCACACACAGTGACAGACACTGACAGATACATAATCAATCCCACACTCACACATAGCAACAGACAGTGACAGTTACAGATTTATTCCCACACTCACACACAGTATCAGACAGTGACAGATGCAGAATTAATCCCACACTCAAACACAGTCACACAAACTGACAGATACAGAATTAATCCCACACTCACACACAGTAACAGACACTGACAGATATAGAACTATTCCCACACTCACACACAGTAACAGACAGTGACAGATACAGAATTATTCCCACGCTCACACACAGTAACAGACACTGCAAGATACAGAACTAATCCCACACTCACACATAGTATCAGACAGTGACAGATAGAGTAATAATCCCATACACACACACACAGTAACAGACACTGACAGAAACAGAATTAATCCCACACTCACACACAGTAACAGACACTGACAGATACAGAATTAATCCCACACTCACACACAGGAACAGACACAGACAGATACAGAATTAATCCCACACTCACACACAGTAACAGACACTGACAGATACAGAATTCTTCCCACACTCACACATAGTCACAGACGCTGACAGATACAGAATTAATCCCACACTCAAACACAGTAACACACACTGACAGATACAGAATTAATCCCACACTCACACACAGTAACAGACACTGACAGATACAGAACTATTCCCAGACTCACACACAGTAATAGACAGTGACAGATACAGAATAATTCCCACGGTCACACACAGTAACAGACACTGACAGATACGGAATTAATCCCACACTCACACATAGTATCAGACAGTGACAGATAGAGTAATAATCCCATACACACACACACAGTAACAGACACTGACAGACACAGAATTAATCCCACACTCACACACAGTAACAGACACTGGCAGATACAGAATTGATCCCACACTCACACACAGTAACAGACAGTGACAGATACAGAATTAATCCCACACTCACACACAGTAACAGACACTGACTGATACAGAACTATTCCCACACTCACACACACTAACAGACACTGACAGATACAGAATTAAAACCAGACTCACGCAGAGTAACAGACACTGACAGATACAGAATTCCTCCCACACTCACACATAGTAACAGACGCTGACAGACACAGAATTAATCCCACACTCACAGACAGTAACAGTCACTGACAGATACAGAATTAGTCCCACACTCCCACACAGGAACAGACACAGACACATACAGAAATAATCCCACACTCACACACTGTAACAGACACTGACAGATGCAGAAATAATCCCACACTCACACACAGTAACAGACACTGACAGATGCAGAATTAATACCACACTCACACACAGTAACAGACACTGACAGATACATAATTAATCCCACACTCGCACACAGTAACAGACACTGACAGATGCAGAATTAATACCACACTCACACACAGTAACAGACACTGAAAGATACAGAATTAATCCCACACTCACACATAGTATCATTCAGTCAAAGATAGAGTAATAATCCCATACACACACAAACAGTAACAGACACTGACAGACACATAATTAATCCCACACTCACACACAGTAACAGACACGGACAGATACAGAATTAATCCCACACTCACACATAGTAACAGACGGTGGCGGATATAGAATTAATCCCTCACTCACACACAGTGACAGACACTGACAGATAGAAAACTAATCCCACACTCACACACAGTGACACACACTGACAGATGCAGAATTAATCCCACACTCACACATAGTATCAGACAGTGACAGATAGAGTAATAATCCCATACACACACACACAGTAACAGACACTGACAGACACAGAATTAATCCCACACTCACACACAGTAACAGACACTGACAGATACAGAATTAATCCCACACTCACACACAGTAACAGACACTGACAGATACAAAATTAATCCCACACTCACACACAGTAACAGACACTGACTGATACAGAACTATTCCCACACTCACACACAGTAACAGACAGTGACAAATACAGAATTAATCCCACACTCACACACAGTGACAGACACAGACAGATACAGAAATAATCCCACACTCACACACAGTAACAGACACTGACAGATACAGAATTAATCCCACACTCACACACAGTGACAGACACTGACAGATACATAATTAATCCCACACTCACACACAGCAACAGACAGTGACAGTTACAGATTTATTCCCACACTCACACACAGTATCAGACAGTGACAGATACAGAATTAATCCCACACTCAAACACAGTAACACAAACTGACAGATACAGAATTAATCCCACACTCACACACAGTAACAGACACTGACAGATACAGAACTACTCCCACACTCACACACAGTAACAGACAGTGACAGATACAGAATTATTCCCACGCTCACACATAGTAACAGACACTGAAAGATACAGAATTAATCCCACACTCACACATAGTATCAGACAGTGACAGATAGAGTAATAATCCCATACACACACACACAGTAACAGACACTGACAGAAACAGAATTAATCCCACACTCACACACAGTAACAGACACTGGCAGATACAGAATTAATCCCACACTCACACACAGTAACAGACACAGACAGATACAGAATTAATCCCACACTCACACACAGTAACAGACACTGACAGATACAGAATTCTTCCCACACTCACACATAGTCACAGAGGCTGACAGATACAGAATTAATCCCACGCTCAAACACAGTAACACACACTGACAGATACAGAATTATTCCCACGGTCACACACAGTAACAGACACTGACAGATACAGAATTAATCCCACACTCACACATAGTATCAGACAGTGACAGATAGAGTAATAATCCCATACACACACACACACAGTAACAGACACTGACAGACACAGAATTAATCCCACACTCACACACAGTAACAGACACTGACAGATACAGAATTGATCCCACACTCACACACAGTAACAGACAGTGACAGATACAGAATTAATCCCACACTCACACACAGTAACAGACACTGACAGATACAGATTTCTTCCCACACTCACACATAGTCACAGACGCTGACAGATACAGAATTAATCCCACACTCACACACAGTGACAGACACTGACAGATACATAATTAATCCCACACTCACACACAGCAACAGACAGTGACAGTTACAGATTTATTCCCACACTCACACACAGTATCAGACAGTGACAGATACAGAATTAATCCCACACTCAAACACAGTAACACACACTGACAGATACAGAATTAATCCCACACTCACACACAGTAACAGACACTGACAGATACAGAACTATTCCCAGACTCACACAAAGTAATAGACAGTGACAGATACAGAATTATTCCCACGGTCACACACAGTAACAGACACTGACAGATACAGAATTAATCCCACACTCACACATAGTATCAGACAGTGACAGATAGAGTAATAATCCCATACACACACACACACAGTAACAGACACTGACAGACACAGAATTAATCCCACACTCACACACAGTAACAGACACTGACAGATACAGAATTGATCCCACACTCACACACAGTAACAGACAGTGACAGATACAGAATTAATCCCACACTCACACACAGTAACAAACACTGACTGATAAAGAACTATTCACACACTCACACACAGTAACAGACAGTGACAGATACAGAATTATTCCCACGCTCACACACAGTAACAGACACTGACAAATACAGAATTAATCCCACACGCACACACAGTGACAGACACAGACAGATACAGAAATAATCCCACACTCACACACAGTAACAGACACTGACAGATACAGAATTAATCCCACACTCAGACACAGTGACAGACACTGACAGATACATAATTAATCCCACACTCACACACAGCAACAGACAGTGACAGTTACAGATTTATTTCCACACTCACACACAGTATCAGACAGTGACAGATACAGAATTAAGCCCACACTCAAACACAGTAACACAAACTGACAGATACAGAATTAATGCTACACTCACACACAGTAACAGACACTGACAGATACAGAACTATTCCCACACTCACACACAGTAACAGACAGTGACAGATACAGAATTATACCCACGCTCACACACAGTAACAGACACTGAAAGATACAGAATTAATCCCACACTCACACATAGTATCAGACAGTGACAGAGAGAGTAATAATCCCATACACACACACACAGTAACAGACACTGACAGAAACAGAATTAATCCCACACTCACACACAGTAACAGACACTGACAGATACAGAATTAATCCCACACTCACACACAGTAACAGACACAGACAGATACAGAATTAATCCCACACTCACACACAGTAACAGACACTGACAGATACAGATTTCTTCCCACACTCACACATAGTCACAGACGCTGACAGATACATAATTAATCCCACACTCACACACAGTAACAGACACTGACAGATACAGAATTAGTCCCACACTCACTCACAGTAACAGACACTGACAGATACAGAATTGATCCCACACTCACACGCAGTAACAGACACTGACAGAAACAGAATTAATCCCACACTCACACACAGTAACAGACACTGACAGAGATACAATTAATCCCGCACTCACACACACTAACAGACACTGACAGATACACAATTAATCGAACACTCACACACAGTAACAGACACTGACAGAAACAGAATTAATCCCACACTCACACACAGTAACAGACAGTGACAGTTACAGAATTATTCACACACTCACACACAGTATCAGACAGTGACAGATACAGAATTAATCCCACACTCAAACACAGTAACAGACACTGACAGATACAGAATTAGTCCCACACTCACTCACAGTAACAGACACTGACAGATACAGAATTGATCCCACACTCACACACAGTAACAGCCACTGACAGTAACAGACTAAATCCCACACTCACACACAGTATCAGACAGTGACAGATACAGAATTAATCCCACACTCAAACACAGTAACACACACTGACAGATACAGAATTAATCCCACACTCACTCACAGTAACAGACAATGACAGATACAGAATTGATCCCACACTCACACACAGTAACAGACAATGACAGAAACAGAATTAATCCCACACTCACACACAGTATCAGACAGTGACAGATAGAGAATTAATCCCACACTCAAACACAGTAACACACACTGTCAGATACAGAATTAATCCCACACTCACGCACAGTAACAGACACTGACAGATACAGAATTAATCCCTCACTCACACACAGTAACAGACAGTGACAGTTACAGAATTATTCCCACACGCACACACAGTATCAGACAGTGACAGATACAGAATTAATCCCACACTCAAACACAGTAACACACTCTGACAGATACAGAATTAATCCCACACACACGCACAGTAACAGACACTGACAGATACAGAATTAATCCCACACTCACACACAGTAACAGACAGTGACAGATACAGAATTAATCCCACAATCACACACCGTAACTGACAGTGATAGATACAGAGCTAATCCCACACTCACACACAGTAACAGACACTGACAGATACAGAATCCATCCCACACTCACACATAGTAACAGACGCTGACAGAAACAGAATTAATCCCACACTCACACACAGTATCAGCCAGTGACAGGTACAGAATTAATCCCACACTCACACACAGTATCAGACAGTGACAGATGCAGAATTAATCCCACACTCAAACACAGTAACACACACTGACAGATACAGAATTAATCCCACACTCACGCACAGTAACAGACACTGACAGATACAGATTTAATCCCACACTCACACACAGTAACAGACACTGACAGATACAGAATTAATCCCACACTCACACACAGTAACAGACACAGACAGATACAGAATTAATCCCACACTCACACACAGTAACAGACACTGACAGATACAGATTTCTTCCCACACTCACACATAGTCACAGACGCTGACAGATACATAATTAATCCCACACTCACACACAGTAACAGACACTGACAGATACAGAATTAGTCCCACACTCACTCACAGTAACAGACACTGACAGATACAGAATTGATCCCACACTCACACGCAGTAACAGACACTGACAGAAACAGAATTAATCCCACACTCACACACAGTAACAGACACTGACAGAGACACAATTAATCCCGCACTCACACACACTAACAGACACTGACAGATACACAATTAATCCCACACTCACACACAGTAACAGACACTGACAGAAACAGAATTAATCCCACACTCACACACAGTAACAGACAGTGACAGTTACAGAATTATTCCCACACTCACACACAGTATCAGACAGTGACAGATACAGAATTAATCCCACACTCAAACACAGTAACAGACACTGACAGATACAGAATTAGTCCCACACTCACTCACAGTAACAGACACTGACAGATACAGAATTGATCCCACACTCACACACAGTAACAGCCACTGACAGTAACAGACTAAATCCCACACTCACACACAGTATCAGACAGTGACAGATACAGAATTAATCCCACACTCAAACACAGTAACACACACTGACAGATACAGAATTAATCCCACACTCACTCACAGTAACAGACAATGACAGATACAGAATTGATCCCACACTCACACACAGTAACAGACAATGACAGAAACAGAATTAATCCCACACTCACACACAGTATCAGACAGTGACAGATAGAGAATTAATCCCACACTCAAACACAGTAACACACACTGTCAGATACAGAATAAATCCCACACTCACGCACAGTAACAGACACTGACAGATACAGAATTAATCCCTCACTCACACACAGTAACAGACAGTGACAGTTACAGAATTATTCCCACACGCACACACAGTATCAGACAGTGACAGATACAGAATTAATCCCACACTCAAACACAGTAACACACTCTGACAGATACAGAATTAATCCCACACACACGCACAGTAACAGACACTGACAGATACAGAATTAATCCCACACTCACACACAGTAACAGACAGTGACAAATACAGAATTAATCCCACAATCACACACCGTAACTGACAGTGACAGATACAGAGCTAATCCCATACTCACACACAGTAATAGACACTGACAGATACAGAATTAATCCCACACTCACACACACTAACAGACAGTGACAGATACAGAACTAATACCAGACTAACACACAGTAACAGACACTGACAGATACAGAATCCATCCCACACTCACACATAGTAACAGACGCTGACAGAAACAGAATTATTCCCACACTCACACACAGTATCAGCCAGTGACAGGTACAGAATTAATCCCACACTCACACACAGTATCAGACAGTGACAGATGCAGAATTAATCCCACACTCAAACACAGTAACACACACTGACAGATACAGAATTAATCCCACACTCACGCACAGTAATTGACACTGACAGATACAGAATTAATCCCACACTCACACACAGTAACAGACAGTGACAGTTACAGAATTATTCCCACACTCACACACAGTATCAGACAGTGACAGATACAGAATTAATCCCACACTCAAACACAGTAACACACGCTGACAGATACAGAATTAATCCCACACTCACGCACAGTAACAGCCACTGACATATACAGAATTAATCCCACACTCACACACAGTAACAGACAGTGACAGATACAGAATTAATCCCACACTCACACACAGTAACCGACACTGACAGATAGAGAATTAATCCCACACTCACACACAGTAACTGACAGTGACAGATACAGAATTAATCCCACACTCACTCACAGTAACACACACTGACAGATACAGAATTAATCCCACACTCTCACACAGTAACACACACTGACAGATACAGAGCAAATCCCATACTCACACACAGTAATAGACACTGACAGATACAGTATTAATCCCACACTCACACACACTAACAGAGACTGACAGATACAGAATTAATCCCACACTCACACACTGTAACACACACTGACAGATACAGAGCTAATCCCATACTCACACACAGTAATAGACACTGACAGATACAGAATTATTCCCACACTCACACACAGTATCAGACAGTGACAGATACAGAATTTATCCCACACTCACACACTGTAACACACACTGACAGAGCCAGAATTCATCCCACACTCACACACAGTAACAGACACTGACAGATACACAATTAATACCACATTCACACACTGTAACAGGCACTGACAGATACAGCATTCATCCCACACTCACACACAGTAACAGACACAGACAGATACAGAATTAATCCCACACTCACACACAGTAACAGACACAGACAGATACAGAATTAATCCCACACTGACACACTGTAACAGACACTGACAGATACAGAATTCTTCCCACACTCACACATAGTCACAGACGCTGACAGATACATAATTAATCCCACACTCACAAACAGTAACAGACACTGACAGATACAGAATTAGTCCCACACTCACACACAGTAACAGACACTGACAGATACAGAATTAATCCCACACTCACACACAGTAACAGACACAGACAGATACAGAATTAATCCCACACTCACACACAGTAACAGACACTGACAGATACAGAGTTCTTCCCACACTCACACATAGTCACAGACGCTGACAGATACATAATTAATCCCACACTCACACACAGTAACAGACACTGACAGATGCAGAATTAGTCCCACACTCACTCACAGTAACAGACACTGACAGATACAGAATTGATCCCACACTCACACACAGTAACAGACACTGACAGAAACAGAATTAATCCCACACTCACACACAGTAACAGACACTGACAGAGACACAATTAATCCCGCACTCACACACACTAACAGACACTGACAGATACACAATTAATCCCACACTCACAAACAGTAACAGACACTGACAGAAACAGAATTAATCCCACACTCACACACAGTAACAGACAGTGACAGTTACAGAATTATTCCCACACTCACACACAGTATCAGACAGTGACAGATACAGAATTAATCCCACACTCAAACACGGTAACAGACACTGACAGATACAGAATTAGTCCCACACTCACACACAGTATCAGACAGTGACAGATACAGAATTAATCCCACACTCAAACACAGTAACACACACTGACAGATACAGAATTAATCCCACACTCACGCACAGTAACAGACAATGACAGATACAGAATTAATCCCACACTCACACACAGTAACAGACAGTGACAGTTACAGAATTATTCCCACACGCACACACAGTATCAGACAGTGACAGATACAGAATTAATCCCACACTCAAACACAGTAACACACACTGACAGATGCAGAATTAATCCCACACTCACGCACAGTAACAGACACTGACAGATACAGAATTAATCCCACACTCACACACAGTAACAGGCAGTGACAGATACAGAATTAATCCCACACTCACACACAGTAACCGACACTGACAGATAGAGAATTAATCCCACACCCACACACAGTAACTGACAGTGACAGATGCAGAATTAATCCCACACTCACTCACAGTAACACACACTGACAGATACAGAATTAATCCCACACTCTCACACAGTAACACACACTTACAGATACAGAGCTAATCCCATACTCACACACAGTAATAGACACTGACAGATACAGAATTAATCCCACACTCACACACACTAACAGACACTGACAGATACAGAACTAATACCAGACTCACACACAGTAACAGCCACTGACAGATACAGAATCCATCCCACACTCACACATAGTAACAGACGCTGACAGAAACAGAATTAATCCCACACTCACACACAGTATCAGACAGTGACAGGTACAGAATTAATCCCACACTCACACACAGTATCAGACAGTGACAGATACAGAATTAATGCCACACTCAAACACAGTAACACACACTGACAGATACAGAATTAATCCCACACTCACGCACAGTAACAGACACTGACAGATACAGAATTAATCCCACACTCACACACAGTAACAGACAGTGACAGTTACAGAATTATTCCCACACTCACACACAGTATCAGACAGTGACAGATACAGAATTAATCCCACACTCAAACACAGTAACACACGCTGACAGATACAGAATTAATCCCACATTCACGCACAGTAACAGACACTGACAGATACAGAATTAATACCACATTCACACACTGTAACAGGCACTGACAGATACAGCATTCATCCCACACTCACACATAGTTACAGACGCTGACAGAAACAGAATTAATCCCACACTCACACACAGTAACTGTCACTGACAGATACAGAATTAGTCCCACACTCACACACAGTAACAGACACTGACAGATACACAATTAATCCCACACTCACACACAGTAACAGACACTGACAGATGCAGTATTAATCCCACACTCACACACAGTATCAGACAGTGACAGATACAGAATTAATCCCACACTCACACACAGTAACAGACACTGACAGATGCAGTATTAATCCCGCACTCACACACAGTAACAGACACTGGCAGATACAGAATTAATCCCACACTCACACACAGTAACAGACATTGACAGATACAGAACTATTCCCACAGTCACACACAGTAACAGACAGTGACAGATACAGAATTATTCCCACGCTCACACACAGTAACAGACACTGACAGATAGAGAACTAATCCCACACTCTCACACTGTGACACACACTGACAGATGCAGAATTAATCCCACTCTCACACACAGTAACTGACAGTGACAGATTCAGAATTAATCCCACACTCACACACAGTAACACACACTGACAGATACAGAATTAATCCCACAATCACACACAGTTTGTGACAGTGACAGATAGAGAATTAATCCCACACTCAAACACAGTAACAGACACTGACAGATACAGAATTAATCTCACACTCACACACAGTAACAGACACTGACAGATACAGAATTAATCCCACACTCACACACACTAACAGACACTGACAGATACAGAATTAATCCCACACTCACACACTGTAACACACACTGACAGATACAGAGCTAATCCCATACTCACACACAGTAATAGACACTGACAGATACAGAATTATTCCCACACTCACACACAGTATCAGACAGTGACAGATACAGAATTAATCCCACACTCACACACTGTAACACACACTGACAGAGCCAGAACTCATCCCACACTCACACACAGTAACAGACACTGACAGATACACAATTAATACCACATTCACACACTGTAACAGGCACTGACAGATACAGCATTCATCCCACACTCACACACAGTAACAGACACAGGCAGATACAGAATTAATCCCACACTCACACGCAGTAACAGACACAGACAGATACAGAATTAATCCCACACTCACACACAGTAACAGACACTGACAGATACAGAATTCTTCCCACACTCACACATAGTCACAGACGCTGACAGATACATAATTAATCCCACACTCACACACAGTAACAGACACTGACAGATACAGAATTAGTCCCACACTCACACACAGTAACAGACACTGACAGATACAGAATTCTTCCCACACTCACACATAGTCACAGACGCTGACAGATACATAATTAATCCCACACTCACACACAGTAACAGACACTGACAGATACAGATTTAGTCCCACACTCACTCACAGTAACAGACACTGACAGATACAGAATTGATCCCACACTCACACACAGTAACAGACACTGACAGAAACAGAATTAATCCCGCACTCACACACACTAACAGACACTGACAGATACACAATTAATCCCACACTCACAAACAGTAACAGACACTGACAGAAACAGAATTAATCCCACACTCACACACAGTAACAGACAGTGACAGTTACAGAATTATTCCCACACTCACACACAGTATCAGACAGTGACAGATACAGAATTAATCCCACACTCAAACACAGTAACAGACACTGACAGATACAGAATTAGTCCCACACTCACTCACAGTAACAGACACTGACAGATACAGAATTGATCCCACACTCACACACAGTAACAGACACTGACAGAAACAGAATTAATCCCACACTCACACACAGTATCAGACAGTGACAGATACAGAATTAATCCCACACTCACACACAGTAACACACACTGACAGATACAGAATTAATCCCACACTCACGCACAGTAACAGACAATGACAGATACAGAATTAATCCCACACTCACACACAGTAACAGACAGTGACAGTTACAGAATTATTCCCACACGCACACACAGTATCAGACAGTGACAGATACAGAATTAATCCCACACTCAAACACAGTAACACACACTGACAGATGCAGAATTAATCCCACACTCACGCACAGTAACAGACACTGACAGATACAGAACTATTCCCACAGTCACACACAGTAACAGACAGTGACAGATACAGAATTATTCCCACGCTCACACACAGTAACAGACACTGACAGATAGAGAACTAATCCCACACTCTCACACTGTGACACACACTGACAGATGCAGAATTGATCCCACTCTCACACACAGTTACTGACAGTGACAGATTCAGAATTAATCCCACACTCACACACAGTAACACACACTGACAGATACAGAATTAATCCCACAATCACACACAGTTTCTGACAGTGACAGATACAGAATTAATCCCACACTCACACACACTAACAGACACTGACAGATACAGAATTAATCCCACACTCACACACTGTAACACACACTGACAGATACAGAGCTAATCCCATACTCACACACAGTAATAGACACTGACAGCTACAGAATTATTCCCACACTCACGCACAGTATCAGACAGTGACAGATACAGAATTTATCCCACACTCACACACTGTAACACACACTGACAGAGCCAGAATTCATCCCACACTCACACACAGTAACAGACACTGACAGATACACAATTAATACCACATTCACACACTGTAACAGGCACTGACAGATACAGCATTCATCCCACACTCACACACAGTAACAGACACAGACAGATACAGAATTAATCCCACACTCACACGCAGTAACAGACACAGACAGATACAGAATTAATCCCACACTCACACACAGTAACAGACACTGACAGATACAGAATTCTTCCCACACTCACACATAGTCACAGACACTGACAGATACATAATTAAGCCCACAATCACACACAGTAACAGACACTGACAGATACAGAATTAGTCCCACACTCACACACAGTAACAGACACTGACAGATACAGAATTAATCCCACACTCACACACAGTAACAGACACAGACAGATACAGAATTAATCCCACACTCACACGCAGTAACAGACACTGACAGATACAGAATTCTTCCCACACTCACACATTGTCACAGACGCTGACAGATACATAATTAATCCCACACTCACACACAGTAACAGACACTGACAGATACAGAATTAGTCCCACACTCACTCACAGTAACAGACACTGACAGATACAGAATTGATCCCACACTCACACACAGTAACAGACACTGACAGAAACAGAATTAATCCCGCACTCACACACACTAACAGACACTGACAGATACACAATTAATCCCACACTCACAAACAGTAACAGACACTGACAGAAACAGAATTAATCCCACACTCACACACAGTAACAGACAGTGACAGTTACAGAATTATTCCCACACTCACTCACAGTAACAGACACTGACAGATACAGAATTGATCCCACACTCACACACAGTAACAGAGACTGACAGAAACAGAATTAATCCCACACTCACACACAGTATCAGACAGTGACAGATACAGAATTAATCCCACACTCAAACACAGTAACACACACTGACAGATACAGAATTAATCCCACACTCACGCACAGTAACAGACAATGACAGATACAGAATTAATCCCACACTCACACACAGTAACAGACAGTGACAGTTACAGAATTATTCCCACACGCACACACAGTATCAGACAGTGACAGATACAGAATTAATCCCACACTCAAACACAGTAACACACACTTACAGATGCAGAATTAATCCCACACTCACGCACAGTAACAGACACTGACAGATACATAATTAATCCCACACTCACACACAGTAACAGACAGTGACAGATACAGAATTAATCCCACACTCACACACAGTAACCGACACTGACAGATAGAGAATTAATCCCACACACACACACAGTAACTGACAGTGACAGATACTGAATTAATCCCACACTCACTCACAGTAACACACACTGACAGATACAGAATTAATCCCACACTCTCACACAGTAACACACACTGACAGATACAGAGCTAATCCCATACTCACACACAGTAATAAACACTGACAGATACAGAATTAAACCCACACTCACACACACTAACAGACACTGACAGATACAGAACTAATACCAGACTCACACACAGTAACTGACACTGACAGATACAGCATCCATCCCACACTCACACATAGTAACAGACGCTGACAGAAACAGAATTAATCCCACACTCACACACAGTATCAGACAGTGACAGATACAGAATTAATCCCACACTCACACACAGTAATAGACACTGACAGCTACAGAATTATTCCCACACTCACGCACAGTATCAGACAGTGACAGATACAGAATTTATCCCACACTCACACACTGTAACACACACTGACAGATACACAATTAATACCACATTCACACACTGTAACAGGCACTGACAGATACAGCATTCATCCCACACTCACACACAGTAACAGACACAGACAGATACAGAATTAATCCCACACTCACACGCAGTAACAGACACAGACAGATACAGAATTAATCCCACACTCACACACAGTAACAGACACAGACAGATACAGAATTAATCCCACACTCACACACAGTAACAGACACTGACAGATACAGAATTCTTCCCACACTCACACATTGTCACAGACGCTGACAGATACATAATTAATCCCACACTCACACACAGTAACAGACACTGACAGATACAGAATTAGTCCCACACTCACACACAGTAACAGACACTGACAGATACAGAATTAATCCCACACTCACACACAGTAACAGACACAGACAGATACAGAATTAATCCCACACTCACACACAGTAACAGACACTGACAGATACAGAATTCTTCCCACACTCACACATTGTCACAGACGCTGACAGATACATAATTAATCCCACACTCACACACAGTATCAGACACTGACAGATACAGAATTAGTCCCACACTCACTCACAGTAACAGACACTGACAGATACAGAATTGATCCCACACTCACACACAGTAACAGACACTGACAGAAACAGAATTAATCCCGCACTCACACACACTAACAGACACTGACAGATACACAATTAATCCCACACTCACAAACAGTAACAGACACTGACAGAAACAGAATTAATCCCACACTCACACACAGTATCAGACAGTGACAGATACAGAATTAATCCCACACTCAAACACAGTAACACACACTGACAGATACAGAATTAATCCCACACTCACGCACAGTAACAGACAATGACAGATACAGAATTAATCCCACACTCACACACAGTAACAGACAGTGACAGTTACAGAATTATTCCCACACGCACACACAGTATCAGACAGTGACAGATACAGAATTAATCCCACACTCAAACACAGTAACACACACTGACAGATGCAGAATTAATCCCACACTCACACACAGTAACAGACAGTGACAGATACAGAATTAATCCCACACTCACACACAGTAACCGACACTGACAGATAGAGAATTAATCCCACACACACACACAGTAACTGACAGTGACAGATACTGAATTAATCCCACACTCACTCACAGTAACACACACTGACAGATACAGAATTAATCCCACACTCTCACACAGTAACACACACTGACAGATACAGAGCTAATCCCATACTCACACACAGTAATAAAAACTGACAGATACAGAATTAATCCCACACTCACACACACTAACAGACACTGACAGATACAGAACTAATACCAGACTCACACACAGTAACAGACACTGACAGATACAGAATCCATCCCACACTCACACATAGTAACAGACGCTGACAGAAACAGAATTAATCCCACACTCACACACAGTATCAGACAGTGACAGATACAGAATTAATCCCACACTCACACACAGTATCAGACAGTGACAGATACAGAATTAATCCCACACTCAAACACAGTAAGACACACTGACAGATACAGAATTAATCCCACACTCACGCACAGTAACAGACACTGACAGATACAGAATTAATCCCACACTCACACACAGTAACAGACACTGACAGTTACAGAATTATTCCCACACTCACACACAGTATCAGACAGTGACAGATACAGAATTAATCCCACACTCAAACACAGTAACACACGCTGACAGATACAGAATTAATCCCACACTCACGCACAGTAACAGACACTGACAGATACAGAATTAATCCCACACTCACACACAGTAACAGGCAGTGACAGATACAGAATTAATCCCACACTCACACACAGTAACCGACACTGACAGATAGAGAATTAATCCCACACTCACACACAGTAACTGCAGTGACAGATACAGAATTAATCCCACACTCACTCACAGTAACACACACTGACAGATACAGAATTAATCCCACACTCTCACACAGTAACACACACTGACAGATACAGAGCTAATCCCACACTCACACACAGTAACAGACACTGACAGATACAGAATTAATCCCACACTCACACACAGTAGCAGACGGTGAAAGTTACAGAATTATTCCCACACTCACACACAGTATCAGACAGTGACAGATACAGAATTAATCCCACACTCACACACTGTAACACACACTGACAGAGCCAGAATTCATCCCACACTCACACACAGTAACAGGCACTGACAGATACACAATTAATACCACATTCACACACTGTAACAGGCACTGACAGATACAGCATTCATCCCACACTCACACATAGTTACAGACGCTGACAGAAGCAGAATTAATCCCACACTCACACACAGTAACTGTCACTGACAGATACAGAATTAGTCCCACACTCACACAAAGTAACAGACACTGACAGATACAGAATTGATCCCACACTCACACACAGTAACAGACACTGACAGATACACAATTAATCCCACACTCACACACAGTAACAGACACTGACAGATGCAGTATTAATCCCACACTCACACACAGTATCAGACAGTGACAGATACAGAAATAATCCCACACTCACACACAGTAACAGACACTGACAGATGCAGTATTAATCCCGCACTCACACACAGTAACAGACACTGGCAGATACAGAATTAATCCCACACTCACACACAGTAACAGACATTGACAGATACAGAACTATTCCCACAGTCACACACAGTAACAGACAGTGACAGATACAGAATTATTCCCACGCTCACACACAGTAACAGACACTGACAGATAGAGAACTAATCCCACACTCTCACACAGTAACACACACTGACAGATACAGAATTAATCCCACACTCACACAAAGTAACAGACACTGACAGATACAGAACTATTCCCACACTCACACACAGTAACAGACAGTGATAGTTACAGAATTATTCCCACACTCACACACAGTATCAGACAGTGACAGATACAGAATTAATCCCACACTCAAACACAGTAACAGACACTGAAAGATACAGAACTATTCCCACACTCATACATAGTACCAGACAGTGACAGATACAGAATTATTCCAACGCTCACACACAGTAACAGAGACTGACAGATACAGAATCAATCCCACACTCACACATAGTATCAGACAGTGACAGATAGAGTAATAATCCCATACACACACACACAGTAACAGACACTACAGACACAGAATTAATCCCACACTCACACACAGTAACAGACAGTGACAGATACAGAATTAATCCCACACTCAAAAACAGTAACACACACTGACAGATACAGAATTAATCCCACACACACACACAGTAACAGACACTGACAGACACAGAATTAATCCCACACTCACACGCAGAAACAGACAATGACAGATACAGAATTAATCCCACACTCACACACAGTACCAGACAGTGACAGATACAGAATTAATCCCACAGTAACACACAGTAACAGACACTGACAGATACAGATCTATTCCCACACTCACACACAGTAACAGACAGTGACAGATACAGAATTATTCCCACGCTCACACACAGTAACAGACACTGACAGATACAGAATTAATTCCACACTCACACACAGCGACAGACACAGACAGATACAGAACTAATCCCACGCTCACACACAGTAACAGACACTGACAGATACACAATTAATCCCACACTCACACACAGTAACAGACATTGACAGTTACAGAATTATTCCCACACTCACACACAGTATCAGACAGTGACAGATACAGAATTAATCCCACACTCAAACACAGTAACAGACAGTGACAGTTACAGAATTATTCCCACACTCACACAGAGTAGCAGACAGTGACAGATTCAGAATTATTCCCACGCTCACACACAGTAACAGACACTGCAGACACAGAATTAATCCCACACTCACAAACAGTAACAGACACTGACAGATACAGAATTAATCCCACACTCAAACACAGTAACACACATTGACAGATACAGAATTAATCCCACACTCACACACAGTAGCAGACAGTGACAGATACAGAATTATTCCCACACTCACACACAGTATCAGGCAGTGACAGATATAGAATTAATCACACACTCACACACAGTAACACACACTGACAGATCCAGAATTCATCCCAGCTCACTCACAGTAACAGACAGTGACAGATACAGAATAAATCTCACACACACACAAAGTGACAGACACAGACAGATACTGATTTAGTCCCACACTCACACACAGTAACAGACACTGACAGAGACACAATTAATCCCGCACTCACACACACTGACGGACACTGACAGATACACAATTAATCCCACACTCACACGCAGTAACAGACACTGACAGATACATAATTAATCCCACACTCACACACAGTAACAGACGGTGACAGTTACAGAATTATTCCCACACTCACACACAGTATCAGACAGTGACAGATACAGAATTAATCCCACACTCAAACACAGTAACAGACACTGACAGATACAGAATTAATCCCACACTCACACACAGTAACAGACAATGACATATACAGAATTAATCCCACACTCACACACAGTAACCGACACTGACTGATAGAGAACTAATCCCACACTCACACACAGTGACACACATTGACAGATTCAGAAATAATCCCACTCTCACACACAATAACTGACAGTGACAGATACAGAATTAATCCCACACTCACACACAGTAACGCACACTGACAGATACAGAGCTAATCCCATACTCACACACAGTAATAGACACTGACAGATACAGAATTTATACCAGACTCACACACAGTAACAGACACTGACAGATACAGAATCCATCCCACACTCACACATAGTAAGAAACGCTGACAGAAACAGAATTCATCCCACACTCACAGACAGTAACAGACACTGACAAATACAGAATTAATCCCACACTCACACACAGTAACAGACACTGACAGATGCAGAATTAATTCCACACTCACAAACAGTAACGCACATTGACAGATACAGAATTAATCCCACACTCACACACAGTAGCAGAGAGTGAAAGTTACAGAATTATTCCCACACTCACACACAGTATCAGACAGTGACAGATACAGAATTAATCCCACACTCACACACAGTAACACACACTTACAGAGCCAGAATTCATCCCACACTCACACACAGTAACAGACAGTGACAGATACAGAATAAATCTCACACACACACACAGTGACAGACACTGACAGATACAGATTTAATCCCCCACTCACACACAGTAACAGACACTGACAGAGACACAATTAATCTTGTACTCACTCACACTAACGGACACTGACAGATACACAATTAATACCACACTCACACACAGTAACAGGCACTGACAGATACAGAATTCATCCCACACTCACACGTAGTTACAGACGCTGACAGATACAGAATTAATCCCACACTCACACACAGTAACAGTCACTGAGAGATACAGAATTAGTGCCACACTCACTCACAGTAAAAGGCACTGACAGATACACAATTAATCCCACACTCACACACAGTAACAGACACTGACAGATACAGAATTAATCCCACACTCACACACAGTAACAGACAGTAACAGTTACAGAATTATTCCCACACTCACACACACTATCAGACAGTGACAGATACAGAATTAATCCCACACTCAAACACAGTAACAGACAGTGACAGATACAGAATTATTCCCACGCTCACACACAGTAACTGACACTGACAGATACAGAAATAATCCCACGCTCACAGACAGGAACAGACACTGACAGATACACAACTAATCCCACACTCACACACAGTAACAGACACTGACAGATACATAATTAATCCCACACTCACACACAGTAACAGACACTGACAGATACAGAATTAAGCCCACACTTCTACCGAGTAACAGACACTGACACATACAGAATTAATTCCACACTCACACACAGTAACACACATTGACAGATGCAGAATTAATCCCACACTCACACACAGCAGCAGACAGTGACATTTACAGAATTATTCCCACACTCACACACAGTATCAGGCAGTGACAGATACAGAATTAATCCCACACTCACGCACAGTAACAGACGGTGACAGTTACAGAATTATTCCCACACTCACACACAGTATCAGACAGTGACAGATACAGAATTAATCCCACACTCAAACACAGTAACAGACACTGACAGATACAGAATTAATCCCACACTCACACACAGTAACAGACACTGACAGATACAGAATTAATCCCACACTCACACACAGTAACCGACACTGACAGATAGAGAACTAATCCCACACTCACACACAGTGACACACATTGACAGATTCAGAAATAATCCCACTCTCACACACAATAACTGACAGTGACAGATACAGAATTAATCCCACACTCACACACAGTAACGCACACTGACAGATACAGAGCTAATCCCATACTCACACACAGTAATAAACACTGACAGATACAGAATTTATACCAGACTCACACACAGTAACAGACACTGACAGATACAGAATCCATCCCACACTCACGCATAGTAAGAAACGCTGACAGAAACAGAATTCATCCCACACTCACAGACAGTAACAGACACTGACAAATACAGAATTAATCCCACACTCACACACAGTAACAGACACTGACAGATGCAGAATTAATTCCACACTCACAAACAGTAACGCACATTGACAGATACAGAATTAATCCCACACTCACACACAGTAGCAGAGAGTGAAAGTTACAGAATTATTCCCACACTCACACACAGTATCAGACAGTGACAGATACAGAATTAATCCCACACTCACACACAGTAACACACACTTACAGAGCCAGAATTCATCCCACACTCACACACAGTAACAGACAGTGACAGATACAGAATAAATCTCACACACACACACAGTGACAGACACTGACAGATACAGATTTAATCCCGCACTCACACACAGTAACAGACACTGACAGAGACACAATTAATCTTGCACTCACTCAAACTAACGGACACTGACAGATACACAATTAATACCACACTCACACACAGTAACAGGCACTGACAGATACAGAATTCATCCCACACTCACACGTAGTTACAGACGCTGACAGATACAGAATTAATCCCACACTCACACACAGTAACAGTCACTGAGAGATACAGAATTAGTGCCACACTCACTCACAGTAAAATACACTGACAGATACACAATTAATCCCACACGCACACACAGTAACAGACACTGACAGATACAGAATTAATCCCACACTCACACACAGTAACAGACAGTAACAGTTACAGAATTATTCCCACACTCACACACACTATCAGACAGTGACAGATACAGAATTCATCCCACACTCAAACACAGCAACAGACAGTGACAGATACAGAATTATTCCCACGCTCACACACAGTAACAGACACTGACAGATACAGAAATAATCCCACGCTCACAGACAGTAACAGACACTGACAGATACACAACTAATCCCACACTCACACACAGTAACAGACACTGACAGATACATAATTAATCCCACACTCAAACACAGTAACAGACAGTGACAGTTACAGAATTATTCCCACACTCACACAGAGTAGCAGACAGTGACAGATTCAGAATTATTCCCACGCTCACACACAGTAACAGACTCTGACAGATACAGAATTAATCCCACACTCACACACAGTAGCAGACAGTGGCAGTTACAGAATTATTCCCACACTGACACACAGTATCAGGCAGTGACAGATACAGAATTAATCCCACACTCACACACAGTAACACACACTGACAGAGCCAGAATTCATCCCAAACTCACACACAGTAACAGACAGTGACAGATACAGAATAAATCTCACACACACACACAGTGACAGACACTGACAGATACTGATTTAATCCCACACTCACACACAGTAACAGACACTGACAGAGACACAATTAATCCCGCACTCACACACACTAACGGACACTGACAGTTACACAATTAATCATACACTCACACACAGTAACAGTCACTGACAGATACAGAATTAATCCCACACTCACACACAGTGACACACACTGACAGATGCAGAATTAATCCCACTCTCACACACAGTAACTGACAGTGACAGATTCAGAATTAATCCCACACTCACACACAGTAACACACACTGATCGATACAGAATTAATCCCACACTCACACACAGTTTCTGTCATTGACAGATACAGAATTAATCCCACACTCAAAAACAGTAACACACACTGACAGATACAGAATTAATCCCACACTCACACACAGTAACAGACATTGACATATACAGAACTATTCCCACATTCACACACAGTAACAGACAGTGACAGTTGCAGAATTATTCCCACACTCACACACAGTATCAGACATTGACAGATGCAGAATTAATCCCACACTCAAACACAGTAGCACACACTGACAGATACAGAATTAATCCCAAACTCACACATAGTATCAGACAGTGACAGACAGAGTAATAATCCCGTACACACACACACAGTAACAGACACTGACAGACACAGAATTAATCCCACACTCAGACACAGTAACAGACACTGAAAGATACAGAACTATTCCCACACTCACACACAGTACCAGACAGTGACAGATACAGCATTATTCCAACGCTCACACACAGTAACAGGCACTGACAGATACAGAATTAATCCCACACTCACACGCAGTAACAGACACTGACAGATACAGAATTAATCCCACACTCACACACAGTATCAGACAGTGACAGATACAGAATTAATCCCACAGTAACACACAGTAACAGACACTGACAGATACAGATCTATTCCCACACTCACACACAGTAACAGACAGTGACAGATAGAGTAATAATCCCATACGCACACACACAGTAACAGACACTGACAGACACAGAATTAATCCCACACTCACACGCAGTAACAGACACTGACAGATACAGAATTAATCCCACACTCACACACAGTATCAGACAGTGACAGATACAGAATTAATCCCACAGTAACACACAGTAACAGACACTGACAGATACAGATCTATTCCCACACTCACACACAGTAACAGACAGTGACAGATACAGAATTATTCCCACGCTCACACACAGTAACAGACACTGACAGATACAGAATTAATCCCACACTCACACACAGTAACGGACAGTGGCAGATGCAGAATAAATCTCACACACAAACACAGTGACAGACACTGAAAGATACAGATTTAATCGAACACTCACACACAGTGACAGACACTGACAGAGACACAATTAATCTTGCACTGTGTAACAGACACTGACAGATAAAGAACTGATCCCACACTCACACACAGTAACTGACAGTGACAAATGCAGAATTAATCCCACACTCACACACAGTAACACACACTGACAGATACAGAATTAATACCAGACTCACGCACAGTAACAGACACTGACAGATACAGAATTAATCCCACACTCACACACACTAACAGACACTGACAGATACAGAATTAATCCCACACTCACACACACTAACAGACACTGACAGATACAGAATTAATACCACACTCACACATAGTAACAGACGCTGACAGATACAGAATTAATCCCACACTCACACACAGTAACAGACACTGACAGATACAGAATTAGTCCCACACTCACAGACAGTAACAGACACTGACATATACAGAATTGAGCCCACACTCACACACAGTAACAGACACTGACAGAAACAGAATTAATCCCACACTCACACACAGTAACCGACACTGACAGACACAGAATTATTCCCACACTCACACACAGTAACAGACAGTGACAGATAAAGAATTAATCCCACGCTCACACACGGTAACAGACACTGACAGATACAGAATTAATCCCACACTCACACACAGTATCAGACAGTGACAGATAGAGTAATAATCCCAAACACACTCACACAGTAACAGACACTGACAGACACAGAATTACTCCCAAACTCACACACAGCAACAGACACTGACAGATACAGAATTAATCCCACACTCACACACAGTAACACACACTGACAGATACAGAATTAATCCCACACTGACACACAGTAACAGACACTGACAGATAAAGAACTGATCCCACACTCACACACAGTAACTGACAGTGACAAATGCAGAATTAATCCCACACTCACACACAGTAACACACACTGACAGATACAGAATTAATACCAGACTCACACACAGTAACAGACACTGACAGATACAGAATGCATCCCACACTCACGCACAGTAACAGACGCTGACAGACACAGAATTCATCCCACACTCACAGACAGGAGCAGACACTGACAGATACAGAATTAATCCCACACTCACACACAGTAACAGACACTGACAGATAAAGAACTATTCCCACACTCACACACAGTAACAGACAGTGACAGATACAGAATTATTCCCACGCTCACACACAATAACAGACACTGACTGATACAGAATTAATCCCACACTCACACATCGTATCAGACAGTGACAGATAGAGTAATAATCCCATACACACACACACAGTACCTGACACTGACAGACACAGAATTAATCCCACACTCACACACAGTAACAGACACTGACAGATACAGAATTAATCCCACACTCACACACAGTAACAGACACTGACAGATACAGAATTAATCCCACACTCACGCACAGTAACAGACACTGACAGATAGAGAACTATTCCCACACTCACACACAGTAACAGACAGTGACAGATACAGAATTATTCCCACGCTCACACACAATAACAGACACTGACTGATACAGAATTAATCCCACACTCACACATCGTATCAGACAGTGACAGATAGAGTAATAATCCCATACACACACACACAGTACCTGACACTGACAGACACAGAATTAATCCCACACTCACACACAGTAACAGACACTGACAGATACAGAATTAATCCCACACTCACACACGGTAACAGACACTGACAGATACAGAATTAATCCCACACTCACACACAGTAACAGACACTGACAGATACAGAATTAATCCCACACTCACGCACAGTAACAGACACTGACAGATAGAGAACTAATCCCACACTCACACACAGTGACACACACTGAAAGATGCAGAATTAATCCCACTCTGACACACAGTAACTGACAGTGACAGATACAGAATTAATCCCACACTCACTCACAGTAACACACTCTGTCAGATACAGAATTAATCCCACACTCACACACAGTAACACACACTGACAGATACAGAGCTAATCCCATACTCACACTCAGTAATAGACACTGACAGATACAGAATTAATCCCACACTCACACACAGTAACACACACTGACAGATACAGAATTAATCCCACACTGACACACAGTAACAGACACTGACAGATAAAGAACTGATCCCACACTCACACACAGTAACTGACAGTGACAAATGCAGAATTAATCCCACACTCACACACAGTAACACACACTGACAGATAAAGAATTAATACCAGACTCACACACAGTAACAGACACTGACAGATACAGAATCCATCCCACACTCACACACAGTAACAGACGCTGACAGACACAGAATTCATCCCACACTCACAGACAGGAGCAGACACTGACAGATACAGAATTAATCCCACACTCACACACAGTAACAGACACTGACAGATAAAGAACTATTCCCACACTTACACACAGTAACAGACAGTGACAGATACAGAATTATTCCCACGCTCACACACAATAACAGACGCTGACAGATACAGAATTAATCCCACACTCACACATCGTATCAGGCAGTGACAGATACAGAATTAATCCCACACTCACACACAGCAACAGACACTGACAGATACAGAATTAATCCCACACTCACACACAGTAACAGACACTGACAGATACAGAATTAATCCCACACTCACACACAGTAACAGACACTGACAGATACAGAATTAATCCCACACTCACACACAGTAACAGACACTGACAGATAGAGAACTAATCCCACACTCACACACAGTGACACACACTGAAAGATGCAGAATTAATCCCACTCTGACACACAGTAACTGACAGTGACAGATACAGAATTAATCCCACACTCACTCACAGTAACACACTCTGTCAGATACAGAATTAATCCCACACTCACACACAGTAACACACACTGACAGATACAGAGCTAATCCCATACTCACACTCAGTAATAGACACTGACAGATACAGAATTAATCCCACACTCACACACACTAACAGACACTGACAGATACAGAATTAATACCAGACTCACAAACAGTAACAGACACTGACAGATAAAGAACTATTCCCACACTCACACACAATAACAGACAGTGACAGATACAGAATTATTCCCACGCTCACACACAATAACAGACACTGACAGATACAGAATTAATCCCACATTCACACATAGTATCAGACAGTGACAGATAGAGTAATAATCCCATGCACACACACACAGTAACTGACACTGACAGACACAGAATTAATCCCACACTCACACACAGTAACAGACACTGACAGATACAGAATTAATCCCACACTCACACACAGTAACAGACACAGACAGATACAGAATTAATCCCACACTCACACACAGTAACAGACAGTGGCAGATACAGAATAAATCTCACACACAAACACAGTGACAGACACTGACAGATACAGATTTAATCGAACACTCACACACAGTGACAGACACTGACAGAGACACAATTAATCTTGCACTGTGTAACAGACACTGACAGATTAGGAACTGATCCCACACTCACACACAGTAACTGACAGTGACAAATGCAGAATTAATCCCACACTCACACACAGTAACACACACTGACAGATACAGAATTAATACCAGACTCACACACAGTAACAGACACTGACAGATACAGAATTAATCCCACACTCACACACACTAACAGACACTGACAGATACAGAATTAATACCACACTCACACATAGTAACAGACGCTGACAGATACAGAATTAATCCCACACTCACACACAGTAACAGACACTGACAGATACAGAATTAGTCCCACACTCACAGACAGTAACAGACACTGACAGATACAGAATTGAGCCCACACTCACACACAGTAACAGACACTGACAGAAACAGAATTAATCCCACACTCACACACAGTAACCGACACTGACAGACACAGAATTATTCCCACACTCACACACAGTAACAGACAGTGACAGATAAAGAATTAATCCCACGCTCACACACGGAAACAGACACTGACAGATACAGAATTAATCCCACACTCACACACAGTATCAGACAGTGACAGATAGAGTAATAATCCCAAACACACTCACACAGTAACAGACACTGACAGACACAGAATTACTCCCAAACTCACACACAGTAACAGACACTGACAGATACAGAATTAATCCCACACTCACACACAGTAACACACACTGACAGATACAGAATTAATCCCACACTGACACACAGTAACAGACACTGACAGATAAAGAACTGATCCCACACTCACACACAGTAACTGACAGTGACAAATGCAGAATTAATCCCACACTCACACACAGTAACACACACTGACAGATACAGAATTAATACCAGACTCACACACAGTAACAGACACTGACAGATACAGAATCCATCCCACACTCACACACAGTAACAGACGCTGACAGACACAGAATTCATCCCACACTCACAGACAGGAGCAGACACTGACAGATACAGAATTAATCCCACACTCACACACAGTAACAGACAGTGACAGATGCAGAATTAATTCCACACTCACACACAGCAACACACATTGACAGATACAGAATTAATCCCACACTCACACACAGCAGCAGACAGTGACAGTTACAGAATTATTCCCACACTCACACACAGTATCAGACAGTGACAGATACAGAATTAATCCCACACTCACACACAGTAACACACACTGACAGAGACAGAATTCAACCCACACTCACACACAGTAACAGACAGTGGCAGATACAGAATAAATCTCACACACACACACAGTGACAGACACTGACAGATACAGAATTAATCCCACACTCACACACAGTAACAGACACTGACAGAGGCACAATTAATCCCGCACTCACACACATTAACGGAAACTGACAGATACCCAATTAATACCACACTCACACACAGTAACAGGCACTGACTGATACAGAATTCATCCCACACTCACACATAGTAACAGACGCTGACAGATACAGAATTAATCCCACACTCACACACAGTAACAGTCACTGACAGATACAGAATTAGTCCCACACTCACACACAGTAAAAGACACTGACAGATACAGAATTGATCCCACGCTCACACACAGTAACAGACACAGACAGATACAGAAATAATCCCACACTCACACACAGTAACAGACACTGACAGATACAGAATTAATCACACACTCACATACAGCAACAGACACTGACAGATACAGAATTAATCCCACACTCACACGCAGTAACTGACAGTGACAGTTACAGAATTAATCCCACACTCACACACAGTATCAGACACTGACAGATACAGAATTAATCCCGCACTCAAACACAGTAACACACACTGACAGATACAGAATTCATCCCACACTCACACACAGTAACAGACACTGACAGAAGCAGAATTAATCCCACACTCACACACAGTAACAGACACTGACAGATACAGAATTAATCCCACACTCACACACAGTAACAGACACAGACAGATACAGAATTAATCCCACACTCACACACAGTAACAGACACAGACAGATACAGAATTAATCCCACACTCACACACAGTAACAGACAGTGGCAGATACAGAATAAATCTCACACACAAACACAGTGACAGACACTGACAGATACAGATTTAATCGAACACTCACACACAGTGACAGACACTGACAGAGACACAATTAATCTTGCACTGTGTAACAGACACTGACAGATTAGGAACTGATCCCACACTCACACACAGTAACTGACAGTGACAAATGCAGAATTAATCCCACACTCACACACAGTAACACACACTGACAGATACAGAATTAATACCAGACTCACACACAGTAACAGACACTGACAGATACAGAATTAATCCCACACTCACACACACTAACAGACACTGACAGATACAGAATTAATACCACACTCACACATAGTAACAGACGCTGACAGATACAGAATTAATCCCACACTCACACACAGTAACAGACACTGACAGATACAGAATTAGTCCCACACTCACAGACAGTAACAGACACTGACAGATACAGAATTGAGCCCACACTCACACACAGTAACAGACACTGACAGAAACAGAATTAATCCCACACTCACACACAGTAACCGACACTGACAGACACAGAATTATTCCCACACTCACACACAGTAACAGACAGTGACAGATAAAGAATTAATCCCACGCTCACACACGGAAACAGACACTGACAGATACAGAATTAATCCCACACTCACACACAGTATCAGACAGTGACAGATAGAGTAATAATCCCAAACACACTCACACAGTAACAGACACTGACAGACACAGAATTACTCCCAAACTCACACACAGTAACAGACACTGACAGATACAGAATTAATCCCACACTCACACACAGTAACACACACTGACAGATACAGAATTAATCCCACACTGACACACAGTAACAGACACTGACAGATAAAGAACTGATCCCACACTCACACACAGTAACTGACAGTGACAAATGCAGAATTAATCCCACACTCACACACAGTAACACACACTGACAGATACAGAATTAATACCAGACTCACACACAGTAACAGACACTGACAGATACAGAATCCATCCCACACTCACACACAGTAACAGACGCTGACAGACACAGAATTCATCCCACACTCACAGACAGGAGCAGACACTGACAGATACAGAATTAATCCCACACTCACACACAGTAACAGACAGTGACAGATGCAGAATTAATTCCACACTCACACACAGCAACACACATTGACAGATACAGAATTAATCCCACACTCACACACAGCAGCAGACAGTGACAGTTACAGAATTATTCCCACACTCACACACAGTATCAGACAGTGACAGATACAGAATTAATCCCACACTCACACACAGTAACACACACTGACAGAGACAGAATTCAACCCACACTCACACACAGTAACAGACAGTGGCAGATACAGAATAAATCTCACACACACACACAGTGACAGACACTGACAGATACAGAATTAATCCCACACTCACACACAGTAACAGGCACTGACTGATACAGAATTCATCCCACACTCACACATAGTAACAGACGCTGACAGATACAGAATTAATCCCACACTCACACACAGTAACAGTCACTGACAGATACAGAATTAGTCCCACACTCACACACAGTAAAAGACACTGACAGATACAGAATTGATCCCACGCTCACACACAGTAACAGACACAGACAGATACAGAAATAATCCCACACTCACACACAGTAACAGACACTGACAGATACAGAATTAATCACACACTCACATACAGCAACAGACACTGACAGATACAGAATTAATCCCACACTCACACGCAGTAACTGACAGTGACAGTTACAGAATTAATCCCACACTCACACACAGTATCAGACACTGACAGATACAGAATTAATCCCGCACTCAAACACAGTAACACACACTGACAGATACAGAATTCATCGCACACTCACACACAGTAACAGACACTGACAGAAGCAGAATTAATCCCACACTCACACACAGTAACAGACACTGACAGATACAGAATTAATCCCACACTCACACACAGTAACAGACACAGACAGATACAGAATTAATCCCACACTCACACACAGTAACAGACAGTGGCAGATACAGAATAAATCTCACACACAAACACAGTGACAGACACTGACAGATACAGATTTAATCGAACACTCACACACAGTGACAGACACTGACAGAGACACAATTAATCTTGCACTGTGTAACAGACACTGACAGATTAGGAACTGATCCCACACTCACACACAGTAACTGACAGTGACTAATGCAGAATTAATCCCACACTCACACACAGTAACACACACTGACAGATACAGAATTAATACCAGACTCACACACAGTAACAGACAGTGACAGATACAGAATTAATCCCACACTCACACACACTAACAGACACTGACAGATACAGAATTGAGCCCACACTCACACACAGTAACAGACACTGACAGAAACAGAATTAATCCCACACTCACACACAGTAACAGACACTGACAGATACAGAATTAATCCCACACTCACACACACTAACAGACACTGACAGATACAGAATTGAGCCCACACTCACACACAGTAACAGACACTGACAGAAACAGAATTAATCCCACACTCACACACAGTAACCGACACTGACAGACACAGAATTATTCCCACACTCACACACAGTAACAGACAGTGACAGATAAAGAATTAATCCCACGCTCACACACGGAAACAGACACTGACAGATACAGAATTAATCCCACACTCACACACAGTATCAGACAGTGACAGATAGAGTAATAATCCCAAACACACTCACACAGTAACAGACACTGACAGACACAGAATTACTCCCAAACTCACACACAGTAACAGACACTGACAGATACAGAATTAATCCCACACTCACACACAGTAACACACACTGACAGATACAGAATTAATCCCACACTGACACACAGTAACAGACACTGACAGATAAAGAACTGATCCCACACTCACACACAGTAACTGACAGTGACAAATGCAGAATTAATCCCACACTCACACACAGTAACACACACTGACAGATACAGAATTAATACCAGACTCACACACAGTAACAGACACTGACAGATACAGAATCCATCCCACACTCACACACAGTAACAGACGCTGACAGACACAGAATTCATCCCACACTCACAGACAGGAGCAGACACTGACAGATACAGAATTAATCCCACACTCACACACAGTAACAGACAGTGACAGATGCAGAATTAATTCCACACTCACACACAGCAACACACATTGACAGATACAGAATTAATCCCACACTCACACACAGCAGCAGACAGTGACAGTTACAGAATTATTCCCACACTCACACACAGTATCAGACAGTGACAGATACAGAATTAATCCCACACTCACACACAGTAACACACACTGACAGAGACAGAATTCAACCCACACTCACACACAGTAACAGACAGTGGCAGATACAGAATAAATCTCACACACACACACAGTGACAGACACTGACAGATACAGAATTAATCCCACACTCACACACAGTAACAGACACTGACAGAGGCACAATTAATCCCGCACTCACACACATTAACGGAAACTGACAGATACCCAATTAATACCACACTCACACACAGTAACAGGCACTGACTGATACAGAATTCATCCCACACTCACACATAGTAACAGACGCTGACAGATACAGAATTAATCCCACACTCACACACAGTAACAGTCACTGACAGATACAGAATTAGTCCCACACTCACACACAGTAAAAGACACTGACAGATACAGAATTGATCCCACGCTCACACACAGTAACAGACACAGACAGATACAGAAATAATCCCACACTCACACACAGTAACAGACACTGACAGATACAGAATTAATCACACACTCACATACAGCAACAGACACTGACAGATACAGAATTAATCCCACACTCACACGCAGTAACTGACAGTGACAGTTACAGAATTAATCCCACACTCACACACAGTATCAGACACTGACAGATACAGAATTAATCCCGCACTCAAACACAGTAACACACACTGACAGATACAGAATTCATCCCACACTCACACACAGTAACAGACACTGACAGAAGCAGAATTAATCCCACACTCACACACAGTAACAGACACTGACAGATACAGAATTAATCCCACACTCACACACAGTAACAGACACAGACAGATACAGAATTAATCCCACACTCACACACAGTAACAGACAGTGGCAGATACAGAATAAATCTCACACACAAACACAGTGACAGACACTGACAGATACAGATTTAATCGAACACTCACACACAGTGACAGACACTGACAGAGACACAATTAATCTTGCACTGTGTAACAGACACTGACAGATTAGGAACTGATCCCACACTCACACACAGTAACTGACAGTGACTAATGCAGAATTAATCCCACACTCACACACAGTAACACACACTGACAGATACAGAATTAATACCAGACTCACACACAGTAACAGACACTGACAGATACAGAATTAATCCCACACTCACACACACTAACAGACACTGACAGATACAGAATTAATACCACACTCACACATAGTAACAGACGCTGACAGATACAGAATTAATCCCACACTCACACACAGTAACAGACACTGACAGATACAGAATTAGTCCCACACTCACAGACAGTAACAGACACTGACAGATACAGAATTGAGCCCACACTCACACACAGTAACAGACACTGACAGAAACAGAATTAATCCCACACTCACACACAGTAACCGACACTGACAGACACAGAATTATTCCCACACTCACACACAGTAACAGACAGTGACAGATAAAGAATTAATCCCACGCTCACACACGGAAACAGACACTGACAGATACAGAATTAATCCCACACTCACACACAGTATCAGACAGTGACAGATAGAGTAATAATCCCAAACACACTCACACAGTAACAGACACTGACAGACACAGAATTACTCCCAAACTCACACACAGTAACAGACACTGACAGATACAGAATTAATCCCACACTCACACACAGTAACACACACTGACAGATACAGAATTAATCCCACACTGACACACAGTAACAGACACTGACAGATAAAGAACTGATCCCACACTCACACACAGTAACTGACAGTGACAAATGCAGAATTAATCCCACACTCACACACAGTAACACACACTGACAGATACAGAATTAATACCAGACTCACACACAGTAACAGACACTGACAGATACAGAATCCATCCCACACTCACACACAGTAACAGACGCTGACAGACACAGAATTCATCCCACACTCACAGACAGGAGCAGACACTGACAGATACAGAATTAATCCCACACTCACACACAGTAACAGACAGTGACAGATGCAGAATTAATTCCACACTCACACACAGCAACACACATTGACAGATACAGAATTAATCCCACACTCACACACAGCAGCAGACAGTGACAGTTACAGAATTATTCCCACACTCACACACAGTATCAGACAGTGACAGATACAGAATTAATCCCACACTCACACACAGTAACACACACTGACAGAGACAGAATTCAACCCACACTCACACACAGTAACAGACAGTGGCAGATACAGAATAAATCTCACACACACACACAGTGACAGACACTGACAGATACAGAATTAATCCCACACTCACACACAGTAACAGACACTGACAGAGGCACAATTAATCCCGCACTCACACACATTAACGGAAACTGACAGATACCCAATTAATACCACACTCACACACAGTAACAGGCACTGACTGATACAGAATTCATCCCACACTCACACATAGTAACAGACGCTGACAGATACAGAATTAATCCCACACTCACACACAGTAACAGTCACTGACAGATACAGAATTAGTCCCACACTCACACACAGTAAAAGACACTGACAGATACAGAATTGATCCCACGCTCACACACAGTAACAGACACAGACAGATACAGAAATAATCCCGCACTCACACACAGTAACAGACACTGACAGATACAGAATTAATCACACACTCACATACAGCAACAGACACTGACAGATACAGAATTAATCCCACACTCACACGCAGTAACTGACAGTGACAGTTACAGAATTAATCCCACACTCACACACAGTATCAGACACTGACAGATACAGAATTAATCCCGCACTCAAACACAGTAACACACACTGACAGATACAGAATTCATCCCACACTCACACACAGTAACAGACACTGACAGAAGCAGAATTAATCCCACACTCACACACAGTAACAGACACTGACAGATACAGAATTAATCCCACACTCACACACAGTAACAGACACAGACAGATACAGAATTAATCCCACACTCACACACAGTAACAGACAGTGGCAGATACAGAATAAATCTCACACACAAACACAGTGACAGACACTGACAGATACAGATTTAATCGAACACTCACACACAGTGACAGACACTGACAGAGACACAATTAATCTTGCACTGTGTAACAGACACTGACAGATTAGGAACTGATCCCACACTCACACACAGTAACTGACAGTGACTAATGCAGAATTAATCCCACACTCACACACAGTAACACACACTGACAGATACAGAATTAATACCAGACTCACACACAGTAACAGACAGTGACAGATACAGAATTAATCCCACACTCACACACACTAACAGACACTGACAGATACAGAATTGAGCCCACACTCACACACAGTAACAGACACTGACAGAAACAGAATTAATCCCACACTCACACACAGTAACAGACACTGACAGATACAGAATTAATCCCACACTCACACACACTAACAGACACTGACAGATACAGAATTGAGCCCACACTCACACACAGTAACAGACACTGACAGAAACAGAATTAATCCCACACTCACACACAGTAACCGACACTGACAGACACAGAATTATTCCCACACTCACACACAGTAACAGACAGTGACAGATAAAGAATTAATCCCACGCTCACACACGGAAACAGACACTGACAGATACAGAATTAATCCCACACTCACACACAGTATCAGACAGTGACAGATAGAGTAATAATCCCAAACACACTCACACAGTAACAGACACTGACAGACACAGAATTACTCCCAAACTCACACACAGTAACAGACACTGACAGATACAGAATTAATCCCACACTCACACACAGTAACACACACTGACAGATACAGAATTAATCCCACACTGACACACAGTAACAGACACTGACAGATAAAGAACTGATCCCACACTCACACACAGTAACTGACAGTGACAAATGCAGAATTAATCCCACACTCACACACAGTAACACACACTGACAGATACAGAATTAATACCAGACTCACACACAGTAACAGACACTGACAGATACAGAATCCATCCCACACTCACACACAGTAACAGACGCTGACAGACACAGAATTCATCCCACACTCACAGACAGGAGCAGACACTGACAGATACAGAATTAATCCCACACTCACACACAGTAACAGACAGTGACAGATGCAGAATTAATTCCACACTCACACACAGCAACACACATTGACAGATACAGAATTAATCCCACACTCACACACAGCAGCAGACAGTGACAGTTACAGAATTATTCCCACACTCACACACAGTATCAGACAGTGACAGATACAGAATTAATCCCACACTCACACACAGTAACACACACTGACAGGGACAGAATTCAACCCACACTCACACACAGTAACAGACAGTGGCAGATACAGAATAAATCTCACACACACACACAGTGACAGACACTGACAGATACAGAATTAATCCCACACTCACACACAGTAACAGACACTGACAGAGGCACAATTAATCCCGCACTCACACACATTAACGGAAACTGACAGATACCCAATTAATACCACACTCACACACAGTAACAGGCACTGACTGATACAGAATTCATCCCACACTCACACATAGTAACAGACGCTGACAGATACAGAATTAATCCCACACTCACACACAGTAACAGTCACTGACAGATACAGAATTAGTCCCACACTCACACACAGTAAAAGACACTGACAGATACAGAATTGATCCCACGCTCACACACAGTAACAGACACAGACAGATACAGAAATAATCCCACACTCACACACAGTAACAGACACTGACAGATACAGAATTAATCACACACTCACATACAGCAACAGACACTGACAGATACAGAATTAATCCCACACTCACACGCAGTAACTGACAGTGACAGTTACAGAATTAATCCCACACTCACACACAGTATCAGACACTGACAGATACAGAATTAATCCCGCACTCAAACACAGTAACACACACTGACAGATACAGAATTCATCCCACACTCACACACAGTAACAGACACTGACAGAAGCAGAATTAATCCCACACTCACACACAGTAACAGACACTGACAGATACAGAATTAATCCCACACTCACACACAGTAACAGACACAGACAGATACAGAATTAATCCCACACTCACACACAGTAACAGACAGTGGCAGATACAGAATAAATCTCACACACAAACACAGTGACAGACACTGACAGATACAGATTTAATCGAACACTCACACACAGTGACAGACACTGACAGAGACACAATTAATCTTGCACTGTGTAACAGACACTGACAGATTAGGAACTGATCCCACACTCACACACAGTAACTGACAGTGACTAATGCAGAATTAATCCCACACTCACACACAGTAACACACACTGACAGATACAGAATTAATACCAGACTCACACACAGTAACAGACACTGACAGATACAGAATTAATCCCACACTCACACACACTAACAGACACTGACAGATACAGAATTAATACCACACTCACACATAGTAACAGACACTGACAGATACAGAATTAATCCCACACTCACACACAGTAACAGACACTGACAGATACAGAATTAGTCCCACACTCACAGACAGTAACAGACACTGACAGATACAGAATTGAGCCCACACTCACACACAGTAACAGACACTGACAGAAACAGAATTAATCCCACACTCACACACAGTAACCGACACTGACAGACACACAATTATTCCCACACTCACACACAGTAACAGACAGTGACAGATAAAGAATTAATCCCACGCTCACACACGGAAACAGACACTGACAGACACAGAATTAATCCCACACTCACACACAGTATCAGACAGTGACAGATAGAGTAATAATCCCAAACACACTCACACAGTAACAGACACTGACAGACACAGTATTACTCCCAAACTCACACACAGTAACAGACACTGACAGATACAGAATTAATCCCACACTCACACACAGTAACACACACTGACAGATACAGAATTAATCCCACACTGACACACAGTAACAGACACTGACAGATAAAGAACTGATCCCACACTCACACACAGTAACTGACAGTGACAAATGCAGAATTAATCCCACACTCACACACAGTAACAGTCACTGACAGATACAGAATTAGTCCCACACTCACACACAGTAAAAGACACTGACAGATACAGAATTGATCCCACGCTCACACACAGTAACAGACACAGACAGATACAGAAATAATCCCACACTCACACACAGTAACAGACACTGACAGATACAGAATTAATCACAGACTCACATACAGCAACAGACACTGACAGATACCGAATTAATCCCACACTCACACGCAGTAACTGACAGTGACAGTTACAGAATTAATCCCACACTCACACACAGTATCAGACACTGACAGATACAGAATTAATCCCGCACTCAAACACAGTAACACACACTGACAGATACAGAATTCATCCCAAACTCACACACAGTAACAGACACTGACAGAAGCAGAATTAATCCCACACTCACACACAGTAACAGACACTGACAGATACACAATTAATCCCACACTCACACACAGTAACAGACACTGACAGATATAGAATTAATCCCACACTCACACACAGTAACAGACACTGACAGGTACAGACTTGATCCCACACTCACACACAGTAACAGACACTGACAGATACAGAATTAATCCCACACTCACACACAGTAACAGACACTGACATATACAGAATTAATTCCACACTCACACACAGTAACACACATTGACAGATACAGAATTAATCCCACACTCACACACAGTAGCAGGCAGTGACAGATACAGAATTATTCACACACTCCCACACAGTATCAGATAGTGACAGATACAGAATTAATCACAGACTCACATACAGCAACAGACACTGACAGATACCGAATTCATCCCATACTCACACACAGTAACAGATAGTGACAGATACAGAATTAATCTCGCACTCACACACAGTAACAGACACTGACAGATGCAGAGTTAATCCCACACTCACACACTGTAACAGACACTGACAGATACACAATTAATCCCACACTCACACACAGTAACCGACGCTGACAGATACAGAATTATTCCCACACTCACACACAGTAACAGACAGTGACAGATAAAGAATTAATCCCACGCTCACACACGGTAACAGACACTGACAGATACAGAATTAATCCCACACTCACACACAGTATCAGACAGTGACAGATAGAGTAATAGTCCCAAACACACTCACACAGTAACAGACACTGACAGACACAGAATTACTCCCAAACTCACACACAGTAACAGACACTGGCAGATACAGAATTAATCCCACACTCACACACAGTAACTCACACTGACAGATACAGAATTAATCCCACACTGACACACAGTAACAGACACTGACAGATAAAGAACTGATCACACACTCACACACAGTAACTGACAGTGACAAATGCAGAATTAATCCCACACTCACACACAGTAACACACACTGACAGATACAGAATTAATACCAGACTCACACACAGTAACAGACACTGACAGATACAGAATCCATCCCACACTCACACACAGTAACAGACGCTGACAGACACAGAATTCATCCCACACTCACAGACAGTAACAGACACTGACAGATACAGAATTAATCCCACACTCACACACAGTAACAGACAGTGACAAATGCAGAATTAATCCCACACTCACACACAGTAACACACACTGCCAGATACAGAATTCATCCCATACTCACACACAGTAACAGATAGTGACAGATACAGAATTAATCTCGCACTCACACACAGTAACAGACACTGACAGATGCAGAGTTAATCCCACACTCACACACTGTAACAGACACTGACAGATACACAATTAATCCCACACTCACACACACTAACAGACACTGACAGATACAGAATTAGTCCCACACTCAAAGACAGTAACAGACACTGACAGTTACAGAAATGAGCCCACACTCACACACAGTAACAGACACTGACAGAAACAGAATTAATCCCACACTCACACACAGTAACCGACGCTGACAGATACAGAATTATTCCCACACTCACACACAGTAACAGACAGTGACAGATAAAGAATTAATCCCACGCTCACACACGGTAACAGACACTGACAGATACAGAATTAAACCCACACTCACACACAGTATCAGACAGTGACAGATAGAGTAATAGTCCCAAACACACTCACACAGTAACAGACACTGACAGACACAGAATTACTCCCAAACTCACACACAGTAACAGACACTGGCAGATACAGAATTAATCCCACACTCACACACAGTAACTCACACTGACAGACACAGAATTAATCCCACACTGACACACAGTAACAGACACTGACAGATAAAGAACTGATCCCACACTCACACACAGTAACTGACAGTGACAAATGCAGAATTAATCCCACACTCACACACAGTAACAGACACTGACAGATACAGAATTAATACCAGACTCACACACAGTAACAGACACTGACAGATACAGAATCCATCCCACACTCACACACAGTAACAGACGCTGACAGACACAGAATTCATCCCACACTCACAGACAGTAACAGACACTGACAGATACAGAATTAATCCCACACTCACACACAGTAACAGACACTGACAGATGCAGAATTAATTCCACACTCACACACAGTAACACACATTGACAGATACAGAATTAATCCCACACTCACACACAGTAGCAGACAGTGACAGTTACAGAATTATTCCCACACTCACACACAGTATCAGACAGTGACAGATACAGAATTAATCCCACACTCACACACAGTAACACACACTGACAGAGACAGAATTCATCCCACACTCACACACAGTAACAGACAGTGGCAGATGCAGAATAAATCTCACGCACACACACAGTGACAGACACTGACAGATACAGAATTAATCCCACACTCACACACAGTAACAGACACTGACAGAGGCACAATTAATCCCGCACTCACACACACTAACGGAAACTGACAGATACCCAATTAATACCACACTCACACACAGTAACAGGCACTGACTGATACAGAATTCATCCCACACTCACACATAGTAACAGACGCTGACAGATACAGAATTGATCCCACACTCACACACAGTAGCAGACACAGACATATACTGAAATAATCCCACACTCACACACAGTAACAGACACTGACAGATACAGAATTAATCACACACTCACACGCAGTAACTGACAGTGACAGTTACAGAATTAATCCCACACTCACACACAGTATCAGACACTGACAGATACAGAATTAATCCCACACTCAAACACAGTAACACACACTGACAGATACAGAATTCATCCCACACTCACACACAGTAACAGATAGTGACAGATACAGAATTAATCTCGCACTCGCACACAGTAACAGACACTGACAGAAGCAGAATTAATCCCACACTCACACACAGTAACAGACACTGACAGATAAACAATTAATCTCACACTCAAACACAGTAACACGCACTGACAGATACAGAATTAATCCCACAGTCACACACAGTAAGAGACACTGACAGAGACAGAACTGTTCCCACACGCACACACAGTAACAGACAGTGACAGATACAGAATTATTCCCACGCTCACACACAGTAACAGACTCTGACAGATACAGAATTAATCCCACACTCACACATAGTATCAGACAGAGTCAGATAGAGTAATAATCCCATACACACACACACACAGTAACAGACACTGACAGACACAGAATTAATCCCACACTCACACACAGTAACAGACACTGACAGATACAGAATTAATCACACACTCACACACAGCAACAGACAATGACAGATACAGAACTAATCCCACACTCACACGCAGTAACTGACAGTGACAGTTACAGAATTAATCCCACACTCACACACAGTATCAGACACTGACAGATACAGAATTAATCCCGCACTCAAACACAGTAACACACACTGACAGATACAGAATTCATCCCACACTCACACACAGTAACAGATAGTGACAGATACAGAATTAATCTCGCACTCACACACAGTAACAGACACTGACAGAAGCAGAATTAATCCCACACTCACACACAGTAACAGACACTGACAGATACACAATTAATCTCACACTGAAACACAGTAACACGCACTGACAGATACAGAATTAATACCACAGTCACACACAGTAACAGACACTGACAGAGACAGAACTGTTCCCACACGCACACACAGTAACAGACAGTGACAGATACAGAATTATTCCCACGCTCACACACAGTAACAGACACTGACAGATACAGAATTAATCCCACACTCACACATAGTATCAGACAGAGTCAGATAGAGTAATAATCCCATACACACACACACAGTAACAGACTCTGACAGACACAGAATTAATCCCACACTCACACACAGTAACAGACACTGACAGATACAGAATTAATCCCACACTCACACACAGTAACAGACACTGACAGATACAGAATTAGTCCCACACTCAAAGACGTAACAGACACTGACAGATACAGAATTGAGCCCACACTCACACACAGTAACAGACACTGACAGAAACAGAATTAATCCCACACTCACACACAGTAACCGACGCTGACAGATACAGAATTATTCCCACACTCACACACAGTAAAAGACAGTGACAGATAAAGAATTAATCGCACGCTCACACAGGGCAACAGACACTGACAGATACAGAATTTATCCAACACTCACACACAGTATCAGACAGTGACAGATAGAGTAATAGTCCCAAACACACTCACACAGTAAGAGACACTGACAGACACAGAATTACTCCCAAACTCACACACAGTAACAGACACTGACAGATACAGAATTAATCCCACACTCACACACAGTAACTCACACTGACAGATACAGAATTAATCCCACACTGACACACAGTAACAGACACTGACAAATAAAGAACTGATCCCACACTCACACACAGTAACTGACAGTGACAAATGCAGAATTAGTCCCACACTCACACACAGTAACACACACTGACAGATACAGAATTAATACCAGACTCACACACAGTAACAGACACTGACAGATACAGAATCCATCCCACACTCACAAACAGTAACAGACGCTGACAGACACAGAATTCATCCCACACTCACAGACAGTAACAGACACTGACAGATACAGAATTAATCCCACAATCACACACAGTAACAGACACTGACAGATGCAGAATTAATTCCACACTCACACACAGTAACACACATTGACAGATACAGAATTAATCCCACACTCACACCCAGTAGCAGACAGTGACAGTTACAGAATTATTCCCACACTCACACACAGTATCAGACAGTGACAGATACAGAATTAATCCCACACTCACACACAGTAACACACACTGACAGAGACAGAATTCATCCCACACTCACACACAGTAACAGACAGTGGCAGATGCAGGATAAAGCTCACACACACACACAGTGACAGACACTGACAGATACAGAATTAATCCCACACTCACACACAGTAACAGACACTGACAGAGGCACAATTAATCCCACACTCACACACACTAACGGCAACTGACAGATACCCAATTAATACCACACTCACACACAGCAACAGGCACTGACTGATACAGAATTCATCCCACACTCACACATAGTAACAGACGCTGACAGGTACAGAATTACTCATACACTCACACACAGTAACAGTCACTGACAGATACAGAATTAGTCCCACACTCACACACAGTAACAGACACTGACAGATACAGAATTGATCCCACACTCACACACAGTAGCAGACACAGACAGATACAGAAATAATCCCACACTCACACACAGTAACAGACACTGACAGATACAGAATTAATCACACACTCACACACAGCAACAGACACTGACAGATACAGAACTAATCCCACACTCACACGCAGTAACTGACAGTGACAGTTACAGAATTAATCCCACACTCACACACAGTATCAGACACTGACAGATACAGAATTAATCCCGCACTCAAACACAGTAACACACACTGACAGATACAGAATTCATCCCACACTCACACACAGTAACAGATAGTGACAGATACAGAATTAATCTCGCACTCACACACAGTAACAGACACTGACAGAAGCAGAATTAATCCCACACTCACACACAGTAACAGACACTGACAGATACACAATTAATCTCACACTGAAACACAGTAACACGCACTGACAGATACAGAATTAATACCACAGTCACACACAGTAACAGACACTGACAGAGACAGAACTGTTCCCACACGCACACACAGTAACAGACAGTGACAGATACAGAATTATTCCCACGCTCACACACAGTAACAGACACTGACAGATACAGAATTAATCCCACACTCACACATAGTATCAGACAGAGTCAGATAGAGTAATAATCCCATACACACACACACAGTAACAGACTCTGACAGACACAGAATTAATCCAACACTCACACACAGTAACAGACACTGACAGATACAGAATTAATCCCACACTCACACACAGTAACAGACAGTGACAGATCCAGAATTAATCCCACACTCACACACAGTAACAGACACTGACAGATCGAGAACTAATCCCACACTCACACACAGTGACACACACTGACAGATGCAGAATTGATCCCGCTCTCACTCACAGTAACTGACAGTGACAGATACAGAATTAATCCCACACTCACACACAGGAACACACACTGACAGATACAGAATTAATCCCACACTCACACACAGTAACACACACTGACAGATACAGAGCTAATCCCATACTCACAGACAGTAATAGACACTGACAGATACAGAATTAATCCCACAGTCAGACACAGTAACAGACACTGACAGATACAGAATCCATCCCACACTCACACATAGTAACAGACGCTGACAGATACAGAATTAGTCCCACACTCACACACAGTAACAGACACTGACAGATACAGAATTGATCCCACACTCACACACAGTAGCAGACACAGACAGATACAGAAATAATCCCACACTCACACACAGTAACAGACACTGACAGATACAGAATTAATCACACACTCACACACAGCAACAGACACTGACAGATACAGAACTAATCCCACACTCACACGCAGTAACTGACAGTGACAGTTACAGAATTAATCCCACACTCACACACAGTATCAGACACTGACAGATACAGAATTAATCCCGCACTCAAACACAGTAACACACACTGACAGATACAGAATTCATCCCACACTCACACACAGTAACAGATAGTGACAGATACAGAATTAATCTCGCACTCACACACAGTAACAGACACTGACAGAAGCAGAATTAATCCCACACTCACACACAGTAACAGACACTGACAGATACACAATTAATCTCACACTGAAACACAGTAACACGCACTGACAGATACAGAATTAATACCACAGTCACACACAGTAACAGACACTGACAGAGACAGAACTGTTCCCACACGCACACACAGTAACAGACAGTGACAGATACAGAATTATTCCCACGCTCACACACAGTAACAGACACTGACAGATACAGAATTAATCCCACACTCACACATAGTATCAGACAGAGTCAGATAGAGTAATAATCCCATACACACACACACAGTAACAGACTCTGACAGACACAGAATTAATCCAACACTCACACACAGTAACAGACACTGACAGATACAGAATTAATCCCACACTCACACACAGTAACAGACAGTGACAGATCCAGAATTAATCCCACACTCACACACAGTAACAGACACTGACAGATCGAGAACTAATCCCACACTCACACACAGTGACACACACTGACAGATGCAGAATTGATCCCGCTCTCACTCACAGTAACTGACAGTGACAGATACAGAATTAATCCCACACTCACACACAGGAACACACACTGACAGATACAGAATTAATCCCACACTCACACACAGTAACACACACTGACAGATACAGAGCTAATCCCATACTCACAGACAGTAATAGACACTGACAGATACAGAATTAATCCCACAGTCAGACACAGTAACAGACACTGACAGATACAGAATCCATCCCACACTCACACATAGTAACAGACGCTGACAGACACAGAATTCATCCCACACTCACAGACAGTAACAGACACTGACAGATACAGAATTAATCTCACACTCACACACAGTAACAGACACTGACAGATACAGAATTAATTCCACACTCACACACAGTAACACACATTGACAGATACAGAATTAATCCCACACTCACACACAGTAGCAGGCAGTGACAGGAACAGAATTATTCCCACACTCACACACAGTATCAGATAGTGACAGATACAGAATTAATCCCACACTCACACACAGTAACACACACTGACAGAGACAGAATACATCCCACCATCACACACAGTAACAGCCAGTGACAGATACAGAATAAATCTCACACACACACAAAGTGACAGACACTGACAGATACAGAATTAATCCCACACCCACACACAGTAACAGACACAGACAGAGACACAATTAATCACGCATTCACACACATTAACAGAAACTGACAGATACCCAATTAATACCACATTCACACACAGTAACAGGCACTGACTGATACAGAATTCATCCCACAATCACACATAGTAACAGACGCTGACAGATACAGAATTAATCCCACACTCACACACAGTAACAGTCACTGACAGATACAGAATTAGTCCCACACTGACACACTGTAACAGACACTGACAGATACAGAATTGATCCCACACTCACACACAGTAACAGACACAGACAGATACAGAAATAATCCCACACTCACACACAGTAACAGACACTGACAGATACAGAATTAATCACACACTCACACACTGTAACAGACACTGACAGATACAGAATTAATCCCACACTCACACACAGTAACTGACAGTGACAGTTACAGAATTATTCCCACACTCACACACAGTATCAGACAGTGACAGATACAGAATTAATCCCGCACTCAAACACAGTAACACACACTGACAGATACATAATTCATCCCATACTCACACACAGTAACACATAGTGACAGATACAGAATTAATCTCGCACTCACACACAGTAACAGACACTGACAGATGCAGAGTTAATCCCACACTCACACACTGTAACAGACACTGACAGATACACAATTAATCCCACACTCACACACACTAACAGACACTGACAGATACAGAATTAATACCACACTCACACATAGTAAAAGACGCTGACAGATACAGAATTAATCCCACACTCACACACAGTAACAGACACTGACAGATACAGAATTAGTCCCACACTCACAGAGAGTAACAGACACTGACAGATACAGAATTGAGCCCACACTGACACACAGTAACAGACACTGACAGAAACAGAATTATTCCCAAACTCACACACAGTAACCGACACTGACAGATACAGAATTATTCCCACACTCACACACAGTAACAGACAGTGACAGATAAAGAATTAATCCCACGCTCACACACGGTAACAGACACTGACAGATACAGAATTAATCCCACACTCACACACAGTATCAGACATTGACAGAAAGAGTAATAATCCCAAACACACTTACACAGTAACAGACACTGACAGACACAGAATTACTCCCAAACTCACACACAGTAACAGACACTGACAGATACAGAATTAATCCCACACTCACACGCAGTAACACACACTGACAGATACAGAATTAATCCCACACTGACACACAGTAACAGACACTCACAGCTAAAGAACTGATCCCACACTCACACACAGTAATACACACTGACAGATACAGAATTAATACCAGACTCACACACAGTAACAGACACTGACAGATACAGAATCCATCCCACACTCACACACAGTAACAGACGCAGACAAACACAGAATTCATCCCACACTCACAGACAGTAACAGACACTGACAGATACAGAATTAATCCCACACTCACACACAGTAATACACACTGACAGATACAGAATTAATTCCACACTCACACACAGTAACACACATTGACAGATACAGAATTAATCCCACACTCACACACAGTAGCAGACAGTGACAGTTACAGAATTATTCCCACACTCACACACAGTATCAGACAGTGACAGATACAGAATTAATCAGACACTCACACACAGTAACACACACTGACAGAGACAGAATTCATCCCACACTCACACACAGTAACAGACAGTGGCAGATACAGAATAAATCTCACACACACACACAGTGACAGACACTGACAGATACAGAATTAATCCCACACTCACACACAGTAACAGACACTGACAGAGGCACAATTAATCCCGCACTCACACACACTAACGGAAACTGACAGATACCCAATTAATACCACACTCACACACAGTAACAGGCACTGACTGATACAGAATTCATCCCACACTCACACATAGTAACAGACGCTGACAGATACAGAATTAATCCCACACTCACACACAGTAACAGTCACTGACAGATACAGAATTAGTCCCACACTCATACACAGTAAAAGACACTGACAGATACAGAATTGATCCCACGCTCACACACAGTAACAGACACAGACAGATACAGAAATAATCCCACACTCACACACAGTAACAGACACTGACAGATACAGAATTAATCACACACTCACACACATCAACAGACACTGACAGATACAGAATTAATCCCACACTCACACGCAGTAACTGACAGTGACAGTTACAGAATTAATCGCACACTCACACAGAGTATCAGACACTGACAGATACAGAATTAATCCCGCACTCAAACACAGTAACACACACTGACAGATATAGAATTCATCCCACACTCACACACAGTAACAGATAGTGACAGATACATAATTAATCTCGCACTCACACACAGTAACAGACACTGACAGAAGCAGAATTAATCCCACACTCACACACAGTACCAGACACTGACAGATACACAATTAATCCCACACTCACACACACTAACAGACACTGACAGATACAGACTTAATACCACACTCACACACAGTAACAGACACTGACAGATACAGAATTCTTCCCACACTCACACATAGTAACAGACGCTGACAGATACAGAATTAATCCCACACTCACACACAGTAACAGACACTGACAGATACAGAATTAGTCCCACACTCACACACAGTAACAGACACTGACAGGTACAGAATTGATCCCACACTCACACACAGTAACAGACACTGACAGATACAGAATTAATCCCACACTCACGCATAGTATCAGACAGTGACAGATAGAGTAATAATCCCAAACACACTCACACACAGTAACTGACAGTGACAAATGCAGAATTAATCCCACACTCACGCACAGTAACGCACACTGACAGATACAGAATTAATTCCACACACACACACAGTAACCCACATTGACAGAAACTGAATTAATCCCACAGTCACACACAGTAACACACATTGACAGATACAGAATTAATCCCACACTCACACACCGTGACAGACACTGACAGATACACAGCTAATCCCACACTCACACACAGTAATAGACACTGACAGATACAGAATTCATCCCACACTCACACACGCTAACAGACACTGACAGATACAGAATTAATACCAGACTCACACACAATAACAGTCACTGACAGATACAGAATTCATCCCACACTCACACATAGTAACAGACGCTGACAGACACAGAATTAATCCCACACTCACAGACGGTAACATACACTGACAGATACAGAATTAATCCCACACTCACACACAGTAACAGACACTGACAGATACAGAATTAAGCCCACACTAACACACAGTAAGACACTGACAGATACAGAATTAATCCCACATTCAGGCACAGTAATAGACACTGACAGATAATAAATTAATCCCAGAGTCACACACAGTGACAGACACTGAAAGTAACATAATTAATCCCACACAAAAGATTTGCTTCACATTTAATTTAAATTATTGCTACACATGGTTTGATGCTGTCGTTTTTATTTAATGCATATGAGGCTGTTATAAGTAGTGTTGACTCAGACTCCCTTTCAACACAAGAGTGATACATAATAATAATCCATTCCTTTACAGCACTAATGATAGTGCATGAGGTTTTTGGACTGGCTTGTATCCTGGAGCTCAATCGACAGTGATTAAATTGACACTGTATCTTTCAGTTTGAAATGGGATGTAATGTGTAGCTCTGAGCCGAAAACAATTGATGCTGCATCTTGCAGCTGCATAATGTGGATGAATGCTGCACTGTGATCAAAGTTGTCCCTCGGGGTTTCACTATTTTACAGCATCACTCAATCTGATACTGCACGAGTGAACACTTTTGCCATTGGGGTCAAAGCTGACTCAGAGATGGTGTCTCTGATGTGGGCCCACTTGGTCTTATCAGCCCCTGTGGGAGTGTTTTGAAGGGCTGTTACAAGAGAATTTAAAAATTTTTGTAACAGCTGTGGGTGGGAAATTTTGCTTGTGTTGATGCGCGGGTGGCCCTTCAGCTTGGAATAATGCAACTTCTTTGGTCTGAGTCTAAACTTGCTGCACACCAGGGAGTGGTCAGTGTCGCAGTCCGCACTGTGGTAGCTGCGTGTGATTTGAACACTGTTTAAGGCGGCTCGCCTTGTGACAATGAGATCTAGCTGGTGCCAACGACGCGATCTTGGGTGCCTCCATGTAACCTGGTGACAGGGTTTAGTGTGAAAGAACGAGTTGGTGATGCAGAGGTTATGATAGGTACACAACTCAAGCTGTCTCTGCCCGTTCTCATTCATCCTTCCAACGCCATAGCGCCCAAGGCAGGAGGGCCATGAGTCATGATCGGCCCCAACCCTGGCATTGAAGTCGCCCAGCAAGAATAGGTGTTCGGTGTTGGGGATGCTGCTAATGATGTTATGGATTTCCTCGTCGAACTGATCTTTAGCTTCAAGTGGGGAGAAGAGTGTTGGAGCAGAGATGCTGAGGAGGTGTACTGGACCAGAGGTGGTGAGCAGTCGGATGGACAGGATGCATTCCGAGCAATTTGAGGGAGGCTCTATCATGCTGAGCAAGGAGTTTCTGATGGTGAAGCCCACTCCATGCTGTCTTGGTTCTTCAGGATCGCTGCCCTGCCAGAAGAAGGTGTAGTCTTGCTCTGCTAGAGATCCACTCGTGTCTCCGGAAGTGCTGCACTGTCGACATTGAGTCTACTGAGCTCGTTGTTAATGATAATAAAAGCAAAATACTGCGGATGCTGGAAATCTGAAACAAAAACAAGAAATGCTGGAATCACTCAGCAGGTCTGGCAGCATCTGTGGGAAGAGAAGCAGAGTTAACGTTTCGGGTCAGTGACCCTTCTTCGGAACTGACAAATATTAGAAAAGTCACAGATTATAAACAAGTGAGGTGGGGGTGGGGCAAGAGATAACAAAGGAGAAGGTGCAGATTGGACCAGGCCACATAGCTGACCAAAAGGTCACGGAGCAAAGGCAAACAATATGTTAATGGTGTGTTGAAAGACAAAGCATTAGTACAGATTAGGTGTGAATACACTAAATATCGAACAGCAGCAAGTGCAAACCTGAAGAAAAACAACCTGAAAAAAACAGAGGGGAAGCAAACTGAACAAACTAAGATGAAATGAAATAAATGCAAAAAAAGATTGTAAAAAATGTAAAAAGGAATGTAAAAAAAGGAAGAAAAAAGAACAAAAAATGAAAGAAAAATGGGGGCTGTCATGCTCTGAAATTATTGAACTCAATGTTCAGTCCGGCAGGCTGTAGTGTGCCTAATCAATAGATGAGATGCTGTTCCTCGAGCTTGCGTTGATGTTCACTGGAACACTGCAGCAATCCCAGGACAGAGATGTGAGCATGAGAGCAGGGGGGAGTGTTGAAATGGCAAGCAACCGGAAGCTCAGGGTCCTGCTTGCGGACTGAGCGGAGATGTTCCGCAAAGCGGTCACCCAGTCTGCGCTTGGTCTCCCCAATGTAGAGGAGACCACACTGTGAGCAGCGAATACAGTATACTACATTGAAAGAAGTACAAGTCAATCGCTGCTTCACCTGAAAGGAGTATTTGGAGCCTGGGATAGTGAGGAGAGAGGAGGTAAATGGGCAGGTATTACACCTCCTGCGATTGCAGGGTAAGGTGCCCTGGGACGGGGACGAGGTGGTGGGGGTAATAGAGGAGTTGACCAGTGTGTCGCGGAGTGAATGATCCCTTCGGAATGCTGACAGGGGAAGGGAGGGGAAGATGCGACTGGTAGTGACATCACGCTGGAGGTGGCGAAAATGGCGGAGGATGATCCTTTGGATATGGAGGCTGGTGGGATGAAAAGTGAGGACAAGGGGAACCCTGTCACGGTTCTGGGAGGGAGGGGAAGGGGTGAGGGTAGAGGTGCGGGGAATGGGTCGGACACGGTTGAGGGCCCTGTCAACCACAGTGGGGGGAAATCCTCGGTTGAGGAAAAAGGAGGTCATATCAGAAGCACCGTCATGGAAGGTAGCATCAACAGAGCAGATGCGTCTGAGACGGAGAAACTGGGAGAATGGAATGGAGTCCTTACAGGACTCCCCGTTAATGATGGCGGTCTTCCAAGAATCGATGATTTGTGTAAGGTCTTCTGACAGGCCAGGGCACATAGTTCTGACGTTCCAGCATGCAAAGCGAAGGGCTGGTACCTTCTTTCCTTTTTTCGTGTTGTTTGGTGCGGTGTTTCAGTCCCCCTTTCTGGCAATGACCCTGAGCTCCAAGCACCCATTGAAGCAGGTAGAGTTTGGCGGGACAGAACCTTATTGACTGGGGGTTGCACGGTTTGAGGCGGGCGGTAGCTGTCCAGTGAGGTGCGATGACCTCTCCCACCGACAATGGCAACCCGTGGCGCTTAGTTTCTACGCCAATTTCTCCAGACTTATAACCTGTAACGGCTGCCTTCCATGTTGTTTCATTCGCTGTGAGGCAACTATGGGGTGACCTCTCCATGGCGCATGCCTGGGCGAATTTATGGAGGTTGAGAGTTGCCCAGTCGTCAAAACCCCCCTCGCAGCCTTTCTGGTGGGATCCAAAGGAGTGCAGAGTACGACGTTTGGCACCGGTATGGCTGCAGGAACTGCCGGAAACATGCCAATGGTGACACATGACCGCCTATGGGGTTCCGCTCCGGCTAATCTGTCAGAGTTTACTCCCTTAGCCTTGGTCTCTCCCGAGACACCCACAAGGCAGTGGGGTTGTTAGGGCCCCAACACAGGTGTAGGATGATGCCGGTGGGAGGAGGGGATGTGAGGGGGAGGGGTGGAGGGAGGGGGTTGCGAGGCAGAGCTGGGAAGGGGGCTGCAAGGGGGTGCGGGTGTTGCAGGGGAAGGGGGTGCCGGAGGAAGATGGTGTGGGGGGGCTGGGATGGGGTTGCGAGGGGGTGAGCTGAGAGCGTGGAGCTGGGAAGAGGAAGGGGGTGTGGGAAGGGGGGAAGGGGAAGGGAGGGGAAAGCGGGTGCAGGTAATAAGCCATTTCCTCAGTTCCCACCATCGACGTCCGGAAAGCTCATCCGCGGCCTTCGGGAGGTGAAGCATCTTTGGGCAGACGTACAAAGGTGGTTATATTCGCTAAGGGTTTTTTGATGTGGTTTAAATAAAGGCATACCGCATTGCCGACAGTGCGCTGCAGATGCTGTCCGATCCATCTCCCGCGGTCCCTTTGAAGTTGCGGCCGAGGAGCCGTTCATGGATTTTTTGGGTGTTCACAGCACCTTTTCTCAAGGCTTCACTAGGGTCCCGCTGCTCCTTCTTCTCCTCAATGGACTTAACGCACGCCGTGGGCGCAGACACTCTGGGCGGTGAAAACAGCAGGATCGGAGATTCAAGTATCGACAGCTGTGCTCTTCAGTTTCGTCCGGATCAATTTCGTTGAGAAAGTCTTATATACACCACAGAACTTATTCTCCTTCCTAAAGTTGCATCATCAGCAAATTTACTACCCATACATTTGTTCCCTTCATCAAAGTCATTTGTATAGATTGTAAGTAGTTGTGGCCCCAGCACTGAATCCTTTAGCACTCCACGAGTTACAACTTTCCAATCTATAAATAACACATTTAGCCCTATTCTCTGCTTCCTGTTAACCAATTATCTTCCAATGCAAAAACGTTACCCCATACACCATGAGTTCTTATTTTGTATCGTAACCTTTTGATGTGACATCTTCTCAAATGATGTTTGGAATTCTAAGTACACCACATCAAATCTTCCCCCTTATTCACTTTGCTTGATACATCCTCAAAAAGCTCTAATACTTAAGTTAAACATGATTTCCCTTTTCACAAAACCATGTTGACGCTGCCTGATGACTTTAAGATTTTCTAGGTGCCTTGTTGTAACCTCTTTAAAAATACATTCCAGCATTTTCCCTATAACAGAAGTTTGGCTACCTACCTTGTGGTTTACTGCTTTTGGGCGGTAGTCTATTTATTTACTTTATGCTTTTGTGTGTGTTTGTTTGTGTTTGTTTGTATGCGTGCTCAGTTTTTTATCTGTAGCTGATATACCAGCCCCGCCTGCATCCAACCCCTCGTCTGTTCCTATCAGTTATATATCGTTAAAGTGGCTCAGAAAATACATTCCCAGTTTCATGCTTATTTCCAGCTGACAAATTTTCAATGAGTATCACATTTTCTGTTGTTTAATAGCGGTCACGTTCGAAAGCTGATAGTCCTTGAGTCTGCGTGTGTTTGTGTGTGAGAGAGAGATGGAGAAATTCAGTGTCAGTCAGTCAGTGCCTTGTCATTTATCTATCTTATGTCTCTGTGTTAATCTGTGTCAAACTGGGATTTTTAAACATATTTTGCAGTCTGTTTTCCTATGTGTCATTGTGGCAGTAATTTTAATCTCTGTCTGTCTCTCGTGCTGTATTTGAGTGTGTGAATGATTATGTAACTATCAGTCGACAGTACTGTGTGAGAGTTAGATGAATGCTTTAGCTCAAAGTCTCTGGTGCTGTAGGCAACTGTGAAACTGAATCAATCCGTGTCCACAAAGTGCTGGATGAGAGTCTGGCCATCAATTTTCAATAGTCTTGCTATTGTTTGTAATATGTCATTCATATTGTATCTATCAACATAGGGTAGTATATGCAAGAACACAAGGCATTGGAGTAGAAGTAGACCATATGATCCATCGAGCCTGCTCCGCCATTCAGTACGATTATGGTTGATCATGGGCTTCAATTCCACTTTCCTGCCCGTTCCCCAGATCCCTCGATTCCCTTTGAGACCAAAACTCTATCTCACCCAGCCTTAAATGTATTCAATGATAGAGCAGCCACAACCTTCTGGGGTAGAGAATGCCAAAGATTCACAACACTTTGAGTGCAGTAATTTCTCCTCATCTTCATCTAACTGATAGGCCGTCTTGTGGGACAACTTACTCACCACACGAGGAGACTCAGGTACAGGTTCAATCAATTTATTCAAGCGGAAATACGGATAGACATCACCTCGGGTATTCAGGTAATACTCTAACTTTACATTCAGGAGCACAGACATATCTACTGTCCTGTTCATACAGTGTGTTCAACCAATGGATGACTGACATGATTGACCAGACACTTTAATTAAAACAATGGATGATTGATTACACATTCCGATCAGCACACTTCCCCAGCCTTATCAATACACATACCAGATCTCTCCAAACTGTTGTCTTTTATTTCTTTGTTTCCCCTTATACCAACATTCCACAGAAACGGTTGATTGCATGGCCTCGAGGTCTTGCATTCACTCGTTGCCTCTCTCCAGTCACTCACTGCATCTCCCCAATCACTCACTGCGTCTTCCCAATCACTCGCTGCCTCTCCCCAATCACTCACTGAGTCTCTCCAATCACTCGCTGCCTGTCCCCAATCACTCGCTGCCTCTTCTCACTCACTCAATGCTTCTCTCCAATCACTCAGTGCTTCTATCCAATCACTCACTGCCTCTTCCCAATCACCCACTCCTATCCCCAATCACAGGTGGTTCGGAAGGCATATGGGATACTTGCTTTTATCAGCCGAGGCATAGAATATAAGTGCAGTGACGTTTTGATGGAGCTTTATGAAACGCGAGTTAGGCCATAGCTGGAGTACAGTGTGCAGTGCTGGGCAGAACACTGTAAGAAGGATGTGATTGCATTGGAGAGGGTGCAGAGGATATTCACCAGGATGTTGCCTGGGCTGGAGCATTTCAGCTATGAAGAAAGTCATAGAGTCATAGAGTATTAGAGACGTACAGCATAGAAACAGGCCCTTCGGCCCACCGTGTCCATGCCGACCATAATGCCTATCTATACTCATCCCACCTGCCTGCATTAATTCCATGTCCCTCTATACCTTGTTCATTCAAGTACCTGTCCAGATGCCTCTGAAATGTTGCTACTCTTCCTGCCTCCACCGCTTCCTCTGGCAGTTCATTCAAGATACTCATGATTCTTTGTGTAAAACATTTACCCCTCTGATTCCATTTAAATCTCCTCACTCTCACCTTAAATCTATGCCCCCTACCATGCGAAACAAACTCTGGCTATCTACCCTATCTATGCCTCTCATAATTTTATATCCCTCTATCATGTCCCCTCTCAGCCTCCTTTGCTGCAGGGCAAACAGACCCAGCCTTTCCAATCTCTCTTTATAACTCAAGCACTCCAAACCAGGCAACATCCTTGTGAATCTTTTCAGCACCCTCTCTTGCATAATCACATTTTTCCTGCAGTGCGGCAACCAGAACTACACACAATACTCCAAATGCGGCCTAACCAACATTATGTCCAACTGTAACATGACCTCCCAACTCTTGTACTCAATGCATCGGCCGATGAAGGAAAGCATAACATACGCCTTCTTCACCACCCTGTCTACCAGTGTTGCCACTTTCAGGGAACTATGTACTTGCACCCAAAGGTCTCCCTGCTCAACAACACTCCTCAGGGCCCTGCCATTCACTGTATATGTCCTGCCCTGGTTTAACTTCCCAAAATGCATCACTTCGTACTTGTCTGCGTTAACTTCCATTTGCCAATTCCTTGCCCATTTTCCCAGTTGATCTATATCCTGTTGTAACCTTAGACAACCTTCTTCACTGTCCACTATACCACCAATTTTGGTGTCATCTGCAAACTTACTAATCATGCCCCCTGCATTCACGTCCAAGTCATTAATATATATGACAAACAACAGAGGGCCCAGCACCCTGAGAGACTGAAAAGGCTGGGGTTGTGTTCCTTAGAGCATAGAAGGCTGAGGGGGGACATGATTGAGGTATACACAATTATGAGGGGCATTGCTCCTTTTGATAGGAAGAAGCATTCTCCCTTATTGGAGGGGTCAATAACCAGGGGGCATTGATTTAAGATAAGGGGCAGGAGGTTTCGAGGGGATTTGAGGAAATATTTTTTCACTCAGAGAGTGATTGGAATCTGGAACGCACTGCCTGAAGCGGTGGTAGAGGCAGGAACCCTCACAACATTTACAAAGTATTTGAATGAGCACTTGAAACGCCATAACATACAAGACTACGGGCCAAGTGCTGAAAAATGGGATTAGAATAGTTAGGTGCTTGATGGTCGGCGCGGAAGCGATGGACCGAAGGGCCTGTTTCTGTGCTGTAGAACTCTATGACTCACTGTCTCTTCCCAATCACTCACTCTTATCCCTAATCACTCACTGCCTCTTCCCAATCACTCACTGCCTCTTCTCAATCACTCACTCCTATCCCCATTCACTCGCTGCCTCTTCCCAATCACTCACTGCCTCTTCCCAATCACTCACTCCTATACCCAATCACTCGCTTCCTCTCCCCATTCACTCACTGCCTCTTCCCAATCACTCACTGCCTCTTCCCAATCACTCGCTGTCTCTCCGTAATCAGTCGCTGCCTCTCCACATTCACTCACCTACTCTCCCCAATTATTCACTGCCTCTCCCCTATCACTCACTCCTATCCCCTATCACACACTGCCTATTCCCAATCACTCACTTCTATTCCCAATCACTTACTCCTATCTCCAATTACTCGCGTCCTCTCCCCAGTCACTCGCTGCCTCTCCCCAAACACTCGCTTCCTCTCCCCAATTACTCACTGCCTCTCCCCAGTCGGGCGCTGCCCTCTCCCTCTTTCAAAACCCCATAGGAATAGGACGAGGCCATACGACGCCTCAAGCATGCTCTGCCATTTTCTGGTGAAACTTTGTTGCATTGCCTCGAAGACAAGTATATCCTTCCTTCAGTATTGAGACCAGGACTGTACACAGTACTGCAGGTGAGGGCTCACCAAAGCCCTGTACATTTTCAGCAAGACTTCCCCACTCTTGGACTCTAAACCCCTTGCAATAAACTACATCAATCCCTTTGCCTTCTTAATTTATGGCTGTACCTGCATGTTAACTTCCTGTGATTTGTGTGCAAGGACATCCAAATCCCTCTGAACACCAACATTCATCGTTTCTCACCATTTACAAAAATGTTCTGTGTTGTATTCTTCCTGCCATTTATCCGCATTATATTCTAGATGCTACTTCGTTGCTCCTCACTTAACCAGTCCATCTTCCTTTGCAGCTTCTTTGTGTCCTCCTCACAGATTACTGTCCCACCTAACTTTGTATCATCAGCCCATATAAACAAAACATAGGCAGTGTTTCTAAGCCGGGCACTTTTGTCCTGACAAATATTAAGAAACAACTGGTGGATATGGGGTTGAGGATATTTGTGTGCATTTACCAGAGCTGTTTTAGTTGAAAAATCTTTGTTAAGGGATAAGAGAGCGTCCTTCTCTGTCTTCTACCACGCTCACATCCAGCATTAGAAACACAAACACAGAGAGACACAAACTCACACACAGGTACAAACAGAGCCAGGTAACCACGGGCAGGCTAACATGTTCATAGAAACACACACACGCGCGCACACACACACACACGTAGAAATGAATATATAGGCGCATCCATTCCCACTCACAAGAAGAGAGAGAGGAACCCACACTGAGAAACATATATTCACAATGATCAACTCAGATAGATAAGCACAAACACTTCCCTCTGTGTAAATAATGTTTTTTTTTTACTGCTATCAAAATCTCTCTTTTCCCCTTTTTTATTTCACACTCAGGCTTCAATTTCTTGTCCCCTTGATTCCACAGGGACCAGTAGGGTTTTTGTTTTCCTTTACTTGACTTTGGGGATAGGGGGTCATGGGTCATCTCCAGTGTCCGTGCAGTCTATGACCCCGTCCTAGCGCTGTGACCCTAGGCTGCCGGGGGCGCGGGGAGGCGGGGGGGGTTGCTGCAGGGAAAGGGTTAGTCCCAACCTTTAAAGGGACCCTGCACCGCCACAACTTCTCCTTAGTTTTAGTCCTTAGGGTGATTTTGAACATGGACAGTAAGAAAATGACAATTAATCTTTCAATATTCATTTATTAGACGAGGTTGAGAAACCGAAAATGTCTCTGCAAATCTCAAATTCACACAAGTAATATTGTGAACTAGGATAAATCATTTTGAAGAAGAACCTATTGTGAATTAATTCCATTTTATTTGCTAAAAATGACCATCACGACCTTCTTTATTTCAGGACAGTACCTTTCCCATCCCATTCACTCAGGCCATGGCTGATACACTCCTTATCCAGATCATGCTGCCTCCGCTCCATAAACATTAATACTATTTCCTAACAAATCTATGCTGTCAATCAGGAATGTATGTTTCTGCCTGTCTGTCTCTGGTTCTCCACGATCTCTGTCTCTCTTATTTCCTTTACCTATCACTGTCCTTGTTTCTCCCACTCTCTGTCTCTCCCTCTCACTATGTCCATCTCTCGTTCTGTGTCTCTCTCTTGCCATCACTCCCTCTCTCTCTGCCTCTCTCTCCCATTTCAACTCTCACTGCCTCCCCCTCTCCAATAACAGCGATGCTTTCAGCCATTTCTTGGTTAATTTTGAACCTGGAACTCTTGCCCTTGTTGGGACATCAGTACAGTTTGAAAATATCAAACACTGATCCAACACTTACCCCTAAACACAGACACTAAATCCCCCAATACTGGAGTGGGCAGACAATAGAGATTGTTCCTAAGGTTCTGCTTGTTGACATTTACTAACATCAGTGTGGCTTTAAAAGTGTATGTGTCTGTGTGTGTGTGTGTGTGCGTGTGTGTGTTTGTGTGTGTGTATGTGTGTGTGTATGTGTGTGTGTGTGTGTGTGTGTGTGTATGTGTGTGTGTGTGTGTGTTGTCAGAGTCACTGGTTGAACAATATAACCCCAGGATCTCCTCTGTCTCTCTTTCTCCCCCTATCTCTGTCTCTCCCTCCCTCTGTCGCTGTCTCTCTCTGTCTTCGTTTCCCTCACTGCCTTTCCCAGTCATTGTCTCTGTCTCTCCCTCTCTCGATCTATATCTCTCTCTCTGTATCACTCTCCCTTCGTGCTTTGTCACTCCCTCTCTCTCTTTCCCTCTCTCTCCCTCATTCTCTCTTCCTGGAGAACAATGTTTCATCCATTTCTGCGCTAATAATAACACTTTAACTATTGCCATTGTTGGGAACGTCACTGCAGTTTGAAAATGCCAAAAACACTGATGCAACACACGTCCCAAAAAACAATCACACAAACCCCCTAACACAGGACTGGGCTGAGAATCGGGGTAGTTACTGAGGTTCTGTTTGACAATATTTACTGACTTCAGTGTGGATGATAACGTGTCTCTGTCTGTGTGCGTCAGCCTGTGCGCCAGTGTGTGTGTGCGTCAGTGTGTGTGCCTCTCTCTCTGTATGTTCGTCTGTCTGTGCGCCAGCGTGTGTGCGTGTCTGTCTGTGCGCCAGTGTGTGTGCACGTCAGTGTGTGTATATGTGTGCGCACATCAGTGTCACTGGTTCCACAATGTTACCCTAGTGTTTCATCATACCCTCTGTCCCCATGTAGCGTTTCACACAATGTTTGAACACAATCTGTCTCGTTGTCCCTCTGTCTCTGTCTCTCCCTCTGGCTCTGTCTCTCCCTCCAACTCTGTCTCTCTCACAAACGTTCCCTATCACTGTCTCCAACTCTCCATTTCTCTTTCTGCCTCTGTCCCTCTCTCTCTCTCTCCCTCTTTCTCTGTCTCTCCTTCTCTCTCGGTATCTGTACATGACTTTGTCTGTGTATCTCTCTCACATCATCTCTCCCTCTCCCTTTCCCTCTCTTTGCATCTCTCCCACCCTGTCTCTCACCCAGGACAACAATGCTTTCAGCCATTTCTTGGTTAATTTTGAACATGTAATTTTTGCCCTTTCTCGGAATGTCACCGCAGTTTGAAAATATCAAATACTGATCAACACGCGCCCCTAAAATACTCACACTAAACCCCTAACACAGGACTGGTCAGAAAGTTGCAATTGTTACTGAGGTTCTGTCAATGTCCCCTCGTAACCTATCTCCCCTTCTCCCTGCTTCGAAAGTGCGTCAGTTTTAAATTATATTTATTCAACCACTGAAATGGAAAGTAAATGTAAACATGTGGCTCCCGCATCAATTGCCGTTTATGTAAGAGAGTTCCAAATTGATTCCTCACCTGGTACGTTAAAATGTTTCTTCATTTCACTCCTGAAAGGTTTTTAGACTGTGTTTAGATTTTTAGACTATGTTCCCAAGTCCCAGACTCTGCAGCCAGTGGGGATAGTTTCTCCCTGTCTACCCTATCAGTTTCCGTTATTATCTTGAAAACTTCGGTCAAATCACCCTTCTAAATTTCAGGAATACAGAGTAAAGCTCTTTCTACATTGTCCCATTAAACACTACCAATGCAAGCTCAGTGTGGGGTTAGACACAAAGTAAAAGACCAGTTAAAGACCAGTTTTACGAGGATCTCCATAATATCATTCGCAGAATTCCTAATCCCGAACATTTGTTCCTGCTTGGGGACTTTAACGCCAGGGTTGGGGCCGACCATGACTCATGGCCCTCCTGCCTTGGGAGGAGAATGAATGAGAATGGACAGAGACTGCTGGGGTTTTCTGCCAATCACAAACTTTGCATCACCAATTCGTTCCTTCAGACTAAACCCAGTCGCCAGCTTTCATGGAGACACTCAAGATCACGTCGTTGGCACCAGCTGGACCTAATCATCACAAGGTGAGCCTCCATAAACAGTGTCAAAATCACACGCAGCTTCCACAGTACGGACTGCGATACCGACCACTCCCTGGTGTGCAGCAAAGTTAGACTCAAACCGAAGAAGCTACATCACTCCAAGCAGAAAAGCCACCCACGCATCAACACTAACAGAATTTGTTATCCACAGCTGTTACATAAATTTCGAAATTCACTTGAAAAAGTCCCTCATAACACTCCTGCAAGGGATGCAGAGATGAAGTAGGCCCACATCAGAGACGCCATCCATGACTCAGCAATGACCACCTATAGCAAACGTAAGAAGCAGAATGTAGACTGGTTTCAATATCACTTTGAAGAGCTGGGACCTGTCATAGCCACTAAGCGCACTGCACTGTTGAACTACAAGAAAGCCTCCAGCGAGTTAACATCTGTAGCACTTACAGCAGCCTGAGGTGCTGCACAAAGAACAGCCAGGAGCTGCGCAAATCACTACTGGAACACCTATGCAGTCATATTCAGCTGGCCTTCCTCACCGGAAACATCAGAGGAATGTATGATGGCATTAGAGAGCTTTTGAGTCAACCATCAAGACAATCGCCCCACTCAAGTCTAAATCAGAGGAAACAATCAATGACCAACGCAAGCAAGTGGACCGCCGGGTGGAGCGCTACCTTTAACTGAGCTCCAGGGAAAATGTTGCCACTGATACCACCCTCAATGCAGCCCAGTCATCGATGAGCTAGACGAACAGACAACAACATCGAAACTCAGTAATGCCATTGATTCCAGAGCCAGTGGAAAAGCCTATGGAAAGGACAGCATTAGCCCTGAAGTAATCAAGTGTGCCAAGCCTGCTATACTGTCAGCACTCCATGAACTGCTTTGCCTGTGCTGGGATGAGGAAGCAGTAGCGCAGGACATGCGCGATACCAATATCATCATCATCTATAAGAACAAGGGTGACCGCGATGACTGCAACAACTACCATGGATTCTCCCTGCTCAGTGCAGTGCGGAAAGTTCTCGAGTCGTTCTAAACAGACTCCAGAAGCTGGATTAGCGTGTCCACCCTGAGGCACAGTTTGACTTTCGAGCAGAGAGATCCACCGTTGATATGCTGTTCTCCCTTCACCAGCTGCAGGAGCAATGACAAAAACAACTGATGTCCCTCTCCGTTGCTTTCACAAATCTCACCAAAACATTTGACCTCGTCAGCAGACGTGGTCTCTTCAGACGACTAGCAAGGATCGGATGTTCACCAAAGCTAATAAGTATCATCACCTCATTCCATGACAATATGAAAGGCTTAATTCAGCTTAGCGGTGCCTCATCAGACCCCTTTCCTATCCTGAGTGGCGTGAAACAGGGCTGCGTTCTTGCACCTGTGATGTTTGGGATCTTTTTCTCACTGCTGCTGTCACATGCGTTCAAGGCTTCAGAAAAAGGAATTTTCCTCCACACAAGATCAGGTAGCAGGTTGTTCAACCTTGCCCGTCTTAGAGCGAAGACCAAAGCACAGAAAGTCCTCATCAGGCAACTGCTCTTTGCTGACGATGCTGCATTAACATCCCACATGGAAGAGTGTCTGCAGAGACTCATCGACAGGATTGTGGCTGCCTGCAAAGAATTTGGCCGAACTATCAGCCTCAAGAAAACGAAACTCATGGGAAAGGACGTCAGAAATGCTCCATCCATCAACATCGGCGACCACGCTCTGGAAGTGGTTCGAGAGCTCACCAACCGAGGCTCAACTATCACCAGTAACCTGTCTCTTGATGCAGAAATCAACAAGCGCATGGGAAAGGTGTCCGCTGCTATTTCGAGACTGGCCAAGATGGTGTGGGAAAATGGCGCACTGACACGGAACACTAAAGTTAGAATTAGAATTAGAACATTACAGCGCAGTACAGGCCCTTCGGCCCTCGATGTTGCGCCGACCTGTGAAACCATCTGACCTACACTATTCCATTTTCATCCATATGTCTATCCAATGACCACTTAAATGCCCTTAAAGTTGGCGAGTCTACTACTGCTGCAGGAAGGGCGTTCCACGCCCCTACTACTGTCTGAGTAAAGAAACTACCTCTGACATCTGTCCTATGTCTATCACCCCTCAACTTAAAGCTATGTCCCCTCGTGTTTGCCATCACCATCCGAGGAAAAAGACTCTCACTATCCACCCTATCTAACCCTCTGATTATCTTATCTGTCTCTATTAAGTCACCTCTCCTCCTCCTTCTCTTCAACGAAAACAACCTCAAGTACCTCAGCCTTTCCTCGTAAGACCTTCCCTCCATACCAGGCAACATCCTAGTAAATCTCCTCTGCACCCTTTCCAAAGCTTCCACATCCTTCCTATAATGCGGTGACCAGAACTGCACGCAATACTCCAGGTGCGGTCTCACCAGAGGTTTGTACAGCTGCAACATAACCTCGTGGCTCGGAAACTCGATCCCCCTACTAATAAAAGCTAACATACCATATGCCTTCTTAACAGCTCTATTAACCTGGGAGCAACGTTCAGGGATTTATGTACCTGGACACCAAGATCTCTCTGATCATCGACACTGCCAAGAATCTTCCCATTCTGCCAGTACTCTGCATTCCTGTTACTCCTTCCAAAGTGAATCACCTCACACTTTTCCGCATTAAACTCCATTTGCCATCTCTCAGCCCAGCTCTGCAGCCTATCTATGTCCCTCTGTACCCTACAACATCCTTCGGCACTATCCACAACTCCACCGACCTTCGTGTCATCCGGAAATTTACTAACCCACCCTTCTACACCCTCTTCCAGGTCATTTATAAAAATGACAAACAGCAGTGGCCCCAAAACAGATCCTTGCGGTCTTTCTTCTTTCTTTTGGGCCTCCTTATCTCGAGAGACAATGGATACGCGCCTGGAGGTGGTCAGTGGTTTGTGAAGCAGCGCCTGGAGTGGCTATAAAGGCCAATTCTGGAGTGACAGGCTCTTCCACAGAGAAATTTGTTTGTTGGGGCTGTTGCACAGTTGGCTCTCCCCTTGCGCCTCTGTCTTTTTTCCTGCCAACTACTAAGTCTCTTCGACTCGCCACAATTTAGCCCTGTCTTTATGGCTGCCCGCCAGCTCTGGCGAATGCTGGCAACTGACTCCCACGACTTGTGATCAATGTCACACGATTTCATGTCGCGTTTGCAGACGTCTTTATAACGGAGACATGGACGGCCGGTGGGTCTGATACCAGTGGCGAGCTCGCTGTACAATGTGTCTTTGGGGATCCTGCCATCTTCCATGCGGCTCACATGGCCAAGCCATCTCAAGCGCCGCTGACTCAGTAGTGTGTATAAGCTGGGGGTGTTGGCCGCTTCAAGGACTTCTGTGTTGGAGATATAGTCCTGCCACCTGATGCCAAGTATTCTCCGAAGGCAGCGAAGATGGAATGAATTGAGACGTCGCTCTTGGCTGGCATACGTTGTCCAGGCCTCGCTGCCGTAGAGCAAGGTACTGAGGACACAGGCCTGATACACTCGGACTTTTGTGTTCCGTGTCAGTGCGCCATTTTCCCACACTCTCTTGGCCAGTCTGGACATAGCAGTGGAAGCCTCACCCATGCGCTTGTTGATTTCTGCATCTAGAGACAGGTTACTGGTGATAGTTGAGCCTAGGTAGGTGAACTCTTGAACCACTTCCAGAGCGTGGTCGCCAATATTGATGGATGGAGCATTTCTGACATCCTGCCCCATGATGTTCGTTTTCTTGAGGCTGATGGTTAGGCCAAATTCATTGCAGGCAGACGCAAACCTGTCGATGAGACTCTGCAGGCATTCTTCAGTGTGAGATGTTAAAGCAGCATCGTCAGCAAAGAGGAGTTCTCTGATGAGGACTTTCCGTACTTTGGACTTCGCTCTTAGACGGGCAAGGTTGAACAACCTGCCCCCTGATCTTGTGTGGAGGAAAATTCCTTCTTCAGAGGATTTGAACGCATGTGAAAGCAGCAGGGAGAAGAAAATCCCAAAAAGTGTGGGTGCGAGAACACAGCCCTGTTTCACACCACTCAGGATAGGAAAACAGATCCTTGCGGTACACCACTAGTAACTAAACTCCAGGATGAACATTTGTCATCAATCACCACGTCTTCTTTCAGTTAGCCAATTTCTGATCCAAAGCTCTAAATCACCTTCAATCCCATACTTCCGTATTTTCTGCAATAGCCTACCGTGGGGAACCTTGTCAAACGCCTTACTGAAAACCATATACACCACATCCACTGCTTTACCCTCATCCACCTGTTTGGTAACCTTCTCGAAAAACTCAATAAGGTTTGTGAGGCACGACCTACCCTTTACAAAACCGTGCTGACTATCGCTAATGAACTTATTCTTCTCTAGATGATTATAAATCCTGTCTCTTATAACCTTTTCCAATATTTTACCCACAACTGAAGTAAGGAATCACACGTCTATAATTACCACGGCTGTCTCTACTCCCCTTCTTGAACAAGGGGCAACATTTGCTATCCTCCAGTCTTCCGGCACTATTCCTGTCGAAAATGACGACATAAAGATCAAGGACAGAGGCTCTGCAATCTGTCTGAATGTTTCAATCTTGTGTCCTCAGTACCTTGCTCTACGACAGCGAGACCTGGACAACTTATGTAAGCCAAGAGCGACATCTCAACTCATTCCATCTTCGCTGCCTCCGGAGAATCCTTGGCATTCGGTGGCAGGACCTTATCTTCGGCGCAGAAGTCCTCGAGGTGGCCAACATCCCCAGCATATACATCCTACTGAGCCAGCGGCGCTTGAGATGCTTGGCCATGTGAGCCGCATGGAAGATGGCAGGATCCCCAAGGACACATTGTACAGCTAGCTCGTCACTGGTATGAGACCCACCGGCCGTCCAGGTATCCACTTTAAAGACGTCTGCAAACGCCACGTGAAGTCCTGTGACATTGACAACAATCGTTGGAGTCAGTTGACAATGATCGCCAGAGCTGTCGGACAGCCATAAAGGCCTGGCTAAAGAGTGGCGAGTCGAAGAGACTTCGCAGTTGGCAGGAAAAAAAAACGGAAGTTCAAGGAGGGAGCCCACTGTTTCACAGCGCCGACAACCAATTTAATCTGCAGCGCATGTGGAAGAGTCTGTCACTCTAGAATGGCCTTTATAGCCACTCCAGGCGCTGCTCCACAAACCAGTGACCACCTCCAGGCGCTTACCCATTGTCTCTCTGGACAAGGAGGCCAAAGAAGAAAGTTTCCCTCTGTACTGTCCCATCAAACATTCCCAGGGCATGGGGAGCATGCGGTTAGATATAGAGTCAAGGCAGGGCCTATTGTGTTGTCACCCATAACAGTATAAAACTGCCAGATGTACTAAACAGTAAAAAAGATGGATTTCTTTCGATTCTCTATCTCTGGGTCATTGTGATTTTCTCCATTGCTGAGGCACCGGAGTCTCATGCAGTCTCTACTGGCCGCTAAAATACGTCTGACCATCAGTACATAGACACAGGGCGGCACAGTGGCGCAGTGGTTAGCACCGCAGCCTCACAACTACCAGGGTTCGATTATGGGTACAGAGTGTGCGGAGTTTGCAAGTTCTCCCTATGTCTGCGTCGGTTTCCACCGGGTGCTCCGGATTCCTCCCACCTCCAAAAGACTTGCAGGTTGTTCGGTAAATTGGCCATTATAAATTGCCCCTAGTGTGTGTAGGTGGAAGGAGAATGGTGGGGATGTGGCAGAAAAATATGGGGGTAGTGTAGGGTTAGTATAAATGGGTGGTTGTTGGTCGGCACAGACTTGGTGTGCCGAAGGGCCTGTTTCAGTGCTGTAACTCTAAATAAAAATAAAATAAATGAACATTGAGCAGAAGTATTGAATCTCTGTTTCGGGATACAGTACCAGGGAACATTATCAATTATATATCGAGGTGCAGTTGTAAAGTACCAGGGAACACTTTCTAAAGAGTACAGCACGCTCACTGTTCAGATAACCAGCCGCTGTTCTCTCAGTGCAATATTTTGTCTTCAGCTTCTCACAACAAATGGTTACAAATTCGTCAAAGGTGAAAGCGACTGTCAGCCACCAGGTTAACTGAAAGAGATAGAAAGGGAAGCAGAGAAATTACTGATCAGACCTCAAGCTAAAACAGCAGTTTGACAGGATCCAGTGTGAAATTTACAGCTTTGTTACAGCATCCAGAACTTTCTGAAGAGACTGGTTAGAACACAATTGTAAATTATTGACTGGGAAATTGATTGGTAAAAATAAAGGTGAAATAAAATGATCACCAGATACAGTCAGGCCGCCGTGCCAGTGTGGAAGGGAGATGGGGGTTTTCAAACTAGGAATCCAATGGTTTAAATCCAGTTTGGCCTCCAGACCAATAGCCGAGATAGTGAGGAGGAAGGGGAGAATGTTTTTGCCTTAACAGTTAAGAGAGCCAACAGGGGCTGTCTCAAAACGTGAAAAGGTCGAGAGCCGCTGTGGTGAGTTTGAGACTTCAGGAAGAGGCCGATGGAGGCGGAGCAAGTGTGTGGATTGGAGGGAGAGAGAGAAAAGGTAATTTGGCTACTGGAAGGGAGGCAGGTCCTGAAGGGTTTGGAAAGCGAACAAAGTGAAGTAAAGAATGCAATCAGTAAATAACTGGTTCCACTAAGTTATTTACTCAGTTCAGAAATAATGAAGAGGAGCATTCACTAAAAGAAGTTGAGGATATGACGGGGCTAAACACATAGGGAGCGAGTGCAGCAGTAAAACTCATCCAGTCTGGCAAAATGCTCATCATACCTTCAATTCACAGTTTCACTGTAATGGTTCTGGTAAGTTCCGCAGTTCATCCTTGTGAAATATTCACCCGATAGCGTTTCTCTTTCTCTTTCTCCTTCTCTCTTATCTCCATCACTCTCTCTGTCTCTGTTTCATTCTCCCTATTCCTTCTTGCTTGCTTTAGCTCTCAGTCGACTTTATCTATACACAGCTCGTACGTGCTCCGATCGCTTCTCCAATTATCCAAGCCTCCACATGTTCATTCAACATGATTACTCAGGTAAACCACACTCCACTATCCAGGATGAGTACAACACAGAAAGTTCTAATGAAAGGTCACGGACCTGAAACGTTAACTTTTTTCTCATTCCCCAGATGCTGACAGATCTGTTGTATATTTACAGCAATTTCTGTTTTTATTTCAGATTTCCAGCATATGCCGCATTTTGATTTTATTTACCTATCCAACACAATGTCTCTGTATGGGTTACAATTTTTGTTTATCTAACATTGGCAGGACTCAATCCACCAGCGTTATTCTGATCCAGAATCTGTCTCCCAAGTACCAATTCCAATCCGCATGAAGGCTGCTGTCTCGGAGTGACCCTTAGCACATATTCTGACCCCAAGTTATGCTTCATACTCATTGTTACGACCAAGACTGGAGGCTTGCACTGTTAATTCAGTCCCACCTCTCAATAGGTCACAACATATTTTTTAAATGTTCTCACTTACTGACACAGTCAACTATCTTCCACAGAATAGAACACACGAACTACATTTCTTTACCAAACAACAAAATTAACAGTTTATTCTAGAACCAGTCTTAACTGGTGACAGTTGTCTGGTTCAGTTGGAAATATGGCAGGCAGGCTTCAATGCTGGACTTCATAAGTTGGGTGTTGGGCTGCATGAGTTGGAGTATGAGCTGATTTCACGTTATTTTAATATTGTCGGGTGCACCACAAATAAGGAGGGATGGGAAGTCATTAGCGAGAGGGTAGAAATTATTCACGCCAACAGTTACAGTGAGGAGGGTTTTCAGTTGCATGGTTAGATTTGAGGAGAATTGCTGTTCTCCTTAGAAAAGAAAAGGTTGAGAGAAGAGTCATAGCGATGTTCAAAATCATGACAGGTCTAGACAGATAAAATAGAGAAAAACAGTTCACGTTGGCGGAATGGTGGAGAACCAAATGACACAAATTTAAGGCAAATGGCAAATGGCAAAAAATACAATGAGTAAAAACTATTTTTGTGCAGCGAGGTGTTCGAATCTGGACTGCATTGCCTGAGACTTTGGTGGAAGCAGAGACAATCGTGGCTTTCAACATTGCATTGGCTTTAATTTGAAGAGAAGAAATACTGGACTATATACCAGAGAGTGTAAGTAGCTGAGTTGCACTAGCAGAAATTTGGAGTGGACACGAAGGGTGGAATGGCTCAATTATGCTGCAACTGTTCTATTATTCCATCTTTATGTATGACTGTTGCTTGACGAGATTCTGAGACAGGTCCCCCGAACGTAGACTACGGTATATAACAAATGAAACTGCAGTTAAAAATGTCAGTAAGCAGTGTTGTTGAGGAGGAAGTGAGTTGCTGTTTGATGTCCTAATTTGATGCCTACATCACAGCAGCATTGTCCATACAACTGTATTCTTGCTACCTTTGTTTTGGTATGACACACATTTGGCTTCGAAGGTGTTGCAGAAAATCCAGATTGTGTCCAATTGTTGAACAAATTTTCGGACGCAGACCTTGAGAATCAAACACTTTATTGCATGATATCATGGGGAAGCACACCTGACCTAAAGGCGGTCCAGTGCTACTCTCAAAGATCGACAGATCGCCGTGGATTTATATAGTATAACAGAGGCAGAGCTAACAGTTTCACAATTAGATAAACGTCCACAAGATGATCACAACACCGCCTACTTGACTGTGCACCATGCAGAGTCCGAGGTCAGCAAAACATCAGTTTCAACAATAACAAGCTAGTTCTCTAATTCAATGCCCACTCCAGACACCATATCTGGCCGTAATGTCTGATTGTGGTTAGCTGCTCTGTCTACAATTTATGACCGTTGGTTGCGGTTAGATAAGCTACAAGCTGTGTCCTGCTTTTCTGCTTCTACAAAGTTAAGTAATAATTAGCAAAGCTCAGAAAAATTTCTCCAACAGAAGGCCATATTAGAATGCAGTTAAGAATGATTCACTTCGCAATGGGAATGGAATAACATACAGGAAAGCTTGGTTAACGAGGGGAGTTTTCCTTTCCCGATGGACCTTAGTGAACTATTTTTGATCAACGAAAAATCCTAGAGCCCCATATTCACTTTAGGGTTGATCTTGACGTTGTTTTACAGTTTAACACGTGGAAGGGACAGAGAGGCTGTGAGGCACCTTATGACAGTTATTCCAAAGTTCGAACTTCCTGTTGCCTTCCAGCTGTGGGAGAAATCTTCGCCAGGATCAGCTGTAGCTGCCTGGTACACTCTTCTTGCGATGTTACACTCAGTTTTACTCTCGGGCTTTATTCAGCAGGGCAGCACAAGTTTTCCTGAGGCAGGCATTTAGGGTGGGGAAGTCGATCCCTTTGTGCAACCTGGGGAAAAAAACACACTGATACACGCTACAGATTTTCACAGCCCCACACTTGGGTTTTCCATCCTCTGCTCACACTCCCAACAGTCCAAACAAAAGTGTATTTCCAGAGCTCCAAACCCACCTTTCTAAAGAGCATTGCTGCCTCCATGCCTTCCCAGCAGGTCCAATCTCCTTCATACTTGCAACTCTCCCTATTCTCTCTCATTTCTGCTCTTTCCTCTGCAGTTGCTACTCCCACAGATGGCTGCAAGGGCAGCTGCTTTGCCTGATTACAGGCAGTAAATGCTCCAAAATCCCCAGCAAAATCGTCCTGGGAGTACTTGATGGCAGCAGTGTCGAGGGAGCTTCACTCTGTATCGAAACCTTTGCAATAGCTGCGATGGGATTGTTCGATTGTACTGTGCAGAGGGAGCTATGCACTCTATTTAAACCGTATTGAATGGGCGTGTATATTGAGACACTGTTGCAGGAACTTTTCCCTGCACCTATCAGTGCTGTCCATGCCCTGTGATTGACTAATGCGTCTGTGTGGAGTGAGTTTTTTACTCTTTCTCCAACTCCGTGATTATCCCTTATCCCTGCCCTGGGAGTGATGGATGGGAATGTGTAAAGGGCAGATTTGTTCTGTGTCTAACCCCTTGCTGTATCTTCCCTGGGAGTCTTTGATGGGACAATGTAGTAGTAGCTTTGCTTTGTATCTAACCCATGCTCTACCTGCCCTCAGAGTCTCTGATGGAACAATGTAGGTGTAGGTTAACTCTGTAGCCTGTCCACCATCTACAAGGCACAAGTCAGGAGTCTGATGTACTCTCCACTTGCCTGGATGGGTGTCGCTCCAACAACACTGAAGAAGTTTGACACCATCCAGGACAAAGCAGCCCGCTTGATTGGCACAATCACGCCATCCATCGCCTACAAAATGCACTGCAGCAACTCACCATGCTCCTTCGACAGCAACATCCAAACCCGCGACCTCTGCCAACTGGAATGACAAGGGAAGCAAATGCATCGGAACACCACCATCTGCAAGTTCCCCTCCAAGTCACACACCATCCTGACTTTGAACTATATCGCCGTTCCTTCACTGTAGCTGGGTCAAAATCCTGTAACTCCCTTCCGAACAGCACTGTGGGTGCTCCTACCTCACGTGGACTGCAGCGTTTTAAGAAGGCAGCTCACCACAACCTTTTCAAGAACAGTTAGTGATGGGCAATAAGTGCTGGCCTAGCCAGCGAAACCCACATCCCATGAATGAATAATAATAATAACAATAAATTACCGGTGCTGTACATGTTCTGGTCCTGTGTGACGGGACAGTACAGTTTAAGTTTCACTCTTTACCGAACTTGAGCTCTACTTTTTTTTCGAATTGTTTAATAGGCAGTGCAGAGGTACATTTGTTCTGTATTTAACAGTAATCTGTCCCTGTTTCGTATATTTGATGCAACAGTGGGGAGGCTGCTGGAGAGAGGTCAGGTGACGAATTGATGTGACAACAGCACGGAGAGATTTATTACATACTTCGTGTCCTCACTTTGACAAACTCAGAATACACAGGAAACACATTACAAACGTAAATACCGGTATATGTCTCCTATTTATGTTTAAATGCTGTCGTGTTTAAAAGCATATGTCACCGCACCACCACCACCCACACCCCCACACCCCCACCACCCCACGCGCCCCCTCCCCCGATTTCAACCTTATTGCACACATCTTACTTTGTCCTGATTTCTCAATCTCGATCCCTCTATCCATGTTTACCTCCCTCTCTTCCTCTCCATTCCCTTCTCCCCCTCTCTCTTTCCCTCTCCCTATCTCTTACAATCTCTCTCTAGTCCCCAGTTTCTTTCTTTCCCTTTCATTAAACCCGTCTCTCTCTCTCTCTCTCTGTCTGTCGCTCTCCCTCACTGCTAGGTTTTATAAATCTCATATGCATATCAGTGTTACACCTGTTTATCAAATTGTTATTGATCGACAATACACAGGCTTATTAAGACAGTTAATTGCTAAATTTGACAGCATACCTCATACATGGAATTCGAATTATACAGTTAAATATGAAATTTAATTCACCAACCCATATACAGCGAGTAAAATATATTATTAACAGTTAGTTTGGACTTGACAACAATTCCACAGGGTATAGTACTTTACAATTGGTCCTGATAACCAATGCACACTGTTATTAAGCTTAAGTTCATTGTTCATTTGAATAACATAACCACTACACAGGGGACTGATGTTGCACTTAATTGATATATTGGGTTTTATAACAAGTAAAAAGGGGACTCATGTCCCAGTAAACTGATATATAAGGCTTGAGAACCAGTAAACAGGGGACTGATATTATCCTTGATTCTAACACTGGAATTGATAACCAGTACATAGGAGAATAACGTTACAGTTCATTGTAACATGGGGCTTGATGACAAGTACACAGTGGAATGATGTCACAATAAATTATCATCTTGGCTTCAATAACCAATATGCAGCGGAATGATGGCATGGTGAATTGTTATACTTAGCTTGTTAACAAGTACCAAGGGAAATACGGTTTTTATAATCAATTGTCACAAATAATTGTTATATTGAGTTTATTTACAGTACAGAAGGGAATGCTGTCACTGTTAATTGTAATGTTGGTCTTCCTAAGCAGTACACAAGGTAATGATATTACTGCATATTTCTAAGCTGGGCTTGATATACAGTACACAGTGGAATGATGCTGCAGATAATTGTTGTATTGTATTTCTAACCAGTGCACGGGGATATGATGTTGCAATTCACTGTTTTATTGGGTTTGATAACCAATACATAGTAGAACGATGTTACATTGAATTATTAGATTTAGTTTGATAATCAGTCCACAAGAGAATGATGTTACATTGAATTGTTATGTTGCACTTGATAACCAGTAAACAGGGGAATCATGGAATTGTTACAGCAGAGCAAGGACTGTGGTATGCCAGCTCTCCAATACAAATACAATTTACCTTGGTCCACTTCCCCGGCTTCTCTGTATATCCCTGAACATTCTTTCTTTGCAGATAACAATCCGATTCACCCTTGAATGCCTCTATTGAACCTGCCTCCGCCATAGTCTGAGGTAGTGCATTCCAGATCCTAAACACTTACTGCATGGAAAATGTTTCATGTCATGTCGTCATTGCTTCTTTTTGTCAATTGCCTTAAAACGTGCCTTCATGTTCTCGATCCGTCCACCAATGGGGACATTTTTTTTCGTTGCTACTCATCTCCAGGGAATACAACCTCAAGTCCTCCAATCTAACCACGTAACTGAAATTCCTGATAACTGGAACCATTCCAGTCAGTCTTTATTGCACTCTATCTAATGCCATCACAATTCCAGCTGTTGCTGTAACCGTGCTCTGTACAAGTTTAACATAACTTCCTTGCTTTCGTACTCTCTGCCCCTGTTAATGAAGCCGGAGATAAGGTGGTTATTATCCACTCTCTCAACCTAACATGCCACTTTCCATGATTTATACACAAACACAACTAGGTCTCTTTGTTCCTGCACCCCCTTGAGAACTGCACCCTTTATTTTATATTGCCAATATTGAAATTGTGCGCTGTATGCTTAGGTCTAGGTGATTAATACATTTCAGGAAGAGCAGGGCTCCAGCCACCGACCTTTATAGAACTCCAATATAAACCTTACCCCAGTACAGAAAAAAAAACCTTTACTCTCTGTTTCCAGTCACTCAGCCAATTTTGTATCAAATATCATTACTGTCCATTTTATTCCATGAGTTACAACTTTCTCACAAGTCTGTTGTGCGGCATTGTATCAAATGTTTTTTTTTGGAAGTGCAAGTGCACCACATCAACAGCATTAACCTTATAATCCTTCTCCGTTATGGCATTCAAAAGAAAAAGACAGTTGACTGTTACAAAACGAATTTCCTTCACAAATCCGTGCTGGATTAGCTTGCTGTTGTTGGTATTATGTTAACACACTTTTCTGAACATGTATGCAATATTGACAATTCTCCAGTCCTCTGGCACCACCCCTGAGGCAACGGAAGACTGGAAGATTATGGTCAGTGCCTCCTGAATTTGCACTCTACTTCCCTCAGGATCCTTGGATGCATCTCATCATGTCCTGGTGTCTTATTAACTTTAGGTACCTAGCCGATTTAATACATCTTCCTTATCAATTTTAATCCCTTCAAACGTCTGAATTACGTCCTCCCTCATCATGAACTGCACAACATCTTCTTCGTTTGTGAGGACAGATGTAAATTTTTTATTTAATACTTCAGCCATGCACCTTGCATCCATGCGTAAATCCCCTTTTTGGTCCATAATCGGTCCTACTCCAACGTTTACCACCGTGTTAATATTTTATGATCTAAAGAAGACTTTTGAATTGCCTTTTAGATTTGCTGTCACTCTCTTTAAAAACTCTTGCTTCTCTTACTTGTTTTCTTTCACTTTCACTCAAAACCTTCTGCATTCCGCCTGGTTCTCAGTTGTATTATCTACCTGAAATTACACCTGTGGCTAATCTTCAAGAAGTATTGCATTGGCTGCAAAACCCTTTGAGATGACCACTGCGATGTGGAAGGCACTACAGAATTGCAAGTTTTTTTATGTCACTGCTCGTGCCTTAAGGCCAATACATAATATTAAGAGGAACAAAGAAAATGACGACACATTATTTTTAAACTAATTATTGCATCTAGTTTAATTCATAGGTAGATTACATTAAATCTTTTTCTGCAACACGAACCACTACAAAGTTGAAGATAACAAAGATTTCCCACAGCACGGACTTTCCACGCAACAAATTCCCAATCTTTACACTCTGTTTGTGATGCGCTCCATTTATGATCAATCTGTGCTGTGCACTATCGACCAGAACCAGAGAACTGTGTGCAGTGCTGAGCACCGCATTACATGAAGCTTGTGGTCGAACGAGAGAGGGAACAAATTTATACAGGATGTTGCAGGGACTGGAGAATTTTAGCAAGGAGGAAAGACAGGATAGACAGGACTTTTCTCTTTGCAACAAAGGAGGCTGAGGGGAGATTTAATCCAGCTGTAGACAATTTCGAGGCCATTAATTGGAATAGAGAGGACATGCCTATTACCCGTAACAAAGAGGCCGTAATATTGGGGATTGTTTTAAAGTAAATGACAGTAGGATTGGAGGGAAGATAACGGTGGAGGGGTTATGGAACTCATTGGCTGAGATGCTAGTAGCTGTTGGTACCATCATTGCATTTGAAAATAAGGTGGTGATGCAGCTGAAGGGCTGAAACCTACAGGACTGCAATCAAGAAGCTGGAAAAATATGAGGTTAAATAGTTATTTTTTTGGTTGGCACATGCACGATGAGTCGAATAGCCTCTTTCTGCACCATACATTTCAATGATTCTGTAATTCTATCCTATTTAATGTTTTGTGTACTGCATTAGTTTGAGGAGATGCATTACTTTGAATTATTGTGCTAGTTTGAGCTGTATCTTTGAGATACATTATTAATTGAAAGTAATCCATTAGTTTCACGCGCTATCTAAGTTTGAATTGCTTCATTATGTGAAATGCTGACTCATTCAAGGTGAAGTATTAGTTTGAGTACAGCTTTTGTGCCAGGTTACTGATTGTTTCTTCTTCTTTGGCCTCCTTATCTCGAGAGACAATGGATAAGCGCCTGGAGGTGGTCAGTGGTTTGTGAAGCAGCGCCTGGAGTGGCTATAAAAGCCAATTCGAGAGCGACAGGCTCTTCTACAGGTGCTGCAGAGAAATTTGTTTGTCGGGGCTGTTACACAGTTGGCTTTCCCCTTGCGCCTCTGTCTTTTTTCCTGCCAACTATTAAGTCTCTTCGACTCGCCACACTTTAGCCCCGTCTTTATGGCTGCCCGCCAGCTCTGGCGAACGCTGGCAACTGACTCCCACGACTTGTGATCAATGTCACAGGATTTCATGTCGCGTTTGCAGACGTCTTTAAAACGGAGACATGGACGGCCGGTGGGTCTGATACCAGTGGCGAGCTCGCTGTACAATGTGTCTTTGGGGATCCTGCCATCTTCCATGCGGCTCACATGGCCAAGCCATCTCAAGCGCCGCTGACTCAGCAGGGTGTATAAGCTGGGGATGTTGGCCACCTCGAGGACTTCTGTGTTGGAGATACGGTCCTGCCACCTGATGCCAAGTATTCTCCGGAGGCAGCGAAGATGGAATGAATTGAGACGTCGGTCTTGGCTGACATACGTTGTCCAGGTCTCGCTGCCATCGAGCAAGATACTGAGGACACAGGCCTGATACACTCGGACTTTTGTGTTCCGTGTCACTGCGCCATTAGCCCACACTCTCTTGGCCAGTCTGGACATAGCAGTGGAAGCCTTTCCCATGCGCTTGTTGATTTCTACATCTAGAGACAGGTTACTGGTGATAGTTGAGCCGAGGTAGGTGAACTCTTGAACCACTTCCAGAGCGTGGTCGCCAATATTGATGGATGGAGCATTTCTGACATCCTGCCCCATGATGTTCGTTTTCTTGAGGCTGATGATTAGGCCAAATTCATTACAGGCAGCCGCAAACCTGTCGATGAGACTCTGCAGGCACTCTTCAGTGTGAGATGTTAAAGCAGCATCGTCAGCAAAGAGGAGTTCCCTGATGAGGACTTTCCGTACTTTGGACTTCGCTCTTAGACGGGCAAGGTTGAACAACCTGCCCCCTGATCTTGTGTGGAGGAAAATTCCTTCTTCAGAGGACTTGAACGCATGTGAAAGAAGCAAGGAGAAGCAAATCCCAAAAAGTGTGGGTGCGAGAACACAGCCCTATTTCACGCAACTCAGGATAGGAAAGGGCTCTGATGAGGAGCCATCATGTTGAATTATGCCTTTCATATTGTCATGGAATGAGGTGATGATACTTAGTAGCTTTGGTGGGCATCCAATCTTTTCTAGTAGTCTGAAGAGACCACGTCTGCTGACAAGGTCAAAGGCTTTGGTGAGATCAATGAAAGCAATGGAGAGGGGCATCTGTTGTTCATGGCATTTCTCCTGTATCTGACGAAGGGAGAAACCATGTCAACGGTCGATCTCTCTGCACGAAAGCCACACTGTGCCTCAGGGTAGACGCGCTCGGTCAGCTTCTGGAGCCTGTTTAGAGTGACTCGAGCAAAAACTTTCCCCACTATGCTGAGCAGGGAGATTCCAAATTAGTTGTTGCAGTCACCGCGGTCACCTTTGTTTTTATAGAGGGTGATGATATTGGCATTGCACATGTCTTGGGGTACTGCTCCCTCGTCCCAGCACAGGCATAGCAGTTCAGGTAGTGCTGAGAGTATAGCAGGCTTGGCACTCTTGATTATTTCAGAAGTAATGCTGTCCTTCCCAGGGGCTTTTCCGCTGGCTAGAGAATCAATGGCATCACTGATTTCCGATTTTGTTGACTGTATGTCCAGTTCATCCATGACTGGTAGAGGCTGGGCTGCATTGAGGGCAGTCACAATGACAACATTCTCCCTGGAGTACAGGTCTAGGTCGCGCTGAACTCAGCGGTCCATTTGTTTGCATTGGTCAGTGATTATGTCCCCTGATTTAGATTTGAGGGGGGCGATCTTCTTGCTGGTTGGCCCAAGAGCTCTCTTCATGCCATCATACATTCCTCTGATGTTTCCGTTGTGATTATTGCAGTTATTATATTATTAAGAGATGCTGCATCAGTTTCAATATCTCTATCGGTTGGAGGGTTGCTTTGAATAGAGGGCAGTTTTGGAAGTGATGCATCGCTTGAGGTGCACAGTTTGTTCAAAGGATTTTATTAGTTTCATGTGCTATATTAGATTGAGATGTTGTATCGCTTGTGGTGGTGATTTGGTTACAGATTCTGTATTAGTTGAATTCACCATTGCATCGACAGCAAAACACTTTAAACTCTTAACTGAATTTCCACAGTTAAAGGGGACAGCCACATCCCATAGTGCAGTGCAGAAGCCCTAAGCAAGGCACTCAACATTTGGCATTTCATAACGGAATGCTCACAGCCGAGTGAAGGACACCACTGAAACAACATGAGTTCTAATGATAGGGCTGATGGTATTTGAACGATCAACCTCATTACTGGGAGAACACAGATACTACGTTTCATTAGTCAATTCATGAGAAATGCGTTGTCCAATGATTGGAGGTTTTAAATTCAGTCTTGGAACCAAATATACTGTAGCAAAACACGGACTGAACTGGATGTCATAACTTGTGCCATGAAGAAACAGTTTGAATGATGTAGCAACCTCAATATCCCAGTGGAGATCCCACAGGATATAAATTACAGGCTCTGAGAATATATCACCTTAGAGTTTAATGCAGAGAGACTGTCAGCAGCACAGAAGAACTGCTCACTTCACAAAGAAAATGGAGGAAACATTAAACAGTATCGAGAAAATATATTACCTGATACTTGCCATCATTGGTGTTCCTGGTAAGTTATTTTAGCCATTCAAATCATGTAAATATTTGGTGAGCTGGTTTCTGGTTTTCATCTGTAACTGATAATAACACATGCTGACCTCGTAGTCAACATTACAAAGACAAGTGATATATGGTATCATTTCATTCAGTCAAATGTACCGGATTATCTCTGTGATTTTGTTTTTCATTACCGAATCAGAACCAAAAACATTTGTTCGTCACTCACAGGCTCTCTGAATTAACGAGTTTCGTGGAATATCATGAACGAGACCTCAGTGAAGGCAACACTCTGTGTGAAGGTACTAGTAGGAATATCAATCAGTGTAAAATCATAGCAACCATGGTTCACTAACCGAATGAAACAACTGACCCCAGTCACCATGTCCGACTGGGAGTAGTCACTGCAGACTTGTACTGACTGTGGGTTAATAACCAGAGAGAAACACCTGTTCCCAGTGGTGATGTATTAATTGGAGTATCTGTCAGTGTAGAATTATACTGAATGTGGGTTAATAACCGGGGAGGAACACCTAATCCCAGTAACCATGTATTACTGGGAGTGTTGGTCACTGTAAAACTGTACGGTCTATGGGAGAATAACATGAGTGGGCCAAGCCGGTTCTACTTTAAATCTTTGTTTTAGGTGACTGCTGTCTCTACTCCATGGAGCTGCCTTCATGATTTACGAATGCAGTCAATTGCAAAGGTGAAGATTTTTGCTGTTGCTTGTAGTTGTTTGGTTATAAGTTGATAATGGGAACTGCTTTGATATTGCTCTGTTTCCTATTGAACTGCACTAACTGAAACGGATATCCACTGCTTACTGACAGGTAACAGCATGACACCACTGTTACAGTATTCAGATAATCTGTATAATGACTTGTTCTTGCTCTGATTATAGTTACTGGAATAACTTTAGTTATTTTAGTGTTAATTAATCTCCTTCATCCATCATGGTCCTGAGAATTTGTGGGTCAAAAATGCTGAGTTTTATTCTCTTGCTGTTATACAGGTTGAATGGTGGGCTGCGGTTATTGAGTATTCCACTTCTGTAACTGATTAATATTTGGTGATTGATTTCTTATCTGTACCTCAGAGACTCTACACATGTCACCTGCAGCAATCTCTGCCCTGAGCTTATGGAGGTGCGCCACGGTGAGGAGCGACACGTATACAAGTGAGGAACATAGCGGCTTTTCATAATGCAGAGATCAGTCCAGGGCATTAAATAATATTAGTCCACAGTTAATACTAAAATAGATAGTGCACTGGTTCAGTAGATAAAACACATCAACATCTGCAATGTTATGAAATAACTGCTGACTTTGATACATAATCACATTCCAGAGAATTTTATAGAAGTTACTGCACAGCAACTTTTTTTTCACACCTGTCTCTTTTCTCTGCATGAACCCCTCCGCCTGCTTGACCATCTAGACCTCTTGGTACGAACTAGGCAGAAGAGTGCACTGTTAATCCAGTCCCACTTCTCCACTGGTCACAACATATTTTTTTTTTAAATGCCTCCCGCTTACTGAAACAAGCAATGAGATGTATTATGTTTCTGCAGAATAGAGCACACTAACCAGATTTATTTACTGAACAAAATGTACAGTTTATTATAAAACAAGGCTTAAATAGTAATGAAGTAAAACAATATCATTCAGATCTTTTTTTTTGAATTCAACATTACATTATTAAAACACCCCTTTCTACCGTAACCAATCATTAATGTCCTTTTTTTACCATAGTCTCTTCTTATTCGCACACGCACATATAAACCGGTTAACCAAAAAAAAGAAAACATTTTTAGATCAGAGTTCTATTACAGATGAAACAAAGCACACCCGGGCCAGTCACTTGCTCACCCTTGATGAAAAACAGACACGCTGCAAATATTGTCACACTGTCCAACCACTGAGCACACTCAGACAGGTCACTGAGATCCCCCTATTACAGTTCTCTTCAAGGGGCATTGATAATTATTTTTTTTACCAGACTTCTTTAAATAATAGAAATAAGATAAATCGACACATTGGACCTCACAGGGTATTTATGCAATTTCTAGGAAGCGAGCTGGGTTGATGTCTTCTGTCAGTTTTTGACACTTCAGCAGCACTTGACTTTATCTGCTTCCAGAAGGTAACACACGCTCACTGACACCCCAAAAGAAATCTTCTCATTTATTCTGTCCATCCCAGGAGTTCGCTGTTGCTAACTGTGCTTGTCCAATCAAAGGAGCGCTTGTCACATTTCTGCCCCATTACCAGTGTTTCTGATGGATGCCTAACTCGAGCCATGTGAAAACCAGGAACTTTGTTGCCAACCCGGCTCCCTCAATCCCCTTGATGGCTTTCTTGAAAAAAATATGTTCAAACATTTATTCAGTTTAACCATAAGTAGCTTTTAAAACCATTTTAACAAAAAATAATCACTTTCATAATGCCTCCAGTCTCGGAGGACGAAGCATAATTTTCATTGTGTTTCATTGCACAGTATGGGAAAAATAGAAAACACATTTTCATGCTCATTCTAATTCACTCATTTTATTCAAGCAACTTAAACACAGTTAGATTATAGATGCAGCATCTGCAATAACATTATTTTTGTCCACTCTGTGGATAATCCTTAAGTGATCTGGTTTTAACAGAAACTCCACTGGAGTTTTCTGGCATTCTGATGTTTAATGTTTTCCAGAAAGGTTCGCAGGTTATAATAAGTTTATACTAGCTTCTCTCTGTAATTGTGGCGGGCATAGAGTTCAAAACATTTAACAGCCAATAATAGACCCATGGTTTCTTTTTCAACGACGGAATATCTGATTGACGTCGATTTAGCTTTTTGAAAATGTATCCCACTGACCTTTCTGTGCCCGTTTCAACATTTTGTAGCAGGACTGCACGGACTCCCAGGTCACTAGCATCAATTACTCCCTTGAACGGCTTTGTGAAATTTGAAGTAGCCAACACTGGTTCATTAATCAAATGGCTCTCAAATTTTCAAAGAATGTTGGCACTCCCCCTGACCACACTAACTTACTTTGCTTTTTCTGTCATAAATCTGTCAGTGGAGCAGCTACGGTGCAGAAATTTGTTGCAAAGTTTAGGCAGAAACCACATATCCCCAAGAACCTCAGGATTTCTCGCTGAGTCTGAGGGTTAGGGAACTCCACCAATGCTTGTACTTTCTAGGTTCTAGGTAACACTTGTCCTTGCTCCACTACATTCCCGAGTTGGGTCACTCTCGATTTTGTGCATTCGCTTTTGACAAGGTTTGTTACGAAAATCGCCAATTGTAAATTTTTTGAACAGTTGCTACTTGTTCAAAGTGGTCCTTCCAAGTGTCACTGTCGACCATCACATCATCAACATTGTTAGGAACACTGGCTACCACTTGGTTCATTACTCTCTGCAAGGCTGCTGGGGCATTTTCTTTTAGCCCAAATAGCATTACTGGGAAATGGACAAAAACTGCCCGGTGTTGCAAATGCTGATATTTCCTTCGTTCGTGGTGTTAAAAGAAATTGCCAGTCTTCTTTTAACAAATTTATTTTTGTAAGAAACATGGCACTGCCCACTCTGTCATTACAGTCTTCCAGGTGAGGAATTGAGTTGGAGCGTGCCTTTGTTTCTGTTGTCTGTGCAAAGTCGGATTGAACCTTCACATTTAGGCATTAACACTACTGGTGAACTCCAGCTTCTTTGACCGGGTTCTGTTAGGTGGTTCTCCAGCATGTTTTGGATTTTTGTTTTCAGCTGGGCCTATTTCGCTAGACATAAGTGGTAAGGATTTTGTTTTATAGGAACGGATTTCCCTATATCCACATTATATGCGTCTAACACGTAGATCCTGGCATAACCCTACAGACTATTTAAATGCTGTGCGTTGCCTTGTTTGGTCAACCCTTTAGTGTGCATATAAATATGAAAGCATTGTGTCCAACCTCCCCAGAAATTCACGACTCGCTAAACGAATAGTGCGACGTTAAATTTGTGAATTGTCTAGGCCTCCTTCTGCCTCATAGAACATAGAACATTACAGCGCAGTACAGGCCCTTCAGCCCTCGATGTTGCGCCGACCATCTGACCTACACTATTCCATTTTCATCCATATGTCTATCCAATGACCTCTTAAATGCCCTAAAAGTTGGCGAGTCTACTACTGTTGCAGGCAGGGCGATCCACGCCCCTACTACTCTCTGTGTAAAGAAACTACCTCTGACATCTGTCCTATATCTATCACCCCTCAACTTAAAGCTATGTCCCCTCGTGTTTGCCATCACCATCCGAGGAAAAAGGCTATCACTATCCACCCTGTCCAACCCTCTGATTATCTTATATGTCTCTATTAAGTCACCTCTTCTCCTCCTTCTCTCCAACGAAAACAACCTCAAGTCCCTCAGCCTTTCCTCGTAAGACCTTCCCTCCATACCAGGCAACATCCTAGTAAATCTCCTCTGCACCTTTTCAAAAGCTTCCACATCCTTCCTATAATGCGGTGACCAGAACTGCACGCAATACCCCAGGTGCGGCTGCACCAGAGTTCTGTACAGCTGCAGCATGACCTCGTGGCTCCTAAACTCGATCCCCCTACTAATAAAAGCTAACACACCATATGCCTTCTTAACAGCTCTAGTAACCTGGGTGGCAACTTTCAGGGATTTATGTACCTGGACACCAAGATCTCTCTGCTCATCTACACTACCAAGAATCTTCCCATTAGCCCAGTATTCTGCAATCCTGTTACTCCTTCCGAAGTGAATCACCTCACACTTTTCCGCATTAAACTCCATTTGCCATCTCTCAGCCCAGCTCTGCAGCCTATCTATGTCCCTATGTAACCTACAACATCCTTCGGCACTATCCACAACTCCACCGACCTTCGTGTCATCCGCAAATTTACTAACCCACCCTTCTACATCCTCATCCAGGTCATTTATAAAAATGACAAACAGCAGTGGCCCCAAAACAGATCCTTGCGGTACACCACTAGTAACGAAACTCCAGGATGAAGATTTACCATCAACCACCACCCTCTGTCTTCTTTCAGCTATCCAATTTCTGATCCAAAGCACTAATTCACCTGCAATCCCATACTTCTGTATTTTCTGCAATTGCCTACCGTGGGGAACTTTTTCAAACGCCTGACTGAAATCCATATAGACCACATCCACGGCTTTACCCTCATTCACCTGTTTGGTCACCTTGTCAAAAAACTCAATAAGGTTTGTGAGGCACGACCTGCCCTTCACAAAACCGTGCTGACTATCTCTAATGAACTTATTATTTTCAAGATGATTATAAATCCTATCTCTGATAACCTTTTCCAACATTTTACCCACAACCGAAGTAAGGCTCACAGGTCTATAATTACCAGGGCTGTCTCTACTCCCCTTCTTGAACAAGGGGACAACATTTGCTATCCTCCAGTCTTCCGGCACAATTCCTGTCGACAATGACGACATAAAAATCAAGGACAAAGACTCTGAAATCTCCTCCCTGGCTTCCCAGAGAATCCTAAGATAAATCCCATCTGGCCCAGGGGACTTATCTATTTTCACACTTTCCAAAATTGCTAACACCTCCTCCTTGTGAATCTCAATCCCACCTAGCCTAGTAGTCTGTATCTCAGTATTCTCCTCGACAACATTTTCTTTCTCCACTGTAAATACTGACAAAAAATATTCATTTAACACTTCCCCTATCTCCTCCGATTCCACACACAACTTCCCACTACTATCCTTGATTGGCCCTAACCTATCTCTAGTCATTCTTTTATTCCTGATATACCTATAGAAAGCTTTAGGGTTTTCTTTGATCCTATCCACCAATGACTTCTCGTGCCCTCTCCTTGCTCTTCTTAGCTCTCCCTTTAGATCCTTCCTGGCTAGCTTGTAAATCTCAAGCGCCCTAACTGAGTCTTCACGTCTCATCCGAACATCAGCCTTCTTCTTCCTCTTGACAAGCTCTTCAACTTCTTTAGTAAACCACGGCTCCCTTGCTCGACAACTTCCTCCCTGCCTGACAGGTACATACTTATCAAGGACACGCAGTAGCTGCTCCTTGAATAAGCTCTACATTTCGATTGTGCCCATCCCCTGCAGTTTCCTTCCCCACCCTACTCATCCTAAATCTTGCCTAATCGCATCATGATTTCCTTTCCCCCAGCTATAATTATTGCCCTGCTGTATATGCCTGTCCCTGCCCATCGCTAAGGTAAACCTAACCGAATTGTGATCACTATCACCAAAGTGCTCACCAACTTCTAAATCTAACACCTGGCCGGGTTCATTACCCAGTACGAAATCCAATGTAGCATCGCCCCTGGTTGGCCTGTCCACATACTGTGTCAGAAAACCCTCCTGCACACACTGGACAAAAACAGACCCATCTAAAGTACTCGAACTATAGTATTTCCAGTCAATATTTGGAAAGTTAAAGTCCCCCATAACCACTACCCTGTTACTCTCGCTCCTGTCAAGAATCATCTTTGCTATCCTTTCCTCTACATCTCTGGAACTATTTGGAGGTCTATAGAAAACTCCCAACAGGGTGACCTCACCTCTCCTGTTTCTAACCTCGGCCCAGACTACCTCAGTAGGCGAGTCCTCAAACGTCCTTTCTGCCGCTGTAATACTTTCCTTGATTAACAATGCCACACCCCCCCCCCCCCCCCTCTTTTACCATCTTCTCTGTTCTGAGTGAAACATCTAAATCCCGGAACCCGCAACATCCATTCCTGTCCCTGCTCTACCCATGTCTCTGAAATGGCCACTACATCGAGATCCCAGGTACCAACCCATGCTGCAAGCTCACCCACCTTATTCCGGATGCTCCTGGCGTTGAAGTAGACACATTTTAAACCAAGCTCTTGCTTGCCAGTGCCCTCTTGTGTCCTTATAGCCTTATCCCTGACATCACTACTCTCAACATCCTGCACACTGGAACTACAATTTAGGTTCCCGTCCCCCTGCTGAATTAGTTTAAATCCCCCCGAAGAGCACTCGCAAATCTCCCCCCCAGGATATTGGTACCCCTCTGGTTCAGGTGAAGACCATCCTGTTTGTAGAGGTCCCACCTACCCCAGAAAGAGCCCTAATTATCCAGGAAACCAAAACCCTCCCTCCTACACCATCCCTGCAGCCACGTGTTCAACTCCTCTCTCTCCCTATTCCTCACTTCGCTAGCACGTGGCACGGGCAGCAACCTAGAGATAACAACTTCATCTTCAATATCCCTTTCATCCTTCAGAGTCCCTATTACCTGTGATATCTGTGCTTGCTTATCCTCCTGCCAGCGATACTTTTCTTTTAACATATTGATATTACACTGCCGATTATTTTTCTGGCATTCTGGGGTGTCAGTCAAATAATTTACTTCATCAATTCTCTTGACCACTTTCTATGGAGCACTGAATGTGCTTTTAATGGTTCGCCCTGTAATGGCATTAATACCAACACTTCACCTCCTATCCAAAATATTCGGGTCTCTGCATGCTTGTCTGCCCATTCTTTCGTCGTTATTCAGGAAGCATTAAGGTGCTGTGAACCTCTTTGATGGCTCTTGTGAAATGTTCTTGGAACACAGATATATCATATGGCACAGAGGATTCATCCCAATGTTCCAAACATCTTTCTTCAAGTAGTTTGAGAGGATTTTTTTATCGCATGTCCATGAACTAATTCATTAGGTTACCCCTAGTGGCAAGCAAAAGAAATTCTAGCCCTTTATCCCAATCATGGGAATATTTATGACAATATGCCCTAACCATTGTTTCCAGGGTCTGATGGTAACTTTCTAAAACACCCTGAATCTGTGGGTGATATGCTGAAGATGTTAACTCTGTTATGCCCAAGATACCCATAACTTCCTGAGAAAAAATAGACATGAATTTCGAACCTTGATCCAACTAAACCTCAATCGGTTATCTACATCTAGTGAAGAACTGGGATAACTTCTGGACCATCCTAGCATAACTTGTCCTCAAGGGAATGGCCACTGGAATCGCGTAGCCATATCCATGATAGTTAGTATATATTGTGTCCACCTTTGTTTTCGGTAAGCTCTCCCAATTCCTGACTAAATGGTTCCCCAATAACTTACATGGGATTAGCGGTGTCTGTTTTATGGCAGGTTGCATTGCGGTTTTCCCGCAATCTGGCATGTATGGCACGTTTTACAGAACTGCACCCCGTCCTTGGAAAGACCTGGTCAGTAAAAATTGTAGACTTACACGTGATTTGGTCTTTTAGATCCTGATATTACCCAATAGAGGAATCGCATGCGTGAACTTTGATAATTCCCGGTCAAACTTTGGCGGTATCTAACGAATAACCATCCAGTCCGCAGCCACAGGTCTGTGAGGAGGTCTCCACGTTCTCATCAGAACCCCATTTTCAATCCAATTGCCTCTGGAACTCCTTTTGCCTCAGCTTCTGTTCGAGCTGATTGTGCCACCTTCTACAACTCTGGATCAGCTTGCTGAGCTATGATCAGAGAAGACTTCCTAATCAATTCCTTTGGATTATCCAAATGCCCAAAGAAAATTTATACTTTCGGCTATCTGACTATGGCACCAGTTTCATCTCCGAGAATGGAACTTGTTTAGCCATTGCTTGGTTGACTACACATGAAGGAAAAAAATCCTGAAACTTTTTCCTTCAGCTGTTCTTTCTCGTTAACTTCACTTGTTTACTTCTGTGACTACTGGTGAAGCTACTACTTTCGCTCTGGCAACATTATTCCCCCGGAGTAAGTCAACTGTGTCTACTGGCAAGCTATGGACAGCTCCTACAGATACCATTCGCGATCTTGGGTCACACTCTTCGTGCTCCCAATACAAAGGATGTGAGTGTACTCCTGGCCAATACCATTCCCTAAAACCTTAACGTTCAGTGTTCTCTCTGGTGCAAATTTTATGCCTTTTCCCAGCAAAAGAGTTTGGGTGGATCCTGTATCCCCACGTATAACTATAGTTTGCCTTCCTCATTTGAGGGATAAGGAGTTAATTTTCCTTTTGACAAGAATTATTTATAACTGTTATGTATCGTATTCAGAGCCCCTACACTCAGTGTTTTTGTACTTGGCCTTACAGCTGCAATCAGATGTACATCCTGACATCCGCTGCTCTCAGTCACGACCCCTTTCATTGCATTGGCTTTGTGCAGCCCAATAAACCCTATAGGCTTACCCTGCAACTTCCAGCTTGGTGCATGAAGATGTCCCAAATTGTGATGATGGTCGCATTTAGGTTTGTGGACCTCACTTGCATCCTCAGCACTTTCCTTTATGTGTAATTCCCAGCTATTCCTTCTTGTCACTGGCTACTTGTCTCGTTTCAATCTCCCACCTCTATCCTTCTCGGGCTTGTGGGGATGATGAACAAAGAGTTTGGCCGTATGCATAAGTTTATAATCATCAGCAGTTTCCGCTAGCTGCCTGGCCTTTGATACTTTCTGATTCACCAAATGAGTTTTCACTACTGGTTGGAGTAGAATTTTAAATTCTTCCAGGAGAAGTAATTCTTTAAGCTTCTCATTTGTGACTTCCATCTTTAGTGTCCGTATCCAACGATCAAAATTAATTTGGTTTGCTTTCCCAAGTACTATATTATTGGCTTCCATCGTTCGTGTCCGTATCCAATGTTCAAAATTAATCTGTTTTACCGTCCCAAATTCTATATAAGTCTGCCCTGTCAATCTCCCGAGATTCTTAATTTTCTGCCAGTAAACTTCAGGGACTAACTCATGCGCAGCGAGAATAGACTTTTTCCAATCTCATGATCTGCAGAAGGCTCCTCAGAAAGAATGGCATAACTTCCTGAGCTGTGCCCATCAACCTGCTTAGCATAAGCAGTGTCCAACGTTCCTTTGACCATTTAATTTATTTCGGTATCTTTTCAAATGAAATGAAAAGAAGTCCCTCCGTCCCTTTCCTAAACTTAGGGAGAGCTTGTATAAATGTAACCAGCTTTTCACTCGGTCCTGGGCTGGACTCAAATTCTTCCTCACCAGAATCTACACCAGCATTGGCATCAAGATCGCTCTTTTGTCTTCCAGCTTTCAAATCTCAACATCCCTTTCTTCCCTCTCCCTCTTTGAAATTCTAGTTCAAGCTAGTTCTTATTGTCAAATTTTCCACAAGCTTAAGTTTTCTTATTTCTATTTTTTTCTATTGAAGCTTAGGTTTTACAATTCTATTTATTTTTCGTTTTCCTTGTCAAGTTCAAGCTGTCTCATCTGTAACCGATTTTTTGCTAATTCAACTCCACTCTCCTCTGATTTGCCTCTTCGTTCTTTCAATGCCAAATTGTGTCCTATTGTTTCAACTATGTCTGCTTTCTTAGCCCCTGATGGTAACTCTAACACCAACGGGTCTGCCAAATCCTTTAGTTTAACTTTGATTAGTTTTAACAAATCACTGAGGAATACATCCTCCTTCCCCAGAAAAGTCACAACAACTGTTAACGCCATTCCAGTGGTGTAAACATCACTCTATTGCACATGAATCTTGTTCTTTTTTTTCTCTCTTCTCCAATTATTATTATCCCACCTACAAATGTCTGTCGTTGGCGTTTTTTCCCCATAAAGAGAGCCCCCAATTAAATATGTCACGACCAAGACGGGAGGAGTGCACTGTTAGTTCAGTTACACTTCTCTCCAGGCCAAAATATATTTTAAAAATTCTCCTACTTTATGAAACATTCAATCAGACACACTATTTCCCCCCAGAATAGAATGCACTGACATGTTTCTTTACTGAACAACAAAATTAAAGGATTATTATAAAACAAGTTTTAACCAGTAATGAAGTAAAGCAATATCATGAAGATTTTTTTTTAAAATGCAACATTAAGTTTTTAAAAAGTCCCCTTTCTACCTTACCCAAATCTTAAATTCCCCTTTTGCGTTATTCCATATACATGCACACATGCACATTGGATTAGTTGAAAAAAATAAAGAAGGATTTTTAGATCAAAGCTTTATTACAGAAACAACACACACCCGGGAGGAACCCTTGCCCACCCCGAAAAAAAAGATGAGACATGCCGCACAAAACTGGCGCACAGTCCAACCTCCAAGCACATACAGACAAGACAGCGAGATCCCTCTGAAACAACTCTCTTTAGGCAGCATTGAGAATTATTTTTAGCAGGTGTTCTTCAAATACAGCAAACGAGATGAATCGACACAATGGAGTTCATATGGTCCTTTCTGGAATTTCTGGCAAGCGAGCTTGGTTGTAGTCATCTGCCCTTTTCTGACACTTCAACAGCGCTTGACTCTATCTCCTTCAAAAGGTAAAACCACACACACAGACACACAACCAGAAAGCTTGTCAATTTTCCGTCCATTACAGATGCTCTCTGGTAATACTGCCTTTGTCCTGTCAAAGGAGCGCTTTTCACTTTTCAGCCCATATTTGCTGGTGTTCCGCTCTAAGCCTATACCAAGCCATGTGACGACAAGAAACGCTGTTGCTCATCCGGCTCCCTCAATCCTCTTGATGGCTTCTGAAAAAAACTGGATCAAAAGTTATTCAGCTTAACCATAAATTCCTTTAAAATATTTTTCACCAAAGTAATCACTTTCAAATCACTATCATTATACGCTACTATTCATTTCTCCATGCACTTATCCGGATTTCCCTCAAATGCTATTCACCTCAACTCCACATGGTAACAGCTACAGATTTTCAACAACCCCTGAGCATAGAAGTCCCTCTTACATCCCTTCTTTGAGTTATTACTAAATATCCTATATTCGTGTCTCCCTCAGAAGTGGAAACATCTTTTCCACGTTTCCCCAATCATACTCCTTAATGATTCTAAAAGCCTCTGTTAGGTCAACACTCAGTCTTTCCCTATCGAGAGAAAAGAGCACAGCCCGCCAATTTCATGATATTTATAACCTTTGGTATCATTCTTGCAAAAAATGTCAGCATATTCTCCAGTGCCTTGAGAACCAAATTGATTTTCTCAGAGCTCATGTGCTGGTTATGGAGGATGACTACACCAGAGTCATTGGAAGTGCAGGAAGTGCAGGTTGCTGCTTGGGGTGAGAATGTCCTGTTGGAGCATGGCCGATGGACTGGTCAACACGACTGCGGTCTACATACCTTTCTCCACCACATTCGCGAACCAGTGAAGCCGGTTCCTGATTGAAACATTTTACCAGTGTCTCTCTCCCTCTGTAATTCACATGTATCCACTTGCACACCCTATGGACCCATCCTATTTTGTTTATTTAGCCCATTCACCTTGCAAAACCACCCATTTTGCCAAAGAATCACTCCTGCTCTCCATCCAGTCATAGATCTTCTGATTTGTTCTTTCGTCCCACTTTTACCCACTTGTCTGTCGCTCTGTCATCGTTTAAAAAAACTGCTGAACATCTTCCAGTTCTGATGTAAGCCTATTGGTCTGAAACATTAACTCTGTTTCTCTCTGAACAGATGCTGAGTGTTTGCAACATTCTCCTAGTTCTTTGAATTAACTGAAATTTTCCTCTGACTCCATATTTTGCTTTTGCTCACGTACTTAGGCCTGGATGCTAAGAGTTATAGATGCTAAGGGTTATTGTTGAGACCGGAATTGCTGTCAGCAAACGCGAAAGTCCTACTTTCCTGACATGCTGTGGACATTTAACGGCACTGAGTGCGTATTTTAACCTTGACAGGCCCAGAAGTCAACCGAATAGACGGGCTTTGCTTTCAGTCGGGCGAGAAGGAGTCTGGAGCAGTACAGCACCATGTAGGTCTGAACGAGGAACCATCAAGAAGGAGCGGCTGCCTGTCTGATGCCAGAGGTTTGGGAACCACAGCCCAGGAGGGGTATCCAAGACACAGGGATGACAATTTCCAAATCGAGCAAGGGTGTCCAATCGTTTGGACTGCTCCAAATGCTGGGGAGTGCGGTGTCCGAGCGCTAACTTTGCGGAGTGGGGTTCTTCACTCCTTTCATAGAATGTGGGCATCTCCGGAAAGCATTTGCTGCCCATCCTTAAATGCACTTGAGAAGGTGGTGATGAGTTGCCTTCTTGAATTGCTGCAGCCATCTGGTCCGAATACACTCTCTGTGCTGTAAGGAGGGGAGCTCCAGGACCTTGATCCAGCAACGGGGAAGGAATAGCGATATATTTCCATCTCAGGATGGTGTGTGACTTGGAGGGGAACTTGCAGGTGCTGGGTTTCCCCAGCTTCTGTTACCTTTGGTCTTCTAGGTGGTTAAGGTTCCAGTTTGGAAGATGCTATCGAAGGATGGTTGGTGAGCTGTTGCAGTGCATCGTGTATATGGTACACACTGCTGACACGATGCATCAGTGGTGAAGGGAGAAAATGTTTAAGGCGTTAGATGGGGTGCCGATCAAAAGGGCGACTTTGTCCTGGATTGTATCGCGTTTCCTGGGGGTTGTTTGCAGCTCCACCCATCCAGGCAAATGAGGGACTTATATCACACTACTGACTCGTATCTTGTAGATGGTGGGACACAATTTTGGTAGTCAGGAGGAATTCACAATCTCTGATCTGCTCTTTAAACTGCAGCATTTATATGGCTACTCCAGTTCAGTTTCTGGTCAATGGTAACACTCAGCATGTTGATAAAAGGGGATTCATCGAACGTAATGCTACGAAGTTCAGGAGATGCTGGTTAGGTTCCCTCATCTTGGAGTCCACCATTGTCTGGTACCTGTGTGGCGTGAATGCTGCACGCCATTTGTCAGTCAAAGCTTCGAGGTTGTCCAGGTTTTACTACATGTAGATTTCTTCATCATCTGAGGAGTTGCAAGACAGTGTGGAGGGAGTTCAGTCCCCGCCACTGCTACGGTTCAGATTGTGAAGGGGTGTCCAATGCCGGACAGGGTGGAATGTATCAATTACCAACACTGCAGTGGGTCAGGTTGTGGGAAGGGTCCAATCTCAGACTGTGTGTCGGGAGTCGAATCTCAAACACTGTGGTTGTTAATATTGTGGGCTGTGACCCATCCTGAGCATGGTGGACGGTGTCCAATCCATGACACTGCAGTGTTTCAGATTGTAGGGGGTGTCCACTCCCGGATAGGGAGGAGGGTTTCCAATCCCTGACTCTGCCACCATTCTGATTGTATGAGGTTTCTAATACTGGACAGGGTGGAGGTGTCCAATCCTAAACACTGCAGTGGGTGTGATAGTCGAGAATGTCCAATCCAAGGCAGGGTGGAAGGAGTCCAAACCCCAACACTGCAGTGGATCAGATTGTAGGGAGTGGCCAATCCCACACTGTATTGAGGGAGTCCAATCTCCGATACTGTGGTGGATCAGATTGAGGGAAATGCCTAACCCTGGACAGGGTGGCGGGAGTCGAATCCTTGATACAGCGGTTGTTTAGATTGTGGGGAATATCTAATCCAATGCAGGCTGGAGGGAGACCAATACCCGATACTCAGGTGCTTTAGGTTATGGGGAATGTCCAATCACAGACCGGCTGCAGGGAGACCAATCCCCGATAATGTGGTGGGTTAGATTGCGGGGAATGCCCAAACACAGACTGGCTGTCGGGAGACCAACGCCTCCAAGATGGATTTGTGTCGGTGTTCTGATCTAATGGGAAAAGCTGTGCATTCAGAATAACCTGCGAATCATTTTAAATTTGAGGCTGGTGGCTTCAATTATATATTTAATATGTTGACCTGCCTCCTGAAAACACTCGGTTCATTGCTCCTTGTCCTGCCTCGGTTAAAGCGAGAATTAGGGCTCTTAGAGGCGGGGTGAGATCCCTGGTTGAGATTCTTTAATCTATGACCCGCACCCAATACACTTATTTTTGGTTCGAAAATCCAGCCCTTGTTGCCTGGGTCAGACTCGGGGCTTGTTTGAGCAGTAATTTCAAGGACCATTTTTCTTCCTTTCTCTTACAGCTAATTTACTGGCGATTGTGATCCTGTCCTGGGGAAAGTGCGGCCTCTCCATCTGCACCACTCGCTACCTGGTGACCATGGCAACAGCGGATCTACTGTTCATTATCACTGCGGTGATACTGTGGACTGTCGGTTATTATTATTTCCCACGACCTTACCTAAACATCCCTTCTGTGTGTAGTGTTGTCGCTGCCCTCAGTCGTGCAGCCACAGACTGTTGTGTCTGGTTCACAGTTGCTTTCACTTTTGATCGATTTGTGCTCATCTGTTCCCAGAAGCTGAAAGCAAAATATTGCACTGAGAAAACTGCTGCTGTGGTTTTAGCAACAACCTGCATTCTACTCTGTTTCAAAAACATCCCCTTCTATTTTGCATATGAATCTGGAGAGTTAACAGACAATGTACCATGGGGCTGTTATACAAAGCCAAGCTATTTCAGTGAGCCCGGATGGGTGGGGTTTGATTGGTTTGATAAGGTTTTAACCCCATTGATCCCATTTGCTTTAATTCTGTTACTCAATGCTCTGACGGTCAGGCACATTTTAGTGGCCAGTCGAGTCCGTAAGGGATTCAGGTGTCAGAACAAGGGAGCAAATCGCAGTGACACAGAAATGGAGAGCAGAAGGAAGTCTGTGATATTACTCTTCACCATATCTGGTAACTTCATACTTCTTTGGTTGGTATATCTCATTGAGTTCTTATATTATAACATTACAGGAAGAGGTCCTGAGGTTTACAACGATTCTGAATATATATTTCTACAATTTGGATGGATGCTGCTGAATTTAAGTTGCTGCACAAACACATTTATTTATGGGGCTACTCAGTCCAAATTCAGAGAGCAGGTCAATAGTGTGCTGAAATATCCGGTTACATTAATTAGTCAGTTAATGAAAGAACAAAACAACTGACAGCAGTCCAGAGGAGGATCCCAGTGATTTCATAAATGAAAGCGATGACCGACAGCTGGATGACACGAAACACACGAATGATACGGGCAGTTGGCGTGTTTGGGGAGGGGGGTTGGGCGGGGGTGGGGGTGCTTAGTTTGCAGTCATACATGCCAAAGAGCAATGTGATGGCACACGAGACGTGACTTTTATCGAACCGGATGGGAGTGGAGGGCGGGTGCATGCGGAGAGTCAGAGCGTCCACTGCAGGACAGCAGAGGGAACAGCAGCCAAAGAATTTTCGCCAGAGGTTCGATCCTTAATGGCTGCTCAGAAAGCATAGCTGGACCAACAAATGCTAAATGCTGCAGAGCCTGGAAATCTTCCCTTGTTAGTTGATTATTATTGTATGTTTTACGTTTGGAAACGTAATTGATTCCATCTCCCTTCCATTTTCCCACTCTTCATTTCCATTTCTCTCTCCATGGAATATCCCTCCTGGCCCTTCTTGGCCTTTGGCCTTTGGCGTATTTGACCACAACATGTTCTTCGAATGCATCTCCACTATCATTCAGCTGTGTGGCACTGATAGTGCCTTGTTTTATTCCTATCTATCTGATCTTAGCCAGAGGACCACCTGAAATGCCTTTGCTTCCCATTTGTGCAACTGTCCTTTATCCCTCCTATTTATCATCAACATGCTGCTTCTCGGCGACATCATCCAAAAACAAATACGTGTACATATGTATATTGAGGACACCCAACTCGACCTCACCATCACTGCTGTCGAGCCCTCGATCTAATTTTCGATAATATAGAAACCGCTGACTTCCGCCACTGCGACAAGCTATATTTCCTAGCCACAGACTCCTCCTTCTCTCTGGCAACTGCCTGTGGCTGAATCACACTGTTGGGCAGCCATGATATTATATTTGAACCCAGGATGAGACTCTGGCCAGATATCAGCGCCGTCCGTGAGACTGTCTATTTCCAGCTCCATAACATCTCTCACCATCTCCATGCCAAACTCCATTTGCTGCAGAAATCCTCACCACTGCCTTTTATTTATCTGGAATTGATTATTCCACCGCTCATTTGACTGGTCTCCCACAGACTACCGTCCATTATCTTCAGCTCATCTAAAGCCCTGCTGCTCCTATGCTTACTCACACCAGGTCGCGTTCACCCATCATCCCTGTGCTTGTTGATCTACGATGGCTCCCAGGGACGCAACGCCTACATTTTAGGAACATAGGTGCAGGAGTAGGGAATTCGGCACGTCAATACTGCTCCGTCTTTCAATAAGATCATGTTGGATCGTCTACCTCAATGCTACTTTCCGTTGCTATCCCATATCCCTTGATGCCATTATTAACCAGATAGTTTTTGCTTTCTGTCTTGTACATGCTCAATGATTGATCTTCCACAGCCCTCTGGTGTAGAGACTTCCAAAATTTCACCACCCTCTGAGTGAAGACATTCCTCCTCATCTCCGTCCTAAATGGCCAACAACTTATTCTGCGACTATGTCTACTTGATGTGGACTCAGCGCCCAGGACAGACATCCTATCTGCATCTATCCTGTCACGTCCTGTAAGAATTGTATGAGTGTCAATGAGATTACCTTTCATTCTTCGAAACACTATAGAATACAGGCCCAATTTCCTCAATCTCTTTCCATCACACAATTCCACCATGCCACGGATTATTCTGGCGGACCTCTGTTGTACTCTCTCTATGGCAAATATTTCCTTCCTCAGATGAGGAGACAAAAACTGTACACAATGTTCCAGGTGCGTCTCACGAAGGCTCCATACAATTTCAGCAATACTTCTTTGCTCCTGTAATGATAACCACTTGCGATGATGGCCAAAATGCCATTTGTCTTCCTAATTGTTTTCTGCATGTGCATGCTAGTGTTTAGTGACTCGCGAACAAGTCCAGACACGTCCTTTCAGCATCAACAGTTCTCAACCTTCCATCGTTTAAGAATTACGATTTATTTCTGTTTTTGTACCGAAGTGGATAACTTCACACTTGTATCCCATTTGCTATGTTGTTGCCCATTCACTTAGCGTGTCTGGACCCTGAAGCCTCCTTGCATCCTCCTCAACAATTGATCCTTCCAACTAGTTTTGTGTCATCGGAAAATTTGGAAACATTACATATGTCTCATATCTAAATCATTTATATCGATTCTGAATAGCTGTGTCCCCAGCACTGATTCTTTCTGTACCCCGCTAGAAGCAGCCTGCCATCCTGAGAATGACACCTTATTCCTAATGTTTCCTTTATGACTGTTCAGTAATTATCAATGCATACTATTATATTACCCACAATCCCATAAGCTCTAATGGTTTTTACTGACCTCCTGCATGGGATCTTATCAAAAGCCTTCTGAAAATCCGAGTGCATCACACCCACTCGTTCTCCTTTATCTATGCTGCAAATAACATCACAAAACACTCCAGCAGGATTGTCAAATGCGATTTCCCTTCCACAAATCCATTTTGACTCTGCCCAATCATAGCATAATATTCTCAGCGTCTAGTTATCGTATCCTTTATAATAAATTCTAACATTTTCTCGACTACTGACGTCCAACTAACAGGTTTGCAGTTCTCTGTGTTCTCTCTTACTTTTTTCCTTAAGTAGTATGGTTAACTGCCTTCTTTCCAGTCTCTGGAGCCTTTCCAGAATCTATAGAATTTTGAAAGATAACTGCCAATTTATTCACAATCGGAATAGCCATCTCCTTCCAAACTCTGGCATGAAGCTCATCTGGTTCAGGGTAAAGGCCTGCTCGGGTATATAATTGAAACCCGACCCAGGCCCAGCCCGACCACATCCAACCCAAACTCTACCCGGGACCGAGCCCTTTATCTTTGTGCAATTGACCTGAGCGGACACGACCCGACCCGACCGGACCTTCGTAATAAAGAGAATGACATCAAACAGGTTACTGTGATTCACCTTATCTCAATGTTGCGATCTGGTTCATCCGGTCCAGCAGCAGGTTATTCCTGCAGATGGAGTTGTGGGGAATATGATCCTGATCCTGTCACCAGAAACCAACACCCTCACCCCTAACTTTCGCACACGAGCACATTGTGTCCAAGTTCATTGGACAGTGATCATGGGAACAAACCTAGTGATTTCCTTTCCTCTTCCCTATTTTTAGTCAACACAGTTTTCACGGGGTTGTCAGGCTGTAGGGATTTGGAGTGGTGTGGGTGGGGGTGTGGGTATTGTTGGGCTGGGTGTGCAAGGCCATGAAGGTTTGAACTTGAGCAACACAGAGGCCAATCATTATTTTCTTCCTGCTATTCCTAAACTCAGTGAATTCCATTCAGATAGATTGGAGTGGAAGCTAAATTTCAGTGAAAGGAAAGATTGGTTGGAAAATAGGCAGATTAGATAGCAGGCTTTCCCAGTGCTGTTTAATTGTTATGAACAGTACTGAAGAACCCCGGTGCTGTCTGACCATTAGGTTACAATACTGCAGATCTACAGTACTGTTTGATTGAAGACTTCTGGTTGATCAGCATACGCATAATGGCCAGCACCTCGAATGGCCAACAAAACAAAACAAAACATATATGTTAATGTTGACAGAGTATATTGAACAATTTCTAACATTGCATTTATTACAATTTTACATTGAAGTTAGTAGCACTAGTAAAATATATATTCTTACCCTAGATTATTTGATGTCATGGGTGGATCTCAACCCTCCAAAGCTTTCAGAGTGTCCATCGATTCTTTGAGATCTTTGTATATTTATCTGACAGTGCTACAAAAACTATCAGCAAGCGCTGCTTGTTAAGTGTTTTTACACACTGGACTGTCTTGTTCCTCTATAAGATTATAGTTCAATCTTCGAAGTGATTAAACATCCCAGAAACCCTGATTTGAAGTATTAAAATGCGAAACAAATAATTTAACAGTGATCAAAATCAGTTATGTATTTATTAAATAGCTTTCTTCCAAATCCTTAAGTACATAAAGTTAAAGATCCCATCTCCAGGAACCGAACTAAGTTTTTGTAGATAACTTTCAAAAACACAATTTCTCTTTTCTGTCAGAAATATCAACCTGACTCTTCTGAGACGTTCAAACAACGTCTTGACTCCCTCATGATTTTAAGCAGACTTCTCATGAGATTATCCACTTTGCCTCGACAAAGAAAGATTGGCTCTTCTCTGGCACCTTTCACCACCTCAGGACGTCCCAAACCACTTTGCACCCAATGAAGGTCTTCGTGAATTGTAGTCGCTGTTGCAAAGTCGGAATCGCAGCAGCCATTGCCCACAACAAGCTCCCACAAACAGCACTGTGATAATAAACAAATGAAACAGAAAGAAATCCTGTCAAACAGTAGATTAACAAGAAAACAAATAGGCAACTCCAACGAAGCACCAAATAGGCAGTTAGGTGAACATTGGATTTAGTAGTCTCAATTACAGAAAGGGAAATAAGTAGTCTCAGTTACAGACATGTCAAGTCACTAGTCTCAGTAACAGACATTGCAAGTCAGTAGTCTCAGTTACAGACATAGCAAGTAGGTAGTCTCTGTTACAGACATAGCAAGTAGGCAGTCTCTGTTACAGACATAGCAAAAAAAGAACGAGCAACAGGACTTATAAACTGTCATGTAAAAAAATAATAGAGTGAAGGCTTAAGGGTAAATCTCCAGTTTGATTGTCCTTGCAGCTACGCTGAAGGTCCTCTCCCTGCTGATCCTGCTCGCCGGAAAGTAAAGCATACTTATAGTCAGCCTGGCCAATTTAGGGTATGCAATACTGTGTTCCTTCCACCAGCCCATCAGATTATGCTCGTTTACCATCACCAACACAGCAGGACTCTGTGATGTGTCCTGTTACACTACACCATTTGTGTTCACTTATTCATGAACATTCTCCTATTCAGCAAATTCGGTCACTGCTTTTTGGCAGTTGTCAGTTCATCATCAACCACTTTCTCCCTATCTACTCTTTCTGGACCCCTCTTAATTTTGAACACATCGATCAAATCTCCTCTTAATCTTCTCATAAGAAATAACCCATCACTGTCAGAAACTCCACTGGCTGTGAGAAAGGGATTATTGTGTCACTAGCCATCTCTGGTTATTGAACATGGCGTGGGGAAGAAAACAGTTAGTGTTGATCTGTCTGTCTGTCTGTCTGAGAGGAAAGATAAAAGCAAAGGGGCTGGAGGAACAGAGAGAGAATAACTTGTTTCGTTACATCTATCAAATACATCTCCATATTTAAATCGTGTTGCAATTTAAAGGCAGATATTGTTTAAAGGAGTGGGGCAGGCACATGCAGTAGGCAATAGTGGCATAGTGGTGAGGATAGTTGCATTCCAAGCAGTTAATTCGGGTTCGATTCCTAGCTATCACAATGCTCAATATTTGCATGCATTTACATCAGAAATTGTAAGATTTGTAATGTGTTTATTTCCGCTATGAATTGTTATGTGCACCGAATGGGCAAGCATTTGACACGAATGCAATAATATTATGCAATGCTTTCTCTTTAATATTTCATTAAGTTTAACCACAGAGTTTCTGCATTTCTAGTGGTACTTATTATCTGGCCTGATCTGCACATTGGAAACACGATAAAATTGCATGGATTCAGTAAAATCTATTCGTTTCCACAGCCACAGCAATGTACTTGACTCTTAAATGTCCTGCGACAGGGACTAGCAAGCCACTCAATTCTCAAGGACAATTAGGGATGGGCAACAAGTGCTGGCTTTGCCAGTGACGACCACATCCCATGAAAAAAAAGTAAAAAACAGACTGATAGCGACAGATTGAAGCCATCTCTCAGATACAGAACCGATGTTTGACACAAACGGAATGAGTACCACATTCATATACAATACTACAGACTGATAGATACAAAGTGAAGCCTTCAGTCACATATAGACCTGGACAATGAAAGGCACAGACTGACTCTCACATTCATGCATGGTACCACAGTCTGTCAAATAGAGAATGAATCACACACTCTGATACAACCACTGGACAATGACAGAAAAATAATGAAACTCACACTCAGATGCAGTTCCAGAGACTTACCGATACAGAATGAACACTTCAGTTCCATGCAGTCCCAGAGCCTGACATATACAGAATATGCTTCACACACAGTATCAGAGACTGCTAGTTACAGAATTAATCCTACAAACACACAGTATGCCAGGGATTGACAGACACAGAATTAACTGAACGTGTATATACTGTACTGGAGACTGACATAATTATAATTCAGCCTTTATATTGATGTTCATATCCTGCCACAGTGTCCACGATTCGAGCGGGGATGCTAATTCTGTATAAAACTCTAATTGGAGAACATTTAGAGTATTTCTGGTCATTGAATTACAGGAAGGATGTGATACTGCTAGAGGAGGGGCAGAGCAATTTGCGAGGACGTTGCCAAGATTGGAGAATTTTAGCAGTGAGGAAATAGAGAAAAAAGAATCAAAGAACGTTTCCAACACAGAATGAGGCCACTTGTCCCACTGGGTTTGCGCTGGCCAACATGCGAACCATCCAGTCTAATACCACCTTTCAGAATGTAGTCCCGAGCCCAGCAGGTTAGAGTATTTGAGGTGCACATCCAGACACCTTTTATATAAATTGAGGGTTTATGCCATTAATACCTTATCATACAACGAATTCCAGACTCCCACCACGCTCTGGGTAATACAACAAATTCCTCATCTCACCTCTCATCTTTTTACCAATCACTTCATATTTATGCCCCCCAGTCACTGACATCTCTGAAAAGGTAAATAGGCCCTGTACAATCGAATGCGCCTGTTACTATAATATCTCCACTAGGATTGTGACTGAGTGGATCTGTTATGACAGTATCTCCAGAGGGAAAGTCACTGAGTGGGTCTGTTATGATAATACCTCCACAGGGAGAGTCATAGAGTGGGTCTGTTATTATATATCTCCAAATGAAGGGTCACTCAGCAGGTCTGTTAATAAAGTATCTACACAGGAAGTGTCACTGAGTGGGTCTGTTATTACAGTATCTCCACAATGAGATCCACTCAGTGGGTCTGTTATTATAGTGTCTCCACAGGGACAGTCACTGGGTGGATCTGTTATTGTATTATCTCCATAGGGAGAGTGACTGAGTGGGTCAGGTATTACAGTATCTCCAGTGGGAGAGTCAATAAGTGGGTCTATTATTATGGAATCTCCACCGGGAGAGTGACTGAGTGGATCTGTTATTATAGTCTGTCCACATGGGGAGATACAGAGTGGGTCTGTGATTAAAGTATCTTCATAAGGAGAGTGACTGAATGGGTCTGCTTTTATAGTATCTCCACAGGGATGGTAACTGTGTCAGTCTGTTATTTTATATCTCCACAGGGACAGTGAAAAATGGTTCTGTTAATATTGTATCTCCACAGGGAGAGTCACTGGTCAAATCTGTTATTATAGCTTCTCCTCAGGGACAATCACTGAGTGCGCCTGTTGTTATAATATATCCACACCGTGGGTCAGTGAATTGGCCTGTTATTATTGTATCTCCACAGGGGCAGTGACTGAATGGGCCTGTTATTATAGTATCTCCACAGGGGCAGTGACTGATGGGGGTCAGTTATTATAGTATCTACACAGGGAGACTGACTGAGTGGGTCTGTTAATACAGGATCTCTACAGTGTGGATCCCTGAGTGGGCCTGTTATTAGAGTATCTCCACAGGGGCAGTAACTGATGGGATCAGTTGTTATCGTATCTCCACAGGGAGACTGACTCAGTGGGTCTGATATTACGGCATCCCTGCAGCGTGGATCAGTGAGTGGGTCTGTTGTTATAGTATCTCGACAGCGAGAGTGACAGAGCGGATCTGTTATTCTTGTACCTCGACACGGAGATTGACTGAGTGCGTCTGTTATTATGATATCTCCACAGTGTGGTAGAATGGTTGCGCCTGCAATTATAATATCTCGAGAGGGAGAGTGATTGTGTGGGTTTGCTATTATATTATCTCCACAGGGAGGGTGACTGAGTGGATCTGTTATTACAGGATCTCCACATGGAGGGATACAAATTGGGTCTGTGATTAGAGTACCTCCACAAGGAGAGTGACTGAATGGGTCTGCTTTTACAGTATCTCCACAGGGATGGTAACTGTGTTAGTCTGTTATTTTAATATCCCGCAGGGATGGTGAAAAAATGGCTTTGTTGCTATTGTATCTCAACAGGAAGAATAACTGAATGGCTCCATTATTGTTGTATCTCCACAGGGAGAGTAACTGGTTGAATTTGTTATTGTAGCTTCACCACAGGGAGAGTCACTGAAAGCGTCATTTATTATAAAATATCCACTGTGTGGGTCAGTGATTGGGCCTCTTCTTATAGTATCTCGACAGGAGAGTGACAAAGTGGATCTTCATTATCTCCACAGTGTGGGTCTGTTATTGTAGTTTCTCGACAGGGAGAGTGACTGAGTGGATTTCCTATTATAATATCGCCACAGGGAAGGTCTTTTTCCGAATGGCACAGTGACTAGTGGGGTACCACAGGAATCGGGGATAGAACCCCAGCTTTTCAAAAATTACATTAATGACTTCGATGAGGGAACTAAATGTAATTTCGGCAAATTTGCAGACGACACAAAACTGGGTGGGAGGGTGAGTTGTGAGGAGGATGCAGAGAGGCTTCAGGGTGATTTGGGCAAGTTGAATGAGTGGCCAAATGCATGGCAGATGCAGTACAATGTGAATAAATGTGAGGTTATCCACTTTGGCTGCAAAAACAGGAACGCAGATTATTATCTGAATGGCTATAAACTGAGAGAGGGGAATATGCAGTGAGACCTGAGTGTCCTCGTACACCAGTCGCTGAAGGTAAGCATGCAGGTGCAACAGGCGATAAACAAGGCAAGTGGTATGTTGGCCTTCGTAGTGAAAGGATTCAAATACAGAAGCAGGTATGTCTTGCTGCAATTATAGAGGGACTTGGTGAGGCCATACCTGGAAAATTGTGTGCTGTTTTGGTCGCCTTGTCTGAGGAAGGATGTTCTTGCGATAGAGGGCTTGCAGCGAAGCTATACCTGACTTATTCCACTGTGTGGGAGAGTGAGTGGGCCTGCTCTTATAGCATCTCCACAAGGAGAGTGACTGAGTGGAGCTGTTATTATAGTATCTCCACAGGGAGAGTCACCGAGTGGGTCTTTTATTGTAGTATCTCCAAAGGGAGAGACACTGAGTGGGTCTGTTATTAAAGAGTCTCAACAGGGATTGTCACTGAGTGGCTCGGTATTGTAGTATATCCTCAGGGATAGAGATTGATGGGGTCAGTTATTATTGTACTTCACAGGGAGACTGACTGAGTGGGTCTTTTTTTACAGTATCTCCACAGTGTGGGTCAGTGAGGGGGCCTGTTATCATAGTATCTCGACAGGAAGAGTGACTGAGCAGATCTGTTATTATAATATCTGCACAGGGAGGCTGACTGAATGGGTCTGTTATTATCGTCTTTCCACAGGGACAGTGAATAATTGGTACTGTTCTGAAAGTATTTCCACATTGAGTGTCATTGAGAAGGCCGGTTAGTATAATATCTCCTCAAGGAGCTTGTTTGAGCTGATCTGTTATCGTAGCATCTCCAAAGGGAGAGTCAACGAATGGTCTTGTATTATAGTACCTCCAAAAAGAGAGTCACTGAGTGGGACTGTTGCTATAGTATCTCATCAGGGAGATTGACTGATTGAGTCTGTTATTGCAGGATCTTCACAGGGAGAGTCACGGTGTTGGACTGTAGTTATAGTATCCCCACAGCGAGCGTCAATGTTAGGGTATGTTATTACAGTATCTCCACAGCGGAAGCCACTGAGTGGGTCTGTTATTATAGTATCTCCACAGGTAGAGTCAATGAGTGGTCTTATATTATAGTATCTTCACGGGGAGAGTCACTGAATGGGTCTGTAGCTATAGTATCTCCACAGCGAGCGTCACTGTGTGGGTATGTTATTCCAGTATCTCCACAGCGAGAGTCTCTGAGTGGGTCCGTTATTATAGTGTCTCCAGAGGGAGAGTGACTGAGTGGGTCTGTTATTAAAGTGTCTCCACAGCGAGAGTCTCTGAGTGGGTCCGTTATTATAGTATCTCCACTGGGAGAGTAACTGAGTGGGTCTGTTATTGCAGCCTCTCCACAGCGAGAGCCACTGAGTGAGTCTGTTATTATAATATCCTCACAGGTAGAGTCACTGAGTGCGACTGGAGTTATAGTATCTCCACAGGGAGAGTGACTGGCTGAGTCTGCTATTACAGTATCACCACAGTGAAAGAGACTGCGTCGGTCTGTAATTATGGAATCACCACAAGGAGAGAGACTGAGTGGGGATGTTATTCTCGTGACCCCTCATGGAGAGGGAATGGGTGGGTCTGTTCTTATGATATCTCCACAGGGAGTATGACTGACTGGGTCTTTTATGATAGTATCTCCACAGAGAATGTCACTGAGTAGGTCTGTTATTATAGTATCATCACAGGGAGTGAGACTGAAGGGGTCTGTTATTCTCGTATCCCTACAGGTAGAGTCACTGATTGGGTGTGCTATTATAGCACCTCCACAGGGAGAGTTACTGAGTGGGTCTCTTATTAGAATATCTACACAGGGAGAGTCACTGATTGGGTTTATTATTATCGTATCTCCACAGGATGAGTGACTGAGTTGGTGTGTTATTATATTATCTCCACAGGAAGAGTGACTGAGTGGGTGTGTTATTATATTATCTCCACAGGGAGAGTCATTGATTGGGTCTGTTATTATCATATCTCCGCATTGAGAGTGACTGAGTGGCTGTGTTGCGATAGTAGCTCCCCAGGGAGAGTCACTGAGTGGATCTGTTATTAAAGTATCACCACAGAGAGTAATATTGAGCGGGACTGATATTATAGTATCACCAAAGGGAGAGAGACTGAGTGGGACTGCTGTTATCGTATCTCCACAGGGATAGTGACTGCGTGGATCTGTTGTTATAGTACCTCCACAGGGAGATTGACTAAGTGGGCCTTTTGTTATAGTGCCTCAACAGGGAGAGTGGATGAGTGGAACTGTTATTATATTATCTCCACAGGGAAATCGCTGATTGGGGCTGTTATTATCGTATCTCCACTGGGAGAGTAACTGAGTAGGTATGTTATTATCGTATCTCTATTGGGAGAGTAACTGAGTGGGCCCGTTATTATAGTATCTCCACAGGGAAAGCCACTGGGTGGGACTGTTATTATCGTATCTCTATTGGGAGAGTAACTGAGTGGGCCCGTTATTATAGTATCTCCACAGGGAGAGACACTGAGTGGGTTTGCTATTACAATATCTTCACAGGGTGAATGACTGAATGGGACTGTTATTATATTATCTACACAGGGAGAGTCGTTGGGTGGGTCTGTCATTATAATATCCCCTCTTGTCCAGTCACTGAGTGGGACTGGAGATATAATATCTCACAGCGTGAGACACTGAGTGGTGATGTTATTATATTATCTCCACAGGGAGAGTGACTGAGTGGGACTTTTATTATAGTATCTCCACAGGAAGAGTGACTGAGTGTATCTGTTATTGTAGTATCACTACAGGGTGGGAGTTTTAGCTGGACTGTTATTATAGTATTACCGCAGGGAGAGAGACTGAGTGGGTCTGCTGTTATTGTATCTCCACAGGGATAGTCACTGCGTGGATATGTTGTTATATTATCACCACAGGGAGTGAGACTGAGTGGGTCTGTTATTATTGTATCTCTACGGGGAGAGTGACTAAGTCGGTCTTTAATTATACTATCTCCACCAGGAGAGTGGCTGAGTGGGGCTGTTATTATATTATCTCCACAGGGAAAGTCACTAGGGCTGTTATTATAGTATCTCCGCAGCGACATTCACTGTCTGGGTTTGTTATTATATTATCTCCACGAGTAGAGTCACTGAGTGGCTCTGTACTTGTATCATCTCCACAGCGAGAGTCACCTGTGTGGTTATGTTGTTCTACTATCTCCACAGGTAGAGTCACTTAGTGAGTCTGTTATAATTGTATCAACTCAGGGATTGTGACTGATTGGCGCTGTTATTATAGTATGTCGACAGGGCAAGTCACTAAGGATGTCCATTTTTGCAATATCTCCTCAGGGTGAGTGACTGAGTGGATCTGTTACTTTCGTATCTCCGCAGTGAGAGTCACAATGTGTGTCTGTTATTATATTATCCCCACAGGCGGAATTATTGAGTGGGCCTGCTCTTTCCCTATCTCCAGAGGGAGATTCAGCGAATGTGTCTGTTATTATAGAATCTGCACAGTCAGAGAGGTTGAGTGGCTCTGTTCTTCTCGTATCTCCACAGGGAGAGTCACCAAGTGTGTCTGTTATTACAGAATCTCCACGGGGAAAGTCACTGAGTTGGTCTGTTATTATCGGATATCCAAAGGGAAAGTCAATGAGTGGGTTTGCTATTATAGTATCTCCACAGGGAGAGTGACTGCATGGGTCTGTTGCTATAGTATCTCCTTCGGCAGAGTCACTGAGTGGGTATGTGATGGACGTATATCAACAGGGAGAGTGACTCACTGAGTCTGTATTTACATTATCACCACAGGGAGAGAGACTGAGCGGGTTTGTAGTTATAGAAAAACCAGAAGGATAGAGACTGAGTGGGGCTGTTATTCTCGTAACCCCGCAGGGAGAGTGACTGATTGGGTCTGCTGTTATTGCATCTCTACAGGGATAGTTGCTGCGTGGATCTGTTGTTGTAGTGTCACCACAGGCAGAGTGGCTGAGTGGTTCAGTTCTTCTCGTATCACCACAGGGAGAGTCACTGATTGGGTTTGTTACTATAGCACCTCCACAGGGGGAGTCACTGAGTGGGTCTGTTATTATAGTATCTCCACAGGGAAAGTGACTGAGTCTTTGATTCCATTATCTCCACAGAAAGAGGGACTGCCGGTTTTGATCTTCTGTTATCCCAGCGGGAGAGTCACTGAGTGTGTCTATTATTATTGCAGCTCCACAGTCAGAGTGAATGATGGGGTCTGTTTTTATAATATCTCCACAGGTAGAGGCACTGACTTGGTCTGTTATTAGAGCAACTTCGCAGGGAGAGTCACCGAGTGGGTCTGTCATTATGGTATCTCCGCAGTGAGAGTTACTGAGTTGGTCTGTTGTAAAGTATTTCCACAGGTTGAGTCACTGAGTGGGTTTGTTATTAGAATAGCTCCACAGGGAGAGACACTGAGTGGGTTTGTCATTATATTATCTCCACAGAGAGAGTCACTGAGTGGGTCTGTTATTACATTATTTCCACAGAGAGAGTGACTGAGTGGGTTTGTTATTGGAATATCTCCACAGGGAGAGTCACTCAGTGGGTTTGTTAATATATTATCTCCGCATGGAGAGACACTGAGTGTTTCTGTTATTATATTTTCTCCACAGGGTGAGACACTGAATGGGTTTGTTATTACATTATCTCCACAGTGAGAGTGACTGAGTGGGTCGGTTATTATAGTATCTTCGCAGGGAGAGCAACTGAGTGGGTTTGTTATTGCAGTATTTCCACAGAGACTGCGACTGGGTGTGTCTGTTATTGTAGCATCACCACATGCAGGAAGACTGTGCGTGTCTGTTCCGCTCTAATCGCACAGGGAGAGTGACTTTGTGGATCTGCTATTACAGTACCCCCACTAGGAGAGTGACTGCGTGGATCTGCTATTACAGTACCCCCACAGGGCTAGTGAATGCGTGGATCTGTTGCTGTAGTTTCATGACAGGGAGAGAGACTGAGTTGGTCTGTTCAGGTTTTACCTCCAGAGGGAGAGACACTCAGTGTTCTTTTATTACAGTATATCGACAGGGAGTGGCACTGAGTTGGTCTTTTATTATAGTGTCTCCACATGAAGAGTACCTGGGTTGGTCTGCTTTTTTAATTTTAGAAATACTGCACTGAATCAGGCACTCTGGCCCACCGTGTCTGTGCCGACCAACAACCACCCATTTCTACTAATCCTACATTAATCCAATATTCTCCACCACATCCCCACCATTCTCCTACCACCTACCGACACTGGGGCAATTTACAATGGCCAACTTATCTATCAACCTGCAAGTCTTTGGCTGTGGGAGGAAAACAGAGCACACCGGCGGAAACCCTCGCGTTCACGGGGAGAACTTGCATACTCCGCACAGGCAGTACCCAGAACGGAACCCTGATCGCTGGAGCTGTGCAGCTGCAGTGCTAACCACTGCGCCACTCCGTTGTTACAGTTATTCCACTGGGAGAGTGAATGAGTGGGTCTGTTATCATATTACCTACAGAGGGAGAGTCACTCAGCGGTCTTTTATGACAGAATCTCCAAATGGAGTGTTACTGAGTCGGTCTGTTATTATAGTGTCTCCACAGGGGGAGTGCTTGAGTTGGTCTGTTGTGACAGTATCTCCACAGCGAGTGTGATTGCGTGGGCCTGCTGTTATAGTATCTCCACAAGGAGTGTCACTGAGTGGGTCTGTTATTTTAGTTTCTCCACAGGGAGAGTGCCTGAGTGGTTCGGTTGTTATAGTATTCGCACTGGGAGGGTAGCTGATTGGGTCTGTTAACGTAGCATCTCCACAGCGAGAGTCACTGTGTGAGTCTCTTATTCTAGTGTCGCCACATGTAGAGTCATTGAGTGGTTGTTATGATGGTATCTCCACAGTGAGAGTCACTGTATGTGTTTGCCGTTATGGTATCTCCACAGGGAGATCGACTGATTGTTTCTGTTGTTATATTATCTCCACAGGGTGTAACACTGAGTGGATTTGTTATTATATTATCTCCACAGGGAGAGTCAATGAGTGGGTCTATTATTATAGTATCTGCACAGGGTGAGTCTATGAGTGGGTCTGTTATTATAGTAACTCCACGGGGACTGTCACTGAGTGGGTCTGTTATTATAGTATCTCGACAGGGAGAGTGATTGTGTTGGTCTGTAGTTATCGCATCTCCACAGCAAGAGTCACTGACTGGGTCTTTTGTGATAGAATCTCCAAAGGTAGAGTCAGTGAGTGGGTCTGTTATGATTGTATCTCCACAGTGAGTGTCATTGAGTGGGTCTGTGATTATAGTATTTCCGTAGGGAGAGTCACTGAATGGGTCTTTTATTATAGTATCTCCACAGGGTGAGTCACTGAATGGCCTGTGATTATTGTTTCTACTCAGGGATTGTAAATGATTTGCTCTGTTATTTTGGTATCTCGACAGGGAGATTCACTAAGGGGTCTTTAATTACAGTATCTCCTCAGGAAGAGTCACTGAGTGGATCTGTTATTATAGTACCCCCACAGGGAGCGACACTGACTGGCTATGTTGTTATAGTATCTCCACAAGGCGAGTCACTGAGTGGGTCTGTTCTTACTGTATCTCCTCAGGGATTGTGACTGATTAGATCTGTTATTACAGTATATCGACAGGAAGAGTCACTAAGGGGGTCTGATATTATAGTATCTCCTCAGGCAGAGTGACTGAGTGCATCTGTTATTATAGTATCTCCACAGCGAGGGTTAATACGGGTGTCTGCTATTCCAGTTCCTTCTCAGGGAGAGTGCCTGTGTCGATCTGTTATTATACTATCTCCACAGTGAGAGTCACAAAGGGGTTCTGTTACAATATTATCCGAAGAGGGAGAATCACAGAGTGGGCCTGCTCTTCTCGCATCTCCACAGGGAGAGCCACTGAGTGGGTTTGTTATGATAGTATCTCCTCAGCCACCGTTACTGAGTCGGTCTGTTATTATTGAATCTCCACAGGTAGGGAGGCTGTGTCGGTCTGTTCTTCTCGAATCTCCACAGGGAGAGTCAACGAGTGAATCTGATATTATAGAATCATCACAGGGAGAGTCACTGATTTGGTCTGGTATTTTCGTATCAGCACAGGGTGAGAGACTGAGTAGTTCTGTTCTTCTCGTATCCCCGCAGGGAGAGTGACTGAGTGGTTCTGTTTTTTATAATATCTCCACAGGGAGAGTCAGAGAGTTTGTTTGTTATTATGGTATCTCCACAGTGAGAATCACTGAGTGGGTCTGTTTTTATATTATCTGCACAGGGTGAGACAGACAGTGGGTTTGTTATTACAGTATCTCCACAGGGAGTGTCACTGAATGGGTCTGTTATTTTATTTCTCCACAGGGAGAGTCACTCATTGGGTCTGTTATTGTAGTATCTCCACAGGGAGACTGACTGCCTGGGTCTGTTATTATATTACTTCTACGGGGAGAGACACTTTGTGGTTTTGTTATTATAAAATCTCCACAGGGAGAGTCCCTGAGTGGGTTTGTTATTGTATTATCTCCACAGGTAGAGTCACTGAGTGGGCTTGTTATTATATTATCTCCACAGGGAGAGTCACTGAGTGGGTCTGTTATCATAGTATCACCACAGGGAGTGAGATTGAGTGAGTCGGTTATTATCGTATCACCACAGGAAGAGCGACTGAGTGGTTCTGTACCCTTAATATCTCCACAGGGAGAGGAACTCTGCTACAGACGTTCCTCCAGCCCGAAAAACTTCCATTAACCAGCACTCGTTGTTTCCTGTTACTCAGCCAATTTCGTATCCATGTTGCTACCGTCCCGTTTATTCCATGAGCTAGTTGTTTGCGCTCACGTCTGTTGTGTAGCACTGTAAAAACGCCTTTTGAAAGTCCATGTACATCACATCAACAGCATTGCCCTCATTAACCCTCTCTGTTCCCTCCTCAAAAAACTCCAGCAAGTCGGTTGAACATGAGTTTGCCGAAAGACATCCAGGCTTCCTTTCCTTAATTAACTCGCATTTGTCCACATGACTATTGACTTTGACCGGAATTATATTTTCTTGAGTTTTTCCCACCACCGAAGATAAATAACTGACCTGAAGTTACTGCTGTCATCTCCCGACTCTATGTCGCTGTCTCCCTCTATGTCTCTGCCTTCTCTCTCTCTCGATCGTTTTGTGTCTGTCTGCCTGTCTGTCTGTGTCTCTCTCTGTTTGTCCTCTCTTTTTCTTTGTCTCTGTCTCTCTCTCTCTGTATCTCTCTCTGTCCCTCCCTCTGTCCCTACCTCTGTCACCCCTCTGCCCCTCCCTGCCTCTCCCTCTACCTCTCTCTCTCTCTGACTCTCGCTCTCTCTCTCTCGGGATCTCCCTCTTTCGCTGCCTCTGTCTCGGCCAATCCCTTTCTCTCCCTCTCTCACTCTTTGGCTCTGTCTCTCCCTCTATTCCTATCTCTACCAATCTCGCTCTGTCGCTCTCTCTCTCTCCATCTCTCCATCTGTCCCTCCGTCTATGATTCCCTTTCCTTCTGTCCCTTCATCGTTCTCCCTCTATCGATCTCCCTCTCTCTGACGCCCCCTCTCTGCCTGTCTCTCTCTCCCTCGCTGTCTCTCTTTCTCCTTCTCCCTCTGTCTCTACCTCTCCCTCCTTCCTATCCCTTTTTCTCCCTTTCTATCTGTATGTCTCTTCCCCCTCTCTCTGTCTCTCCCTCGCTCACTTTCTTCCCCTATCTCTCTCTCTGTCTCTCCCCCTTTTTATGTCTCTCCCTCTCCCTCTTTCTCTGCCTCTGTCTATGACTATGTCTGTGTCTCTCTCACACCATCTCTCCCACCCTTTCTTTTCATCTCTCTTTTTTTCTCTCCTTCTCCTGGGACAAAAATGCTTTCTGCCATTTCTTGGTTAAATTCGAACCAATAACTATTTCCCCTAGCGTCATAGAATCAAAGAAATTTTAAGGTGCAGAAAGAGGCCACTTGGTCCATCGTATCTATGCCGGCCGCAAAACGAACGACCAATTCTAATCTCGCCTACCACCATTTGGTCCGTAGCTCTGCAGGTTACGGCACTTGAGGTGCATATCTAGATTGCTTTTGAACGAGTTGAGGGTTTCTGCCTCAACTACCCTTTCAAGAATTGAGTTCCATTCCCCCACCAACCTCTGGCTGAAAACGTTTTCCTCATCTCAGCTTCAATGTTTCTACCAATCACTTTAAATCTATGCCCCCTCGTCACTGACCTCTCTGATAAGGTGAATAAACCCTTCATCTCTACTCTATCAAGGCCCCTCAAAATGTTATACATTTCATTTCGATCTCCCCTCAAACTTCTCTGTTCCAAAGAGCACAACCCCAGCCTATCCAATCTTTCCTCATAGCTGCATGTTTTCAAGTCCTGGAAAAATCCTCATAAATCTCCTTTGTACCCTCTCGAGTGCAGTTACATCCTTTCTGTAATGAGGTGAACATAAATGCACACAGTACTCAAGTGGTGGCCTATCCAATGAGTTATAAATTTCCAGCATAACCTCCCTGCTCTTATTTTCTATACCTGCCTTGTTGGGAACGTCACTGCAGTTTGAAAATATCAAACTCTAATCCAATACTCACCCCTACAACACTCGCACTAAACTCCCAACACATGACTGAGCAGATAATGAGGATTCTTACTGATTGTTGCAACTTGTCTCACCCTCTCTCCATCTCTCTCTCTCTCTGAATCTCCCTCTCTCTCCGCCACTTACTCTTCCTCACTCTCTGTCTATCTCTGTCCCTGTCTGTCTCCCCCTCTCCCTCTACCTCTTCCTCCAACTCTGTCCAGGACTCTGTCTGTGCCTCTCTCACACCATCTCTCCCTCTCTCTCTCCTTGGACAGAAATGTTTTTTGTCCGTTTCTTGGTTAATTTTGAACCTGTAAATCTTCTCCTTGCTGGCAACGTCACTGCAGTTTGAAAATATCAAGCACTGATCAACACTTGCCCCCTAAACTCTCATACTCAACCCTCAATACAGGACAGGACAGAAAATGAGGGATTGTTACTGAGGTTCTTTCAAGGTTCCCTCACATCCTATCTCTCCTGTCACCTGCTTCTCAAGTTTGTCAGTTTTTAATAATATTTTTCAACAGCACTAAATGTCATTGCTGTTTGAAAATATCAACACTGATCCAGCACTTGCCCCCAAAACACTCACACTAAATCCCCAATGTTTCCTTTCAAATGTATTTCTTGTGCACAGCCAGTTTTAATGTATAATATTATCTTTCTCCAATATTATTGGGTGTAAAGTTTCTCCTATAATCTCGCTCTGTATATCTCTCCCTCGATCTCTGTTTCCCCCTTCGACTGTCTCTCTCCCTATCTCAGTCTGTCCCTTTCTCCCTCGATACATGGCTCTCTCCCTCTGCATCTGATCTCTCGCTTTTTCCCTGTCTCTCTCCCTCTGAATCTGCCTGTCTTCTGCTCTCTCTGTTTCTCTCCCTCTGTCTCTGTTTCTCCCTGTGTCTCTATCCCTCTAGCTCTGTACCTCTCTCTCCCTCCGCCTCTGTCCCACTCTGCCTGTGTCTCTCTCCCTCCATCTGTCCGTGGATATCAATGTTTGAGCCATTTCAAGGTTAATTGTTAACCTGTAAATCGTGTTCTTGTTTGGAATGTTACTGAAGTTTGAACATATCAAACACTGATCAAACACTCACCCCTAAAACACTCTCACAAATTCCCAATACAGGATGGGGCACATGAGAGGGATTACTACTGAGGTTTTGTCAAGGTCACATTTCCCTATCTCTTCTGTCTCTCACTGCCTTTCTCTTCGTCCCTCTCTCCATTTCTCCATTTCTTTTCATTTATCTTTCTCCTGTGTCCTTCAGCTTCCTCCACTTTATACATAGAGAGGGCGATGCCTCCACTTTATACATAGAGAGGGTTCTGCTTCCACTTTATACACAGAGAGGAAGCTCCCTCCACTTAATACATATTGAGGGTCCTCCCTCCACTTTATAAGTAGAGCGGGAGCTCCCTTCACTTTATACATCGAGAGGGTGCTCCGTTCCTTTTATACGTAGGGAAAGAGTTCCCTCCACTTTATATGAAGAGGGGGAGTTCCCTCTGTTTTATACAGCTATCATGGTGGGATTTAAACCTTTTCCCTAGGCCATTAGGTTGGTCCTCTGGATTACTAATCCAGTGATATTATCACTGTGCGACCGCCTTTTAAATGGATGTTGCCTGTGGCTGTTCACGAATATCACTCACAGTAGTTTCTAGGCTGTAACCCAGAACATGGTCTCCAATCAGATCTTCAAATCTCACATTTTAAGTGGGAAAAGGCAGGAACAGAGTGAAACTGGATTCCATTTGTGCCTGGATTCAGTGTGCACTGCAGACGGATCAATTATATTTACAATAGAAACGCCAAGAATGAACAAGCTCAATACAACAATATGGAAAATTTGGGACGGCACAGTGGCGCAGTGGTTAGCACCGCAGCCTCACAGCTCCAGCAACCCGTGTTCAATTCTGGGTACTGCCTGTGTGGAGTTTGCAAGTTCTCCCTGTGTCTGCGTGGGTTTCCTCTGGGTGCTCCGGTTTCCTCCCACGTGCCAAAAGACTTGCAGGTTGATAGGTACATTGGCCATTATAAATTGCCCCTAGTATAGGTAGGTGGTAGGGAACTATAGGGACAGGTGGGGATGTGGTAGGAATATGGGATTAGTGTAGGATTAGTATAAATGGGTGGTTGATGGTCGGCACAGACTCGGTGGGCCGAAGGGCCTGTTCCAGTGCTGTATCTCTAACTAACTAACTAATGACGCCACTGATACTTGAAGCATCCATCCAGTATGAGTACAGACTTCAGGTTTATTCCCGAGAGACGTCTTACAAAGCAAATGCCATTGACATTGAAATTATTGTGTTTTATCCACCACATTGATGATCTTATATGTTTGTTCAGGTGAGTATAGCTAATTGCAATGATCTGGGATATAACCGTGTCAGTGGAGACTTACCCTGTATAAATCAGGACCCATTGGAATGGATAAGCTCAGAATGCCTGCTGGCACTGTGGGCTAAAGGCTAACAGAAGTCTCTGCTTCTCACAGAAATGAGATACCTAGTAATGTATCAGATAGAACGCATTTACTATCCTGTACTTGCAGTAATTGGAGTTCCTGGTAAGCCAGCACCTCAGATGTTCATGGTGTAAATATTTGTTAACAGTGCTGCTGTACTAGGTATTATTTCTCACTGTGTGTGTTACACAGCTGCCTGTTAAGTCTTTAATAGTATTGCTTTAAGTCACCCTGGCAGTTACTGGATTATTCTATGTAGTGAATCTATTTGAATCAGACGTTTGGTTCGGATCAAGAGTCAGACCGTCAGGAGCTTTTAACAGTTTCATGATGTGGATCTGACTGATTCTGGAATATTTTTATGAATGTTCTTTTCCAGGATATGATAATGAGACATCTCCCGGTCTCAGTGACACAAGAAGACAGCACAATGCCGCCCCACCCCCACCCCCCTTCCCCAATAGCATGGTTCAGTTTAACTGGGATTTCAATGTACTTATTCGTTATCACTATTATCAAGTATTATTTCATTCAATGTGTTTCTGATGCTGCTACATAGGTCTCTCTAGAGAACTGAGTTTGCTGCTGACAGGCAGGGGGCAAGGGAAGGAATTGCTGGGGCCTTGACAAACATCTTTGTATCCTCATTGGCTGCAGGTCCCAGAGGACAGGAGAATAGGCAGTGCTGTTCCTTTGTTTAAGAAGGGAAGCAAGGATAATCCAGGAAATTATAGGCCAGTGAGCTTTACGTCAGTGGTAGGGAAATTATTGGAGAGGATTCTGCGGGACAGGATTTTTTCCCATTTGGGAACAAATGGACTTATTAGCGAGAGACAGCATGGTTTTGTGAACGGGAGGTCGTGTCTCACTGACCTAATTGCGATTTTTGTGGATGTGCCGAAGATGATTGATGAAGGAAGGGCAGTGGATGTTGTCTATACGGACTTCAGTAAAGCATTTGACAAGGTTCCTCATGGCAGACTGGCGCAGAAGGTGAAGTCACACGGGATCAGAGCTGAGCTGGCAAGGTGGATACAGAACTGGCTCTGTCATAGAAGACAGAGGGTAGCAGTGGAAGGGTGCTTTTCTGAATGGAGCGCTGTGACTAGTGGTGTCCCGCAGAGATCAGTGCTGGGGCCTTTGCTGTTTGTAGTATATATAAATGATTTGGAGGAAAATGTAGCTAGTCTGACTGGTAGGTTTGCGGACGACACAAAGATTGGTGGAGTTGCGGATAGTGATGAGGATTGTCAGAGGATACAGCAGGATAGAGATTGGTTGGAGACTTGGGCTTAGAAATAGCAGATGGAGTTTAATCCGGACAAATGTGAGGTAATGCATTTCGGAAGATCTAATAAAGGTGGGAAGTGTACAGTAAATGGCAGAACCCTGAGGAATATTGATAGGCGGAAAGTTCTGGGCACACAGGTCCACAGGTCACTGAAAGTGGCAAGGCAGATGGATAAGGTAGTCAAGAATGCATACGGCATGCTCGCCTTCATCAGTCGGGGCATAGAGTATAAAAATTAGCAAGTCATGCTGCAGCTGTGCAGAACTTTAATTAGGCCACACTTGGAATATTGCTTGCAATTTCGGTCGCCACACCACCAGAAGGACGTGGAGGTTTTGCCGAGGGTACAGAAGAGGTTTACCAGGATGTTGCCTGTTCTGGAGGGAATTAGCTATGAGGAGAGGTTGGATAAACTCGGATTGTTTTCACTGGAACGACGGAGGTGGAGGGGCGACATGATAGAGGTTTACAAAGATATGAGTGGCATGGACAGAGTGGATAGTCAGAATCTTTTTCCCAGGGTGGAAGAGTCAGTTACTAGGGGACATAGATTTATGGTGAGAGGGGCAAAGTTTAGAGGGGATGTGCGAGGCAAGTTCTTTACACAGAGGGTGGTGAGTGCCTGGAACTTGCTGCTGGGAGAGGTGGTGGAAGCAGGTACGATAGCAACGTTTAAGAGGCAACTTGTCAAACACACGAATAGCATGGAATAGAGGGATACAGTCCCCGGAAGTGCAGAATGCTTTAGTTTCGACAGGCATCAAGATTGGCGCAGGCTTGGAGGGCCGAATGACCTGTTCCTGTGCTGTCAGGCTCTTTTTTCTTTGTTCTTTGCCACTTTCTCATCCCCTTCTCTGCTTCACTGTGGAACCTTCACTGTCACTGGACTACATTGTAAAATTTTAGAAATGTATTAACGTGATGCTTTATTGGTATACACTCTTTCAGTTGGAATCAAGAGTCTTCCATTTACCTGTCGATTACCAGCTGCGGTGCTATGTTCGTGCTTTATGAATTGAACAATCCCACATTCTGAAGGATTACTTTATAATTCTAGGAGAAGGAATTGCGATGATTGTGAGGTTTGTCTGAAAGAAGCATTCGATCCTGTTTATTCCATGCATTCTAGATGAAGTGAAGAGTGTATGTGAATATGGGGAGACTTCGTTTGTCTGTAGATACATTAAATTATTCGTAGAGGTTTCACCATTGAATAAACTGACTCAGAGTATAGAATAATTGAACCTGGGGTGGGTGAAAAGAACACAGGCGCAGAATGTTTGGAATAAATCGTATGTGAAACATAGCATTAAGTAACAGTTTGCAGGGTGTGATAGGCGGGAGAAAATGATCAGGAAAGAAGAAAGGCAGGGAAAGGGATAAGCAGAAGGAAAGAGAAAGAAACAACAGTGTGAATAATTCACTGTCATAAAGTGCTGGAATGTGCAGAACAATCAGTGAGAGAAACTGTGACTTGAAGTTGTCTGTTGTCAGATTGCTTTCATTTTCTTATTGGATTTGATCGTTTGTGTTGATTTCTGTCAGGTCCTCATTTTGTTATGTAGAAAGTTTCTATTCCTTACCTGCTGCATGACTAAACAGAATGGTATCAGTTCTTCACTGATGGTAATTCATTATTTAAATACTGCACTTCAAAATCTCTGTGACTGACGAAGATCAATAAAAAGCAAGGCAGATATCAGAAATATATTTGAATTTATATTTAATTGCCTGCACTGATTAAATATATTGACGATATTGTATAACCAATGAACTGTTCTCCAACACAAATAAACACGGGGATTATTGTTTGCATGTATTAATTGAGCTGTGTTACCGGGATCTATAGTTTAGATTTCCTCCAACACTCTGCTGCAGTCTCTCCCTATGAATCTGAGCCTCTCCTCTCACTGTACTGAATGCCCTGTCACCTCATTCATTGCTTCAGTTTATCCACTATCCCAATCCACCTGCTCCATTCTGCCCTTCAGCTCAAACATGTCCTTTTCCTTCTCGCCCTCCCAGTCTCACTCACTGGCTCCACCTGCAGCTGCCTCGACTAACCTAACAGGAAACAGGAACATAGGAGCAGGAGGAGGCCATTCAGCCCGTCAAGCCTGCTCCACCATTCTCGCTCATGGCTGATACTCAAACTCAGCGCAGCCGTTTTCAGTCTTTTCCCATTTGGCAAAAGTCCCTGTCGGTTCTCTGAACCCAGAGCAACAAACCAGTTGCACATCACACGCTCCCTAAACCTTTCCAACCACCAGTCTGGAGACAAATTCCCAATTTACCCATTGGATTCCATCTCGGTAAAAACCCTTCTCATTTCCCAATGGCACTGCATCCTCACTCAGTACTTCCAGTCGATCCGGTGCTGACTTTACTCACTTTCTGTATCAATTTCCCAATGCATTCTTAATAATTGTGTTCTAAACATTTCACTGTAGCAAAGCACTGCCCAGGTCAATGAAGCAGTTTTCACTGCTCGATGCAGCAACAAAGCTGGAAATTTCAGCCCAGATCCTGTCAAACTGCTGCTTTGTCTGCAGGTCTGATCAGTAATTTCTCTGCTCCCTTTTTTCTCTCTTCCAGGTAACTTGGTGGCGATTGTGATCCTGTCCCGAGGAAAGTGAGGTCTCTCGAAATGTATCACTGTCTACCTGGTGGGAATGGCAGTGGCTGATCTCCTTGTCGTTATCACTGAACCTATATTGACTTGGACTGTTCCAATTTATTTCCCATATTAATTCCTTAGAATTACTCCTGTGTGTTCCCTCATTCTAGTTCTGCTTTCTGCAGCCACAGTTGTTTCTGTATGGCTCACAGTCGCTTTCACCTTTGATCGATTTGTGGCCATTTGTTGTGAGAAGCTGAAAACAAAATATTGCAGCGAGAAAATGGCGGCTGTTGTTGTCGGAACAGTGAGTGTGCTGGGCTGTTTAGAGACTGTCCCTTGGTACTTTACACAGGAACGATATTACATTATTGATAACGTTCCCATGGGTTGTGACAATAAACTCAGCTTCTATACTTCCACCACATGGGGGACATTTGACTCGTTTGACCTCATTTTAACCCCTTGTGCCCCAGCCTTTCTGATTTTGCTGCTCAATGTTCTGACTGTCAGACAGATTTTATTCTCCACTAAAGTGCGCAGGGGATTCCGGGGCCATAGCAATGGAGAGAATCACAAGGACGCAGAGATGGAGAATCGCAGAAAATCAATTATTTTACTCTTCAGTATATCCGGCAGTTTTATATTGTTATGGGTGACACTGGTTGTGTATCACATTTATAACCAAATTGTAGATATTCAGCATTATTCCTCCTACACTGACCATCATTTGAACGCACAACAAATATCACAGATGCTACAGATTCTCAGTTCCTGCACCAACACATGCATTTATGCTGTGGTCCAGACTAAATTCAGACAGGAGCCGAAGATGGCGGTGAAATACCCGTTCAATCTCATTGTTAAATTAGTGAAATCATACAGCTGAAGGATTTCAAATACTGGAATGGTGAGAAGGTAGCAACAACAGCGAGACAGGGACACCAGCATTTGGAGATTCTGAGAGGGGGTTGTAACTGCAGTGAGACAGGGGCAACAGCAGATGGAGATGGTGAGAGGAGGCAGTAACTGCAGTAAGACAGGGACACCAACAGATGGAGATGGTGAGACGGGGTCAATAATTGCCGTGAGGCAGGGACACCAGCAGATGGAGATGCTGAGTCATTGCTGGTGGGAGATTCTGTGTTACTGAGAATTTGAAAATTTTCAAAAGTTTGAGGAATTTATTTTCTGCAAACTTGAGATACTTAATAAAATACCTTAAGTACAACTTGCGTAAAATGGCTATTTTTCTACTATATAAAAACTTGTCACATTTAAATGATTCCTGTTTGGAAAATGTTTTTAAAGGATTAAAGGTAACGCATAAATAAAATAAAAGTGTCAAATAAAACTCAAACAATCATTTACAAATAAGAACTCTATGCATAATTTATGTTGAGTTCTTCATCACTAAAGTTATGACTTCTCACTCTCTCTCACATCTCTTTCCAAGCTGGTATCTTTTCTTCCATAACTAAGAGTAATTGAATTTTTGATCCAATTTACTTTTGAAAGTTAAGATTGAATCTGTTTTCAGAAACCTGTCAGACAGTGAATTCCAGACCATAACAACTCCCTCCCTATTTGTTTCACCCCTCTGCTAGTGTTAACAGTGTCTCCTCTTGTCTCCAAACTGAGGGAAATATTTTGAATACAAATAATTTCTCCAGGACAGGTGAGGATGTGGTAGGAATATGGAATTATTGTAGGATTGGTATAAATGGGTGGTTGATGGTCGGCATAGACAAGGTGGGCAGAAGGGCCAGTTTCAGTGCTGTATTTCTATACTATACTAAACTAAACTAAGGACAGAAACTGCAGGGGAGGTGGAACCTCCTGAATTTGGACAAGCGATGAACAAAAATCCCTCTGAATCCCCCAGAAGAAGAGAGGAAATAAATAGTCAGGAAGCAAAGGGAAACAAGTGACACGCTTTTGCAACATCAAAAACTGTTGGAGAAACATCCAGATTATGCCCAATTATTCAGCAAATTCTCCGGATGCAGACGTTGAGAATAAACACTTCATTCATGATATCATGGGGTGCACAACTTACCTAAAAGCGGTCCATTGCTATTCCACTGGACAACGGAAATCCACAACGGATATACAGTTACTCAGCCCATCCCGGCTGGACATAATCCAATCATAACGGTTATTGATTACATACACTACACACATTACTCATTAGGCATCATGTGGCTACGCGATCAGCTTGTGCAAGCCCCTGATCACCAATTGATGAGCTCAGGCCCTATCAATTATCCTTGAGTCTTCCAACTGTCACTTTTAATTGGGCCTGCATTGCTGAGGGTTTCGCACAGTCTGCAGTTGCACTGATAAGAGGGGCCCCCTTTTGGTATCTGTGTCATGCTGTACCAAGCTCCAACTGTGAGCTAACTAATCTGTCCCACAATGCCTCGGTCAAATACTCCATTTTGTACCAATATGTAGCTATACCTTCAACTCATATATGAAAGAATATATGTATACGTATTCACTAGGATTATATTAATCTACTTACTCAAATAACAGTTATAGAAGCAAAAGCTCAGCAAACTTCTCCCACAAAATCTCTTTGTCAAAATGGTAAGATCATTATCGCCCGACATTATATAAAATGGAGGCGAAAAGTGGAAGATCATTCATACAATTTGTGTTTAATGGCCATTTTACAGCTTTGTAAAGCCTTGCAAGATTAAAGTAGTAAATGTTACAGTTTTTGTTCCCAATGATTACAGGCTAATGCATAAATACAGCAGCATCAAATGAATTTCAGCCAATCATTAACAAATATAACAGTATATATGGGTCAGAACTGTTGTGTGAAATGCCACGAGTTGCCAAAGGTCTCTTGGCTGCATCATTACCCTGGCTCTAGTTTTAGGCTTTGTCACATAGTTGAATTGAAAATCCGAATAAAAACTGCCTGTTTATATTGCAGTCAAAGAGGCCTATCAATCCAAATCTCTTTGGCAGAATGTCAAGGTAACTGCAGTGCGAAATGTTCAGTCATTTTCTGAACATTCTGTAAACTGGAAGTAAATAGTGAAAGACATTTAATGCAACTTGTGTTCAATGACGATAATTCAAACCGGCCCCTCCATGCTTTAAATTACAGCAGCTTTTATGCACTGTTAATGAGGTTTTGGTGGAGGAAGTGAGACAGACAGACACGCTTCTGTCTGGAAAGGTCCATTTTGGATGTGGCTGGAATGCCCTCCCTCCAACATTTCAATACACAGAGACTCACCTTCGACTGTCCCATACCTGGGAGGCAGTGTCCAGATAGAGGAAGCTGAAAACTGGTTGGATGAACTGCACTTTTGGTGAACTGGCTGTTTGAGTGACAGTCTCTGGGTTATATTAGCACAACATCAGCCACCATTCTTTCTTTCCATGCAGCTGGTCTGTGAAGGTGAGTTCCTATGTATGTCACTCTGTGCCCTGGTGAATTGCAAGCTGATTAAAATGTGTGTGTGTGTGTGTGCAAGTGTGTGAGAGAGTCCAGCCTGAATCCCTCCCTCTCTGTCCCAGTCCTGACCTTTTTCTCCAATTCCCACCACACTGTCCCTGTCCAGGATTTTTTCCCATGGAGGAGCTGATGGAGGGAAGGTGTTAGAGTCCAACGATGGAGCACAGTCTGTGTGGGATGGTGAGTATCAAATATTTATTGAGTCTCTCTGCCTTTGTCCCTCCTTCTGACTCAATCTCTCTCCCAATCTCACTCTCTCTGTTTTTCTCTCTCCGTCTGTTTCTCCCTCTCTCTGTGTTTCTCTCTCACCGTTTTTTTTCTCTCTCTCTCTCAATATCTCTCTTTGTGTTTTCTCTTTCGTTGGGTTTTTTTTTCTCTCTCTCTCTCTCTCTGATTCTCTCAGTGTCTTTCACTCTCACTGGCTTTATGTCTGTCTCTCTGGTGCCTGCAATTTCTTTGTGTCTCCATTCATTCACTCCGTTTTTCGCCTCCTTTTTTCTTTATTTATCTTTTCTTTCCCTGTCATTTCTGTCTCTTGCTGTATTTTCTCTATTTCTCTGACTTTTTCTGTGTCTTCTATGTTTCTCTGACTTTTTCTTCCTTTTCTCTGACTATTTCCGCCTTTTCTGTCGTTTTCTGCCTTTTTCTGCCTTTTCAGTGTTTCATTGACTTTTTTCTGCGTTTTTTCTTTTTCTCTGACATTTTCTGCCTTTTCTCTGTATCTCTGACTTTTTCTGACTTTTTCTCTATTTCTCTCCTTTTCCTTGGCTCTTTCTGTCTTCTCTCTGCGGCTTTTTTCCTCATTGTGGATCACCACCCGCAAAAAATATAACTCGGCAAAAAACTTCTCCCCCCCTCAAAATACATCCCCCATCGCAAATTCCACCCCCCCCCCCACCCCAGAAATTGCTACTCGAACCCGACTGGAACCGACTATTCTGGTCGGGTCAGGTCCCACTTCCAGATTCAGCATTCCAGCTCGTGTCAGGCTGGTTCAGACACGCTCTAACATCATCTCAGGGAAGTGACTCTAACGTTAATTTAAGTTTTTGGATTTTAAATGTGATTTTGTTACAGTTATATTAAGCTTGTGCAGGTAAGGAACAAATTGAAAAACAGAAAGTAGGTTGGGTTGAACGTGGAAAAATATGAAAAGACTCAGGTCGGGTCGGGCTCGAATGGGGTTCTGTTGGACTCGGGTCTGGTCTCATTTGCAGACCCGAGCAGGCTTTAGCGCAAATGTCCACACCAGCCGCCAACAACCCCACCCCGCAAAATTTCCCCGCCCCCGCAAATTTCCCCGTGAATAGACTGGAGAATCCCCCCTCTCGTTTTAAACCTGGAGAGAGAGAGAGAGAGAGAGAAGGATAGAGATGGAGACATACACAGAGAGAACTAGAGGTGAAGGGAGAGAATGCAGCAGCGATGTAGTAATTGGGATAGATCCCAGACAATGAGAGAGATGTAGAGACAGAAAATTGTCGAGGGGCAGAGATACAAAGATGCAGATTCAGAATAGAGAGGATTATCTCAGAGAGGAGGTTGGGAGATGCAGAGATAATCATGCAGGATAGGAGATGTTCAGCTGAGAGAGAGAAGTGGACAAAGAGACAGATATAGCTGCAGAGAGTCACAGAAATATAATGAAAAGGGAAACTTGTGAGATGCTAGAGAGAGGCAGAGATAGAAAGGATGTTGAGAGATACAGAGATAGGGATTTAAAGATGTGAAGAAACAGAGCTATAAACATGGAGGGAAGGGGCAGAGAACAAGTTGCAACAAGAGATGGAGTGTGGGAAATCTGTGGAATTACATTGACTGTTCTGGAGCAGCGCTTCCCAAACTATTTGCTTCAGAGGCCCCTCAAGCTTGTGGTAAAAAGTCCCCACTAAAATACAAAATCAAAATACTGTGGATGCTGGAAATCTGAAATAAAAGCCATTCTGCAAATCCTGAGCATTTCCAGCACTTTGTTTTGACATCAGCTCCGAAAACACAAGTTCTTATTTTCTGTATCTAAAAATGAATTAGACAATACCACATATATATATTTATTATTATTTTCCTCTCTGGTTAAAGATCCTGTCTGAGAATTCCTCGTGCCAAATATTGTCCCTCTGCATCATCAAAGCTTCAGCTTCCAAAAAAGATTCTTAGGAATAAGAGAAATAAAATTGATGAAAACAAAGCACAGCATTTGGAACATAAATAAAACACAGCAAGAGCGCAGGGCTGTTTCTCACACTCACTCACATAATACAATCTCTCAGTGACCCCCATTTTACAAACACATCCAGCGATACACAACCAAATATTGGTATGTGATTGGAGATGTGTGAGGGGGTGTAAGGAGCTGACTACATACCCGTTGTCCGGTTCATCCAGGTAACAGAGCCAGCTCCGAGCAGAACCATGACAAGGAGCTGCTTCCTGATGATCTTCATTTTTTTTCATTCCAGACCCCATTGTGGTCAACATTTCTGCAATTTAGAGACAGACGTTTGCAGCAATCAGCGCCATTCTGTTCCCAGATAATGTTAAATTCTCTCTTTAAACTGAGATGAATGTGCCAACACTTAAGCACTTGCCCAGCATTTAGAGTAACCAAATATCAAGACACCCTCATGGGTGGGAGATGTGGTTGGCTGAGGAGGGGGTGGGAATGGGTAGGGGTGTGGGGGGAGGAGTTCTCTACAGAGACTGGAAATTCAGATCTGACGAAGCACTGCAGACCCCCCAGGGCCTGTGTGTCTCCCTTTATGTTTACCCTGTTATTTCCAGCTGTCTCTCTCTCTCTCCCACTGTCCCTCCATTTCACTGTGGGTCTCTCGACATCTGTTTCTGCCTCATTGTAAAAACACGCAAACATTGGTGATCTCCAGCCCCTCTCCTGTGGAAGGATAGAGAGAGACTCCACATTCCGATCCCTGAAAATCTGAATTCAAATGCCCGCCGAGGTGTTACATTTCTCTGTCAAATTCAGCCCAAGCCTAAAACTCCAGCATTATTCGATAATGACAGCAAGGTTGGGCGGCGTAGTGGCACAGTGTTTAGTGCAGCAGCCTCACAGCTCCATTGAACCGGGTTTAATTCTGGGTACTGCCTGTGTGGAATTTGCAAGTTCTCCCTGTGTTTGCGTGGGTTTTCGCCGGGTGCTCCGGTTTCCTCCCAGTCAGAGACTTGCAGCTTGATGAGCAAATTGGCTGTTATAAATTGCTCCTCATATGGGTAGGTGGTAAGGGAATATAAGAACAGGTGGGGATGTGGTAGGAATATGGGATTAGTGTAGGATTAGTATAAATGGGTGGTTGATGGTCAGCACAGATTCGGTGGGCCGAAGGGCCTGTTTCAGTGCTGTATCTCTAAATGAAAAACCTTCTCATTTTGGCCAGTTAACTGCTGATTCACAAAACATTTGACAAACAATGAATTATTTTCTAAAGTGGTCATCACTGTTGCAATGTAGGAAACACTGCATGCCATTCGTGCACAGCAAGATTCCACAAGCAGCAGTGTGATATCAGCCGGCTACCATTCCTCTTCCCCTCTGATTCCTTCCATATTTACCTCACTCTCCTGTACCTCTCTCACTGCTGTTATCCTCATTCAGAGAGAGAGAGAGAGGGATAGAGATGGAGACATGCACAGAGAGAACTAGAGGTGTGGAGAGAGAATGCAGTAGCGATGTAGATGTTGGGATAGATCCCAGACAATGAGAGAGAAGCTTGGGCGGCGTATTGGCGCAGAGGCATAGTGGAGAGAGAGAGACAGAAAAATCCACTCTCAGAACCTCACTCTCTATTCAAATGGCTGATACACTTTTCATTTAACCCTCAAATTCACGGCACTGCCCAAAACATCCAAAATGCGGGATTTATACCGGTTTCAAGCTCAAGACTTTAATTTCAAGTCTTCAGCAGAGTTTTACACCCGGTGAATTCACTTCTAAAATGTAGTCACTGGTACAATGCAGGGAATTCTGCAGGCAAGCTATGCACAGCAAGATCCCACAGGCAGCAATGTGTTATTATGCTGATAATCTGATTATTGCTATTAGTCGAGGGATCCCCGAGAGAAAAACATTCCTGCAGTTTGAAGATCTCAAACACTCCTCTTCCTGTCTTTCTCATGCCCCAACCCACGCCCCCTCCTCGCCCACATCTGTTTCTTTTCCTCTCGATCTTGGGTTTAATCTTGATTGAAACGTCCTCTGAAGTATTTCTGCCGCCGTTTACAATAACCACATGTCACATTGTGGCACATATTGATCAATGGTTAAAATAGAGAAAGTGCAGGGGAAAGAAAAGCAGAGGAAGGTGGGGAGAAAACACAGAGAGATCCACACTCAGACCCTCAGTAAGCTGAATTTTTAAATTGTTGTTATGTCGGAAATGCTGCAGCACACTTGGTGTACAGCAAGATTCCACAAGTAGCAATGTGATAATAGACAAATTTCCCCCCAGTACCCAGAAAGGGCGAAACTCCCTCTTTAAATTTCTTCAGGAAATATTTCTTTTTCCACAATACTGTCCCAGGGTTTTTGTTTTTTGTAAATCTGACCTTGTGAAAGTGAGTGATTGAGAGGATTGACTCCATAGGCTAGGAGCTGGGCAGTAACTACACCTGGAGAATTCCAGATCCTGTGCCTCTTAAACGCCCCTCCCCACTTCCCCTCAACCTTTCAGAGAGGAGCATTACTGCAGTTTGACAATATAACAATGCTAGCCCCACTCAGAAGCTCTGCACTAAACCTGGGCAACAAAAACAGGCCCCAGTCAAAATGATCAATTCCCTTCACACTCACACCAAACCTCACAGACAGGGCTGGAAGGATCAAGTGGCAAATGGGACTCCCTCCTTCCTCATTCCCCCATCTGCTGCAAACCCCCTGCCCCTCCTCCTGGCGTGTATTCCCAATCTGGGGGCATCCCCTCAGTCCGCAGAAAGGGCTAAACTCACTCTTTCAACTAGGAACGAGCTGCTGATTGTGTCTCATCATTTCAAATAACGACATTGCTCTAAGTGGCATGTTTTTATTTATTAAACGTTTACGTGGAGAAGGCAAGTGTGAAACAGAGACTGAGAAGAGAAAGCAAAGGGGGAGATTGAGACTCTGAAAAAAAATGTGATGACGGAGAGAAAGCTAACCTCTGAACTACAGTAAAATGAATTAGAATTGGCACCATACATCTTATTGTAAGCTTCATAGCATTGCCGAAAACACCAGCAAACTTCACATACAGGGCTGGAAGGAGCAAGTGGCAAATGGGACTCCCTCCTCGGGCTGCTCCTTTAGTCCCAGGCTTTCAACCTCCAGGACCTCAATCCAACAGGAAATAGTTAACCCGAAGCACCAAAATCCCAGGGCCCCAGAGAGGAAATTAGACCTTAGGTGAACAAATAGAAACCACTCACGTGGGCCAACTGGCTGCAGCCTGTGGACAAGGCCTCAGTCCATCCCCTCTGGAGGAAGTTACTGTCCAAGGATTCCTCGTCCCAGGCTTCCTCTTTTCAACTTCAAGATTGGGTGTTCAGAATGAAAATTCCTAAGGCAAGAGGGAGAGAGAGAATAAAAATAAGAAACTCTCGAAATACTCAGCAGGTCTGGCAGCGTGTATGGAGACAGAAGCAGAGTTAACGTTTCAGTGCGGTGTCCCTCTTCAGAACTGGCAGAGATAAGAAATGTAAAAGATTTTAAGCAAGTAAAGCGGGGATGGGGCAAGAGATAACAAAAGGGAAGGTGTCGATAGGACAAGGTCACAGAATAGCTGACCAGAAGGTCATGGAGCAAAGGCAAACGGTATGTTAATGGTGTGCTGAAAGACAAAGCATTAGGACAGATAGGGTGTTATCTGTCTCCCTGTCTTTGTATCTCTCTATATATATATTCCTTTTTCAATCTCCCCTCTGTCCCTCTCTCTTGTTCTCTCTGTCCATATTGTTTTTCCCTTATATTTCATCAATAATCTTGATTGAAATGAGCGATGAACCATTACTGTCTCTCCATTTAAACCAACAGCAAATCACACTGAAGTGTGTGTTTTTATCTATTAAATGTTTAAATAGAGAGACAGAGGGAAAGAAAGCTGGAGAGAGACAGAGAGAGAAATCTAAACTCAGAACCTCAATAAAATGATTTAAAATGATTTGGAAGCATTTGAAACTCAATGAATTAACTTTTAAGGTGGTCGTCAACATTGAGTTGCAATGTTGGAAACACTGCAGGACCATTTGTGCACAGCAAGATCCCATAAGCAACGGCGTGATGACAGCAAGCTCCCCCCTCCTCTCTGATTCGCTCCATGTTTCTCTCATTCGCCTGCGTCTCTCTCCCTCCTGTTACTCTCATTCTGAGAGAGAGGTGGAGAGAGAGAGACAGACAAACAGGGAAATCTACTCTCAGAAACTTACTCTCAATTGAAATGACTGTTGCACATTTCATTTAACACTCAACTTCACGGCACTGACTGAAACACCAGCATTGTCCGGAATTATAACAAGCTTTGTTAAATAAAGAAAATAAATAAACAGACACAACTGACGTGGGCCCACTGGCTGCAGCCTCCTGACAAGCCCTCAGCCTCTGTTCCCTCTTTTGGAAGCTGCTGGCAAGGATTCCTCGCCCCAAAATTTCCCTCTTTTCATGTTCATGATGCAATTGTTCAATATACAGAAAATAATCCAGTAACAATGCCACAGTTACTGAAAAGAATACCATTAAAAATACAATTCAACTCCTGCAGGATGGAAGAAGATTAGACAATGAGGTGATTCCATCAGTAATGCTGGAAATGTACAGTTGGATGCGTAACGCACACAGTGAGAAATAATGCCGAGTACAGCAGGACTGTTAACACGGATTTGCACCATTAACAGCGGAGATACTGGCTTACCAGGAACTCCAATTGCTGCAAGTGTAGGATAGTAAATGCTTGCTATCTGAAGAATTACTGGATATCTCATTTCTGTGAGAAGCAGGGACTTCTGTGAGCCTGGAGTCCACAGCTCCAGCAGGCACTCGGAGCTGATTCATTCCAATATGGCCTGATTTATACATGGGATAAGTCTCCACTGACACGGTTTTCCACTGATCATTGCTTTTAGTTACACTCACCTGAACAAACACATTACATCAACAGCTTTGACTCTGGTATAAATAATGTGGTGGATAAAACACAATCAGTTCAATGTCAATCAGATATTCATTGTAAGACCACTGTCGGGAATAAAGCTGAAATCTGTACTCATACTGGACGGATGCTCCAATTATCAGTGGTGTCATTTACATTTTCCATATTGTTGCATTGTCCTTGTTCACTCCTTGTATTTCTATTGTAAATGTAACTGATCTGTCTGCATTGTACACTGAATACAGGGACAAAAGCAATAAAGTTTTTACTCTGTTCGCTCCTTTTCCCAGTTAAAATGTGAACTTTGTGCCTCTGATTCAGGACAATGTTCACGGATACGGACCAGAAACGACTGTGGGTGATATTAGGGGACAGACCCTCTCCACGGCCAATGTGGGAGCAGTCACATAGTGATAATATCACTGGTCAAGCAATCCAGAGGCCCATCCGAATGGACTGGGGATAGGGGTTCAAATCCCACCATGACATATGTATAGAATGGAGGCAACACCTTCTCTACGTATAAACTGGAGTGAGCTCCCTCTCTGTATAATGTGGAGGAAGCTGCCTCTCGACATATAAAGTGGAGGGAGCTCCCTCTACGCATAAAGTGGAGGGAGCTGCCTCTCTATGTATCAAATGGAGGCAGCTCCTCTCTACGTATAAAGTGGAGGGAACACCCTCTCTAGGTCTAAAGTGGAGTGAGCTTCCTCTCTCTCTCGAAAAAGTGGAGGGATCTCCCGCTCTATATATTAAGTGCAGAGAGCACCGACTCTATGTGTAAAATGGAGAGAGCACCATCTCTATGTACACAGTGGAGCGAGCTCCATCTCTAAGTGTAAAGTGGAGAGAGCTCCATTTCTACGTATAAGTTGGAGGGAGCACCCTCTCTACGTATAACATGGAGGGAACACCATTTGTATGTATAAAGTGGAGGACTCTCCTCTCTGTGTATAAAGTGAAGGAAGAATCATCCCTATGTGTAAAGTGGAGGGAGCTCCCTCTCAATGTCTAAAGAGGAGGGAGCTCCCTCTCTATGTATAAAGTGGAGGTTTCACCTCTCCATGTCTAAAGGGGAGGGAGCTCCCTCTCTATGTATAAAGTAGAGGAGCTTCCTCTCTCTGTATAAAGTGGAGGCAGCTTCCTCTCTGAGTACAAACAGGAGGGAGCTCCCTCTCTATGAGTAAAGTAGAGGGAGCTTCCTCTCTGAGTATAAAGTGAGGGAGCTCCCCCTTTACGTATGAAGAGGAGGGATCTCCCGCTCTATGTATAAAGTGGAGGATGCTCCCTCTGTATGTATACAGTGGAGGGAGCACCCGCTCTACGTATAAAGTGGAGGGATCTCCTGTTCTATGTGTAAATTGGAGGTGGCACTTTCTCTATGTATTAAGTGGAGGGAGCTCCGCCTCTATGTGTAAAGTGGAGAGAGCTCCATCTCTACATATAAAGTGGAATGAGCACCCTCTCTGCGTACAACATGGCGGGAGCACCATCTGTATGTGTAAAGTGGAGGATTCTCCCTCTCTACGTATGTGGTGGAGGGAACTCCCTCTCCATGTCTGTTAATGAGTTTTGGGGGAGGGAGAGAGAGAGAGAGAGAGGTTTCTACCTGAAATGGTTCAGATTGGATATGGCTGGAATATCCTTCCTCCCCCATTCCCTGTTTACACAGAGACTTACCTTGGACTGTCCCATAACTGGGATGCATGTCCAGATAGAGGAAGCTGACAGCGGTTGGATGAGATGCACTTTGTGTGGACTGGCTGTTTGGGTGACAGGTTCTGCGATATATTAGGACAACATCAGCCACTATTCTTTCTTTCCATGTGGCTGTTGTGTGAAGGTGAGTTTCTGTGTCTCAGTCTTTGTGTCTCTGTGCCCAGGTGAATTGGAGCTGATTATAGTGTGTGAGAGTCCAGTCTGAATCCCACCCCACCCCCCCTATCGCTGCCCCACTCTCACCTTTTAACCCAATTACCGCCCCAGTGTCCGTGTCTGGGATCTTTTCACATGGGAGAATCAAATGATGGAGGGAAGGTGTTAGAGTCCAACGATAGAGCGCAGACCCTGTAGGATGATGAGTATCACATCCTTATTGACTGTCTCTGCCTTCCCCCTCCTTCTGACTCAGTCTCTCTCTCTCAATGTCTCTCTGTCTCAATCTCTCTCTAAATCTCTCTCTCTATCTCAATCTCTCTCTCTCTCAATCTCTCTCTCCATCAATCTCTCTCTCCCTCAATCTATCTCTCCCTCAAACTCTCTCCTCAATCTCGCTCCCTCAATATCTCTGTTTCTATGTTTGTCAATCTCTCTCTCTCACTTTGTGTTTCTCAGATCTCTCTCTCAGTTCTCTCTGAGTGATTGTGTTGTCTTTCTGTCTCACTAGCTTTCTCTGTCCATTTCTCTCTCTTAATCTCTCTTTCAATCTCTTTCTCTCTGTGCTTTCTCTCTCACTTTGAGTTTCTCTCTCTCTCTCTCTCTCTCTCTCTCTCTCTCCTCTCTCTCTCTCTCTCTCTCTCTCTCTCTCTCTCTCTCTCTCTCTCTCTCTCATCTCTCTCTCTCTCTCTCTCTCCTCTCCTCTCTCTCTCTCTCTCTCTCTCTCTCTCTCTCTCTCTCTCTCTCTCTCTCTCTCTCTCTCTCCTCTCTCTCTCTCTCTCTCTCTCCACAGAGAAAAAATGTCATTGACTTTGAAATGACTGTGTTTTATGCACCACATCATTTACATCAGAGTTAAAGCTGCTGATGTAATGTGTTTGTTCAGGTGAGTGTAACTAATAGCAGTGATCAGGTATATAGCCGTGTCAGTGGAGACTTATCCCCTGTATAAATCAGGACCATTGGAATGAATCAGCTCAGAGTGCCTGCTGGAGCTGTGGACTCCAGGCTATCAGAGGTCTCTGCTTCTCACAGAAATGGGATATCCAGTCTTGTATCAGATCTTATCCATTTACTATCCTGTACTTGCCGCAATTGGAGTTCCTGGTAAGCCAGTATCTCAGCTGTTAATAGTGTAACCGATGTTTACTGTGCTGCTCTGCGAGGTATTCTTTCTCACTCTGTGTGTTCTTTTCCAGCAAATGTACTCATCAAATCTCCTCATTGTCTACAATTTCAGTCTTGCAGGATTTGCATTATTTTTGAATGGTGTTGTTTTAAGTAACCGTGGCATTGCTACTGAATTATTCTGCGTATTGAAGGTATTTGAAGCAGGTGTCTCAGTTAGTATCAAGAATCAGACCATCAGGAGCTATTAACAGTTTCATAATGTGGATCTATTGGGTACTTGAATATTTTTATAAATGTTTATTTTCAGTGATTGATATTGAGACATCTCGCGGTTTGAGTGTTACAAGGGGACAGCACAATGTCCTCCCTCCCCAATAACATAGCTCAGTTTAACTGGAATTGCAATGTAGTTCTTGGTTATCACTTATGTCAAATATTATTTCATTCTGTGTGTGTCTGACACTGCTTCAGAGGTCTGGTTTACTGAACTGAGTTTGCTGCTGACACTTTCACATCTCCTTCTCTGCTTCACCGTGGAGCCTTCTCTGTTACTGGACAACATTGTAAAGTAGAAAGTATTGATCTGATGTTTTATTGGTTTACACTCTATCAGTTGGGATCAACAGTCATTCCATTTATCTGTAGATTATCAGCTGAAGCGCTGACGTTGGTGTTTTATTAATTTAACAATGTCCCAGACACTGCCATCACCATCCCCGGGTACGTCCTGTCCCACCGGCAGGAAAGACCCAGCAGAGGTGGTGGCACAGTGGTATACAGTAGGGAGGGAGTTGCCCTGGGAGTCCTCAACATCGACTCCGGACCTCATGAAGTCCCATGGCATCAGGTTAAATATGGGCAAGGTAACCTCCTACTGATTATCAGCTACAGCCCTCCCTCAGCTGAAGACTCAGTACTCCTCCATGTTGAACACCACTTGGAGGAAGCACTGAGGGTGGCAAGGGCACAAAATGTACTCTGGGTGGGGGACTTCAATGTCTATCACCATGCGTGGCTCGGTAGCACCACTACTGACAGAGCTGGCCGAGTCCTAAAGGACATGTTTGCTAGAATGGGTCTGCGGCAGGTGGTGGGGGAACCAACACGAGAGAGGAACATACTCGACCTCGGCCTCACCAATCTGCCTTCCGCGGATGCATCTGTCCATGAAAGTATTGGTCGGAGTGACCACCGCACAGTCCTTGTGCAGACGAAGTCCCACCTTCACATTGAGGATGCCGTCCATCGTGTTGTGTGGCACTATCACCGTTCTGAATCGGATAGATTTCGAACGGATCTAGTAATGCCAAACTGGGCATCCATGAGGCGCTGTGGGCCATCAGCAGCAGCAGAATTGTACTCAACCACAATCTGTAACTGCATGGCCCGGCATATCCCCCACTCTACCATTACCATCAAGCCAGGAGACCAACCCAGGTTCAATGAAGATTGCAGGAGGGCATACCAGGAGCAGCACCAAGCATACCTCAAAATGAGGTGTCAACCTGGTGAAGCTACAACCCAGGACTACTTGCATGCCAAACTGCGGAAGCAGCATGCGGGAGACAGAGCTAAGCGATTCCATAACCAATGGATCAGATGTAAGCTCTGCAGTCCTGCCACATCCAGCCATGAATGGTGGTGGACAATTAAACAACTAACTGGAGGAGGTGGCTCCACAAATATCCCCATCCTCAATGATGGGGGAGCCCAGCCCATCAGTGCGAAAGATAAGGCTGAAGCATTTGAAACAATCTTCAGCCAGAAGTGCCGAGTTGATGATCCATCTCGGCCTCCTCCTGTAGTCCCCAGCCTCACAGATGCCAAACTTCAGCCAATTCGATTCACTCCACGTGATATCAAGAAAGGACTGAAGGCACTGGATACTGCAAAAGCTACGGGCCCTGACAATATTCCGGCAATAGTACTGAAGACCTGTACTCCAGGTCATGCCGCGCCCCTAGCCAAGCTGTTCCAGTACAGCTACAACACTGGAATCTACCCTGCAATGTGGAAAATTGGCCAGGTATGTCCTGTACACAAAAAGCAGGACAAATCCAACCCGGCCAACTACCGCCCAATTAGCCTACTCTCAATCAACAGTCAAGTGATGGAAGGTGTCATCAACAGTGCCATCAAGCGGCTCTTGCTTAGCAGCAACCTGCTCAGTGATGCTCAGTTTGGGTTCCGCCAGGGCCACTCAGCTCCTCACCTCATTACAGCCTTGGTTCAAACATGGACAAAAGAGCTGAACTCAAGAGGTGAGGTGAGAGTGACTGCCCTTGACATCAAGGCAGCATTTGACCAAGTATGGCATCAAGGAGCCCGAGCAAAACTGAGGTAAATGGGAATCAGGGGGAAAACCCTCCGCTGGCTGGAGTCATACCTAGCACAAAGGAAGATGGTTGTGGTTGTTGGAGGTCAATCATCTGAGCTCCAGGGCATCACTGCAGGAATACCTCAGGGTAGTGTCCGAGGCCCAACCATCTTCAGCTGCTTCATCAATGACCTTCCTTCGATCATAAGGTCAGAAGTGGGGATGTTCGCTGATGATTGCACAATGTTCACCATTCGCAACTCCTCAGATCCTGAAGCAGTCTGTGTAGAAATGCAGCAAGATCTGGACAATATCCAGGCTTGGGCTGATAAGTGGCAAATAACATTCATGCAAGTGCCAGGCAATGACCATCTCCAACAAGAGAGAATCTAAACATCTCCCCTTGACATTCAACGGCATTATCAGCGCTGAATCCCCCACTATCAACATCCCAGGGGCTACCATTGACCAGAAACTGAACTGGAGTAACCATATAAATACCGTGGCTACAAGAGCAGGTCAGAGGCTAGGAATCCTGAGGCGAGTAACTCACCTCCTGACTCACCAAAGCCTGTCCACAATCTACAAGGCACAAGTCAGGAGTGTGATGGAATACTCTCCACTTGCCTGGATGGGTGCAGCTCCAACAGCACTCAAGAAGCTCGACACCATCCAGGACAAAGCAGCCCGCTTGATTCATACCCCATCTACAAACATTCACTCCCTTCACCACCGACGCACAGTGGCAGGAGTTTGTACCATCTACAAGATGCACTGTAGCAATGCACCAAGGCTCCTTCGACAGCACCTTCCAAACCCGCGACCTCCACCAACTGGAAGGACAAGGGCAGCAAATACATGGGAACACCACCACCTGCAAGCTCCCCTCCAAGTCACACATCATCCTGACTTGGAAGTATATCACTGTCGCTGGGTCAAAATCCTGGAACTCCCTTCCTAACAGCACTGTGGTTATACCTACCCCACATGACTGCAGCGGTTCAAGAAGGCAGCTCACCACCACCTTATCGAGGGCAATTAGGGATGGGCAATAAATGCTGGCCTGGCCAGCGACGCCCACATCCCGTGAATGAGTAAAAACAAAGAAAAAAATTAAACTATTCCACATTCTAAAGATGTCCTTTTTAATTCCAGGAGAAGGAATTTCTATGATTGTGAGGTTTGTCTGGAAGAAACGTTCGATCTTGTTCATTCCATGCATTGTAGATGAAGTGAAGCGTGCAGGTGAGCAGGTGAAGACTTGGGTGTTCTGTTGACACACAAAATTATTCACAGAGGTTTCACCATTGAACAAACTGACTCTGAGAACAGAATCATTGACCGTGGGGCAGGTGAAAACAATGCAGGTGCAGAAAGTTAGGAATAAATCTTATGTGAGAAGCAGCATTCAGAAACAGTTTGCAGCGTTTGAGTACTCCGGAGAGATAGAGAACGAATAAAGGAGCAGGTAGAACGAAACCGAGGGAAAGAGATGAGTAGAAGGAAAGAGAAAGAGAATGAAGCAGCAGTGTAAATTATTCGCTCTCATAAAGTGCTGGAATGTCCAGAACAATTAGTGAGAGAAACTGTGAGTTGAAGTTGTCTGCTGTCAGATTGTGTTCATTTTCCTGTTGGATTTGATCCTCTGTGTTGATTTCTATCAGATCCTCATTTTGTTTTGTCGGAAGTTCCTATTCCTTACTTAGTGACTGAATAAACAGAAGAGAATCAGTTCTTCACTGATGGTAATTCATTATTTAAATACTGCACTTTAAAATCTCTGTGACTGCTGACTTCAATAAAGAGCGAGGCTGACATCAGAAATATATTTAAATGTATATTTAGTTGCCTGTACAAAATAAATATATTGGGAATATTGTATAAACAATGAACTGCTCTCCAAAACCAATAACCACATGGATTAGTGTTTGAATGTATTAATTGAGTTGTGTCACTGGGATCTATTGATTTAATTTCCTCTAACACTCTGCTGCAGTCTCTCCCTGTGAATCTCAGCCTCTACTCTCACTGTATTGAATCCTCAATCTCCTCATCCATTGCTTCAGTTTATCCACTTTCCCAAACCATCTGCTTCAGTATCCCCTCCAACATATCCTTTTCCTCCTCTCCCTCCCAATTTCACTCGCTGGCTCCACCTCCAGCTGCCTCGTCCAACCTGATAGGAATATAGGAACATAGGAGCAGGAGCAGACCATTCAGCCCTGCAAGCCTGCTCTGCAGTTCTAGTTAATGGCTGATAGTCAAATTCGGCACTGCACTTTTCAGCATTTTCCCATTTGGTAACAGTCCCTGTCTGTTCTGTGAACCCAGAGCAACAAACCAGATGTACATCCAGCTCTCCACAAACCTTCCCAACCAACAGTCTGGAGACAAATTCCCAATTAACCCATTGGATTCCATCTCTGTAAAATGCCTTCTCATTTTCCCATTAGCACTGCATGCTCACTCATTACTTCCAGTAGATCCAGTGCTGACTTTATTCATTTTCTGTATCAATTTCCCAATGCATTATTAAGAATTGTGTTTTCAAAAATGGCACTGTGGCAAAGCACTGCCCAGGTCAATGAATCAGCTTTCACTGTTCGATGCAGCAACAAAGCTGGAAATTTCAGCCAAGAACCTGTCAAACTGCTGCTTTGTCTATAGGTCTGATCAGTAATTTATCTGCTTTCTTTTCTCTCTCTTCCAGTTAACTTGGTGGCGGTTGTGATCCTGTCCCGAGGAAAGTGCGATCTGTCCAAATGTGTCACTGTCTACCTGGTGGGAATGGCAGTGTCTGATCTCCTGGTCGTTATCACTGATCCCATATTGAATTGGATTGTTTCATTTTATTTCCCATATTCATTGCTGAGAATTACTCCTGTGTGTTCTCTAATTCGCGTTCTGCTTAACTCAGCCACTGTTGTTTCTGTCTGGCTCACAGTCGCTTTCACCTTTGATCGATGTGTGGCCATTTGTTGTGAGAAGCTGAAAACAAAATATTGCAGCGAGAAAACGGCGGCTGTAGTTGTGGGAACCGTGAGTGTGCTGGGCTGTTTCGAGTCTCTCCCCTGGTACTTTACACGGGAACAATATCACATTATTGACAATGTTCCATTGGGTTGCCGTTATAAACCGAGCTTCTATACTTCCCCCATATGGGGGGCATTTGAATTGTTTGACCTCATTTTAACACCTTGTGGCCTGGTATTTCTGATGTTTCTGCTCAATGTTTTGACTGTCAGACGGATTTTATTCTCCAGTAGAGTCCGCAGGGGATTCCGAGTCCACAGCAACGGAGAGAATCACAAGGACACAGAGATGGAGAACCGCAGAAAATCAATTATTTTACTCTTCAGTATATCCGGCAGTTTTAGACTGTTATGGATGACCTGGGTTGTGTTTATCATTTATAGGCGAATTGCAGATGTTCAGTATTATTCTTCTCACACTGACCCTCTTTTTATCAGAGATCGCACATCAATGATGCTGAAGATTCTCAGTTCCTGCACCAACACATGTATTTACACTGTGACCCAGACTAAATTCAGACAGGAGATGAAGAAGGCAGTGAAATACCCTCTCAATCTCATTGTTAAATTAGTGAAATCATGGAAAGACTGAAGGGTTTCAAATACTGGAACTAAATCCCATTTCATATTCCATTCCATACAGTCACCAAAGGGCAGAAAGTGCACTTTATATTCACAGCACTGAGACCTGAATTGAATTTAAATCTAATTCTGAGATGATAATGTTGCTGATAATCTGACCTATTGAGGCAGAACTTGCATTGCAGAAGATTCAGGAATTGTTACGCAAAAATATCGTTGTTGCAAATCACAGCTGGACTCAAGTAAGCCCACCCAGGAGCCAGAGCAAAATGGACAAAGCTGCAAATCAGAGTTGTTGTGAGATAGTGAGAGGGGCAGACTCTGCAGAGAGAAAGGGACATCAGCATATAGAGATGTTGAGGGGGGAGGGGCCGAAACAGCAGTTTAACAGGGACACCAGCAGATGGACATGGTGACAGGGGACAGTAACTGCAGTGAGACAGGGAAACCAGCAAATGGACATGGTGAGAGAGGGAATGTTACTGCAGTGAGACAGAGACATCAGCAGATGCAGATCGTGAGAGGGGGCGGCTATTGCAGTGAGACAGGGACACCAGCAGATGGAGAAGGTGAGAGAGGATAGTACCTGCAGTGAGACAGGGACACCAGCAGATGGCGAAGGTGAGACAGGACAGTACCTGTAGTGAGACAGGGACACCAGCAGATGGCGATGGTGAGAAGGCAGAAACTGCAGTGAGATAGCGACACCAGCAGATGGAGATGCTGAGACATTGCTGATGGGGAGATCCTGTGTTCAAGAGTTTAAAAGCTTCCACAAGTTTGAGGAATTTACTTTATGTAAACTTGAGGTGTTGACTAAAATAAATTCAATGCAACTTTTGTTAAATGGCTATTTTTCAAACTATGCGAACACTTGTAACATTAAACTCGTTCCTGTTTGGAAAATTATTTTGAGTGATTAAAGGTAATGCAGAAATATAACAACAGAATCAACAATCATTTATAAATAAAAACTCTCTAAATAAGCTGTGTTGGGTTCTTCATCACGAACGTCATGACAATCTTTCTTTTTCT